>NC_134313.1:51390527-52018027 GCF_964195595.1 Calonectris borealis
AAAAAAAAGGCATCATGTGGTCACTGTAAATGTTTAATGATCCTGAAATATAAGGAAAAAACCCAATCCAGGATGTCTAAGAGGAGCCTGGAAGTGTGTGTAGCTGAGAATGAATGATTTACTGTGGAAAAATATTCGTCAGTGAAGAGAGGCGATTGTGAAAGAGATTTAGTATCTGTATGGAAACAAGCTAAACAATTAGAGCAGAAGTTATGCTGCTACATGTACATCACTGATTTTGCTAGATGGTTTTAAAACTCATAGGAGTGGTGGAGGCCTAAGGTTTTGCAAAAGTGATAGCAATGACACGGGCACTTCAGAGTCCTTCCGCTAAAGCATGGCTTGTGAGACCAAGCTCCCATGAGGAACTTCAGCAATGGAAATCAGGTCCTGTAGCAATTACATTTCTGGTTGTCTGGCTCCTTGCTTGGAATGCAAATTTTAGCTCCTGAAACGTGTATGGCATTCATGGAGGAAATTAGAATCCTGAAAATGATTAATATGAAAACCCATCACCTGGGATAGCATCTAATCAGCAGGAAGAGCTGAAAGTGGGCTTGTACCTGAAACTCACCCCTGACAGAGGTTCGGCTGTTGCCTTCAGCTTCTCCATACCCAAGCTCCAGAGGCACCTCTCAAGAGGGTTAGGGGGGTGTGGGTCTGTGTGCGTGGCATATATCTTACTGCACATGTGATCTGTACCTTACTGAACGAGGTTCCCAAGGGAATTTAGGCAGAACTTACAAAATTATTTTGGGGTCACAAACACATCAGGTAGGAGCCACTTTGACATTTTGGGAGACTCACAAACAGGAATCTGGGTGTCTGGAGAGTTAGAAAGGCAAACAAGTAGTGATGTAACTGTCTGCAGAGTTAAGATACAGCAGGGTCTTGGGAGGAAGAGGAAAGCAACCGTGCGGGCAAGGGAGAGCTTTGTAGGGTACCTCTTACCCAGTGTTTGCTGGCACTGTGGTATCACTTACAGGATAAAAACATGGTCCGTGTTGTATGAGGACATGCACATAGGCTTGTGGGATCACATCTGAGCCATGGCTGAGCCGTGCTGGGTGAGTGATATTCTTACTTGAGCTTCAGCAGCAACACTGGCTTCAGCAGCGACAACTGCAGACGGCAACTGTGGCTTGCTCATCTTAAAAAGAGAAGTTAGAGCGTAGATATTCCCAATATCGGCTTCCTTTTGAACCCTCCTTTGGCTTTAGACTCCTTTATCTGTTGCAGATTGTGGCGTGTTGCAAGCGTTATAAGCTGCTTTATTTATATCAGACTGATAACTGTTATCTTGGCTATTAATTTGTTTTGACCTTTCTTGCCTCATTAGAAAAGCAATCCTTAGGAGTACAAAGACTGTGGAATAATCTAGCTAAAAAAGCAATCACAAGGTTCTTTTGAAAGGTGAAAGGAGCTTATATTATTTGTCTCTCACCTTGCCACGTGTGATAGGCAGAGGCTTTCTGTGGCTGTGCCTGGCAAACAGAGTTCCCAACCGCTCTTCTCCACTCACGCACAGCAATGACCTTCCTATGATGCTTCATCTCTACTTCCCTTTTGATATGAAACTTCATAAAAAGCTCTGGAATTCACAGTATGTCTAAAAGTTTGTATTAACAGACTCTATGTATGCACAGACGTGTGTGTGAAGATGCACAACTTTGCACAGCCATTGGATTTACTCCTTCCTAGCAGTGGACAACATCAGTGGGTAAAACGGTGGGAGGTCAGTTGCCATTTGAGATTGCTGCATGCCCCACTGGGATCCTAATGACTCGGTCATTTATTTCCACTTATTTCTGAGCCATATGGCTTTCAGCTTGAAGAGGGGTCACGGCTGTCTGCTGCCATGGAGCCAATTGGGTTCTGCTGCTCTTCCTCTCAAGGTTCATTCGCCATAAGGCTTTTTTTTTTCCACTCTTGAACTATTGAAAAATTGATTACCTTACACATTTTGGAACCTTCCAGCATGAGAAATATTTTACCCTTATCCCATTCTACCTTAGGGTTAGCCCCATTTATTCTGTGGGGATTATTTCTTTATTTTGGAACAGCAAATCTCAAGGCATTGGGGATTCATTCGTTTTTCCTCAAAAAATTCTTTTGATAATTCCGGTGATATCTCCACTATTCTGTTCCAGTGCTTAATTATTTCCATTTGCATGGTATCTCAGTGCGTAGCTGTCTAGTGGTCCCATCTTCAGATGGGAATGTATGGTTATTTTGGTTTGTTTTGCTTTATTCCCTGCCTTTCCCACTGAATTGCTCATCAGAACAGGAATGAGATGGTTTAGTCTCTAGAGCCTCCTTCTCTGAGCTTCTTCAAGCTGCTACTGCCACTTGGGACTTGGGGCCACTTTCTCTAGGCAGCAGCAGAGTTGCCCCAGAGCAGGGCATCTCATCTGCCTTGACTTGCCAGAGCTGCACAGTACACAGGCTAAATCCTGTTTTAGCTTCACAGAAGAGATGAAGTCGGTTTGCACCAGCCAAACCCAGTCTTAGACAATTGCGGTAGAGAAACAGTGTCCCAGGAAAGAAGTAATCAATTTTCAAAAGATGGGATTTGGGCTTGTGGCAAGTCCCTGGGCTCTGATTTGCAAGAAAAACATCAATAGGAAAACTGGAACAATGGTCGATTGGCCCTGTAAGTTCTGAACATATGCACATGAACATCCAGTCAGAAAAAGCCTAATGCTTCATGATTAAAGATGACAGAGTAGGGACAAAATGAACTCTGGAGATCAGGAAGATGTACATAGATGTTGGACTCTGCTGCTGTTTGCCCACAGGTATTGCTCCAGAGAAACAGCTGCACAGCATCTTCTCAGAGCTGAGTCAGACCAGCTGTACAGGGTAGGATGCACACAAACACAAATGTTTCAGACACAAGGCTTTTTTGTTTTTCTCCCTCCTTCCACAGCTGCCCAGCATACTTCAGATTTACTGGAGGCAAACATTGCTACAGCATAAATGCAGAAGCTTCTCTAGCCTCAAGACTAAAATGTGAGAATAAAGCTTTGTGTCCTCCAACCTTTTAGCTTTGAAAAAGCCCAGCAAATACCATGGAGGGAGCTTAAGAAAGGAGGTCAAAAAGTCCGTCTGGATCCCTCTGCATCCTAGTCATTCCTAGAGCTACCCTTAGAGAAGCGATCCATAGGTTAATTTATCACCGTGTAGATAAAATATCCCCCAACTTCTTTTACCACTAGCCTTTCTGAGCTAAAATAAATATCTTTTGGTTGAGCGCAGCTGAAGAACATCTAAGGTTTATATAGCAGCTATTGCTATTGTGTCTGAGTGGTGAGGAAAAGGTCAAAAGGTCTCCCCAGTTAGAAAAATTGCTTTGTGTGTTTGTTTTGAGGGGGGGAGTTTGGTCTTTTTTCCTCTTACAGAGCTCTGTTTCTTTCAGGTTGTCCACATTTTATTCTATCTTTTCTACAGGTTGAATCCTCAAATGTTTCATGGAATTAAGTAGAACAATTCATTTTCTCATCTAGCAAAATCTTTCACTATCCTTTTCTTTTTTTCTCTTTATCAAAGAAGATCACTTGAAGATGCTTTAACTTTTCTGGCTGTTTGACATCTTTGCTCTGTAGGATCTGATGGCACCCTCCATTGCATGGTCTCCATTTGTCTGTATTTCCTCCTCCAGAGACAGCTGTCCCTTCAATGAATTTGGAACCCTATGGGGACTGATGAGGTTTTTACAATGAAGCTCCAAGTATCTGAATTTCCGATTCAGATTCTTCATTTTCACTTCAGATGGTATTTTTTGTAATAAAATACACACAGTTTCCATGAACTTTATTTCATGATGGACGTAAATTTTTCTTCTGAGTCCAGCCCTTTTTTATACATTTTCTCAACATTTTGCTAATTATTTAGACTTTATCATTAAAAGCTCCATATTTGAGAAAATTGCCTAAATAATGTTCGTGTTTCTTATATTCCCTTCCATTTGTTTCTCATTTTCAGTGTCTGAAGGGCCAGCAATTTTTGTGCCAACACCATGTAAACATTGTGTAAAGGGAGAAAACTCACATTCTGGCAGTTATATATGGCATAGCTGGAGTCTTAGGTGCTGGAAGGAGCCTGAAAAGCTGCCATTTTATATCCCTGCAAACACGAACTTTAGTCAACAGTGAAACATCTCATAGGTTTCAGGGTTAACTGGGAAATGTATAATCCTAACAACACGAGGTGAAAACCTAGATACTAATTTCCAGTTTTGCACTCAGAGGATGGGAAATCCACATCATATCCCTCAGCCCCGGAAAAGGCTCCCAGGTGATTTGTCATGTACAAAATTTGCCTTGTACAATCTGGGGCTGAATCAGCTCAGAGGATACATCTACTAAACATTTGAAGGTTCCTTTGCCATCACCAAGACCAGAGGTACTTTCTGTTCAGAGTGTTTCCATGGGCAGAAGATTCAGAGTGAGCAGGACTTCATGTGTTTGAACTCATTTGTGGGTTTAATGCAACAGTGGGAAAATAGATAGAGGGTCATGCATGGCCAAAGTCAATGAGGAGGCAAGCTGAGGGCAGGCAGAGAAGGGGATGAGCACTTGGCAAATCAAGAAATGAGCTGTGTTGCACTGGGCTGCTCCCCAGACATCTCCTGTAGAGCCATGCAAACAGAGTTCTTACCTCCATCTCCAAGAAAGGATGTGGTAGAAAGACCTAAATAACCATAAGACTGCCAGTTCCCAGAATAAAATCCTATAGCTAAAGCAGCTTTCAAATACTGAGCCCTGCAGTTCTAGGAAATGGTTAAAACTATTTTTACAACTACATTTATATATGCCTCTACATATAAAATTTTAATATTTACATTTACATATATGCATATATTTTATATATAATATAAATATATATATTTTTATACATGGTTTTATATATATACACACAGTTTTATATATATACACACAGTTTTATATATATACACACACATATGTGTGTGCATATATTACAAATGGTTAAGCAGTCTTGAAGTGCTCTGGTTACCCCACAGATTTAATAGTAAACTTTAACCGGGAAGATTACACAGGCAACCTGACTCCCATTCTTCTTTTCTGCACATTGGTATTTTCTCTCTTATGAGTGTTAACATTTCTCTAGACAACATAAAGTGTTTATTCTGCAGATAAATCTGAAAAGGGGAGGCCTTGTCTGCTCTCATGGTTGTTACATTGACAGCATTTTCCTGTGGTTTGATTTAACATGAAGCTACAAATGCTCTCTGTAAGTATCAAATCATTACACCTGCACTGAGTAAATGTAGTACAACTTGCTTGTGCTGAAACATGATGGTTTTCTCTTTCCTGCTTTGTACCTTCTTGAAGGCAAATCAGGTCAGGAAGTCCTGAAGATCAGCCAGTTCATCTCAACCATGGCTGTAGGTCTTACCAGATCCTTTCCTCGAGAACATCAACTGAACTATCTAATACAGAGAGTTCTTTTTTTTCTTTTTTTTTTTCTTCTCTTTTTTTGTGTGTGGACCCTTCTATCTGCCTGGAGCACCTCTGGTGGTGATAATCCATTGACAAAAACAACCACAGGGACATTTTAAATTCCGTTTTTTCACAGACCAAACTTTACCAGTGAGGTTGATGCCTAAGAGACATCTGTATAACCCAGGCATGGTGATTTCTGTAGGTCAGCTATTTTTCTTCTACAGACCTACATCGGAACCTAAAGGAGGGCGGTGCCAAAAGTACAATCTTGATCATATACATTTACATTGTGGCTGTGCCTCTCCTGTCCCTCCTTAATGGCAGTAGCGGGGCTGTAAAAACCTGCTCAGTCACAGGTGTGACTTTTTGGTTGATGGGAGAGAGCTCCCTTCTCCTTGTTCGCTACTGCCAGCTCTCCTGACTGAAAAGCCTGCAGATTCTGCTATTCTTCAGCTGCCCCAGGCCCACAGATTTGAGTTTGGGGTTGAAAGAGATCATTAATGAGTACTTGGGGACACATAGCTGCTGTTAAGTAGGGGGAAGGTTAAGTTTGGCTGGGTTTGGTTTGATTTGGTTTGTGCTGTCTATTTGGAGAAAACAAGACAAGACGACCAGCTTTACCATAACTGGCATGCCAAATCCAAAATATTACCAGTTGTGCAGTAGGACTCAGAATCACCATATTGTCTTTTTAAAGTTAGATGTGTTTTAAATTAAAAACTTTTTGTTTGTCTGATTTTTTAAACCTCATGTGATGATCTGTGCAACTGTGAGAGCTGGAAGCATCCTCAGCTGAGACTCCAGGGTTTAAAGAATACACCCGGGCTGATAATGAAACAATTTACGAGTAGCAATGATGTTATACACTTGCATTAGCCCTTCCTTTTTAATGATGCTGTGGTTCTGTAACAAATGAAGCAGGCGAAGTATCTCCACTGGGAATGACTCTGGGATTAAATGCTGCCAGGGGATTCAGGTGGTCATTCCTCTCACAGCAAAGCAGGGGAGCTTGAAAAATCTCTGGACGGGGCTAGATCTGTTGATACCAGAAGTCTTGGACTGCATAATAGGAGATGGCCTCAGGTGGCCTGGAAGCTGTCTCAGACAACGGTTAACATAAATTGCCAGAGATGCTGCAGTAGTGGTGGTGGTGTGCTCTGTGCAGTGTGACCCTGCTAACATAAATTCAAAGAGACTATGGGAAAAATGTTTGTGTTAAGAATAAGATTTGTTTTAAAAATAGATGGTGAAATAAAGAGCACGGAAGTCGGCACTTCAAAAGACACTTCACAGCAAGCAATATCTCACATTAAGTGTTTCACATTAGGAATTGCACTGTATTTTAGTACTTTTTCTTCAATTTATCATTCCGAGGAGTCCCTCAGAACATTCCTTACGTGACCCTCAGAGCTTTTGTCAAAATCCAGTTGCAAACCAATCTCATAAGGGAAGCAGGAGTTTATGTTGCTAATTAATAAGGCCAACTCGAAGATGATCTCACAGTCCCAGAGGCAGCAATAAGTTGTTCTAATCTCTGTTAAGAAATGAGATCTCCTTTTTCTGCAGGATGTCACCTACTCAGTCAAACTAATGTATGGAAACAAAGCTGTAATGTTGTGCTGCGAGGATAAGTCAGTATCCTGTGCAATGACAGCAAAAAAAAATTATTCACATGACAAGATGATGTGCTCTAAGTCCCCGTTACCAGAACTGAGGTTAACCAACTGATGTGTGCTCCATAAAGCAGTCAAGCTCTTTGGAAGAAGCAAATCTTTAATCTAGGAGTCAGTACTCTGGACCCAAAGGTCTGCAAGTCCTTTCCTCTATCATCGACACAGACAAAGGCTGTGAGATCTTGAGAAGAAGTTGTCAACATGCGTGTTTTCAATGACTGTCCTCCTCACAAGCATAGGCACAGTCTATGCTCACCTGCATGGTTTTCTAGCAACTGGTTTTAAGCCATTTCTCTTTGTGTATGCTGCTGTTGAGTGCACTTGCTGTGCCAAAGATTGAAATAGTTCCAGTGTTCATAGGAGCAGCAGTTGCTGCTAAGAGACTTCAGCATATAGTTGGACATGTTTGCAGAGATCCAGTGAGAGTAGATTTGGGTATCACTATCCTGTTCCTTCATTTTGCTCCAGATTACCCATCTCCCACAGAACCTGGAAAAGAGCAAGTGAGTGCTCCTCAGTGGAAAGCAATCTTGGTTAAGCCATCTATGACAATTATTTATACAGAGCTGACAGAGTTTGCACTGATACATTTGAAGACTGTTCACATGGTCAGTTCTAGGAGCTTTGCTCAGGAGGTAGCAAAGGGACAACAAGACACTAATGATGCCCATAACTCTTAGACTCTTCTTCATGAGGATGTCTGACCATTCCCACAGTCAGCTGGATAGAAAAGCAACATGCAGCGTGTGCTAAGAGCATGCCATGTCTGCAAGCAGTAAATGTTCTCCAAGTATTTTTAGGGAATTCCTGGTATAGCACATTAGTGCCATAATACTTGAAAGTAGATAGTTTCATCTTCTTGACAACAACCAGGCTGACAGCAATATACAGGAGCTGTGGCATTTCCAGCAGAGATGTGATAATAACCTTATCAACTTATTTAGGAAGGCTGTGAGTTTTGCTCCTTGACATAGATGTTTATCACTTTTTATTACATGCCATTCTGTACCAGCAGGTCAGATTATCATTATTAGGAGTTAACTGTGGTATGATAACCTGGAGGTCAGGGCTTCACTGTGCTAGAAAGTGTGCAAGTATAACAAAGAAATTATCTCTGTCCCAGAAGCCTGGCACTCAAACTAGCGGGCTGGGGAATGAAGGGAACATGAAACAGTGCAGAGACAGCCAGGAAAGCAAAAACATCAAAGCAGGTGTGAGCTGCAGGACAGTCTCTTCAAGTTTCTGAAATGCCTCACTGATACAAGAAATCTTCCAATAGATTGAACTTTTACTGAAAGTTCAATGTGTATGTTATGGACACACATAAGAATTTGGTATGTTTCCAGACTTTTTAAAAAAGGAAAGGGAATGACACAGAATATGTTTGCAAAAAAAAGTTACCCTTTATCATTATGGTAAGTACCATTTGAATACAAAGGTATTAAATTCCTTAATCTCTTCCCTGTATACTTATCAACATCACTAAGTACAGAAAAAAATGCTGAGTACATCCAAGGTATCCTTCTGTCAGGGACAGATTGTTTCCCACAGTTCATGTATAAATACTTTTCCACCCTACCTGCAGAAGGACTTTACTGTTTTTGCTCTGAAAGTCAGGAGTAGATTTGTGGTAGCCTCTGCTTATTTCTATTTCTATTACCCTGTTTCTATTGAGCAACGTAGTCTCTCTTTATTCAGTAAGTCTATGGTCTTCAAATATCATGTTTTTTTGTTAATATGATTTTAACCAAAGAACACCTATTGTTCTTGATTTACATGTTGATCCCTTCAGCTCATTGATAATTTTTCTTATTTTTGACCACACTCCTGATACCGATATTGTCAGAATCTTTTTAGGTCTGAGACTCCTTGCAAAAATGCTGCTGATGTGGCTCCTGTGACACACACTGAGAGATCTACATCTCTTCACCCCGAGATAGGATGTCTTTGCACGTACCTGCAGTCTTCTGCTCGCTTATTACAGTACAAACTCTCCAAAGCAGTGCTGTGTGTTCCCTGGCTGTAATACACTAAGCCTGAGAAATTAGATATTCATTAAAACTGTGGCCAGAAATACTAACTTGAAGCACAACAGTTCTGCAAGCTTTGAAACTTTCACTTAAAAGCAATCCAAAGAAAGACTGCAAGAGTGAGAAGCAAGGTGGGGAGGGAGAAGCCAGCAGACGAACAAACATGTAGGAAACTTAGTAGAAAGCCTCCTGCACTTTCTTCAGCACACAAACACTGTACGTTCTCAGAGGGGAAGCAACTGGCACCTCTCATTCCTGGGAGAGATTTGCTGGGCTGCGTGGAAGCTACAGCTGCAGTGTGCCCTCTTATGGCAACACCAGTTGCTTTTTCTCTGTTTTGCACAGTGGTGTTGCGGGGGGAGAGGGGAGATGCTTTAATTTTTTGTTCTTCTCTTTTTCTTTTCCCTGAAAAAGAGACTTGGGAAGAAAGTATTAACTCTTTATGCTATGGCATGTTTAGAAAACAGGCTTGAAGCTTCACGTCCAGAGCACCAAGCAGTGCTCCAGCTGCCAAAGAAGATGAAATAGTGAACAAAGCTAAAAGAGAGGCTAAATGTCATCAGGTTTAGCGTCTGATGATGATATGTATGGCTTTCATGCGAAGGTATATGTAAAGTGAAAGAGGATTGTTGGTTAAAAGCACTGCATTTAACAGATGACACCAAGTTAGTTGACTGAACATTCCTGTGCTTCTCCATTGCAAGCCAGGCTCAGCACATGCTCCTCTGTATTGCTACAACATTTCGAGTAAGAGGATGACTAAAGCATTGCCATTATTTTATCAATATTCTATCATTGGACCTGTTTTGAAGGGTGTGTTCCCATGGCTTCCTCTCCCTCTGCTTCCGGCACCTTGTTCTCCTCTGATGTTTTGCCTTTGTTACTTCTCAAACCTTCCCCCTCCACCACCTCCTTGGAGCCCCTCGCTCCAGTGCAGCACTCCCACAGCTCCCCTGCATTCCCACCAGATCTCTCCTCCTCTGCTCACTGAGGATGCTCCCAGTCTCATGGCATTTCCCAACCCACAAAATCGTAGTTGGAGTACTCTGGGATTCATGCAGCTCATTCTTTCTCATCTTTCATATCAGAACAGTCACATCAGTCTTGCTTATTTGGTATTGCCCCTCTGCTCATTGAATGTTTAAAAGCACACAGAAATCCCTGAGAGCTCAAGGCAAGAGTTACGACTGTGGCGTTAATGCCTTTTACTGCAGTGACTTGGCACTGTCAAAAAAAAGAGGGATGGGGCAAACTCTACCTTTCCCCAATTTCCTGGTCAGCCTTGGAGATCCAATATACTCCGACCACTTCAAGTTTCCAGTTCCAAAGCTGACCTAATCTCATGTGGTGAGGAAAATAAACGCATTCCCCTGCCACGCTGCTGGCTTCTCCATCAGAATAAAACCTGGCACCACATGGCAGTACGCTGCACACTCTGAGCACAGACTATTCCTGAGATGACCTGTCGTCCTGGGGTGCAGGTTCATAACGGTGCCAGGAGCCAGGCACGCACACCCTGGTATTTCTGACTGCGATGTATTTGTGTTTCTACTTTCCCTCTGGCTCATGGCCTTTTATATTTACTTCATGTGCCCATTCACCTTAATGTTAAAAAAAAAAAAACAAATAAGAAAACAGTTTAAATGCTTTTTCTGTCAATCAGGCAGCTTCTGCTGCAGCTCATTCTGCTGCAGTTACTCTTCCTAAAATCTGTCCTTCATTGTAATAATATAACAATATAATAATCAGGCAGTTCCAATACCTCTGATTACTGACATTAAGATCGATGATATTTACTACCAAAAGGTGAAGCAGTCTTTAGAAACCTGCAGGCTCAGTTTGGATTTCAACTGAACCAAAACCCACTGGAATGGTGCTAAAAAACTATGATAAAGCTATCCGAAATGTGATAATTATCTTGGCCCTGCTTGCCTTAGAAATGAGGAGTGTAAGGTGATGCTGTCTAGAGTTACACCACTTCTGCCCAGCCCTTGGGAACACAGTTCAATGACCCTTAAATGTTCCTTTTGTACTTTCTGTTTGATGATTTGACAGGAATTTTGTAATTAAGTCAGCTTCCATCACCAAGTTACAGTTTTCTATGTCAGAAGAAATGCTTTTTCTGGTAGACAGGGAGCGAGGATGTCAGAATGCGGCCCTTCTTATTAACCTGCACAAAAGCAGTTGAGAGTTTCACTGTTTAACATCATTCTCCCCGGTGTGTGCTTGCTTGTTCTTCAAGCCTCGCATTTATTTTACTGTTTACAGTAAGGTTTGTGCTGTGGAAGAGACTGCTGGTGGGGAAGCTCTAGGAGGAACAGAAAGGTTTCTGTGCCTTTGAGATGTTCATTCACATACCCCCAGCTTGATACGCAGCAAACAAATGCTTCATTTAATTAGGAACACAGACCAGGAAAGGATCTTGTAGGCTACAGGGCCTAGTCCTTTACTGTCTCCGGTAACCATAAAACATAATGCTTTCTACTCAACACATCAACCTTTCTTAGCAGTTTTTCTATAGCTGCTCTAATTGGAAAGTTGCTAGATGTCTCAAAGCTAGGAAACGCCTCTTAATTTCCAGCCTGAATTTATTCATGGTTAGCTTACACTCACCTGTCCTTTACCAACAGACCTTGGTTTACCACACCTCTTCTTCCTTCTGTTTCGCCATACCCTCCCCATTCTTCTCAATGAAACTCCTTCTTCACCCTTGAGTCCTCCCCTCGGTTGCCGTCCCCCGCCCCCTGCCCGTACACCTGCTGCCCGGGGTGCCATCCTTCACGCACAAAGCACAGCCCTTCACCCCTCTCCTTCCCTGGGGTCGGACCTGTGTGACAACCACTGGTGACCCTAGTGATGAAAGGAAGGTCTCAGCCAGGAAGCCCCTCACCCCGCTCTCGCTTCTGCTGCCAGCGGCTCTCGGTGAGCATTTACTAGTTTCCCAGACCGCATTTGCCTGCCTTCATTCCTCCCTTCTTGTTTTAATGCATGTAGGAAACGAAGGTGTGAACACTCTTACTTGAGTCACTACCTTAAGGCTTCTGGCTTTCTTCCTTAGCTTCCCCTCCAGCGGTCCCCAAAATAAAAGAATGAATCCTAAAAGGATAAAAATAATATAGACCTGTGCAAGAAACAGCAAAAAATCTCACTCAAATGAGTGCCAATAGCTGCCAATTCTAGTCTCTTGATTTTTGCTTTCAAGGCTGGGAAACTCTCCATATATCTGCAGGGATATAAACGAGCTGATACTGGATAACACTCAAATGAATATGTTCTATGAGAGTTGAAGTATATTTTGCAGAATATGCGTACGTAGTCTACTAAAGGACTTTATCCAAAATTGAAACCAAGCACCTATCTCCTCTTAACAATATCATGGAGAAAACCATCCTTTGTAATTCTCCCCAAATTAAGCAGAAGAAAGCAGAGAAAATTTAGGGGCAAATGGTGCTTGAAAAGATACCAAGGTGGGGATACTTGGGCACTGCGGTTGTGCTGGAGCACTGCATTGGCTCCACTTCCCTGACCGTTCACACCGCTGACAAGTTCCCCAGGAGCTCCTCGTTTGTGTCAATATCCACAGAGCATTCTTCTCTCTATAAAACATCACAGTTATTCAGAGCCCTGGCCCAGAGAGATGATGTCTCCTGTAATCAAACCTGTGTGGTTGTATGGTGCCTCACAAACTTCACCAAATTTTGCAGATTAATCATTATCTAATTTTTCATTTTTACTAGAAGCAGTCTCTGTGCTTTCACAACGGATGATGGCTGGAGCGTGCCTCTCTGTGTGTGTTCCACTTGTGTATGTTCGTTTCAAGCAAGGATCTGCTTTCCCCCAAAGACATTTTGCTGTGAAAATCGTATTATAATGGATCTGTGTACATTCATGATGCTGACTGTGATAATTTATCCGAGGTTACCTACAAATTTCCTTTCTTTTAGTAATGAATTCTCTAGATTTGGGTACACCTAGAAAGCAAAATATCATCTGCAGCCACATGTCAATAGAAAGTGGAAATCCAAAAATTTATTTCAGTAGAGAAAGGAGAGAAGGAAGGAAGGAAGGAAAGAAGGAAGGAAAGATAATGTCTTTCAGAAGTATTTTGAATGGTATTTGAAATTTTCTAGATTTCTAAATTGGCTAACATGAAGACGATTTCTCAGATAAGAGGAAAATACCCTGCTATAATGGACAGATAAATCTGATTATGCCCACAATGCAAAGCTGTGGAATGTATAGTAATTGACTTTATTAAAGTAAGGGGGTTTCAGGCAAGAGTGGATCATTATATTTGAGTTCTGGAGCTATCACTAAGCAAGTTCTCTGATTTCTACCAGAAACCAGGAATGATATCATAATCTATAAGCCATCACAGCAGCTGTTTGTAAGATGTTTAAAGCACCCTACCTGCATTGGTTCACCAGTTAAAAGCAAGAATAGACAAAGATTCTAAGAAAGTGTGTGGGATAGACTTTCTGTGGATAACTAAAGGAATGCAGAGGTTTCACAGCATCCCATTAGCATTGCCCAGTGTAACTGTCTCCCTTGATAAGGGAGAGATGAGGCCACACACAGTCCCTCCACCTCTCCTCCATCTCTGTCCTGGCTGCCCTGATGGAGGGACACAGCAACAAGTTTTAAACGAGCTAACTCAGGTGATGGGGACAGTCTAACAGCAGCACTGCAAACAGCTGATCCCTATGCCTGAACAAAGTTATTTAAAGCTTGCTCATATAACTTTACATAATGCTTTCAAGTGCGGCATAGACATACTGTTTGCTTTAGATATGTGAAGGGGTAGATTAAGCATGTGGAGCACTACTGATGATGGCTGGCAGCATACCCCAGTTAGCTGGTCATTAAGGTGTGTGGATCGTGCCATCTCCCATCGTGCTCTTCCCACCACCTTGAGATCACAAGAAAGCTTCACTTGACTTCTGCCAATCATGTAGTAAGGTTAACGAGAGGTACAGAGGGAGGTGGAGTTTAATGGGGTGTGAGCCCCCCGGGGTGACCTGTGAGGAGTGGTTCTGCTGGCAGAGTGGCCTCTCTCCTGGCCTTCTCCCTGTAGCCTGGTTAAGCTGTGCTCGGTGTGTTTCTCTAGTCATTATGTGGAAAACCCCAAGAGCTTATGTGCAGGTTTCAAGGGAACTGGGGTCCCCAGGCCCATGCCAGCCTGCACGACTGGGGAGGATGGAAAGCCATTTCTCCCCTCTCCTGCCATCCTGAATTATTGTCTATGCCATCCTTTTGCTTTCTCACAGGGGATAAAGACCACCAGGAAACACATTTAAAAATCATCTGTGGCACACAGAAGGAGAAGAGAGAAAGTTGTTGGTACATTTCAGCAAGCCTCGTTAAAAACATCTCTAGGCACTACAAAGTGCATGTTATCAATATGCATATGTGATGTCTCTGAGGCAGAGTTGCCTTTAAGGTACATATTCAGCAGGACAACATTTTCCCATGTGAGGCAAGGAACAACAGTGAATCATATGTGTGGGAGGGAAAGGCCTTCCGGCTATGTACAGTATTTATTCCCTTTTGTGTCTTGCTTCCCCCCCTCCTCTCTTTTATTAATGGCTTTTGCAATTACTGGTAACAGGGTATTGCTAGCTGGCAGAAAGCCGTGACTTCTGCAGTCGATTGTTTGCAGGAAGCTGGATGTATAGGGGAGGAAAACGATGCTCGTGTGCCGGCTTTGCTCACCCCTCCGACCCCTGAGTGAGAGCCAGCCGACACGCTATTCGTGTTCGGCACTTGCCTCCCCAGCTGAATGTCACGTTACTTGACCTCACATAAATACACATGCAGATGTAGAAATACAGAAGGTGAGGCCTGCAGTGCACACATTAAAAATTCCTACTGAAGATGTCAGCAGGGGGCCCAGAGAAGCTGATTTAGATTTAGAGGGAACCTGAAGGAAAAGTATAGCACCCTGCTCTGCCTGCAACCACAGAGGCTGGGTGTAGGACTTGGGTTTTTATTTCTCACCCTACTAAAGAGGGGTTCCAACCCAGGAGCATGTGCACTGGAAAGCATTACAAAAAGCAGGCAGGTGCACCGGTGCAGGTGATGAAGGCTACGGTATCTTGGGATGTTAGCTGAGTCACTGGTGAGCTGATGGGACAGCGCTGGAGTTCAGCATTTACCTAAGCACCAATCAATAATTGTAAATGAATGTGAGCAGTGACATGCTGTCAGCAGACAGCAGGTTGCCCATAGTTTTGGCAGTAAATTGCAGCCAAGCAAGACAGAGTACCCAGGAGGGCTGTGAGGGAAGAACCCCGATGTCCCAGCAGTGAGCACGTTCTGACAGTGGGGAGGTTATCCAGGAACCTCTAACAGGTCTGGGGCTGGCAATGTGCTTCCCAGGGAACGTGGGAGAGGTAAAGGGCAAGCCATTTCAAAAAAATGGCTGTTAGGTTGCTTTTAATAGAATTATGTCATCTAGGAGCAGCAAGATCCAGTACCAATGTGCACTGATGGAGAGCTTGTGCAGCTGTGACTGTATCATACACCGCTGGGACAGAAGTAGTGGTGAGCTACAGCTTCCTTACGGTTCCCTCTTCTCCTTGCCTTCCCTCCCCGGTTTCCCTTTGTTCAGCTACGAGTGGATTTAGAGAGTCCTGCTGAAGCCGAAATGTCAAAATGCAAGACGTTGTACAAATATGGGAGTATAAGTGACCTAAAATATTTTAACTCTGAATGGAGCAAAAGAATTAAGAAAGAAACATGAAAGCTAGCATCACCGAGCTGGCAGTGCTATCATTTGCAAACACTAATATCAAGATATCTCTGATTGGTAAGTTCTGCCATTTGCTCCCTTTTTTCTCTTGCTGGAAAAGCAGAGGGGCACTGGCGAGAGGGGAAAGGGTAGCAGGGAAAACGGGCAGGCGGAGTGAGCAGGGTGAGGCTCATAGGAGAGGCTGTGAGAGGGGTCGCAAGAGGGAATCAGAGCCAACAGCTCGTTGATGAGAAAAGAGCATCTGGAAAAGAAATGGAAGGTTTTGAGGCACAAGTGACTAGAAATGGTTGGCAGTTTCCTGTCAAATGGAAAGGATGTCATTCTTTTCTGCGTAAAATGCCCTTTTAATAACTGTCCATCAGATAATAATTCTTTGAAAATTTCCAATTTTACCTGACTCTTATTTTAAATTTGTGTTGGGGAGGAATTGTCACGCAGCTGGGAGCTGACATTTCTGGCAGGCTGTTATCATTCACGTTTTCTACCTAGAGGCAAAGAGCTTGAGCTCCTTCCAATCTGGGAGCTACAGCTGGGCTGACGGGGAGGTACTGAGCCTGGCGCTTGCTTCCAGCCATCTGCCTGGAAGCCTCACACCACAGCAATTCTCTCCCCCTAGGCAAAAGTCAGGCTGACAAGAGCCTTTCAAGACAGCAACCAGCAAATCAAATAAAGTCTTTGTTCCTTCAGATTGGAATGTTTCCCTTTTCTGCCCAAATGAGACATGGATGTACAAACAATTTTGTGAGAAAAGTCTGACTCTACCGATGACCTTAGTGAGTACAAAGGTCCTTTGGTAGCTGCTTGCCTGCACTTCCACTGGCTAAATTTCTTGACAGACCAGTTATTTTGTCCCTGAATCTCACATGGTTGTAAGCAGGACCAGCTGCCCTGAGGAAAAGGCTCTCCTGTACGCAGTTCTGTCCCTGGGAGCGCTCAGAAACAAGGAATATGCTTGGCTTCCCCTCTCCTCTGCCTCCTCACTGTGCCCATCACGGACATTTGCTCTGCTCTTACTGTGGTGGCTCTCTAGCTAACACAGTTAAGCAGGGCACTGTAAAATGAGTATGGCCTGGCATCAGTGCCGGTATATGTAACAGACTGCAGATCTCACTGGCTACGTTAGGGACCATTAACCGGCCTACCTGAATCCTGCAGGGTCTGTTAGTTTCTGCAGAGGGCCCCACAGACCAAGCTCTGTGAGTGGGTTGACCCTGCAGACTGCTTCCCACCGGAGTCCAGCTGGAGCATCCTCTAGGAAAAGATGATTTTGAGCAACTAGGAGAAAGCTTCTTCATGATATTCCTGAAAAATAAAACTCGATGGAGACTTGTTTTTCCATTCTACTCAGAGTGTTATGAAGTTCGGGCACTGAACTTCAAGAAGGAGGGGTAGGCCAAGTGGAGATAGTCTGTAGGAGAGCAACAAGAAGAAACAGAGGTCTAGAAAACTGGATGCTGGAAAGACTGACCTGATAGCTGACTGACCTAAATAATTCTTAGTCCCCACAAGAGAGGCCTGGAAGACAATACTGACAGATAGGTGAAACAGGGTTCTTTGTGATGGAAAGATTAGGAAATAATGGATTTCATTTCAATCAAAAAATTCATGTGAAAAGCTAGGAGAAGTTTGGAAATTATAAGGCTTAAGAATGTATTGATTGGAGAGTTTTCCAAGTAGATATGTTTGGAGATCTTCAGGAACAAGTTAGAGAAAGATCTGTCAGAAATGGCAGCTGATCCTGTCTTGGGTAGGGGAAAGGGCCAGATGACTTTTTGATGTCCGTCCCAGCACGATGCTTTTCTGTTCTATGCTCTTTGATAGAAAACCATGGGTTGGGTTTGCATGCTTTTTCTAGATGCTTAAGTTGGTCAGGAAGCAGATATGTAGAGGGAATCCAAATGTCTAGGAAAAAAAGATGGGTAGAGAAAGTCTGGGCAGCTTCAGACAAGCTAAACAGACTACCTGAATCCTTAGCAGGGGAGACTTCAGGCAGCTACTCACTGGTTGTGCTAAGACCTGAGTGTATGCCTGAGAGTTGTATGAAAAATGTTCTGCGGGTGGGATTGATGTATCTGCTATTTTGGCTTTGCCTGCACTACATTTACCTGTGTTAAATAAGCAAAGAAAGTGATCTAAGTATTGCTCTAAGATTGAATAATAAGTGGAACATTTCTTCTTTTGTTAGTAGCTTGTGTCCTTGCTTATTAAGTCTCAGGCTGAGCAGCCAAAGGGAGTGTGTGAGACATAAATGCCAGAGGGAGACTCCCAATGCTGAAAGCAACCGGCAAGCAGCTTGAAATGTGCTACTTCTACTCCTGGAAGACCATGATGATCAGAAATATAAGCTCTGTGTCCTTTACTCCCTACCCTCTCTGCTCTACCCCCTGTTCCGCCTCCATCCCCTTGAATAGCATTCAGGAATTTCAAAACTCATCCTTAATTGCAAACCAGTGACCAATAAAGTGAAATTGTTCTTTTGCCTTTTGCTAACTAAAGTAGCTGAGATCAGTTTTGGACAAACTCCTCATTTTAGTTAGTGGTAAGATGAATACTAAGATTCCTCCTGTTTCTCTGTCTCTTTGTCTTTAGATTCAGTTTTTAAATCACCTCACCAAGGCTTCCACTCCCTGGAAAAATCTACAAAATGAGAATATAAGAGAAGTATCAAGTTTATCAAGATTCATTTGTCCCTTCAAAACCAAAACGATCTCTCATAAAAAAGAACGGGCATGCTTATTCAATACTCTGAAAAAACCACCGTGTGTCTTTTAAGTAATTTCCTCATGAAAGGAGGAAAGGAAAGGATTTTTAGCCCTAGCACAGCTGCTAATCACAACTGCTTGCTATCACCCAGAGAACAAGACACAGTCTTTCAATCTATACCTGACACTTCCCAAGAAACTAATTGGAGCCAGTGCAGATATTGTAAAGTGCTCCCTTTGCAAAGCAACTGCATGACAGAGAGCTGATCTAATGTGGAATGAGCAGTGCTGTGCTTTACTTTATAACAACTCACTCCTGCAATTATTGCCAGATGTTTGCAAATGTTCTGTAAGTCTCCCATCTAACGTTAACGCTCCTTCCAAATTTTTTACAGCATTCAAAGACTGAGGGTGCTGTTTAGCTAGTGCTGGCAAGAAAGAAAAAGGAAATTAAATAACCCTTTTTCTTTTGTTCTTTCTGCTAATATAACAACGATGAAACCACTGGAGTGATAGGGAAGTCCACAGTGCTACTGAGACACATGATAAGAATTTGATTTTCAGGTTTCTTATCTAAATGTTATACCTCAGCCTCAGTAATGTGACCTGCACTTTTATTTAGTCATGTAATTGAAAAGACTGGGTTTTCATTGCTGGTGTATGTCATAATTTTACAAAGAAAGAACACCCACCTATTCAGATAATATTTATTAATACACAGATTAAGTGGCTCAGATAAAAGTCTGTTGACACTGTTCCCTAATACACTCTTATTTGCAGGCAGCAGAATGAAATGTATTGACCACTTCATCCTGCTTTGGAACAGCTGCTGGAGGATTTACCTGCAATTACCTACTGAAAATGAAATAAAAGATTAGTAGAAATAAGATGTCACTTTGGACTTACGGCTCCTGTTGCTAGGGAAACCTTAGAGTTAGCATCCTGATTAGGGCAAAAATTGCTGTAACCCAGCTGAACCTTTGTCAGCAACAGTGTTCAGCAGAGCTGCAGATAACCTGTTTGTCTGGCCAGGGACAGTGATTGCCCGCTGTGGTCTCCTGGTTGACTGAATAGCCCTTTCTGATGGTGCCTCATCCAGTAACCAGCTTACAAAGATACATAGCAGGGACTGTGTAACTGAATTACACAAATACAACACTAGTGCCATTAAATGGGTAAAAGGGAAAGGCTGATGGAGGAAGGCAGATTAATTATGTTTAATACCCACTACCTCTAGTATCAAACAATTCAGAGCAATCCAGGCACCCAGTGCCTGCCAACTACTCCTAAAAGAATTCGTTTCATACAGGAAGAACAGTAATAGAGAGACATCAGTCAAGTGAGAGCTTGGCAATAAAATCTGCAAAAGGACTTGAAGCAGTGGAGCAAGGCCAAAGAAAATGAAAAGTATTCTTATATGCTTGTGCTTGGGCCTCCCCTCCCACAGAGGTGAAAAACAGGTGATTATGCAGAAAGCAATGGAGGTGGGAAGGGAAAAAGAGTGTTACACCCTCCTTACGGAAGGAGGTGTCACCTCCTTACACCGTCCTGAGGAAGAGACTCTTTTGCATTTCTGGAGTGTCAAGGGAACTAATTTCAGGAAATCCTGACTTTCCCACTTTCCCCCATAAAACCCCCATGCTGGGGAACCATCTTTGAAGATCTCAGTGCCTGCAGCTTCACTTAGGGGACAAAGGTGGGTCCAGCACAGCACTCCTGGCACTGTAAGACATCAAGGAGGGCCCTCACTTGGGTAATGGCAAGAGAACAGGTTTCAGACAAGTTCAGAGGCTTCACAAGGCAAGTTAATGCTTTTCATTTGTGGAGTTTGAAAGCTGTCAGGGATCAGTCTGTCAACATAACTGAATTAACTGCAATCAGTACTTGGCTAGATTCAATGAAATAGATGCTGTTGTGTTTTTTGTACTTAGATATAACTCCTGCTTCAACTCTATTAGAGATATGACTTTTAAAAATGCCCTAGTTCTCAAAAACACTTTCAGAGAGCTACTGTATCAGATGAGAAAGATGGTGGGCCATTTGGTTTTTCAAAGCTTTTGCTAATATAGTGCATTACCCATCATTTCAGCCAACACAAATACTGAACTTGAGGTACATGTAAATTAGAGTGTAAATCTATAAAATTATCTCATATTTAAATGATTGGATTACTTTGTCTCTGCCCTTTGTAAAAGAATCGTCATCCTTAGGAGAAATGCAAACGCTGCATGATTAGAAACACCAAAACAAAACCACTTCATTAGTTCTTTCTTCTTTAATGTTACCTAAGTGCTGACTTTTTAAAATAATCTGGGATTAATATCTTAAATATGCACAGACGTTCTTGCATTCTTCTATCCACAACTCCAGTACCAAGAGAAACATTATAAATGCCAGGACTGTAGGAGTGTTGAAAGGAAAATTACATTCAGAGCTCAGGAAATACTGCTTGTCTGTGTGCTTATGACACTTATTTCTTAGAGATTTGCAAACTTTAGCACTGAAATGTAATGGGTGTTAATAGTTGATCTCAGGTCTTTTTAGCTGCAGTGACTTAAATACTGCTTCCAGCAGCCTACCACACCTTTCTGACCCCAGCCAACAGCCAAACACCCACACAGCTGCTTGCTCAATCCCCTCTTTAATTGGATCTCTCCCCTGGTACTATGCTCTGAGAAATTTGCCGTCGCTTTTGCTCTGAGTGGCCTTCCTGCTGTGTTCCTGCCTATCGCCTATCACTCCGGTAAGGACTGATCAGCAGAGGGCCTCTCGGATCTGGAGAGCATGTACAGCAGTCAAGGTTTGCTGCGTACCTACTGCCTTGTATTGGCACCCAGCCAGAAGCTGCTCACACTCCTTTCTCACAGGAAAGGGAGAAAATAGGAGGAAACCAAGAAGATTCATGAGAGAAGATCCTCTGTTCCTCTGATGGTGCTGGACATGCTGTTCCAGAGGAGAAGAGGAAGGCGGGCCACTGCCTTTGAGGACACCATGGCTGAGACAGAGACCCGATTCCCAACTCCAGTGATTGCCGCAGTAGGCAGAAGGAACACTGGAAGCAGAGGTCAACAGATCCATACCAGCATTCCTAATTAAAAGAGAAAGGGAGGATTTGTGGCTGCATTTTTCATTTCTGGAGTAGTCAAGTGCCCTTTTCATGGCAAATATTCACCACCAAAAAGCTGGGAAATAGTGCCAATCTTAGTAGCATGTGTAGTGTGTGGATGGAGAGTATAAAAGCCATCAGCAGAAGACAAACATATATCATTTTTGACTCCAGACATAGAGGAAGTTCAGCATTATGTGCCTATCCATCCACGGTGCCTCGGGTCATTCAGAATTGCAATTCAAGCTGGGACAGGGACTTAAATAAAAGGGCACCATGTTAACCATTGTTTTCGTGATACTTCCTATAGTCTACAACAATAAAAAGTTCTGGAATTTCTACTCCTGGGGTGGCCTTAAACTCCAGGTTGCTCATATTAGCTGCTGATGTTAGAGGAATTTTCGCTGTAAGAACAGTAAGAAAATTCTGAATCAGTGAAAGAAAAAGTATCTGCAAAACTAGGAAAAGGGAGGAAGGAGACCACAGCAAGGCACAGAAGAGACTATATATGTCTAGTGAAGAAAATGCTTTAGTGTGTACACCTTAGTAAGGAGTAATCAAAACTGGAGTGTGATTCCACTAGAGTATTTTAGGAACAGGACATTTTCTTTTCTAGATTAAGTTTACAGATTACTAGAACTCTTTAAAAAATAATGATCAGAGACAGGTGCTGTCTGAATTAAATGAACAACCATTGCACACAGAAGCAGCAACCTTGAGGAAAAACACATTTGAAAATACTCCTTGCAAGCATTCATCAAGCTAGAATTTTGCAATTCTTTTCATGTTCCTTCTGTCCAAAGGATAGCTCCTGGTAATGTCTGTGCTGGTGATGAAGGTAAAAGTAAAATTTATGCTGTGCAACAGAAAGGAAAAAGACATCTTCAGACTACTTTGAGATTTTGTACCCTTGCACCAAAGGCAAAACAAAAACTAGAAGTGAAATCCTGATTCCTTTGAAATCGATGGTGAAAATCCATTTAATTAAGTTATTTTAGGATTTTATACCCGAAGGGCATCAAAAGACTGAGGGTACAGAATATGGCTATCAGTAGCCATCCCACCACAGCAATCCTAAGTTTAATATATGGGCTGTAATA
Organism: Calonectris borealis; assembly: GCF_964195595.1. Lineage (NCBI taxonomy): Eukaryota > Metazoa > Chordata > Aves > Procellariiformes > Procellariidae > Calonectris > Calonectris borealis. The sequence goes on from NC_134313.1 coordinate 51,413,355, forward strand.
TAGGTGGGTTACCTTGCTCAGACCCTACTGTGGCTGATCTAATTAGTTCAGGGCTAGTACATTGATTGCAAGTGTAAGCGTAACCTAAGACACACAGAGCAACAATTAATATGAATTAAATAAACTTTTCCAGGTAATGACATTTTGCATGTCAAAGACTGCTCCAGAAAGAAAGCAAAGAGCTTTGGTGGAAAGTTCCACTTGTCCATGGGAAGACTCTTTCCTTAAAATCTACTCTTTTTCTAATAGAGTCTGTCTTCCAAAGAGTGGAATTTGAAGCTGAACATCTGTGAAATGAATATTTTCAGTACATGCTAATTCAGAATGTGCTGCAGGCAAAAAAGGTGCAGCAGCTGTGAGCACCACAGGTTCTGGTTGGGTGCCAGTACAAGGCAGTAAGTACGCAGCAGACCTTGACTGCTGTATACACTCTCCAGATCTTGAGAGAACCTCTGCTGAACAATCCTTACTGGAGTGATAGGCAGGAACACAGCAGGAAGGCCGCTCAGAGCAAAAGTTACTGCAAGTTTCACGGAATATATCAGAGGAGAGATCCAATTAAAGAATCAGAACTAGAAAGCCTAAGAAAGTTCATGATGATTAATCTAATGACTTGAAAGAGATACTGGAAAAGAATAAGTTTAAGAAACATCCACAGAATCCAGGAATAAGCTTTGACCACTAGCAGGATTGATTTTCTACTCAGCAAAGAGGCTGCACCTGGGAAAAAAGTTTAACCCTGTGTTCCCTGTGTATATATATGTGTATATATAAAAATAAAAGGGATGGGGAAAAATGTTGACAAAATTATTCCAGTGTCAAAAGTGCTCAATAATTATTAAATGTTTGCTTATATTAAACAGGCAGCAACAGGTCACATCTTATTTTGAGGATCCATTGTGTTAGATGTTCTATATGAGTCAGAAGTAATGGTATGTGTTATACATAATACTCGGTAGCTCTCTTTGAAAAGATTACATCAGTTGAAAGGTAGACAAATGCTGGACAAAAGGAAATGCTATCTTAATTTCTGTATGTATACAGCTAACTATACTTTGGAGCAGAATTGTAGAAGAGGAGGGGAGGGATTGGGGACAGGGAGGGCTGGGAACAGAAGAAAAGGAGAAGGGGACAGCGAGGAGGTACCTGCTGAAGATGAACAGGGCCAGCTGGGGTCAACAAGAAAGAGGGGGCAGCCAAGGAGCAGCAGCAGGGAGGTAAGAACAAGTCCGACTTGATTAAATCTAACTGAGGCAGGAGCTGTTCTCGCCACTGCAGTAGAAAGTAAGGTGGCACAGGTCACCACTAGCCTGAAGAGCTGGAGAGACTGCTGATCACATCCAGTGCAAGCATGAGCAGCGTGTCCTGAAGAGCCCATCTCAGCACACAATAAAATAGGGCAAATATACCTGAGTCCTGGCTATTAGTGCTGCCTGGGTCCTGGAATAAGCCCAGGGCAGATAGAGGAGGAAAGAGTGAAACAAGGTATCAGAAATGCCAGATATCTAATGAATTAAAACTTTCCTGAAAAGGTGAGAATGAAGAGTAGGAGCCAGGGCTCCTTTCTTGTCTCCAGTGGGACAACACCAACTTTCACATTCGTCTGCTCTCAGTCCAGGTACGACTCCTGAGCATGTGAACTTGAGAAGTACGCTCCAGTAGTTTTAAGTTCTTTCGGCCTTGTTCCTCCCTCCTGATGGAGGGAGAGTCCTTTACCTTTCCAGCCCCCTATACTTCTGATGCTATGTGAGCATAAGGTAGTTGTGGAGTGATGACAAAAATGGCCTGAGAGCCTATCACATGATCATGAGGCTTGGTCTCTTCCATGCTTGCTCCCGAAGCTGTGGCCCCATCTCTCATCTCAGGGTTATCTGTGGTGACCACGCACTCCGGCAGGGAGCCGCCTGTACAGGAGCTCTCCTTTCTGCCATGCTCCGGGAAAGATCCCAGTGCAGAAACTGCAGTTCTTCTGCTAACTGCCCTATATTTCAGTCTCCCCACTGACAGTGGCCACCCACCTCCACTGTCTTTGAGAGGATTTAACTACAGGAGTTAATGTGAGAATAAAGAGGTGCTGTAGCGGAGTTGCTGAAAACAGTACTCTTTTCATGGGTTAAAAAGCATCAGGTGCAGAGGAGACATGCTGGGGAATTGACCCTACAAAAGGTACATATACACAGTAGGTATATATATATTCCTTCTCTACTTCTCCTTGTTCTTTAGGCCACATCCACCAAGCAGAGATTAGGGTGCTACTTTCTTACAATAAATAGTGATAGGACTAACAGGGAAGAGGGAAAACACTTTTTCTTGACCAAGTTAAAACCAGTCCTACGCAAACCTGAGTAAAATAGATGAATATGCATATGCTAGTTTGAATATGTGGTTTGTCAGCTATTTGCCTACATGTATTTAACGCCCACAGAAGGCCTAAGGCAGCAGCCATAGACTTTCTTTCACTTGCTTTTTGCAGAGATCTTACAGAAACCCCAAAGGAGATAAATTACTGCCATTATGATCCTATGAATGACTGATAGAAGTATATTACTCTCCAAAGCATTGACTGACTTAATGTAAGCAAAAGTGCAGCTACTGCATAACGGCTTGGGACTAATTCTGCTGCATCCTCAGCTATGGCCTTTAGGAGCTCAGGAAAGTTGGTTTGTGTTTGTTATGTAGTCATTTCTTCTCTTTCCTTCTCTGTTATGTGCCTCAAAAAATGATATAAGCTGGATCTCAGGGCTAACTACGGTGTTTAAGTACCTATATGTAGGTGCAGATAACTGACAAATCAGGGAAGATAATTCTTTCTGATTCCTCCATCTTCTTGCCTCACTTGTTTAAGCTAGGTGGCAAATGAGTTTAATTTGGATTTGGCTATTCAACAGTAGTAGCGTGCATATTTGTAAGCTGAATCATCCCCTGATTTTTCAGCTTCTTGACAGAAGAAAAGGTATTTACTTCTAGGACACTGTGTTCTACTATTTTGAAATAAAGTCAGTTTACCCTGACTTTAGTGAAACCATTTAGTGAATGGCTTATTGTAAGTAAGTAGCAATTTGAATAAAATCTTGATTCTGTTGAAATTAAGGATAAAAGCAACTTCCATATGAAATGAATTTTAGAGAAAGAGAGCATGAAATCCCATTTGTATATGTCATTTCAATCAGGGCTACAGTAAATTTATAAAGTTCTATAGCCATAATGGAGAGATGCCTGGGTAGCAAAACACGTCGTCTTAGAAGGAGCTTTTGTCAAAGGCATGCATCTCACAAAAATCTTTGTCACCCTCCACCACCCACTTTAGGACACAGCATATATCTGCATGACTTTGTGAGGGGGTTCTATTCACTTATAGCTCTGGGGATCATTTGGAGAGCTGATAATTATTGAGACTCTCATGTTTCTGTCTCACTGGCTTATCGTGTCTCCCTTTAAAACATCTGAGTATAGATGGGCGCTGACTATATGGCTATCTTGATATGACTGTTTCCTAATAGACATCCGGTATCATGGTAATTTGATGTCCAACATCAATGACGGTGCCCTTTTCTTTTCAGTGCAAAGGGGTTTCCTTTTACTAAGTAGCAAGCTGGTGAACACGCTGAGAAAAGAGAGGGAAATAGGGAGGTGAAACTGTGCTTCCTTACAAGTATCGTTCTGAGGCCCACAGAAAAAGAGATGTAACATATGGAAAATTTGCAAATAGGTGAGAGCACCAGATGAATGGCTTTCATATGGAAGAGTTTGGGGGCAGGACATTACTGAAGCAGGAGATGGAGGGAAATGGGGATGATGCAGCACCACAGTGTTGTGCAAGGGCATGGAGTTCTGCTGGGTGCCATGGTGGGGAGAAGCAGCAGTCTATTTTGGCAGACCCTAGAGCCCAGGGTAGGCATGAGCTGCTCCTGTTGATTAAAAAGCAATATTGTCTTCACGTCAATATTTTAGAGGGGATTTCAAAAGCATTCTAGAAACTCCCACAGTGATGAGGTGGGAGGTGTTCCTATTCAGTAAATAGCACAATTCCTCTGTCATTGGGGAAAATCTGGTATTTTACAAGACTCTTAAAAGCATGTTACAGACTGGAGCAAAGCCTCTTTGTTATCTGAAGTCCTAGACATTGCATGTTTTTAATGGAACTGTTGGTTTAGAAACTAATATTATAAATTAAATCACTCTAGAAAAAAACTTGTCAGTTCAAAAATTTTGAATATTGCACTATTACATTAGACTTTTCAGCTAAGATGACAATCTGAATGGTAACTTTTCTTTCTCCCACCCTCTCAATAAAATGCCAATGTATCCTGATAATCAGTTGCAGTATTTAGCGTACTTCACTCAGTACTGTATACTTTAATGCATTTTTGGCTTGTTTTTCATTTTTGTAGTAAAATGAAACTGGGTTTGCATGCTGTTTGCATTGGTTTGGTTTCTTTAATTTGAATAGCATCTTTTTGACTCCTGCCATTCCAATACGCCAACTTTTAATCCAGGAGGATGGTGAAACATCTGCAGAAACCCAAATATTAGCCAGATTGATCCCCTCTGTATAAGGCAAATGAGCATTCTGTAGATACAAACTCTGTTTGTTGATTTCCAGCTTCAGACTTCTCTCTTCTTTGTACTGCAAATAACTTTAAGAAAATTTCATTTATCTGTGCATAATCACAAGCCTTGCCCTGGGGCCTGCAGAAACATAATTGTAATGCACAAGAAAGAGAAAGTGCTGTAGGTGAGGACAGACGATGAAATGGCTTGCAGATACAATGGTTGGGGAGCAGTTTCTTCCAAGGTCCTTGTTGACATCCTGCAGTCAGTGTCCCTTTCCTCCTTCCATGAGTCTCTCGCAGAGCATCACAAGTGGAAATCATGCCCAGAAATCCTCTATTATGCACCTGCTTTTCATTCGACTTTTTTCATCAAGGCCAGTTGGAGACCAGGGTATTCTTTGACTTGTTCTTCCCTTCATTAAACTGCTCTAAATGCTTGCTTAATACTTTTAAATCGAGGTTCTTGCCTATTCTCAGACACTTCTCAGATCATCTTTAAACTCTCTATAAATATTAAGTTGTATAATCCCAATTATGGCTACCCCTCCCTTTATGTGTCTGGAGAAGACAGTTTCTATATCTAAGACGTGACAACAGATGCAAAGACTTAGATATAATTGCACTATTGTCACCCCTAGTTGATGAAACATTTGGAGCAATTAAGAAGCAGTAATGTAACAGATTAGGAGCACACGTTGCCTTTATTATGTACAGCTATTACACTTGCATCTTCACTTAATTTTTGCTGAGTTCTGTGTTTTGGGAGCATTACACAAAATTAAATGTCAGGGTGGCTGTTTGTAAAATCTTGGTGAGTGGGTGTTATTATCTTTGTTATCTATATTATCTGTATTATCTATATCTTCTGTATCTTCTATATCTTCTATATCATGTGTATCTAGAATATGGCTATTGTTATAACCCAGTAAAGCTATGAAACTTATCACATAGAGTTGTAGCACTAGGCTGTAAACAAGCATTTCATTTACACAGAGATCATCTTTTTTTTTTTTTAATAAAGGTCCTTAGGAAGCAACTCTGGTGTTCGTTTTGCAAGACATGCTCCCCTGAGGTCCGTCAGCCAGCGTGCAGAACCCGGGGAACTCTGCCTGTGGCAAAACGCCGCAGCTTCAGTAACAGCTGCCGAGCTCTGCACCACATTTCCAGGCCCTCCTGCCCAGCAGCTCCCCAGTCTCTCCTATTTCGGATGAGAAGTGTCAAATGGAGCATGCAGAATAGAGGAGCCAGCTCTTTGCTGTGCATCTGATCTCCAGATGGGACGTTCCAGCCTGTTTCCTGGAAACCCTTTCAGGAAGCGAGGGGTTGAAAGGAGCAAGGAAGCATCGGTACCAAGGCTTGGGGATGAGGCATGGAGACAAAGTTGGTTTAGCAGCAGTGCTGTTTCTCCATCTTCTGACACTGTTCTTTGATCAGTGGTAGAAGAAAGCAGCTCTCCACGTGCTTATTTGGTGTTGGCTTCATTCTGAAGCTTTGCTGCCCTTCTTTGAAAAAATCTCATCTTGGCAACAAAGGCAAAGATGAAGATGCTACAGCCTGCAGCAACCACTGCCTCATTTCCTGAGTCAGTTTCTCTTTAGCTACCACTAGATTTCCACCTGAGGAGTTCTGAGGTCCAGCTTTATTGGTGGTAGCACCGGTAAAGGTGGCATTGGCTTGGTGAAGTACACATGGATATTATTATACCCTGAATCATGATGCATCATGAGGTAGTGATTGGGCACACTATATGTTAACTGCAAGCAAACTACTTACTGCTATCATCTTCAGTCTCCATTTAAATGTTTTTGCTCTGAGATATTCACAGAAAGTCTTACCTGTGCCTCTGTCCTACTGCACTGCTCCGTGGAGTAAAGGAAACTGGGATAAAGATATCATTTACCTCACCAAAAATGTGTGCTTTCTGAGCTACTCCAGAGAATTTGGACATAGATTAGCTGGGAGTAAGCAGCTAGAAAGCTTAGAGATCTGCTAATGGAATATCAATACTGCAAAGCTTGCAGGTTGAAAACTCAGGATATCCACTCAAAGGATCCTGTGGGATCATTGCACTTTCTTTTGAAATCTCATTATATTTTTGTCAACTGGATTACTATTATTTTTTAACTCCTGCATTATTCTTTTCAGAGGGGGAAAATTTTCAGTAAAATCCACCAGAAACGGAGTGAAGAGATTCTCTGATTCCTGATGGCGGGCTGGGGTGTTTTCCTGGTTTGGACACTGCCCCCTAACAGTGTTGGGATCAAGCTGTTTCATATTACCTCTGCCTCCAAACTCCATCTTCTCTACTACCTTTGCACTAGCAAGACAGGCTGGCAGAAGAAAGTGCAATAGGCTGTAAACTGTGACAAGGCATGGGGCACATCTTCCTTTTCATTGTTACGGCTGCTGGCCTCCAGGAGCTGAAGGGGAATGGGTAGGACCTTCCACTTTGACACCACATCTAGCATCCTTCTGCCCTGTATAGTACTAAGAGAGCTGGTAGTAGTTTAAGCAGTGCTGTCTCGACCGATGGTGACCAACAGCAACATCTAGTGGCTCAAGCATTGTTCCAAATCAAGAAGATTTTGGTCTGAAATCTTCAGACATGAAGAATTTTTTTGCACATTGCAATGAAGTATTTCTCCAAAGTCATGACACTGTGAAAGTATGCCATTTGGCAACCTTGGTGCACAGAGAGGTTTTACAGCTGGGTGAGCAGTTTGGATATATCACCTCTTGCGTGCAGACCTGATGGCCTCCATGGAATGACTCGAGGTCAAATTGATAGTGAGCATCTGAATACCGAGAGATGTGAAGAACAAAAGAAGGAAGAAGCTGAACAACATGGCAGTGAAGCAGAGCACGTGGTAGCCGTGCTTGTAGAACCAAACTGATGAGCAGCTTCCTCCAGTGCTGCTTGCCCATCAGTTGCAGACTCACCTGGGAACGGAGGGCCACAGAGGTCTTTGGTTGCGTATGCAGTTGGTGAGCATCTCTGTTCGGTGTGCAAACTCAGCAGATGAGCCCACAAACCAGCTACTTGCCTGGTCAGAAAAATAAATACCAAAACTAAATGCTGATTTCCACACATGTATTTTGGGAAGGAGTCTGAATATGGGATTCTAACACCTTGTATCAAAGCGGACTTTCTGCTCCTGTCTTTCAAGGGTTGCTAAATAAAATCATTGCAGATACTTACGGAGGTTTTCCCCATTTCCCTGGACCATTTCCCTGGACCTAAGAAATTATCTGAAGTGATGTTGTGTGTTAATTCTGTGCCTAAGTTTCTTCTGGGGAAAACTGAAGGGAAGGCCAGCTTTCTTGCTTATATTCTTCCAGTAACCCAGGCAATATATATGTTCTGCAGACATTTCTTGAGAACGTTACTGTTTTGGAGAGAGGGCAGTTTCTGCCCGCTGTTTACATTTATCTCTGTTCAAGTGATGGCAAAATTAAGAATTTAAAAAAAACAGCCAACAGCTTGGGAGGTTCTGTTGCTTGCCACCACTAAGCTGACAGTGGAGGTCGTCTTGCAAATTGAATGACTTGAATACTAGGCACTGGCTGTTTACTGTAAACAAGGATCAGTGTAGTTTGGCAGATAATTAATCTCCTGATAAGCCTATTTACCTGCAGCCCACCCTCCTCCCCTACTATCTAATTTCTGGCTCTGCCCTATTAAGTCCACACACGTATTTAAAGAATTTATGCTTGTTTTCTATGCATAGCTGTTTCCAGTCAGCAATGGCTTGCAATCCCTGCTTCATAGGCTTGTGTATGTGAATGCCTGGCTTGCTTTGTTTTAATCTGCATTTTTTCCCTAGTACAGAGCAGTTTGGCCCTCTGAGCCAGAAGGATGAAGTGTTTGCTACTATTGCCTTGCCTTACATAAGTATGTGGGCTTAAGTGTAATTATTTTACATGGGATTTCTCACCTGGCAGTGAGTTACTGTGATAACAGGGTCTGTGTAATTACCAGTGTGATACAGGACTTCATCTAAACATGCCTCTTCAAGCAGATTTGAGTCTCCTGTTGGTAAACTGCCTGATGTTTGGGTTGTTCTTTTTTTTTTTTTAATTTGAACCAAATATTTGCCATGCCAAAATACTCTGGGGGTGCCTGACCCTGAATGGGTGCTGCCCTCCTTCAAAACCCCCTTTTCCCAACTGCCAGGTTGCCCCAGAGCAGGGAGCAAGGCTCCTTTCAACTGCTTCCCAGAAGGGAGTGGCTCAAAATGACCAGAAACTGTGCAAAGGGGAGATGAGACTAATTTAAACTAATTCTACATTTGAGACGTAGCCACGGAACAAAGCCAGAGTTTGAACTGGTCACAGAAATTGCCTGCATGTGGATGGAATAGTCTGCGTGTAGCTTTTGCAACATTTTCCAGTGCAAAGAAACGAGGGAGCGCAGCAGATGGGTTTTGTGCAGAAGTCATCCCTGACAAAATGCAGCAGTTCATGAACACTGGATTAACAGATACAAACCTGTATTGCATCAAGTTATCAGATTTGTCTCTCAGTGCTCGGCTCCTTGCCTTGGTAGCGGTTTCTGTAAATTACCTGGGAGCTTTTGAAAGCATTAGTGCCTTTCTCTGTTGTGTTAACAACATTAAGGCTGAAATGACTTTCTTATAGGTTTAAAAATAATATCCCAATGCCTGCTTCAAATCTGGCTGAAGTTAATAGGAACTGGCTTAAGTGTGTTTCAGTCAAGGTCTGGGGATTTCAAAAAGTCGTTCAGAATTACCTGCATTTATTACATTATTACGTGGTTGACTGAGCTACAGCAGGTGAGGGTCCCCTAGCCAAGACGGTCTTGTGAAACAGCTGCTACCCCCACCACTGCTCCCCAGGTGGGGAAGCGGTGCACAGAAACCACCGCTGCAGTCACAGGCACTGTTTTGACACCTCCTCTGGCATGAGGTGTGAACTCCCCAGGCACAGAACATCGTGGGGCAGCAGAAAAGACCTTGTCCCCATCCCCCTTTTTCCCCTCAGCCATCAGAGAGGGTCGGTGAGCCGGCAGGTGGCATTAGCCTGTCCTGAGCTCTGGGCTGCCCAGGGGGGCTTTTTGCTCCGCTCCAGCTGGTGGTTGTATCCGTGCATATCCACAACCTCACTGCCGGTGCTGCAACGGGTGTCTCAAACAGCATCCCCCACATCCTCAGCCTCCTCCTCAGCCAACGGGATTGAGATGAGCACTTTCTAGGAGCAGGAATGTTATGGTCTGGTGCCTTCCAAGAAGTTATTGCTCTGCTAGAGTATCCCAGCGGAGAACCAGCTCTCTCCTGGGCCACCGGACGTACATATAGCACTGACAGTCTCTCTGCCCTCAGGAAACTCACTGTCAAGAATTTAAACCAGGGCTACTTAATACACTTCTACTATTATATGCTGGGTAATTTTATGATTACAATTTTATGATTAGGAAGGGAGCATGGAATTTTCTGCTTTGCCAGGCTACGTTTTTACATCACACCACCTTCGGAGTGGGGAACAACAGTCTCTGCCTGGGACACGGGAAGAATAACCAAGAAAGCAAATCATTTAGGGGAATATGGAGAGATCTGGAAGGTATCTACACTCTGAGTAGGTTATATTAGCCAAAAAAGTAGCAGTTACCAGAGCCAAAGCTCATAAGATTTTATGGTAATTCTCTGACAAAACTCCATGCCTTTTGGAGCTTGTCCAATTTGCAAGAGGTAAAGGAGCATGTAAGAACTGTGACAACCGCTTTTGCGTAACAGTGCTCAGGTTGGTGTCTGTTCATCTCTACCTGCTGTCGGTCTGAGAAGCACCGTGTTATGGGTGCTTCTGCAAATTTCTGACTTAGAAACTCCACACATAAGCTTCCTAACATTGCACTTGTAATGTTTTTCAGCCAGCGCTTCTCCCAAGCCTGAAGGTTGCTGACAACACCTTTACTTCAAAACATCCTGATACCTACACCTCTCTCCAGTTCTTGAGTTTCTGATGTGCTGAGGTGTTTTTTGTGCTGTTATTTTTTGAAATGTTGGATAAGAGAAGAATATCTTGCATATTAAAGCTACAGTTGACACTTTGAGACTGACTCCTTGCCATATTCTCCTTCAAAGAGGTGCTCTCTTAACGTAAGCATGCTCAGGAGGAGGGAGGGAGCAGCAGATCCAACCATGAAGCCTTGTGTTCAGTAGGAGAGAATTGTTCCTGCCAGAATGTGAAACAATTCCTGTATCCCTGCCAAAACAATTGCTTGATGTGTGCTCCCTAATAGCTCATAATGAACCACAAACAAGCTTTTAAAGTAAGGATAAGGACACACATGCTTATAATGTTCATAGACTGAACATCCAGAGAATTGAACAAAGAGCCAAAAAATGGCTCAGCTAAAGGGGGGTGCAGCGTGCTCTTCAGCACTCTGCTAATTAAAACAATGGGTCTCTGAATTACAGTATTTCTGCTTTTTGGGATATTTAAACACTCAGATTCTTCCAGAGAGGCATTCCTCCAGTCAGTGTGTCGGAAGGAAAATAGAGCCCTGATCCTGAAAAGAGATGCACATAGGTGGTTCCCTCCCTCCATGAATTCAGTGAAGATTTGTGCAGGAAAGGGACTCAGCCAGGCCATTTGTTTGGGATCACGTACGTTCTACAGTAATGTGGACTGTGGGTATTGTACTATAGAATGTTTGACCTACAGCAGCATCTGTTTAATACACTTGGCACTGATAACCTGCTTTGAACCTGCTGAAATCTGGGTGCACCCCCCCATTTACTTGGGTGGCCTTCAGTTTCTGTCCTCCCTTTTTTTTCTTTAATCTCTTCTTAAAATTTTTTAAAATGAGACTGTTTATTCCTGTAATAAACCAGATTTTAAAAGGAAATTAGTGGCTACCCAAAGCACTTGCCTAATGCTTTCCATCCACATATCTCAATCGTATGAAGAGCTGGATACATGTGGGTTTTATATCCACTTTTGACCACTGGGATAATAGAAGCACACAATGTCCAGATGACTCACCCAAGGTCAAGTCAATGGCTTAGAAAGAAATTCAAATCTCCTTAATTTCCCAGGTCTTATCCATAAGAGAATGTTGCCTTTTACATGAAAGGAGCAAAAAAAGGTTTTTATTCATTTACGGGAAGGAAAAACACAAGTATCCCTGAGGATGACAATAAATTATTAGTCCAAACTTCACAGAAGGTTTTTGGGCTGTATGATTTGCAACGTCCAGCAAAATTCAACAGTTACAGCATTAAATAATAGAAAGAAATTAAAAGCTATAAGCAAAGGGGTGAAAAAAGGTGTTTTTTTAATGAAATGTGGGAAGGAATCAGGAATTACTGAGGCAGGAAGCTGCAGGCAAAAGTGTTGCAAGGGACTGGAAGGGTGAAGTCTCTTGCACCAAGATGGTGAGTTTATACTGATCTATTTATAGCAACAACAGTTACCCAAGTTTAAAGGTATACAGTGCATACACATACATATAGAGGGAGCAACATGTTAAAGTATAGCTTTAGGTTGAGCTTGAGATAGCTCTCTATTGCCTTAATTCACGCACGGAGTTCCAACACAGTTGTTAGTGCTATTTGTGTGACTAAAAAGAGAAAGGTCTCTGGGGCTCAAGCCAGCTTTTAACTTGGCCAAATGCTAGACAGCTGGAACATATTTTTAAATGTAATTTTTTTCTGACTACTATTTCCAAGGACATTCTCAACAAAAGCCTATTTTGTTTCTTCCCTTGCTTTAAAAAGTTCAGGCCTCAGCAAGAGCAACAAAGTGATAGAGGAGAATAGGAACTGCTGAAAGAAGGAAGCCTGTGGTGGTTGATGCACAACCTGAGACCCAGAGTAATCTACCTTTCCTGAAGCCAGGAGCCCTGTTTGTCCTACTCTGCTTTTCTTCATACACTGCACACCAATGAGAGGCCAGGTCCATGCCCTTGTTCTCTGTATGTCCCCATAGCATAAAATGCAGCATAATTGCAAGTGCTAATTACACATACAACCACTGATGCTGTAAGCACGTATGGGTGCAGCCATTTAGAGTACATCCCAGTATACATCAGCTGTAGAAATGTGTGAATGGAGGACTAAGTTATATCAGGCATAGGACTCTAGCAGGCAACCTGTGTGGAAAGAAATTGTTATGATGTGGAGTCAAACCCAGAGGATACAAAGTTCTCACTGAAGCAGTGAAAACCTGCCTCTCAGGCAGGGCATTGATCTCAAGGGAGTTAGGTTCAATTTTCCAGCAGTTCAGCCCCAGATTTGTTTAATTCTGAGCCGGTTAGATAGATACATCAAACTGCAGGTGCAGACAAATCAAAGCCCATGAAAATTATCGCCTTTCTTGCTATACAAGTATCTTCAATGCCAGCGTTTCTCAGAAACCAGTAGCTGCTTCAGGTAGCCACTGAATCTCCAGATGAGCTCCTCTCTCTGATCAGTTGCTTGGTGATGAGAGGGCTATAAACTGGAGTAAGGGCACTGGGAACTTTCACCAAGAGCCACATATTTATTACTAATACTAGGTAATATTTAATTCACTTCAGTATTAGGAATTACTCTGCGGCCTGAGCTGCTTGCCCTCATGTTAATAGAAGGTTTCCCATTGCCTTCACTGGATGTACAGCTTGGCCTGGTGCACAAATAGCCAAGGTATGTTTTTTGCTGCTGAGACTATTATTCATCCACTATGCTTATGTTGCTTTCATGACAAAATTCAGAAGGTGATTGTGTAGAATATCATTTGGGCATGTGTCTCTGGAGGCGCATGGGAAAACAAACCACTAATGGAGTCATATCCTGGCATCACTGACTGCTTTCCCCTTTAAAAAAATAAACTAATAGCATTTTCAGTACATTTCCAGCCACTTTTGACCCCACTGATCCCAGAGGGAAAGGAGCTATGGAAAACTATGCCATTTCAAGGAAAGGTTGTTTCTGAGCTGTACCCGTACATTTGGAGGAAAGGTTACCAGGCCAGAACATGTAGTTGCATTTTATCTAGAAGGGAGTTCTCCTTGCTAATGCATGCAGGCAATTATAATTAATCAAAGTGGGTTGGGAATTCCAGCCTAATCTAAGATCATTGTTGGACATTTTTGTAAAGACATGTGACATGTTGTTGCACTCAGATTGTGCTGTAGATGTTTACTTGTTCCAGCCCTTCGTCTAGGACCTCACTTAAAACATTACACATGTTAGAAAAGCACAGTGAGAGTAGCTCCATCATATAAAGATGTTTTATACATAAAAAGGTTGGCAGCTCAAAAGGTCAAGTTAAGTGAAATATAACCATTGGTTTTTTCTATCCAGAAGTCCCATATTTGGGTTTATATGCCCTAGAATTTTGGACAAATGTCCTTTATTGTCCTGTTTCACTTAAACATTTAAACATGTTTATATTTATGAATCCTTACATGGATGGCAGAGTGGGACACTATGTATGGGATGGGATTTTTGATGTGCCAGATTTTGAATTAAACACTTTTTTCCTTCAGAAAAAGGACAACAACTAATCAGTCATACTGAGAGGGAAAAGCTAATAGGCATTAAAATAACCGACTAATCCTACCAGGATTTAAAACTTGCTGTTTCTGCAATATGATGCAGCTTGGCAAAGAGGTCCAAAGCAGCTAGAATGCGTAATTCACATTGCCTTGCAATTGCTCTCAACACATGCAATAATTTATCTCCCTTCTAGACTGTGTTGACTTTTGTACAGTTGAATCTCATATTGATGGTACAAAGAATTCAGAAAAGACTGATCTGGGCTGTTAGTTCATCAGTAGAAGGAAAAAAAATAACATTTGCACAAGGAAACTATGTTGATAGCATAGCTGCAGAAGTTTTCTTATGCTCTAAAATAAAAAGTCAGAGGGTTACATATTTAATTGTACCTGAATACAACATAGGGACCTAAGAAATTATTTTTCTCCCCTCAAACTTACAGACTGATTTCTATCAGGTTCTTGGATATTGAGCAAAAGGTTTCAGGAGCTCAGTTAATCCTCACAAGCTATGAATTGAGACTTATAATGACTTATACTTGCTCTAACAGCAGCACTCTCCGATACACCAGCCACATCCAAAACAAAATTAAAATCTTTGCTGGTACCCTGCTCCAAAAGCCATTCAGTTCTTCACAGTGTGAGTAAGTGCTTGGGGACAGATACCAGGATCTAGTCCCTGTGGGCCTCTTGGTCTCTTTTTGGCATTATATGGTGGCACTGTGACCTTGCAATATCACCATGATGCTGAGACTCCAGAGAGTCTTCCCCATGACAGCTCATGGTCTTCTTCAACCTTACATCTCTTCAGAGATCAAGGAGGCCCAGGGACTTGGCCTACATGCCACAGGATACAGGTTTACTAACTATAGCTCAAGGACAGCTGGAAAGATATCTTTGGATATCTTTGGAGGTGTCTGTTGGGAGAGTCTGTCACCAAGGATTCAAATAAACTGAGGTAATGAAAAAAGTCCATTTGTCCTTACGTGGATAAATAGCTGGCTGAAAAATAGGAAAAAAAGAGCAAGGATAAAATATGATGTTTCATGATGGATGGATGTTACCAGGGCCGTACCACAAGACTTTTGTGCTTTTCAAAATTGTCAGAGGTAATCTAGACAAGAAGGTTAAAAATTAGGCAAGAAAGTCTGCAGAAGACACAAAATTATTTGGGATAGTGAAATGTGCGATTGACTGCAAACAGCTATGGAAGGATCTCACAATACTGAGTGATGAGGCAATAAAATCACAGATGAAATTCAATGAAAATCACAAATGAAACGTCAATAAATGCAAGTAAGGCGCATGAAGAAGAAAAAACTATTTGTATGACTATATACACAGTGATGAACTCTAAATTAGCTATTAGCTAGGGGAATTAGCTATTACCAATCTAGCAAGAGATCTGGAAGTCATTACGGATAGTGCTTTGAAAAGTCAGCTCCATGGCACTGAAGTGGCAAATAGTGCATTGGGAATTATTAGGGAAGGAACTGGAAATAAAACAGATAGCATCCTTGTAGCATTATATAAATGCATGCTGTGTATGCATCTTGAGTACCACTGGTATTTTTAGTTACCTCTTTTGCAAAAGGATATGTTAACATTAGGAAAGATACTGAGAAGAATCACAGGGAAATGAGGGAGAGTGAATAGGTCAGGACATTTCTACATGGAAAAAGAGATGATGGAGCAGGTGTATGACAAAGCAAACAGTAGGAATGGGCTTCTCTAATAGGAGCAGGAGAAGGGAGTAATAAATATCTCTAGGGGCTGACAGAAACGCTAGGAAAACTCCATATAACTTTTGTCTCTCTCCACCGCTCTTGTGCACAGTAATTTTTTTTCTTTGTGGTAGCTGTTTGAGACATAACATTTGCCTTGTAGCAATGTGGAGACGAGAAGCAAGCAGAACAAAGGATCCAGCTCAGGCTGGGGTCCACTGGGTGAGCACAGAGCTGAACACCTACCTCTCTTCAGAGACCAGGCTAGGCAGGGCAGCTGCAACGCCAGGCTGCCAGGAGCCGGGATGCTAAGGGTCATGTGGGA
Source organism: Calonectris borealis (assembly GCF_964195595.1). Lineage (NCBI taxonomy): Eukaryota > Metazoa > Chordata > Aves > Procellariiformes > Procellariidae > Calonectris > Calonectris borealis. Next base: position 51,429,453 of record NC_134313.1, read on the forward strand.
TGGAAGTTATCCTTCTCCCTGCAGTGCAAAGAGCAAGTAGGAAGGGGAGATTCTGGTCTCAAGAGGAGTTCAGATGTTTTTGAAGAGGCTCCTTAGAAGTTCTGGGGCCAAGCTGGGCAATGAGGAATTATTTCTGGAAGTTGGTACAAGCCCAGGACTGGCTTTGCTGGGCACTGGCATGCAAGGACTTGGTGAGGGGACAGAAAGTTACACTTCAAAGAAGGAGGGGGGGAGCTGATGGATGGGCTTTATTTGGGAAAGGTCAAAGAATGAAGTTACATAGGCATATATGATGGGAAAAGATAAGGGCAAAGAAGAAAAGGGGAATAAATGGTCAATTCTGAATACTCAGACAATCAGTTTAATTATGACATAGAAAATCATGGATGGTACAGACAAGGCAAACAGGGAATGATTATTCAATATTTTCTATAAAACACCCTGAGTAATGATCAGATGGCAGATTTAAAGCAAACTTACAGAAATACTTTTTACCCCACAAGGCATAATGATACCATAGAAATCACTATGAGATGTTGTGGAGGCCAGTGGGGTTCAAAAAAGGCAAATAAACAGGCAATGACTGACCTGGAAAAGATTATGTTGTCAATTCATCATTTCAATGAGTACCACCTGTACCTTCCTCTGCTTTCAAAGCAGAAGTTACTAAGGACCACCTTGGAGCCTAGTATGTCCATCGTACCATCACTGTGCGTTAACTTCCCCATGTGGAAAAGCACTGAGTGTGAGCAGGTATAATTTCTACATCAGAAAGCAGAAGAAAAGCAGTGGTACTCTGCTGTTATAGTCTCTGCACTCTAAATTAGCCCCTTCTGGTTTCTTCTACACAAAGCTGTAGGAACACCTAATGTAGCTCTTAAAGTATGTTTAATGGAAAAAGTACTGATTTACTTGGAACCTCTCCATTTCAACCTTTGAACTGGATTTATTACAGTAAAGTGTATGCTAATTTTGATACTGACACCAAGGACAGCAAAATCAGGCTGGTACATGGCAACCTAGGAAGTATTTAATTTGAACCTGAGCATGGTTTGGTTGAAAGTCAAAGGTAAAACCCTTTTTAGGCTCAATAGGACTCTCACTGGGCTATTTTTCTTAAAGGGGGATCAGGACATGTTTGGTCACCAAAAGGTTACCATACTTTCCATTGAAACACTGAACAGGATTTAAAAAAAAAAAAAAACTGAAGCCCCCTACATTCAGATTGTTCTATCTATCTATCTATCTATCTATCTATCTATCTATCTTGCCTGTTAAAGAAAATCACATTGTATTTCCTGTTTTGCTTTGCTAATTTGAAGAATTCTGTCTTTTTTTCCCTTTCATTATTATGTCTATGGTATTTCTCCATAGACAGAATGGAATGGATAGATAGATTCATAAATAGATGCATGCATAGATAGTTATGTATCAGTTCCTCTGTCTTGCAAGGAACTTCGCAAATAAACTGAATGCTATAATGTCTGCTTGGGCATCACCATGTAAATTAATTCAGGGCATCTATTCTTACAAAAGCCTGACAACTGTGTCAATTTAATGAAAAAGATGATGCTAAACTAAGCAACCTAAGGCTAGTTCAGCTTCTCTAGCTGGACAAACCCAGGCTTGGTCATGCATGTTGCATACTCGTTTTCATGGAGTGTTTCTTTTTCTCTTGTTCTTTAATCTGTCAACCAATTAGCAAGCACAGGCTAAGAAAATATGGTAGACAAAAGCTCTTTGAAATGTATGCCTATATATGTTTTCTGAGTGATGTTAGCAGTCAGAATCACCTCCTTGGAAAAATATCCCAAATTCTGGAAAAAATTTGCCTTTGCATAAAGAATAGCTGAAATCACTGTTGTGACTCAGTTAGCCCATTCAGATAAGGAGGGGGAGAGAATCTTCTTCCTTGGTGGTGCAGAACTCATGTATTTACAAGGGAAGTCATCTTGAAAGACCGTGTGGTATCCATACATTTGCCATTGCACCTTCCAGGGGAGACAAGCTTGATTTATTTCCACAGTGTATCTGCTACTTGTTTCCCCATACCTTTTATATGGAAATGAAATTCTTAAAATTGGGCTGGTAAACCATTAGCGTGTAACAGAGAAATAGAATATATAGTTAATGTCAAGAGATATTCTTGCTGTATCAACATAACTTTCATGTTAATCCACAGTTAGTCTGCCCACGTATTCATTGTTTCTTGGAAGGAATTTGCTTGAGTTGCACAAAAGCTTTCCTTTTCCCTCTCTGTCTCTCTCTCCCTTTTCTCATAATAGTGTGGTTATGAAGTAGGAAGTGTATTACAATAAAAGAGCCTCAGACTGAGGTTCTGCTCCAAAGATCGATTACAGCAATACTCCGGGAGAGCAAGCTGCCAATAACTGAGTAGGAGGACTTGGTGATAGGTGGCATTACTCAAAACATGACACAAGAGAGGAAGAGCCAAAGCATAGATCTTGTACTGTTGGAGGGTGCAGCTCAGCGAATAACCAGTGAATGGAAAGCTGTTCTGCTTGCCCTCTGCCAGGCAGCAGTAGGAAAGCTGCTGGAAATGCTGACACTCTTTTGGTTTTTTCCTAGCAGGAAGATTTTCCACACAAGGGTAAGGTTTGCACCTGCTTTAACATAGGTTGTTAGAAACGTGAATGATTCAGATGAATTCTCTTGTGTTAGATAATTCAGCGACAACAGAGAAAAATCCACATTTTTCAACGGCAATACCTTTTCATGAACTGGTGGAAAATTACACATTCATTGGCTCCACCAATAATCGGAATCTCATTTAAACAAATGTTTCTCCCACCTGCAAAAAAGCCACAGATAAATCTAGTGAATACATGCTATTTATGAAGCTCTTTCTTCCCATAAAAAGCAGATGGATCATATAAAGTTGTTGCAGTTTTGCTCCTAAAAGCAATGATGTGACCCATTAAGGCTGTTAGAATAGTTAGGAGAGAGTACCTGGCTCTGGAATGTGCCCAGGAGACAGGGATTTAATTGCTTTCCATCCTAGATTTCCTGAATGTTTCCTTGCTGTCACTACTCCTCAGTTCTTCCCCCATAAAGCAAAGATAACACCCTCCTACCTTCTGGGATGTTGGCAAGGATAAATATATTGAACATTTTTAGGTGCTATGGCACAGAGAGGGAATTTATAAAAGTGTCTAAGATGGATAGTCTGTTTTTCATTTCAACATACACAACTCTTGGCTCCCACAAGCACTTCCACCGAGGAGCAGTGATTCATATTTGGCACATGGGAGCAGAGTGATCAGGCCGAACACCCTCCAGAACAAGATCTGTAATACATTGCAAATTATTAATCAATGCAATGCTCTTCTGCACACCTTAGACTCCATGTGTAATCTTAACAAAAGTATAGTGCCAATGGAATTATCTGAAAGATGACTGGGCAATGCATTAGATACTTCACTGGAATAAACCATTATAGTCTTAGTGGAAGTATACTGAATGGTATACTTAAGGATCTGGTCTAAAGTTTAATTGACTGAATGTATATTTCATATCTAAACAGTTAAGAAAAAAGTACTGTCTCTGGCTGTATAAACTTATAGGACAGTGAAATATTTCTCCCCGAGCAGAATCCAAGAGTAAACTCTGGATGGTTTGAAGTCCTTGAAATAATATATATTTCCCTAGTTTTGGTATAGGTAAGTTATGATAATTAACTTTAACATATTTTAGCAGAATGTTGAAAGAGAGAAAGAAGGAAAAACAGATGGAGAACAATTACAAGATTTGGTTTACTAAACTAATTTTTTCTGAAGTTGATATTCTGGTTTAGATCAGTGACTCTTGCGGTGAAATCTGTCCAAAGCAGGAACTAGGCTTATTCATAAACATATATGTCTTTCTAAAGCACTTTCTCTGATTGATTCATATTTTCTCTTTCTTGGCTGAACAGTGATAAAATACCCAAAACAACGTCTATCAGTCAGCCACATTTTCTTTTTACTAAAATGCTCTTGGGGGAGGGTGACCAAGTGAAGAGTCTGCCCCTCAAAACCAACCCATCCCTCGATGGCTCTGATGGTCCCCTTGGGCAGGGTTTGCTTGTTGGAGAGAAGCGATACTGCAAGTCGATTCCACTGAATTTATTTCTCAGTTTCCTTGGAAAACTCCTTGTAGAACAAGTAGTCTTCCTGACATGTGTTGCTATGGTATGACAGTTTTTGCTAGGCGTGTGAGGTATTTATTACAGTACTGTGTGCCCCAGAGTTCAGAGGAAAACGCATAGGTCAAACTTGTGGCTGGTTCCGCTTCTCTCTCACAACCTCTGACACAGCGACAGAGATGGAAGGGCTAAGGATGTTACAATGGTCTATACCACCCACTGTCTGCCAAAAAACACCCTCCACACAAGTGGACAAGAGGAAAGCAGGTGAAGAACTGTGTCGTGGACCACAGCTTTGCCTTGGAGTGATAATATGTGAATAACGCAATAGCACCCATGACAACAAGTAGTAGGGCAATCTTCTTTGATTTTCCTTAAAGTAACAAATAAATGTATAAACTGGGAAAATATGTACCAAGAACGGTTATTCATACCATAGAAAAAGAAATCTTTTTGTCAGTGACACGGGAACTATGAAAAGGAGTTAACTAGGCTACCGGTCATGAAGAGTTCAGCTGACATAAATAGCAGAGTAGTAGAAGTTTGCCTCAGAGTTTAGATCAACAATAGTAAACTTCAATAATATTAAAGTGTTTAATACCGGGTTAACTAGATCTACAGTTACAGGCCTGTGCTATTGATTGCATAGTATTATATTGATGCATTATAGCTGCAGGGGACAGAAACACCTAATTCCAAGGAACAGCCAGCATGCTGCCATGTTGATTTAGCCTCTTCCTAACTACTATGCTTTCAATACATGTAGTTCAAAATGCAGAGAGTACCTATATCCCCCATCTATTTCTTCTCCAAACTACCATACCATAGCTGAGTGAGCTTGCAGTGTCAGCAACAACACACAGTTATACACCCTTTGATGATAACTTTTTGATTGTATCATCTCTCCTGTTCTGTTTTTCACCTGTTTTTTGCCAAGTCCACTTCTAGGAAAAACAATGGCGTCATACAGATTAATTAGGAATTTGAAAGGAAAGAACTTCTGTTGTAGCAATAAGTGCAGAAAAGTAAAAGCACTGAGATCATTTCTGTGTCTCACAGCTTTACTAATTCCCTCAGCTTTGAGCTAATGTGAAATGTTATGAGATCTGACTATTCCATAAGAATATTTCCCCTCTTTCTTCCAAACCTGTTTTGAAGGACTTTAAGTAATTTCGCAATCACCCACCCCGCTCTTCTGGGTTACCGCAGCATACTGCACACGTTGCGTTGATGCGGAAATCTTGCAAACGGAGTGTTGAAGGCAAAGATGCTCCAATAACCCAGCTTTCTGCAGCACCCCCCACACCCGGGGCTCTGAGATCAGAGGCATTATCCTCCGCAGGCACCCTGCCTGCCGGTGAGGCTGCCTCTCCCACCATTGTGTGAGCCGCCCCTGGAATGCAGGGGCGAATTCCTCGGACATGTCATCTCTTGAGTCCCCTTTCATCCGGTCGAGGATGGAGACAGGTGTTAAATTAGTGCTAGCACCCACCATACCGCAGATGCTAGCAGGAAAAAATGAGAAGAAAAAGACAATGTCCCTTTTGTCCAGACTGTAATTTCTATGTTAAGACAGAACCTGAGTTGCTTCTTCACGTTCAGTCAAGTTCTTTGCCACAAACCCCTTGCACTCCATCCCCTGTTTTGGATGTCTCCAGAGACTACGATGAACCTTTCTTGCCACAGTGACCAGGAATAGGTTATTTGCTAGCTGCACAGTGTAACAAAAAAAACCCAAACCATACAATTTTGAGTATGGTTGAGAGGGATTTTACTCCGTCTACCAGAAGAGACAGGTCCTTCTCCCATTATCCCCAAATCTTAAGAAATAGAGGACATTCCTGAGCATCCTGCACAGACATAATTTTAACCTTGAAAGTGTTTGCTTCTTTGCATTGTGTAGCTTAAAATGAAAATAATCATGTTGAGATTGTTAGTATAAAGATGATAGAGTTTTCAACTTTGCCTTGTTATTTCTTTCTCATATTTTCTACTGCTCACAACATTTAGTTTTATTTGTAGTTAAAACACCTTTGAAAACATCTTTACAATTATGGTTCCACATCCTAAGCAGTTCATTAAAATACCAGCCTTTAGTGCAATAAAATCCCTGACAAAGTAAACAAAAATTCCTACATGAACCGTAACATGTGCACTGTTGAACTCACATATAAAGAGTACATATAACAGATTTAGGATTAAAGCCAAAACCAAAGGAACGTGCGTAGTTTTCAGTCATCATCAATTGTAACATAGCTGCATAACATATCCCCAGCTCTACACTCCGAGCAGTGGTGACATTTTATCAAAGTCTCCTTTCTCATTGCTCGGCACCTCCTCCAGCCTCCCTTCTTGGACACACAGAAAGTCTCACTCCCAGGCTTACTAAAGCTCTGCAAAGCAAAATGAGCCATTGCAATGAGACGCATCTATTTCTTGCCACCCATCAGCTTTACCATTGGACTCATCAATCTGTCTTTCAGTTCTCTGGATACCAGTGTGTATTGCAAAATCTTCCTGCTATTATCCAAACATGCTGTAAGAAGTCTTTACCCAGACGGTAAGCTAGTCCTCTTCGAAAGGCTGAAGTAACAGCTACGCTGTGGATGGCCTCCAGGCAAGGATGGCCATGTGCATCTGGCACATGGAGTGAAGCCCATGGTGGCTGCTCCATCATTGCAGCCATGAGGGTCAGCAGCAGCATCCTGCCCCAAGAAAGCAGTATCTTGGCTTGGCTCTGAAGTTGGGGGTCTCCAGAAAAAAAATCCCAGAGGAACACCTGCTTTGTTTCAGGCATTTCCAGAGGTGTCCTGAGCTGTGAAGTCACAGCCTGAGGGTAGTTATGCTAACCCACGCCTGTCTGTATTCGTCACCATGAGGGCTGCAACACTCAACAGCGTCTCCTCCATGCTGCCACTTGGAAAATGGCATTGACTGTCTCACAAGAAGTAGATGTATGGTCGGATGAAACTGGGGGAACACTGGGAGATATATAGCTCTGTCCCCAGCTTGTGTTGTCTCCCTGCAGGCCATCATAGAGAAGCAGAACGATGCACAGTGGGGCACCCGACCAATCTTCCTTGGTGCGTATGTTGAAACACAGCGGTGCGGCATAGCAGCAGCTGCTAACACTTGTGTGCACACTACTCGTGCAATAGGGGCTGCGGATCAGTTAATGCAGGATACGCAGAAACCACAATAAGTGCCAGATGTGAACGTGCCTCAAGTTGTATGGTCGAGCCCTTCGCCTGCCCCAGGCCCTTGGGTAGGTGTGGAAGGATGACTCCACGCCCTTCCTCACCCACAGCTTCTCCTGAGCCAAGCTCTGGCCTGGCACAGGGAAGCATGAAATCTTTTGCTCAAAGATGGACTCCGAGACCTAAACTTGCAGGGAATTAACAACCTGAATGTACACCTGAATCCAATTTTCCGGGGTGTGGGCTGAACCAAAAAATAATGGATTGAGCTAGAACCTACTGTAAATAGTCCCAAAAGTTAGGGTTCAAATCCTGAGCAGCTCCAACGTTATCACTAATCTAATCCTGCAGGTTGAGGTGACAGGGATCCAGCTTGTCTGACTTTCTGAGTGATGTTTCTGAGACTTAGCCTTTTGCCTTGCCCTGCTTTCTGTCTTGTAAAGACTACTTTTCATTCCCTCCTCTTTCTCTCTTTCCTTCCTCGTCCTTTTAACTTACCACTAGCATGTTTTATACATTTTAAATCTTTATACATAAAAATTTTCAAAAAAGATGTCTAGCCTGACAGTCTCTCATTGTATCTGTCATATCCTATTACTCTCTGTGACGTGACAGACCCTCATATGAATATGATGCATTATGACACGATACATGACACCAGTTACCCAACATTGTACCTCAATAGAAGAAACTGTAAAGGCATAAAACAAGGGTGAGCCCTTGTTCCTTTTACTACAGTCATTAGGAGTTCATGTGATTGTTGCAGACTTTTTCCCCCATGGCCAGACTCTTAATTGTTTTTGAGTATAAATACGAAAAAAATGAAAAAAAAAACCTGAAAGGTTAAAACCCATTACACTCTTTTCTCTGTGAGCACAGAAAGAAAATCTTTTGAGATAGACCTAGTTGATCCCTTCTTAATATTTGGAAGAAAAATAAGAATTTGTATATCCCTGACAGCACATCCTGGATTTAACCATTTCCTGACCACAGAATGGGTTGATCAGAATTACTGTTGGCCAGGCAGGAAAGAATAATTTTGAAAGATGCTGGGTTCGCTTTTAGCCACAGTTTGGCAAAAAAAATTGACAATTCTCAGATCACAATAACAGATCACAATAACATGTTTTCTGTCAAAACTTGCTGGAGAGAAAAAATGCAAATGCTAATGTAGGAAAGAAAGATTATTGATGCTGTTGCTTCTAGTTTCTTCCTTATGCTTGATAAATGGCATCTCTGATTTTTTCTTTCTAATTTGTACCTACCAAATATCAGCTCCTAATATGGCAGAATAAGCCTGCATCATTGTCGTGCAAAACTGTGAGTGGACAGAGATTGAGGCCAGTTCCTCATCTGTTTCTGTGAAGCTCATAAGTTCCAAGAACGGGAAAAAGCCATTATGCAGATGGATAGGAGATATTTATTAGCCACAGCAGATAAGCCTCAGTCTGATTTTTGGTTATCCCAGCTGACACTGCCTCTTTGTGTTCAACGTGAGCACTCTCTGGGTTGCACTAACACCTCAGACTTGGCTAACAAACTCCTGCTCGGTGTGTGGTGACTACAGCTCATGAAACACCAAGGCTGTCTTTCTACGTTTTATAAAATTTTAGTAGCAGAGAAGGTGGATGTGAAATGGATGTGTATAAAACTTTAGGAAGCAGTAGTAGGCAAATTGATCAATACCAACACCAGATTAGGCATCTGGAGAGAAGTTGCTAGCTCCTGCAGATACGTCAAAATCAAGGGATATAGCTGCAAACTATTATATGGCCAGTATTTCCCACTGGATAGAAGAGCGTATGCATATAGCTCAGCTGACTGAAGATATTTGAGGAGGATGTCATTTGGGTTCTTTGACGACATTTGGTGTCATGAAGAGATCTTGTGTGTTAAGAAGAATAAAATATTCCCCTGGAGTTCACTGAATTGAACCAGTTACGTCTGACAGTCACCACCCACCTGATGAAGGCAGATGTTTGCATCCCCAAAACACACATTTGGCACCTTTAATGTCCACCTCATCGGACAAGCTAAAGATTGAGTAATCGTCAGAAAAGTGATACTAAACTGGCTCATTCAGGCTGGAAGGATCCTCTGCTGGCTATGTAGGTGTGGGGTGATGCTGTTTTGCTGTGGCACCTGAAGGTGCGACATTGGCATTCCCTAACCTTTCACAAGATTCAAATTCACTTCAAGAGAAGGGGAGAGTACTTTTAGGATTGGATTTACAGTTGGACCTCATGGTCCTGTTACTGAGCTTGCTATTTCTAGACAAGCAGAAAGCTAATTTTCTGGTTTTTAGTAAATGCCAGGTATACTGCAGCTCAGCGGAGGAAATCTGAGGCACTCATCTTGACTAATTGGTACAACCAGTTTTGGGATGTGTTAAGGTGGAAAAGATTAGCGATATCCTCAAAATCCTCAATCAAAATTATTTCTGAACATTTGGTTGCATATTTCTGACTTCTGCTGGGGAAAAAAACCAAAGCCCTGTAGAAAAGCTGCTAACCTTCTTTTTCAATCTGCTAAGCTTTTTCTTTTTATTGGCTATGTTTGCCACAGAGCTTCTGACAACTTTGACAGTCCATTATAAGGAATGAACTCTCTCTAACTGTAGGGGTTTTTCATCTTGAAGTGCCCCAAATAAGTAAAGAATTAGCTATATAAAAAGCTTCTTCAATGCAGAATGCATATTCTCCGTTTATAATGGTTTTCTTTTGACATTGCAGGTGTTATGAGCTGTCTAACACAGACACTTCCCTAGTGAGGTGCCAGTAAATTCTAGGTTATAGGAGGCCTCATTCTGCAAAAAGATGTGTGCATGGGCAGCCACCAGCTGCCAAATAATCCATCTGCAGGATCCATTTCCAACACCACAGCCTTCCTTCATGCAGGCGATCCATTTTGACCGAGGGAATGATCCTGGATAGCTACTCTATCTAACAGAGCCATAATCTCTTATGACACATAACTTAATATGGTTTTGGATCTGTGGCTTTGGGCTGTTTGAAAAAGTAGGTTGTTTTGCCTCTTTAAGTATCTAAAGGCACTGTGCACTTTCTTTAAATCTGTTCTGCTGCTACCTAACCTTACCAAGGACTTAACGTCTAGAAGACAAAATTCACCAAAAGGGTTTACACTTAGAACTGCTTTCTGTTATTCTCAGGTGCACCATTAGACCTCCAATCCCTAGGTAGGTGTCCAGGCTCCCCACTAAAGGAATGGTTCCTGGTAAACAGGACAAGCTCAGCTAACTGAGTAGCAAGCATCAAAGAGACAAAAGCAGGGCTTAAAGGATCAGAGATGAACCTGGCTAATTCCAAGTTACAAAAAAGCCATTTCTTTTCATCAGGATTTATGGCCCTGAACCTCTTCTGAAAGCAGACTACGTCAGAAGAGGTTCTGGGGGGAAAATACTGGCGATGCCAATGGACATTGTGTTAGACAGTAGGTTAGCACCTAAGCACCTGGAACCTAGATATCAGGTGACTAGTAGAGTCATGAAAAAATGTCCAAAAAGGCAAATTTTTTTCAACAGGTTTCCATTCACTTTGGAGCCAAGGAAAATTTTGTAGGGTTCTGTAAGTCAAAAAAGGATGAAAACCCTCAACTCAAAAGTTCTGCATTTTTTTCAAAATTGTCTTAAGCAGCTAATCCCATACCTAGCTCCAAGACAGAGCTCATGCTTTATGATCAAAGCAAAAAATACATACTGCCCAGAAGAAGAAGCAATTCCTAGCAAGTCCTGTCCGTGCCTACTTTCTCTGCATTTTGCTTTCACCTAATATAGGATGGTTTAGAGTGGAAAGCGTGCTGCTAGACTGGTTTCTGCTGATTTGTACCCTAAATTAACAGCTACACCTCCACACAACATTTAGGTTGTCTAGCCCAGCACTAGGATGATAATTCCATTTGCTAGAAGGCCACATAAGGATTAGCTGCTGCAGCAGTGCCTGAAGCACAATGCTCTTGATCAGACAAGTATTGTAACAAGAGCCTAATCCATGGCATACTGAAGTCACTGGAAATATTTCCACTAATACAAATGGATTGAATTAGGACTTGCAAATCTTTCAGGCAGCTATTGCTGTTCAAATATAGTTCCTTTGTTAACGATAATGATACATATCTGTTTAAAACCAAAACCCAAAAAAATGACCTTTGAAAGCTGATTCCTCACGTTTTAAATTGGTTGACACCATATGTTCTTCCCCATAGGTTGATGTACAAGTAGGACATAGGGTATGAGAGGCCAAACTATTTTTTGTGGTTTAGGTTTATACATTTCTCTCAAAATTAATATTAGGTAGTTTTATTCTATCATTTCATGGGTTACTTCTTCATCCTTTCTGAACCCTCAGAAGCCTGATCCCCTGACTACCAATTTGTGGTTTACATGCCACTTTCAGATCTTTTGTATTGTAAAAATTAATGTGCTGATTTCAGTCATGCTCGCTCAAAATGAGCAGCTCCCTCTGAAAAACATTATTGTTAATGATACTTTTGCAAAAAAGTACTGCTTAGCACCACCTGAGTCACATAAAAAAATGAGGAACGCTGAAGCACAACTACCTTTAATGACAGATTTCAATATCTTTTTACTCAAAAATGGTGTGTCTTATGCTGTGAGTAGTGACAGGGGTGGATTTATAAGAAAGAAAGTGGAGGGAAAGGGAGAACAAGAGGACTGTGGGCGTTGATCAGCATGGCGTGTGCTCTTGATCATGCAAGGACAGGCTGCAGAATCCCCACCTAGCTCGGGGTAGATCTGGCCTTGAGTAATACTGGTGTAAGAGGACTCGCTCTGGGGAAGAAGGGATGTTGCAGCAGCGTCCAGTCATTCAGTGGGCTGGAGAACCCAAAGCATAGCTGAGTTTCTGTCCAAAGAGCAATTTAAAATTGCTACCTCTGTCCCAGTGTTGGCTACCAACCCAGACCCTCCCCAAAGCCTTTTCCTCACCCCTTTCTCAATCACGACCCCTCTGCCTCCATCTGCTTGACGGTGGGAGGGAAGAAGGCGAGACGCAGCTGGACAGGTATGAGGGGAGTGGGTCTGGAGTGGGTCTGCCTCCTGCCAGCTGAAAACACTCATTTTACTTTAAAACCTCCTTTGAAGGAAAGATGATCTTTTTCTCTTTGTTCTCAGTAAGGGCTGGGCTGTGACGCAGGTGCAATGCAGCTCTGGCACCGGCTAAGCTCAAGAGCCCTAAAAGCAGCTCCCGAGGGAAGACAGCTGAAATCCTAGAGGCAGAAGAGTGTACTCCAGGCCCTAAGTTAGCTTCAATTTTAAAATGGCCTTTTCCACTGCAAACAACAGGCATAAGGTCTTCACAGCTGTTGTAGCCCTTCCATGAGCATCTACAACACGTGGATGAGCCTGCACAGGGTCAGCCGGGTTACCAGAAAAATGAAAAGTTCGTTGCTTATTGAGGTGGTCTCCCTGCCGGCTTTCTTTATCTATGAGGGTATCAAGGATGCTGAAAACAGCCTAAAGGGAGAAAATGAAACTGAGTTTTAAAGGCGTGTGACAATGTCTGTATAATCCCAACAGATTACCCACTATTCCTACATACCATAGCAATTTCTGTTCCTGTAATTACCTGTATGTCAGCCAGATACCATATTGTGGGCAAAGGAAAACTTGGGAAGAATTTGGGTGTGGTACGAAAGACAAGCACAAGCACAAGACTGATGTATCAGACTGTACGCGAGGATGCGCAGCACAAAGCTGCTTTGAGCGAGGGGCCTGATACCATCTCCCAGGGACACTTGCCTGGAGTTACCCCTCCGTGTGTGTGCAGGCACGTTGCTAGAAAACCGCGGTACGCTCAGGCTGGATTCAGCTGCGCCGCAACCTGAGGGTGGGAGAAAGGGAAGCTGTGCAGCCAGATGGCTGTCACCACCTCTCCTGTGCCTGCTAGGCACTGACAGTGGGGACGACTGTCCCATTAGCCCCATCCTCCATAAACCTATGCTGGCAGGTGCTGATCAGCACGCCGAGTCTTCACTACCTCCATGCAAAGCACAATCCATGTTGCTAGAAGCCTATCGCTTCCAACATTGCAAGAAAATGCTTGCCTTGGTTTTCCCAGGAGGGGACAGGCAGGTGGGGAGCAGAGCGGAGCCACGGTGCACCCTCTGATGCGCCCTGGCTGGGCCTCCAGGCCAGGCAATCAGAGGAGCAGGACTGCAGGGGACTGCAGCTAAACAGAAACGGGCTGAAACCTGAAACGCCCTCTCGCCTCCCTGTTCTGACTTCAGCTCTGGTCTGTAACAGAAAAGCCTTTGCTATAGGATGCTGCCTACCCAAAATGGACCAAAACCTAGATAAGAGTTATCTTGCTGATCTTGCCCTGGGTGACGCCCACAATGCTTTCTTGAAACTCCTTTGAACATAGGGTTTAATTGTTTCCTCTTGTGAGCAAGACGGTGAAGACTCAATTAAATGGATTTCTTTCCTGTTCACGGTCTTTTTCTCTAACTGGCTCTAGTCCTATTGTAGCAAGGTCTCAAATACTACCAAAGAAAGTACATTGATGTAAAAATATATGTCATCCTTGCCTTTTACAGAATATCTTGGGAACATATTTTTAGAGGTAGATTTTATAAAAGCTTGTGTTCGCTTAAACTTTGGACCAAGCAAAGCCAACAAAATCTTTTTAATACCAGCAGAGAGGCAGCTGGATACAAGGCAGAAAAAGGAAGAAAAAAGGAAGCACTAAACTTATTGTAGCGCTGTAGTACATGCAATGTAATCTGTTCCCTATGACATCAATAGGATTTAAGCATGCCTAGCGCAGTGGGCTCCTTCTAAAGCTTTTGTATATGTTAAGGCAGAATTTACATCAGTTTCAATAGCTGAGTTTTATTAAGACGAATTTTAAGGTTTTTAAAAGCATAAGTAGAAACAATAGAGCTGTTACAGTACTGGGGAAAGAGTCTAACTGTAATCATGTCCAGAAGCATTTGAACTGAAGGATAAATTAAAAAAACTGTGGAAAACAATAGGCTACTACAATGGCAAAATCCATCAGCCGAAGAAAGCAGGGCAGACGTGGTCAAGTCATTGTGCTTAAAGGATATCCATAAGATACACATGTACAGTAACAGAGAGTGACATTCTTCATGTTGTATCAGTTTAAAAATCCAGATAGATCTAGATATAGATGTCAGCTACTAGGACAACCAGGCTTCATCGCCCATGGACATCAGCGCAGCCAGCACCTGTCTGCTCAGCAGGTTGTGTGCCTCGTGGTGAAGGGATAAACATGATCCGCTCCTCCGAGCCCCCGCCGCCCCCGTGCACGGGCCGCGGCACCAGCAGCCCGCAGCCCACGGTGCGCCTCCCACCAGGCTGTGCCAGCACATGGCGTGCAGTCAGGGGAGGCAACTTGTAATTATTTGATGGAGATTGCAGATGGTCACTTCATCAGCATCGACGCAGAGCCACGCCTCACAAGGCGTGGGGTCGCCTTTGTCCCTTGGCAGAGGGGCATGGCTCGCTTCTTCTGGTCTTTTAATGCCTCTCCCAGGGCTCGATCCGGGGAGGTGCTGAGCAAGGTCTCTTACATTAAAGAAGTAGAAAAGACCAAATTAACAGCCCTTTGGGATAGAGGCTTGAAAAGGAAATTAGAGAATAGGATTTCTGCATCGTAAAATATTAGGGACAGAGTGTATTAAATTGCTCCTAAATGGTGACAAAGGAGATCTGTTTCACTGTCTGTTTTATTAATTGTTTTAACTAAAGGATGTGTCTCTCTTGTGGGGTATTGACTGTTAATTCCAAAAGTACAAATATTGCTGATGCGTTATAATTAGGCTACTATGCTAATTTTTAATGAAATAATAATCAAGTTATGTATGTTGTGCTTCCAACATTTATTTACTTGTTAAAACCAGACCTTTTATTGAAAGTGGTTTCATGCATTCTTTCACCAGTCAAGTCAACATTACTGTCTTTTTAAAACAGCTGTAAATCTCTTTGATTGGGACTTGAGGCTGGAATCATTCGTGCTGTGTTAAACTAAACTGTCTTATCTCCTTGAGTGCTATGCAGCCTCTAGCATGTCCAGAGCTGCATCTGCCCATGGCCTAAGGAGGCCAATATTTGAAAGCTATTAATAAAGACATTTGGGGAGGAGACAGAGACACGCCTTTAACCCTCAGTGCAATGCTTTAGAAGAGATGACAGAGTAGGAGAGGCATACTTTTTCATTTTCAAGGATAGGGGTTATTTTTTTTAAATGGGGACATTTTGCAGTGCCCTGCAAATAACCCATTATTTTCAAAAGAATGCAGGCTGCTGAATATCTGCACCACAGAACCGAAGGCTAACCCAGATAAAAGTTTCAAACTGAATATAGAAGGAAAATATAAAATTGCCATGAATCTGGCCCCCATCAGCACCACAGGAGGGAGACCCGCACCTCTAGTGGCTCCTCCTACCCTTACTGCCCCAAACTGCTGAACTCCAGGCAGTTTCCACAGGGCTGAGTCAAGTAGGGAAAACCATAAAGCACCTTTACATGGGGCCAGGACTCCTTTGCATGGGGGACTTCTGTCTTCCCACCCAGGGAGAATCTGTTCTTTTGATGTCGAAATGACCCAAAGAGAGTTGCAAACTTGTCCCATCATATCTTAGTATTAGCCAGGAACTCAAGTACTACTGTAATGTGGAACATATAGTTCCCCTAGAGACATCAATTTACAAAAGACAGGTCAAACGTCCAGCTTGTTTTTCTGTTTGCCCCAACTCCAACATGCATGATGAGGAGCAAGCCCTTGATGAAAAGCCAGACTTTTGAGGGAGGCGGTATTAAAAGTCTCCAGGCTGCTGGGGACAGGTGGCAGTAACTTCCTCAGCTATCCAAAAGTCAGACATCTAAGCCTCTGTATGGCCAACGTTGAGAACTAGGGCACATCCTGAGCAGAGTTAACACACCTATTGTGGACACCTATCCAGAAGGTGACTTGGTTCCTTCCAGTGTGACAAGTGGACAGGGCACCAGAGACATGGCCCCCTCTGACTTCAGCTTCCATAGAGATGAGTTTCACCCAGAGCAGCATCTGGGGCTTTGCCATAGCGTATCTACTGACATCGCTCTCAAATGTACCCCATAAAACCAGGGCAGAGGTGGGGAAAGGAAGCTGGGATATCGCTCTAGAAAGCATCCTGGTTTTCCTCTGAATCAGCTCTGCCTGGGATACTACCTTTCTGGTGCTGAAGCTGTTGGTGACACATACCGAATGAGTTGTACGCTCCTGCCCTCACACTCCCTACCCCTACATCTCTGTTCTCAGGAGCTGCCTGTTTCTCACAACTCACCAACTTGATCCACATGTTTCTCTTAGAGGTTATGTCCAGAGCTGTTGTGCTTCCTTCCAGGCTGGGCTACCTGTATTTAACATCAGGCAGTCAGGGAGGACTGTGCTCATGGCGAGGGGAAAGGCAAACAAGTTATCACCTTGCAAGGCAGGGCATGCCTTTGCAGCTGTCATTACAGTACAAGAGGGAACTGTCCCTCTTTCATTGAAACCAAGATTTGGCCTCAGCTTTCCTTCCTGTTGTGGCCTCCTCTGCAGCAGTGAAAACTCAGTGATCTCAATTCTCTCTGCTGCCACAACTGTCTTTTTGGTCTCCACCAAAGTAAACAGAAAATCCAATCACTACCTCTTACAAAAGTCCTCAGAGAGCACAGCACTGGTGAGATACAAAAGGCCAGCCTTGCCCCTGAGAAGAGCAGCACCTATCTCAAGATACAGGTTCAAGAATGGGCTGTAAGTTCTTTCAGAGGCAAATCTGGCAGTTTTCTCACTTAGACAAACTCTACCCTACACCAGGTATTTGATGTCTTTTTAAATTAGGAATTTCTCTGAGTTCTTGGATCATTTACCTCCGTGATAAGGATAAAACACGTGATAAACTGAACTCACACAAAAACCACAGTATCTACTTCAACATTTCAAATTGTTACCGTGCAAAAAGCTCAAAGTGATGGGACCTGTTTCTTCAATGCCAATTCAGGAACGTCCCAGTGAAATGACCGCTCCCTGGATAGCACATAAATGGGCTGACTCAGCAGGCCTCCAAGCCCTGCCCTCACCCAAAATCTCAGAAGGGTTGCACTGTAGTTCATTTTCTTGGCCTCTAAAATTGCCCTTAGCTTTTTCTCCCAGAACAGTCTCCTTTGTTCAAATTTTTTGCCACCACAGAAATCCCATTACAAAAAATTAAAAACTTCATGAATCAATGCTGCAGTTATAATAGGTCTAACAATCCACTCAAAACAAATGTGTGACGATTATCTTGCAATTAAAATTGTTGGGGTTTTATACAGAATTCTGGCTTTTTCATCCAAAACCAAATGTTTCTATTTAAACTGAAAAATTATGAAGATAGGAAATCGCAGCTGGGGGAGAAGGGGGCTGCGGAGAGTCCTCCCACAAAATATATGCTATTTTCTAACTACCACTTTTCTCTTATTTCTAAAATTTCCATCACTGCAGTAGCTGAGCAGCCTGAAGTCCAGATCACATTTAGTTTCATTTCAGAAGTGCTAAAGAGATTAAACAGCTTGCAGATTGGATGATATTGCATGATATGCCCTATACATAATCATACAGAAACTGGAGCTCAGCTTCCCATTAATTGTGCATTGATTCACTTTAAACAGGCTCTGGATACAGGCTGAGATGTATTAATAATATTTTATTGTATTTTAACTCACTTCTGCTCTTATTAACTTGTTAATTTGTTTTAATGAATTATTTAGTTTTCCTCATAAGATTTATTAATGTGTCAGACCACACTTTCACCTGTAGTTTTATATTATATCTATGGCTGAGAGGAAATACCAAGGAAAAAAAGAGAAAAGAATTTTTGTAGAGTATCTTTGTTCCAGTTGTACTATGTTTTGTAATTTATTATTACTATTTTGTTGCCTTACTCTGCACAAGTAAATTAACCAATGAGTGCCTAAGGACATGTAGCACATGTTCAGGGTTTGTGGCATAGGAGTGGATAAACAAAGATGGTAATATCGGCTAATAGAACATCACATCCCACAAGGGGTTTTCATTTCTTTTCTTTGTACGGTTCCAATAAGCAATGCTAACCCTTTAAATGAAGAAAGGCATTTGTCCCCGTGAGGTTTAGGCTAGCAGTCCACAGGCTGTCCAGTTGCAACGATTTTTTTTCCCAATCAGCTTGCAGTTGGGTGCAAAGTCATGCTGTTTTGCAGTTCTCCTACTTTCATCTGACCTTCAAGATCATCTGCAGTGTTATCTCTTCAGCATCAAAAATCACAACAGACTTGGGCAGAATCGGCATAAGCAACCTGTGCTAGAAACCACAGCAGCTCAAAAGAGGGCAAGGAAAGTGGTGAAGCAGTGATTATTTCCCTGCAATTGAAATAGAACCTTTCCTCGAACAGAAAGCTTTCAGTGCCCCATATTTGGCAGAACTGAATAGAAATCAGCAAACATGAAAAGTTTCAGCATCATTAGCTTTATAATGAAGAATCTGCTGTTGCCATTACACCCGGATCGGAATATTTTAATCAGCGCTATTCTGTGACACTTGGGTTATGATCATCTTATATCCTATATCCTTTAACTGCCTTTTTCCCATTACAAAATCAAAATGTCTGTGTGCATCTACCTGGAGAAACACAGACCCTGAACCCTAGAGACACTGTCTTTCCAAGTAAGCACAAACCAGCATCTTCCCTTATGCTCACAAGTTGTTATGTCTCACCTAGGATCAAAGACTCATCAAATTTAAGACAAGAAAAAAAATATTTGTTCAAGAAATTATTCCCTAATTTATCTTGATTTAAAGATACCAAGAAACAAAAACTCCACCAATTCCCTGGCTACCTTACTTCACATTTAATCACCCTCTGTACTGAGAAGCAGCACTTAACTTCCCGTGTGAATTTGTGTGGTTTCAGCTTCCAGCCACCAGTACTAACTCAGGAGCCCTTTAGTAGCCAGTATTTTTTCCCTTTCAAGGTCCTTGTATTCGTACACCACAGCCCAACTATTTCTGCGACTCTCTTCACTGCTGTTTTCAGTTGTTCCCACCTCCCCTTTACCGTGTGAGCACCAGGACTGCAGGCAGCACACCACTATTGATCTCATCAAGGTTTTCACAAAAAGACTATCCCTTCCCTCCTCCTACCTGTGTAGTCCTACACAGTCCCACAGGGAGCTCATTTTCAGATCCTTCTCTGAGCGCGCTCTGCCTCCCCTGCCCTACCCTATGGACCACCTC
Source organism: Calonectris borealis (assembly GCF_964195595.1). Lineage (NCBI taxonomy): Eukaryota > Metazoa > Chordata > Aves > Procellariiformes > Procellariidae > Calonectris > Calonectris borealis. The sequence goes on from NC_134313.1 coordinate 51,449,071, forward strand.
CCATGCTCCTCGGGTACACCTTGTATTCTTAGGATGGAAATGCTTTGTGTTTAAATGGGCCCGTCCTTCCAAGGAATTTCGATCACTATGCAATTGTCCCCACTGCTGTTTATCACTTAGAGTTGTCTGCAGATCTTGCTGGCAGTGATGTTGCAATTCCACACCACTGAAGAAAATGTTAAAGAACATCATCTTTCATGTCTCCTTGTTTTCTTTCCCCTGTTGGTCACAAACCACCGATCTGCTGTGTTTATACCCTCCTCTTTTGTAATGTCTGTGGTACAGCTTTTTCGGGGTGATGTGACATGCAATTTGTATTTCCGGTTGTGCACCTTCTCCATGAGCCTCAGGCTGTGATCCAGGAACCTTTTCTGTCCTTCGGCAAAAATAATACATCTGCAGCACGTCCAGGAGCTGTTCCTTCTGCTACGTGCCTATTCCTTCCACCTAGGTGGAAATAATCAGCCCTAAAATCTCCCTCAAAACTTCTGTTCACCCACTCAAAGTGTCAGTGATGAGATCTCCTTACACAGCTGTACCACTGAGTGAGGATTGATCTGTTGGAGGTATCGCATCTTGGGTTTGATCGAGGGTTCAAGCCCTGGGTTCTTCACAGGAAGCTGCATAGCTGGAGGCAGCTGAGACGCGCAGCAGGGTAACACTTGTGTGTGGCTTTTGGTTGATCTCAGAGAACGGGCAAAGCAAGCCCACATCTGCCCGCCGGAGGCCGTGTAGACATACCCCAGGGGCACAAACAGCAGAGCTGTTTCATGTGGCCTCCCCTTCCCCTCCAGCACACACTGAGACAGTCAAGTAGAAATCCAGGATTTATGCATTCAGCAGATGGGAAAAAAAATTAAGCAAAGAGATGTGCCTGGCAGCTCTTTAACTGTAGCAAAGGTCTGTATGGAAGCATTTTTCTGTAGGGAGTGAAGAGGGCAGGGACGGCAAGGAGGAGTGTCCTGACTCCAGCTCCGGTGCGGGAGCTGCAGCATTCCAGGCAGCATAGGCAGTTCAAGAGATGGGTCGGAGATAGCGCTGCATCCCGGGAACCCTATCACCAGGGCTTTGCCTACTGTGCCTACACCTCACAGCCCTGGGCAGCAGCCAACTGCTTGGCTGAGGTAGCTGGAAGGCTGCTTCCTCCTTCCTCTACCCCCTTCCCTCTACCCTTATTAAAGCCAACGAGGAATTCTCCGTGCTGTTTTTTAAGCAGACTGAAAGAAAAAACGCAGTTGGATGGCATTTACCTACCCTCAGCCAAATTTCAGAGAGAAGTTTATGCATTCAAAGAAATATAGATAGCAATCTTGACTTTTTTGTTTGTTGTTTGGATTGCAAAAGTATCAGGAAGCAAAGGTGCCCTGGAACTAATTTCTATTGTATTCTCCAGACAGCTTGCTCAGTAGCATAAATCCTATTAATAGATGACCTCAGATGTTGCCTTTTGAGCTGTGGTGAGTTTTTGAAGAGCATGAGCAATGTTTATCTGTGGCTCTATAATTTCCCTACTGAATAAACAATCCTCTTTCCTCCCCTTCCCCCAAGTGCGACTGCTTCATCAGCGCTTCCCTGGCTGTACGTGAAACATGGGCACGCTAAACAATAAACCCTCTGTTTTCCCCAGCTGTACTTACGCCAGTAAAACTCTTTGTACCACTCTTAGACTAAAAGTTCCCATCCCTCTCCCCATTCTCCTTGTGTGCATGCCACATATCCTCAGAGAAAAACCTGGCTTGTTCAGCTACGGCGAGCCCTACTTCATTAGCCCTTTAATCAATGAGAAGGAAGTCACTGGAACGTGTGCCATAGCTGCCATCCTGGAGAGTGGTGCCGAGCCCAGCTTCCGAAAGGGAGGCGGGTAGCTGAGGCTGGAAACAGTACGTGATGCTACGAATGTAATCTGCTGAGCACTCAAAAGTGGACTTGTCACCTGCTGAGAAAAAGTCCCTTGCAGCCTCATTAACTGTGGCTAATGCAGTGGAAACTCCTGTGTATGTCTCTCTTGGAAAGACTCTGATCAAGAGAGAAAAAAATTATCTCTGAGCTTATTTTCTCTCCCTTTTCCTCTCTGCCTCCCTCTTGCTGTGTTTTTCATGTTCATGGATCTCAGACTTGCTGATGGTAAGGGATCTACTCAGAATGAAGATGCCGTAAAAGAGGAGAGCTGAAACCAGGAGGATCAACACTTCAGCTCTTACAAGGGATTTTAACACGATCATACGCAAAATTCAATGCTAAAGCCATCTTTCGTTTTGTTTTGTTTACCTACCTGAAGTAGAATCTTACCAAAATCCCTTTTGCACAATTTGCCCAAAGTATAACAAAACCAGGACTCACCTTTGGGAAGAAGGGCCAGAAAGGAAAGGAAAAATTACTGCTGAACTTTCCCAAGCAAACCTCCACTCGGACAAAAGGTGTTGTGACTTCCGTTTTTAAGACCTATCGTGAAAGACCCACAGACTCTGTCAACTTCCAACTCTTCAGCCCATTCACCTAGAAAAGCCGTGGGGCTAAGCCAGCCCTGTTGGGCTGTGAGCTGCTCGCGGGTTTAACACCTACGTTAGTGCTCTGCATCTGTCACTATGTGTAGTTGAACTTCCCTACTGCTGTTTGCACAGTGTGGGACCACCGTGCAGAGCTATAGCTCCCTGCTTATTAAAGTACTTGGATTTAATCAAGGTTACAGTAGCTTGGGGATGACACAGGCTGCCCACAGAACAGACAGCATCCCAAACTAGATTAACTGACTGAATAAATAGATAAAGAGGAGAGAAAGGAAGCAGTGCTTTTGCTCCTTTCACTTTGCACTTCGGCATTCCAGCTGCCAGGGCTGAGGGCCAGCACTTGCTTTTGCAGGCAGCCAGAACTGCAGGCTGTGTGTGTGCGCTTTCTTTCCTAGCGGAGCTGCTGAGCTCTGCTGCTGGACAGACCACGCCGGATGCTACCATGGGGAAGGACATCCCTTGGGTCATCCCTCCAGCTGACCCTGCCTCTGGGGGAGGCTGGAAGGCAGAAGTGGGGAGAGGCTGGAGGAGGGAGATGTGAGCCAGGAGTCCTGCAACCCTGTGGGCTGCCACAGTACCATGTGCCATAGCCCTCTAATGCCTAAAAGCCTGGCTAGATTTTTCCCATCTGTAAATACTATGTTTGCCACTGTCTAGCTAATTTTCCAGTGACACTTGAAGTTTTCATACTAGGTCATAGATTCTGCAGACAGCTGTGCCTGTCAAAGACTATCATTCCTAACTGGAGGTTACCATGCCCCTACCAGAAAGCATTGTCACCTCAGTTCTGCCAAGAAAAGGGCATGCAAGCCCTTCCTCATCTGCTTCAAGCCAGACAGTTAGCAAAACTGCCTTCCTCAGCCGTGTAACCTCACCCAGATGCCTTGCCCAGGAGCTCTCACTGGATCATGTCTTCTGGCAGGAGTAGTAACTTCCAGCAACTAGGACAGGAACATCTTCAGCCTGTGCAGTTCATGGCAGAAAGAACATGCACCCATAGCTTCACTCTGCAGCACCAGCAGCAGGTACAAGACCATCCTTACACGTGCATTCTGTTTCCTAATCACATCTACCACCTGTGTTTCTGAGACATACCTCTGTCCCTGCATCCTGTGGACACCTCAGAAGCTCTGTAGCTACAAGAAGAATGGAGATGTCTAGATTCGGCATGCACTTCCGCTGTTTCTACTTTTATGGCAGTGGAAAAGGGATGCCAAGCACTCAAAGTGGACAGGCATAGAAGCCATGCAATCATTTTTCTCATAGTCATAATGTTTTGGATTTGTTTTTTGTCATTTTTCCCGGCTAGGGAAAATCAAGCCTGATCACCTGAGGTGGAATCCCCCACTGAAACGACAAAGAGTCATCGGTGGGCATAGATATGGTTCTCTCCTGCAAGTCGGCTTGCCTGAAAGCTGTGTTTGTGTTACTGCAGCATCATGCTGAGCTTTTTAGCTTTGCAATACCAGCATATCAGGTACCACACTTCTCTGCCAGTGCTGAACCAATTTCTTAACATGTGCTTATGGGCTGCTTCAAGCTTGACATCTGGAGGCACAAAAGATGTCTTCAATTTCTTCTGGCGGCATGATGCTATTTTGCTAGTGGCTGACTTTTGAGTGCCCGATCACTGCAAACGTTTGTGTCAAAACACACTACACAGTGCTTGACAAAGTTAGGCACCTCATAACAGAAGCCAAAATAGTCGATACACTTTGCAGTGTAATTACAGCCTCCTCCGGCTTAGTGCAATGTGGCAGGAAACTCTGGCCAAAAGGGTGTATCTTCAGTTTTACCTCTTCAGGAGCTGAGGTATTTAATGTGTTGTAAGATACAGTTAAAATCTGTTTAGGATTCACATCTAGAATCCTGTCCCAAGTGGATCATGGCACTCCTGTTTTTTTTAACAGCTGGCCAGAAAAGGAGCACGTCGTTTCCCCTCGGGTGGAGGAGTCCACAAGAGGAAGACCCTCATCCTTCAGGCTCCCTTCCGCTGGGAATGAGAGAGAATGTTGAGTCCCCTTGGACGGAGGAGGGCAGAGAACTGGAGACTTCACGGCACATGTCCCATGGCACTGCCACTTGGTCTCCCCTGTCCTGGGCAGGGCAGGGTTTAGGTTTGTGTGCCAGCTTGAGCAAAAGCCAGGCCTTGCTTTAGGGGTGGCTGTGTGTAATCGCGAAGTGCTGAAACAATCACTGCAGACAAGACTTATAAGTAAAGCTCCCTGCATGATCCCTGCATAATTGTAAGCTATATAAACACTTTTTTCTTTCTTTTTTTTTTTTAATGTGAAAGTTCAAGCTATTTGCGCCTATCCTCACTTACCCAGAGCTTATTGGGACACAAAGCCTGAGGAATTTTAAGCACTACTGCAAAGTACTGTTCCTCATTAAATTCTGTCCTTCCACACCCACGTCCCCTCACCTCACAGTATTAGGTGCCGCTGCTACCTTGCAGCGCAAAGCCATCAGCCCCGAGAAGTGATGATAGCCTATTTCAGGACTGCAGCACTGCTGTGAACAAGGTGCTCAAGTATGATACATTATCCCTCCAAGGCTGAAAATATCACCTCTGCGATGCTCCTAAACTCTAAGCTAGGTGAGGTTAACACCACAGCCCAGGTTTCTCATGTGATAGAACATTATGCTCCTAACCAAAAAAATCAAGATTGTTTATACATACAGGACACTGGAGCTTATTACCCTTTGCACCGCTCTGTACATGATTTATGTGATATACCATGTGGGCAGAACAGTTTAGAGCTCAGAATACCATTCCAGTAAGCCTTTACACCTATGACAGAATTTAGTTAATTAGCACTAGCTAGTGGAAACCCCACTATGAATTACTGAATTTTGCAAATTAACAACTATGAGACTAAAGACTATCAAATAAGCCAGCAAAGGATACTTCACCGGACATTGGATTTATTTCCTTGACAGATGTAGCATAGTTTTAATATATTTACCACAGTGATTCTCAGTGTAAACTTAAAATAGTTGTATATATTTATAAGGACAAAACAAATTCTGTGATAAAAACCCAAACTGGTCCACTGAAATGGAACTCTGCTACTGCGGTCTCCTATACAGCCAAATTACAAAATAAAGGGATGCCTGCCACTGCCTGGACAATAAAGGACAGATTTATTTTAAACCAGGTTTTTCTGCCCTGTCACATTAATGACCTCTACCATAGCTCATGCCATTCAAATGTTTGAATAAAGGGGTAAGTAGGTACTTCCATGACAGCAACCACTTCTCTCTGACTCTGTGTTTATAAAATTGTAGGCACCTGAAATATGATTCTTCTAAGGCTTCATTTGAACTCAAAATTCCCACACACACACAGCCAAAATGAATCTTCCTCCAAGCAGAATGCACTTGCTAGTCCTATCATAGAGCAACACCTCACAAAACTGCTGGGAACAAACTGAAGAGTGCTTTATCCAATTGCAACTGCCTGGGGTCAATGAAGAAGATATTAGTTTTATTTTTAGCTTGCTTTTATAGCCTGATTGCGTTTTCCATAAGATAATCCAGTAGAGGTTCTCCTCTCTGTTGCTTTGGGTTTTTTTTTAATCATCAGGTTGGCCACATTATTAATTAACAAGTTCTTAATAAATCATTGACTTTAATGTGAATCAGAAGACGCAAACACTGGCATCCCTTGACTAATTTTTTTTCATAGTTGTTAATAGAAACTCTAGGATAATGTTCATCACTGAAGTATCCCAGCGCCTCTCAAACAATAAAGAATTTGGTCTCATGATACCCATGAGAAGTTGAAGAGTGATGTAAAAAGAGGCTAACAAGTAGGGAACAAAGCAAAGATCAATTTAAAAACTGGCTTGCAGTCTCAAAAGAAAGTAGTAGCATCAATGCCAAGGCATAGTAGGGTCTTTATCTGTTGGTCTTTCCTGATGACCATTTTACAATCCCTCAACAGTTCTGGGTTTAGTTTTTTAGTTTGGATTGGAAGACTATAGAAAGAAGAACAAGCTGCGGATGAAAAGCAAAAGCCAAACTTGCTTGCAGTTTGGCTTTTGATATCAGATACCGAACATGTATTTGCTTTTCTGTGAAGCTGGAATCCCTGCTTGGAAAAATCTATGCCATGATATTTTTAGTAATGCTAGCAGTAAGGGTTCAGAAATCATGAGTCAGATTTTGAGAAATCATGGGATTAGTGTAAAAAATTATTTAAAGAAATGCTTTTTTTTGTTTTCATTTTTTTCTTTATTCACACTTGCTCTAAAAATGTCTTGAAATTTGTATGCAACAATGCCTTCGGGAGCTGGGTTTTTAAGACAAATCCTCAGTGTTGTAAAACTCATGGAAAAAATTGCTAGAGTTGGTACTGTATTTATCCAATAGCATTGATTATGCAGGGGGATTAATTCTAGCAACTTAAAGGGTTATGCCTTATAAAGTCTGGTGGCAGGCAAACATGAAGATTTTAGACAGAATTTCAATAGTACTGAGTTGTCGGCTTTTGAGCCAAGACAGCGGGTTGGATTCCAAAGCCACGTTGTTGGTCTTGTTAGGTCTTCTCTAGCCATGAACCCAATGCCCAGAAAAGAGGGGAAGATCAGGATTTATTGATGCTGTGGGCAAGCACCCACATGCTAACGTCTCTGTGTTTTGCTCACTGTAGCTGGCACTGAAGTTGGGTAAAAGAGGAGTTGCTGAGGCAGTGGCGTGATGCAGTTGCCTGCACAGAATGGGTTGATGCACCCAAGATGCCGGTGGGTTAGACGAGACTGGGGCAACCAGTGGGCGCGGCCGGTTGGAGCCTGGAGCGGCAGCTGGGGTCCCATGCGATGCCCCTCACGCTTCCCATGGCACAAGCCCCCAGTGTTCAGAAATATGTGTTAAGCGCAGCCTGTACCATGACACACAACCCTCGTTTGGGCCGATGTACTTGGGAGAGCTGAATGAGTAGAGGACAGGACAATATCTAAACATGTAGAAACACATTCAGAGATTTTTTTTTTCCTAGCAGAAATGTTTAAAATCCTTTGTAACAACAGATCATCTTTCTGCCTTTCTCTACCAACATCCATTTGCCACTGCCTCCATCTCTGAATGGGCGAGACTCATTCGGCAAGTCACTCACCTAACACGCATTTTGTTTCCCTGATATCAATGGCATTGAGTTATTGGCTTTGCGTGACTGACGGACAAAGCACTGTGCAAATCGCAAGGAAGGAGAAAACTCCCACTGGGAAATTCTGTATGTTTTTGTAAAAATATTTCATCCATGCACTTACCTGTCTTTTCAGTGTGTAAAACACATCTAGTCTCGGTCTTAAAATGGTAGTTTTGTCTCTGTTAGTTTCCTCTTATATAGGATTTTGTGGTTGGGAACTTTTAATTCCTCTTTTCAGCCACTTTTTTACGCTTAAAATAAGTGTTTTGATCAGAAGCTAGAACACTGGAGCCAGCCAAGAGCATATGCAAATTCAGCCAAAGCCTTTTGCCCAGTTGATTCAATCTTCCTTTTAATCCCCACAATGATCCGCAGTAATGGATAAAAATTCTGAGTAGGAGAAAAAAGAAAAAAAAACCCTCAGGAAGCAATTTTGATTGCTGTGAGGAAGCACTGGAGGCTCTTGGCCCCGGGGAACTCTCCCCAGTTCATTGAAGGCTTTCAGATACCATGGTGATCGGGGACTTTATGAATAACTAGATAGATAAATGGTAAGTGCTTTTGATCTCTGCTAGCCTGTATTTCATTTTGTCAGCTGGGGAAGAGGCTATTCAAATCTGTCGGCTGTAGGAGGTCAGCCAGGAGAGAGAAAATGTCTTCATTACAGCCTTCTGTTCAGCCAGCCCTCCCAGCTGACCTCGGTGCCCAGGCTTGTCTGTCAGACGAGGCAAATTTTCCGACTGAGGGAAGACATCGCTGCGCCAGATTTATCCCTGGTGTAAGAGCTCGGAGGCAGCAGCGTGAGGCCAGGGAAGACTTTGCTTGCGTTGGGACATCTCCGCCAAAACGGCCATGGGATTCGCGGGCACCTTCCCCAGCGGGGTGCGGGCGAGGAACCTGAACCCATTTCCCTCAGTGCCATTTTCAGCGCCACTGGGGTGGGAGGCTCCGAAGGCAGGCTCGAGCTGAGCGATTATAGAAGACAGCCTTACTCTGTAGTTAGAAATGCCTAAATATTAATTACATTTTCTGCACTGAGTCTTTTCAATCAGCTAGTCCCCTCTCACGGATCTGATATACGTTTCAGGCAATGGAGCTGCAGTTCACTTTAGTTTACATTTCAGGCTGAAGGTGAATTTCTCATGTTTAATGATCATGCTCTGGCTCTGTGGGCACAGCCCCGCTGAGGTTTGTGGCAATCCTCAGGAAGGAAACCAGGACCAGTTATCACAATGCAGAGCCCCGTCTAATGGAAAAGGAAGATCTCAGCTATTCAGGAGGGAGAAGGAGGGCACATTTTTTGCAAGAGGATGCATAAAAATTGAAATAGGAATTCCAATCCCATTATTTGGTAATGGGATTTGTAAACCTCATGTTCACAGGCTGAGATAAACAATATATGCTTCCCGAATTCCTCTTGGAAGAAGAGCTCCTTGCAGCATAGCTAAATTACACAGTAAGTTATCATTTACAAAGAATGCAAATAGGAAAAGGAGTTAGCAAAATTAATTTATGTCTAAAGGATTTCTCAGTTTTTGGATTGAAGCAGACTCTCCTCCAAAACCACACTCTTAATGGAGATGGTTTTACTGTGTTAGATCATTTCCAGAAAGCATTATAGAAATGTTCCCTTTACTCAAGCCAGCCAGGTTTTAATAGTATCAAAGCAAAATATAGTCTGCTATTAGCATGAAATAACATTAGCATAAATGGAAAAGAGTAAGGACGCCTGAAAAAAATTCCACATAAGTGGTCTGCTCATTTCACTAGACATCACTGTAGCTGAGAAACTGTGAAATTTCCATAATAATCGAGTGCAGAGAAAAACAAACAACAATTTTATTGATAGGGAAATTACATCCTGTTGCTGAATATAAAACTACAGCTCTGTTCAATGGCCCTTTAACAGCATTGAAAGTATATATTAATTTGTAAGTGTAAATGAAATGTAAATAAAATATTCAGTTCAGTCTGGCCACAGAAACCTCCTGATAGTATTTCAGGGCAGGAACCCAGGAGACATATATTTAGATTCCATATCCTAGACCCTGAGCTAGCGGCATCTGATACCTTTGTGGGAAAGATTTACTCAGCTGCTATGTGGTGATATACTTGTGACAAAAAGCACAGTACCAACTGGTCTATGAGATGGTACCGGCTTTGGGTCTCCTTGGGGTTTTTTGCTTGCTTTCTTCTGAAAAGAGGATCCTTTAATACTTTGTAGCAATAATCCCAGATATTGCAGTTTGAAGTTATACTTCAGCTTCAGACTGTTACAGCGGTGCTTTTCTTTGCAGTAGGATTGTATTTCCAAGGGGATGCAAATTGCTTTTTTTGCCAACTGGGGAGCAGTAAGGAAAGCAGCTATGGAAAATGAGTCCAGTTGGGAGGGACCATACCAGTTGTTACTAGACAAACCCGGAGCTGGCAGGCGGGGGACGGGACGTTGGCTGCCCTGTGGGCTGCCCCACCAGCCCCTGGCTCTGTCAGGGCTGGGATGTGGATGGTGACAGCGACGAAGCTGCTTGGGTTTCTTAACGAGCATCTTCCCACCTGAAATTCAGCAGCAGTCACCATGAAGCTTGGAAAACCCATGGGGGAGTCTGAGGCTCGCTGGAGCCCTTAAGTAGCTGTGGTCCCAGCCCCTGGGTTGCTGTGGTCCCAGCGAGCCAGACCTTAGCAGAGGGGACCCCTCCACCCATCACAACACTCCTGGTAGCAGCAGATTTCTTCCTCCTGCCTGTAAACGTGCCTAGGCACTGAAGGCCGCTCTCCCCATCACCTCCTGCAGCCATAAACACTGCTGCAAAGTAGATCTGAAGCGCTACCCCGTCAGCACGACGGTGCTTTACATCCCCCGTGCGCTCTGCACGGCAGTAAATGATTTCCCTCGGGGCAGCGCAATGGAGAAAAAGGCCCTGAAATTGTGCCTTTAGGCGTGCGCCTGCCGGGCAGCCCCCCCCCCAGAGCCCTCCCTGGACAGCTCGTCCTCAAAATGGTGTTTGGGGGAGAAAGGTTTGGGGGGGATGGGAGCGACTGTGTGGCTGCACAAAGCCAGTTGAACAGTTAATGCTTTAACCTTGCGTATAATTTATACAATAAACAAAGTCACATGTTTCTCTAATAATTTAGATGTAAGCAAATGTTGATTTATTCAGGAAGGCTACTGCCAGCAGCAAAGCCTGCAGCACTGAAATTTGAATTAAACTAGGACAGAAGCAGGCTAGTCTATAATAACATTTGTATAATTTTATTTTTGCCCTTGGCTCAGTTCATTTCCTTCTACAGTAGGTGCATGAAATTGGTTCTTCAGCCACCTTTAGCTGATGTTCATTGATATCGGGGGTAGGCAGAGAAGCAAGAGAATGTAACCTTTTTAGACTTTGTGTTTGCAATCGTAAGGCCATGAATTCTTAGGTCATTTATGACAATAATTTTCTTCTCTGCCTTTCCTTCCTGCAGTGCTCTCTGAACAGCTCCATTTAACCTAGAGTGATGGGGCTTTTCCCCCCATTTTTTTTCCTGCATGGAGACTTCTAGAACAGAGCCTGTTAAACAGATGCAAATGTTGTGTTGTTTTTATTCTTTTATTCAGGCCTGAGGGCATGAAATTGGAGTTCTCTTACTCTGCTTTCAACATGAAGGAAGGGGACTGTACTTTAAAAGGGGACTGATACTTTAAAAATGATGGTGAAAAAAATATGCACTTTGTACAGATATCTGGAATGGATCCCTTGGCTCCTCTTCCAACTTTGCCTTCGAGGAGCAGAAAATGTGCTGGATAACGGGGAAGATGCAGAGCAGTGCAGGGCAGTGATTTCATCAGGGGTTTCTGATGGCAGCGAAAGCCCTGCTCCCAAGCCTCAGAGGATTCACAGTGCCAGAACACAAAGATAAACCGCTTCACTTTTGTCCAGGGAACCCACAATAGGTTTCAAGCGAAGTCAGAGGATCCCGTTCTGTGTGTGAGATCTTCTGTTCCCAGGCTGGCAGGCGCTGGGCATGGAGGGGAAGCCAGGGGTTACCTGGCTGTGACCCCACGGGCCCTCTCCAGCACTGGGCTGATATGCCCTGGAGAGTCTGCTTGAAACGCTCCCCAGGGCACGGTGTTCGCTTTTGCTGAGCCAGGAGGGACACTCTTAGGCTGAGGGGACTTTACAGGCAAAGAAGTGAAAGCAAAGCGGAGGTTGGAGAGCAGGGGAGGTGAGGGGAGCTAAGAGCAGCACTGGCAGAAGAGTGATAATGTCTCTGTCTGGCAATGTGACAAGGATCATCTTTTAACTGCAGCCAGGACGAGGAAGATTGTTGCACGGGAATGACTCAAGTTGGTTTTTTCCAGACATAAGCCTGGCCAGGTGCAAAAACATGAATGCCTATCGCAAACTGAAGTAGTGGTTGTCTTACACATAACACCCATGTATGCGGTGATTTCATGGCTGTGGTATTTGCTAAAGAGTAACTTCATTTTTGCAGCCCTCTAGGTTGCAAAGAAAAGCTTCTTAACAAAATTAAACCAAGTCCTGCGGGCCCAGGGCAGTTTCTGGGACTCAGGAGCTGTCCCTAGCCATGCACATGTGCCTGTCCTCAGCATGCACAGACCCTGAAACCTGTCAGTGACACTTTCAAAGACTGATGATAAAAGTTTGAGCAGAAACAGCCACTGACGTGTTTCAGTAAAGGGCCATGGCTGACTGCCAGGATGGGAAATGCCAGCCTCAAGCTCCTTCCTTGAAAACGTAATATACTCCCTCTCCTCACCACACAGTGACCACGAAAATGGTACCAGCCCATGCCCCTTCAAAGGCCCTCTTGCCTCAGGAGTGTAAAAACTGAAACAGGACAGTTTTCTAGTCCTAAACCCTAACAGTATGTGACCTACGGGTGCCTTGAATCTTATGGTCCCACTTGACCGGTCTTGCACTGTCTCACCTGGAAACTAAGGGCCGTGACATATTCCCCTTCAAACAGCTTTCCCTGACCGCGGACCACAGCGAAGGGAGGAAAGCCACCTCTGCGTGGCTGCTGTGTCCATTCACCTCTGCCCATGAAAATACTTGCAGACCTTTGTTCCTGCCTCCGCTCCTCTTCCTCTCCCCACGTGCTGGTTCCTGCAAGCAAGGGAAGGGCAAGTTGGGGGTATTTTCTTTGCCAAGGCGTGTGGGAAGCAGGAGCAGACTGCAACACCACCAGCCGCAGCCTCCCAGGCTGCTCCTTGGAGAGCGCAGCCATGTGCTGCCCCTGACCTGGGGCAAAGTCATGACTGAGCCCTTAGTTCCCTTATTAATTAAAACATCGGAGGAGATCCTCAGCTGGAGTAAATATTCATTGCTCCTGGCCCTCGCCCACTGGTTTCCGAAAGCACACAGAAGTAGCCACATTTATGCTGTTAACACTGAACTTGGATCACACTTCTGCGGTCAAATAAATAAATATCACTGCATCCCATTTAGCTCTGTTAATGCCACATTAAGAATGGCATGTATTTTGACATAACCACCCTTTCCCCTGGTTTTTTTAAACACCATAAATGAAGCATTAAAAGTCCCAATCCATCACGGTGACATCAGATCAGTGGACTGTGACTTTTATGACATCAGAGCAATTGATTATATGACTCTTTTATGTGTAGCTTGCTATGCAATGATTGCTCTTCTCTCCATATATTACATCCTAACATCCTGGAATAATCTCAAGAGATAAAAAGGAATCACTGTGAAGCAGTGAAGTACAGTAGTTACAGAATTGCCATAAAACTGTCATAAAAATTGTAGAAACAAAAATGCCTTTAAAGATGGCAATGTTCCATTATGGGTCCCTAGCTAATGGTCTGTAGTTGCCCTATACATACCTTACTATATTTACTGCTTCTGGATATTTCTGTACCTTTCTCCCAGAAGCTTATATGGTTAGCAAGATATGCAGGGCTGTTACCCTGCATACTGTAAGTCCCTTTATCCCCTTATATCACCTCTAACAAGTCAAGTGCTGTTTGTACCAAGCTAAATTCAGGGCTTTTTTTCAAATAGCCCAAAAAAAAGAAAGGGAAAAAAAAAGCTAAGAAAGAAAGAGAGGTATAAGCTGTTTGTTGCTATAAAATTGCTGAAAGAAAATAGATACTCTGTAGTGCTTATAATAAAGAAAGGTGCTGTTAAAATTAGATTCAAGGCACAGAATAAGTAGCGCTCTCCTGCTGAGAACTGACATGGAAATCTCTGCCCAGAAGACAGACCTCCGACTGGATTTTTTACTATAAAACCACATATGCCTGAGCCCAGTTAACATGCAAGGTGCTGTGCCACGTAGCTAAGTGTTGTCTTGTGCTCTCCAGGTTATCCACACAAGGTTACTACTGCGAGCAATGAGCAAGCCAGTGTTTCTCAGATACAAATGTGGCCTTTGTTGCTCTGTGGGAGGATAAGCTCCAACAGGCGAAGTTAAATGCTCTTTTTTTTTTTCCCCTTTTTGAATCTCAAGGCAATCTAATGTAAGCAAAGAGGTGCTACAGTCATAAGGAACGTGTAAGTCATCTGAGAAGTTTGTGCCTTGGGGTCCTGAAAGATGAGCTCTGGCAAATCTTGCCCCTGCCGCTGTGGATGTCTGTGCCCCCAGCTCTCCATCCGTGCTCCCTGTCCCTGCCTCTGAGCAGGGGCACAGAAAGCATCGTGTGCCAGCGCCCTCACTGCTCCAGCTCCCTGTGGGGGATGAGGATGGATGTGCACCGTGCACCAGCCCCCACGGAGCCACAGTGGCATGGACGGGCATCTGTCCTGCTATCTTTGCTCCTGCAAGGGATGACCTCTGGCAGAGGAGAGGGACCGGCTGCTATCCCTTGAGCAACTGCAGCTGTTGCTGCTATAGATGTTAGTGGGCACCTATAGTTCCTTCCCCAGGTTGTCTGCCTCACTATAGCAATACAGCAGCTTCATGGAATACCTTAACATATTTAAAATACTTTGGGATCCTTACACGAAAGGCACTAGAGAAAAGATATGTTTCTAATAAAAATTCCATGGGTAGTCGGGTGTGCCAACATCCTCTAGTCACCCTCAGAAATGCTGCAGTGGAAGAAGAGCAGCACCTCTCTGGCCGGCTCTCTCCAGGCCCTCTAAAGCACACACGCACACACATACACATGCCTGGGAGCTCCGAACCGCAGCTGGACAGGCCATTTGCTGAGGGGAGAGAAAACACGGTCTGTTGGCCCTTCAGCCAAAATTGCCAAGCAGGGGAAGCTGCAGTGAGTTCAGCAGCCTAAAAACCAGCCTCTATGCATGGTGGCACCTCTGGGAAAACCCTGTTGCTGGAATGGGAGGTAAGACTCTCCAGATGCTCCCAGCCTGGCTTGGTACTCACCAGGAGCGGGGATCTGGAGGTGAAATACTCCATGCCCTCTTTCTTCTTCCTCTGTCCCTCCCAAACAGGCATACTTGGCAGGCTGAGAGACTAAGCTACCTAAGATGATGAATGATTAGTACCTATCCGTCTTTCAAGGATCTGTGCTCTCTTTTATTGGGGCGAGGGGTTTAAGAGATGTGTGGCTGGGACCTTTACAAGTGCCCTTCGCAGAGACCAGGGTGATTTCAAGGGCAGCTTATAGCACAGGATATTGACAACAACAGAGCCCAGCTTGAACACCCACCCTTAACTCACTCTAATTTATATGCAGACCAAGCAGCAACATTATTGTTCAGCTGTGGGCATATTTAATTGCTGAATGTTCTGCAGATGTCTTGCAGGCTGTATAGATAAAGGCATTTAAGTTGCTGACTTATAACAGCACATCTTTCTTCTTTTAACATAAAATTCCTCCCTTCTTCGATGGATGCAGAATTTTTAGGACTGAAATCCTGTGCTAGTCCTTTAGAATATTTTAGCGAATGTTAAACTCCCTGGCACCTCGAGGGAGCGGCTAAACCCTGACGCCTTTTCATCGGGGAAAAAAATGATCTTCATTACTGTAAAAGTGGTGCTTTCCCATGGTATGAAATCGAGGAAGGTCCGTTATTGTTTCTTTAAACCCAGCAGTATGACATGTCAGGCTCTAGCCAGACACCGAAGCGATTGCAGTTTATTTAAGCGCAAGCAGTCTGCTCGGTGCTGAATAAGATGTACAAGGAGTCGGGAGCCTTGCCCCAAGGAGACTGCAACCCAGGGGCAGTCGTGCAAAGCATTGCTGGTGCCAAGGGACCAGCACAGCTCCCGTTCAGAGCAACGCTGGGAGGTACCAAGCAGTATAGGATCAGGCCCATGAACGTAAAGCTTTCTGGGGAGAGGAGAGATCTGTCTTGTCTCTCTCTAGTTCATATCTTATACTTAAGGACTAAATACTGTGTATTGCCTCTTTTTTCATGTTGGGTTTTTTTAAAATCCGTCCCAACTTTCAAGAATAATCAGATTTACAAATGGATGTCCCATATATTTTTTTAATGACACCTACCATGTCCTTTCTGGCTTGTGCTGCACCAGGACACCTCCGTCCTAGTGACATAGGTGTCTGACAATTTGTCAGGGAGATAGCCATAAGTTAGGCAGAAAACCGGACTCCATTAAAAAAACATAAAAGCTGGGAGGAGGCAACTTGATGTGGCATGGCTCCTGGCGATGAGGAAGCATGAGTGCATACTGAAGCTTAGAAATAGAAAGTGATGTCCTCATAAAAATATGGCTTTAGGCTGGTGTGCCACTAGAAATTCTTCTGTCAGTTTAGAATATTTAGCTCTAAGGGATCTCTACTTTCAAATGGATCTTTTGATGCAAAATAGGCTGCACAGACGGAGATAGTGTTGAAGAAGGAAGAGTCGCATTCGCTCCGAGTTATGCTTCGTAAACTGAAGATTTTTAGATAGGTTTTTGATCCCAAAGTATTGAGCGGGCAGGTGGGTTACCTCACCAGTGCGTTAGCTCTCCGAGCCCTTCTAACTGAAAACCGCTACTGATGTCTGGGCAGCTAAATAATACTGAAAGCTTCAACACTGCTGGTTATCAGGGGAACCTCTTTAGCCTAATTTGAAAGCTCAAAGCTCCAGGCAACCGAATTTTTTTGGTTACAGGCTCTTTTGTGTGATTTTCCAATGCAGTATATCCAATCAATGATGTGGTATCACGCACGGTACCATCATGTGGATGTTTATTCCCCCCGTGTTTTGTATTTGACTTGTTAAACTGCAGGAAGAGTTTGGGGAACAAATGGAAAAAAAATAAAAAGCAAACTCCTCAGCTCCCCTGCTGCAGAAATTTAAAAGTAGTGAATACACAAGCCTCAGTGCTCCAAGAGAAATGAAAAAGAGCAGAAAATGAAAATGTATACATATGTATACACATGAACAAAACATGAGCCATAGTCGTGGCAATCTGGGCTCCAACGGGCCAGACAAAAGGGGTTATTCCTCCAAGCAATCTTTGTGCCGTAAAATTTAGGACACAACAAGGCTGGTTTATGATCATCCTATAGATTCCACTATAAAACTATACAGTCGCAGTACAGTAAATTCCACGGGACGATTAGGGCAGGCTGGTTTGGGGGATTTTTAATATTGCATCTTCTAAAAGAATTAATGTTAAGGATAGTTTGGATGGGGTTGGAGGGGACAAGATGAATTATCAAGATACTCATTCTTCCTTTCTTCTGTAATTCCTCTCACACACACCCTTCATAATTTAAGTTCATTCGGGGAAATTTCAAGAATTGTGAGGATTCTTTCCACATTGATTTTTTTAACACAAATAATAATGGGCCAGATCTTCAGATGAAATAAATCAGACCAGACCATTTCATTTACAGCGTGCCTGTGTAAATAATGTTAAATTATTTTTATTTATTAGGATGCCAAAAATAAAAGTAGGACCAAGCTCCATGATGAATGATGCATTTACAGAGGGTGCCTGATGCTTCCTGAGGTTTTGGCCCAGAAGAGCAGGAGAGCTTATAGAAACTCCATCGTTTTATAACACTTTTCATTTAATCTGTTGTGAGCTACTTCATCCAGTCCAGTGCTACAAACATAAAAGATGGTTCAGGACTAAGAATATAAGCAGGACTAGACTATAAGATTATAAACCTTTGGAACAGAGATTTCAGCTCAACTCAAAGCAATGCTTACATTAATTGCATTTTTCTGTGTTTACAAGATTTTACTTCCAGTCTGGTTTCTCCTTCCGCTCTGTTCTGACATGAGCCATAAACCTGCGTTTCTGATGCTGTACTCCCTGGTCACTGAGATAACTGTGACACTGAGAGTTTCTTCTTGTCATTTCACACACTCAGACTCAAATGAGAACTCATATTTGAACCTTAATACCTGCGACCATGAGGCAAATGGGCAATCAACAGTGGCAGGCATCTGATAGGGAGGGGCAAGCTTCCACGATGCACACCGAGCTGTTTTCTTACACCAGGAGAAGAACCCCTTCTTTTTTGGCGTGATCTTGCTGGTGCTGAGTGACAGCTGATGGTGCTGATAACCTTGTGCTGTCGTTGACATGAGCCAGCCGTGAGGCTATTCCATCCTGTGGGACTGTATCTTGTGCTTGCCGTTACCCTGGAGCATTTACCAGGTAGCTAGATTTTATTTGAAAAATACTTACTTTTATACGAAAAAATAAAATCATCTTACCATTACTTACAAATTTCCATGGAAGCAAAGTGTCTGTGGACGTACACTGGCCCCGAGTTCAACTAATGCTGCTGTCCTTTTCACTGCATTAGCTCTCTGCCATGTGAATCTTCACAGTAAGTTCACGATGATTTTGTTGATTCCTGGAAGATGTCATCAGTGCAGCTGTGACAGTGAGGGAGTGAGGAATGAAGCAACACTTAAACATTCACACTGGGTTTATTAATCTCATTTACAAGGGGAACGTTATCCAAAATTAAAGGTATTGTCAACTTAGTAAACAAATCACTGCTGAAGTCAGCTGGACATAATCAGATGAGACCTCTTTTCTCTCTTAAAGGCTTTGGTGTCAGAGTAACAAATCAAAAGGCACACCAAGAGGTGTTGATCAAATTCATCCAAGACGAGCAAAATTTTCCTTCTTACACCTACTGTCTTACGCTCTGTATCCAGTCAGTTCAGATCTGTTTGTCCACCTTTTAGCCGGTTTCAGCTCATGTCAGTTGTAAGCAGGGGGAAGGTAAACATAAGGAGGCAATGACTGCCATTCAGGATACTCAGTTAAATGTTGAAAAAAACAGCACTCTCCAGATAGATAGGAAGCACAGCAGCAGAGCGAAGAATTAGCATGATTAGGAAACAAGGTGAGCCAGCTAATTTCTCATCCCAGGGAGATGGAAAGGATCAAAAGGCCTTCCCAGGTCTGCAGGATAGCTAAGAGATTTATTAATCGAGTGTGTTACAACCCCATGCTCAAATGATGTAGCAAGTGACATTAGGAGGAATGCTTTCTATACAAAGATAATTTGGTACGGAATTACTACAATACGGCAGTGACAGCAACTATTTTTCCTACTCCCAGCTTATTTTGCCTGTTCATACATGACAGGTTGGGAGAGACATTTTTCCAAAACCTTGTGATCCAGACATTCTGGAAACACCAGCATGCCCATAAGCAAGTTTTCCCTTTTGCTGCTGTTTATTTTCACTTTGTGCTGGGGGAACGTAACGTGCGTTTCTGTCAAGTCATATGGTAGCGAATATGCTCAAATGAATGCTCATCCTAAGAGTAATGTCAGAAATAACTCATTTTTCCAAACAACAAATTTTAATTGCTGGCTTAATCTAGTGTAATAACAATGTGGAGGCTTTAGGCCTCAGTTCATCAAAGCATTTAAACATGTGCTTAAGTGTCATTGCACATAATGAGACTTAAGTCTCTGCCTAAGTGTTTAGCTAGTTCAGTGACTTGATACAGGAACTGAGGAGTAAATGTTCACTGATTAAGTCAGACCACTGATAGTATGATTTCAGAAAATAGTCTCTGAATAAAAACTGCTGAGTGTGAAGTTTAAGAATGCAAGGGAATTAGCAGGCTGAAGGGCAAAATAAGACTCTTAAAACCAGTGAATGAACTTTTTGCTATTATGAGCAGCCTGTCAAAGGAGGAGCTGACTAGCATACTCCCATACAAACCAGAAACAGTAAGACATAATCAAATACCATCACACAGCAAAATCCAGCAGGTCAAATTAAGAAAACACCCTTTGAGAGGATGAGATCGTCTCCAAATGGTAGGTAGCAAACAGGTCACCTCCCGTCGCTGGAGATCCCATTGCGTACAGGGATGGCTGCCATCTGCAGTCACCCAGAAACACCCCACGGCTGAGCAGGCACCTGGACCTCAAGAGAGCCTTCGGGTAGTCTGTGATCCAACCCAGCCATTTCCGAGTATGGCATTTAGATATCTTCCTGCAAGTCTCTCCACAGTCTGCCCAGCAATCTTTCCTAGTTCCCCATTTCTCTCTAAAAAAGAAATTATTTTGGGAAACTCAGTAGGAGAAAGCCATTCTGAATAGAGCAGTGATTGTATAGCTCATCATTTACAAATTAGGAAATGCAGAAGTAAGGGGTTTGTGCATAGCTGTGACTCTATCTGTTGCTCACAGATAGAGAGATATGTATGTGTATATACACACACACAGATATATGCAGAAGAGTATTCAGTACTACTACTCCTGTAAAGGAGTTCCCATAAAACCAGGTAATGTTTAAAACCTGAAAAAAATGCAATACAACATATTTGTTACCAGTACTAAAAGTAATACGAAATTGCAGTATGTTTGTTTCCACACGCTTACACTTTGGATCTGTGGTATGATCTCCACGGTAAAATGAATTTAGAGATCAAAATAGAAATGAGAAGTACAAACCTGGGGTATTTAAAACTATAGGAACTTTGCTATTGACTTCAGTTTGACCGGGACTACAGCTGGCATGAAGTGCACCAAGTAACTCTCTGAAAAATCCAGAAGGGTGGTGTGTGGTACACAACTATTTGCAAGTTCCTCATTCCCTGAAGTGCAGCGATTAAAAAAGCCAAGCAATCATTACAAGGAAGTTTGCAAGTTAAATCTTCCAGTTAGTAAAGTTTTGCAACTAAATTAGTTAAGAATAGAAGATTTAAAACACGTATGCAAAAAAAAATCCTGCAGCTGTATAGCTAAGGCCATAGAGGGAAGTTGTTGTATTAACTTTACTTGAGAAAGAGATTGTGCCTTTGTGATCTTACGACATCATTTCTCACTGAAAGCTGGCAAGCGTTTAAGTTCCTTTCACAAACGTAAGTCATCTGCACCAATATAGGATAGTTAAGATGATTTATTTGGATTTCCTTCAAGCTTTTGACAAGATCCCTTACTAAAAAATCCTGTAAAAGCTGTACAGTAGAAAAGTAGTGTTCTCTGTTGTAAAAAGCGGACTGGGAGACAGGAACTCCTGAGTTCTCATTGTATTTCCTTTGATCTGTATGCCCTGTTCATAATAAGCCTGACACTTATTCCTTCTGTGGCTTTGGGCAAGTCATATAATCTCTCTGCCTCGTTTTCTTATCTTGGGGGGTATTGCATGGATTAGTTAGTCAATGTTTGTAAAGCAGCTGAAAGAGTATTGACCTGATTCTCCCAGGGAAGCAGGGACACTCGGCTTCTTTGGGAAGTCATGACCGATAAATTCTAAGGCGTGCTACAGAAAATAAATACCAGAAGAAAAATGAAGCCAGCCTTGACACAGACTACACCTGGTTTAGTTCAGCTTGTTCCTGAAAAAGGCTGCGCACACCAACTCCCCTGCCACAGCTGTCAAAGGAGCCCAGGACCTCCCCAGGGGTTTTTGGCATCCTTCAGGTTTTGGGCTGTAGCTGCTGGTGAGAAAGGAGGGAGAATGGAGCGCTTCTGAAGGGGACACCAAAACCGCTCTCAACAAATGTTTGCACTAGTGAGCTGGCAGAGGAAAATAAACAGTGAGTGAGTGACACTTGCTGATGGTACTCATTGTCCCATGCGGTTGAAGAGGATTGTGGGAAGTCTGAGATGAATTAAAAAATATTGGTGTGTCCTGAATTTGGGGATGATTGATGATCAAATGAAATTTATCTTGGATGAGCATAAGGTAATAAACATTGGCAAGGTTCTCTCCCTGACGTCACTGATTTTACTTTAAGTTTGGCTTGAATTTGCTGCACAGTCACAACCTGCATGTTTCCACACCTATCTGTATGTGGGCACAGGGAAATAACAGTGACAGGATCGCTCCTGTCCTAGGCATCAGTGTGGGTGGTTTA
Source organism: Calonectris borealis (assembly GCF_964195595.1). Classification (NCBI taxonomy): domain Eukaryota; kingdom Metazoa; phylum Chordata; class Aves; order Procellariiformes; family Procellariidae; genus Calonectris; species Calonectris borealis. The sequence continues at coordinate 51,470,965 of NC_134313.1, forward strand.
GCTGACTATTGACTTAAAAAGGCAAATTGAGAACATCATTCTTAAAAACTAAGAGAGAAATCAAGAGAGACAATATGATGGCCAAGCCATTGATAAATGGCAGCAAATCCCCAGGCAAAGGGGAAGGAATATTTTCTCAGTATTTGTGACCTTTCCTGATCATTTTGGATACTGCTTTTCTCTCTTGGTTGGTGTCAGGAGAACAAAGGTGGCTGCTGCTGCATTAGTGAAACTCTGCATTTTCCGCTGGGGAAGAGAAGTGCAGGACGCCAAGGGATAAGCCAGTTGTGCCAGTCTGAGTGCATTCGCAGTAGTCATTTTTGACTTTGGAGTAGCTATTTGTGTGCTCAGGTAGTGTAGTGGCAGAGAGAGGAGAAAGCAGTCAATTGTCTTGACACAGAGCCCTATTCCTTTCTTTGCATCAGCAAGTATGCCAGCTACATCAAGCTACTGACTCTTTGCCAGCGCTGTTTGCTATTATATCTGTTGGGGGAGTGTTCCTAGTATAGACGTGGCCTTGGCAGCAACGTTCGCTTGCCGATGTGTACTTGTGAGAGGTCTCCGACATGCCACCTTCCTTGAACTGTCTTTGGGTTTATAGTTGCTGATCGTCATCCTTTCTTTTCTAGGGGCTCCCCTTTAGCATGTACACTCCATGGTTCAGTCGCTCACAAGAAGACTTAAGGCTGGAAGAAATACAACAACAAAACCCAAAGCAGGCTAGCAGGAGGTTGGCTGACAAGGTAGGACTTCTCTCAACATCTGTCTTATGCTGGTCGGGATGGAGAAAGGTTGCCTGGAGGTATATATGGGAGCATTGCCTTTGCATGAACTAGCACAGCAATTTTCAGTGACTGTGGCATGAGAGGGAGAGTTTTGCCAGATGGGCGTTTTTCCCTGGCAGACATTTTCAGCCTCTGCCTTAGGAGATGACTGTGTCTGTTTTCACAGGCAGTCAACTAAAATCCTCTTTAAACGTGTAGGTCTCTTCATGTCCCCCTAGCAGCTGTGACAGGACCAGCAGGGCATGGATTAAAATATCGATGAGCTTCTGGCAAGCCACTATTTTTGACCAGGAAATGAACAAATAAGGATTGTGATGAAGCCACAAGGTTCATACCCCTGACTGCTATCACGACCCAAAAACCTACTGTTGTCTATCACTGCTCGGCGTCTACAAGTTTCTTGTATGAAACAAGGTACTGGGACATTACTAAAACATAACTGCACCTGTGATATATACGCTACATATGGAACCAAGAACGAAGCACATAGTAGCTTACCGTTTATGCATCCTTCCTCCTTTGCATAAACTCATCCATCAAGTATGGCCAGAGTAGCCCAGCTCCTATAATTCCTTGCAAACCTGGGAAATGACAGTGATGTAAAATCGGTATGAGGTGAAAAACTGCTGCTTTTCAGGAAGTGGCTAAGAGAAAAACATCATTGATTTAAAAGTGGATTTCTCCAAATTATTCCAAACAGAAAAGTACAGCTGCTTTCCATGGATTCCTGTTTCTACAAAAAGAGAGCAAGGAGATGCTAGCAACATCAGTTTTTCAAAGCTCATGCATAGCATTGAAAGCATAGGGTAATTTCTGTCACACAGAAACATAACACAAACTGTAATACACTTCTGTCTTGGAAAGGGAATGTTCCAGACAGTTGCTGCTTCTTTAGCAGAAGGGTAGCGAGTATCTCTTTCAAATATCCTTTTTAAAAGATACACTTGCTCCAGAATGAGTCTAGAAAATTAGTCTGGTTCCAAAATCTGCGGATCACTCATTACAATCAGTATTTGTAGGTCTAAAACCTTGGAACGGACTGTTTCTGAAGGGAGGATGTAGTAACAGCCCTGTCCAAATTCTCCGATCTGCTCCTTTCCTTATCCAGATCAGCTGCTTGACAATCCCAGACCAATATAAGCACTCCCAGGCTTTGGGCTATTCAAAACACAGACACAAATCCAGATTTCACAGCCTGAGTTTCTCTTGCAGTTGTATTGTGTATCCCTCTGTAATACTTCCTCAGTTGAATAGGATCGTTTATTGGGTAGAAATTCATACTTCAAATAACTATCTCGATGTATTACCGTATTACGCTGGTATCTCACACTTTCTGGAATAGTGTGTTTAGAAATAAAGCTATATTGAAAAAGGGTACTGTAACATCAATGTCAATTTTCTCTCTGAAAACTCATGGTACAGTTGAGTAACGCTTCTGAGAACGGTGGGTTTAATGTTAAAAATCCAGGAGGGAAGGTTGTTGGTGTGTTTTGTTATTTAACAACATCAAATACCTCTGCTTATTGACTCTACGTATATAGGTGTGCTCAGGGAATAATTTTTATAGGTAGGAAAGCAGAGAGATTCTGACATCCAAAGGATGCACAAAGAGATACACTAACATAAATTTCTATGGTGCCCTGAAGGTACTTCCATTGTATGATAGGGCTTCTCGTGAGCAGTTTTGGCTCAGGCAATAGGGCCATGAAGTAAAACTGAGTGCTTCTGGACTAGATGAACTGAGAATGAAGCAGATTATACTACCTCTAGAAAAACCATGTTTTTTTGTTATAGGGTACTGGAGTATAAAATAGCAAAAACAAGTTAATCAAATGCTTATTTTTCTCGTTATCTATTTCCCTTCTCCCCCACCATACACACATACAAGTACATGCACACTTTAGCCACTTTTCCTCACTGTAATCTTTAATTAGAATGAGTTAGCAGTTAAATTGGAACGATCTTAGAGCAATTTGTACAATCTCGTGAGATACATTATCAGTTATGCCCTGAATTCTGCACACTTTATCTGAACGGTTAGACCAACGGAAGTTTCTTCTATGTTCAACCATGCTGGTATTTCACATGATCCAGCCCAGAAAAGCTTACGGCGGCCGTAAGGGTGCATTAGTCATTTTGCAAAGTGTACTGACTAATCCAAATAAAACATCTGCCTTGCAACAGGAGGAGAGGTTTCAAATGTGCATAGAGGCAATCCAGTCAAAGTAAAAGATAGCAGGAGCAGAGGTGAACTCTGGTTTGCTCTCTGCCTTCACAGGTTGTACAGAATTGGTCCTTTCCCACTTGCTTTGCTGCAGACAAGGCAGACAGACTTTTCTGTGCGACAAACATCTGAAGGCAGGAAAAAAAGCCAGTGTGGTACTATCCTGTTCTGCCCCTCAGAAAGCCTCTGCAATCACTGAGCAGGCAAAGGTGTTGCTTCTCAGGGGAAGGAATAACTGGGGAGGGAAGAGGGAAGCAGAGAACATCAGAAAAATGCAGAGAATCTCCCAAAGTTCATTATAAATGCATATACACATAGGAGGCAATGACACCAGGATTCACATTTTCAATCCGGCATGCTCAAAGACAATCTTCTAAACCCTTCTTATTTTTACCTTTCCACAAGTGTCATGATATGCTAGAGGTCTTAACATCTCCAGCTCCCGTTGCTGGCAGAGGGATTTAGGGGCACTGAAGGCTTCTAAAAGACACCCATGGAAGAGCCCCAAAAACCTGAAGGAAGGCTTTCTGTGAAACTACTCTGTGGTCCCTCAATTGCCCATACAGTCTGTAAGCTTATCCATATCTTCACAAGGGACCCAGAAACTCCCAGGAGATTTCAGTACACCAAAAATTGATGTTTCTGGAGAAGAACCTAGCTCAATCTGGGAATTTTCATACCAATGATAAAATTACATAAATGACCTTCATCTCCCACTCCAGGTACGCTGCTTCTCCTTAAATCAGCTACCCACAGACTCTAGTCTTATTCTCTGAAGCAGATGATAACTGTGTGAGCTTGGAGTTCAAGAGATTTTGGTGCTGTGATGCAGAGAGAGACATCACCTCCTCTTACAGTGACTGGCAGGCAGAGGTGTCATATCTGGGCAGCTGAAGGCAGAGCTAAGAGATCCACATGGAAATCTGCCACTACTTCTGTTTCTGTGTGCATTTGCATGACCTAACACAGAGCCAACCTCACAACCAGGAACTGTAGTGGGATATGGAAATACTTTTATTTGGCTTCTGTTTTTTAACTAAGAGCAAAAGGGCATAAGTGGCGTAAGTGCAAGTGGTACATAAGGGCTACATAGAAACAGGGTAGAAGTACTTGTTGCTGCATTAATTCTGCCACCTTCCCATAGCAGGCCTGTGGCTTGATTCCCTGTTATTCCCACAAATGCAGAAGGGATGCTATGGTTTAGGCTACTTCATTGTTTAGTATGGTTTGCACTGTTCAATCCATTTCACAGTTAAATAACAAAATCTATTTCTTCAAATACTGCATCAAAATGTTACTGGTAATAAAGAAAAAATACATTATTTTTAACACTCCTTGGGGAAAACAAATCTGGAGAAACTGTGTTTATAGATCTCCCCCTTCAAATGCAATGCAAAATCCTTTCTATTTTTCTAAAAAGAAAAGAGAGCCACTGATAAAATACCTAATGCAGGCAACTGTTGCTAGCTTTTATTTCCACACTTAGCTGCTCTTCTTAATATTTTTGAAACAAGATTGCAACACATACAAAGCCTATGGAACTGCAGGAGGGAACTTTCAAAAGAAGGTCAAGCTGACATGGGGGCCTTCCCGGGAAGAGCCCCTGTACTGGTTTCCAGACAGGATTACAGCTAAATCAGAAATAATGCCCTTTAGGAAGCGGACACATACGATCTGCAGCCGTTTGAAAACCTGCCCCTTCAAAAGCTGCAATTTTCCAAACCGTTAACATTGACAATGGTACGGCAAAACTACTACAGTTTTCCAGAGGCTAATTATGAGCAGGTGATGATTTGAGGAAAAATTCAGAAATCAAATATTGAGCTCAGTTTGTTATTCAGCATCAGTAAAATATTCATAATGCGCAAACACAATGTAGTTTAATGTAAACCTGTTTAAAAAAAGATAACTCCAAGTAAAACAGAACAGAATTTGGTTTAATGTGTCTCCTCTGTATGCAAATTACCTCCAGCAGTTAACAAAGGTAAACCTTGCTAACTTATTTAGATATATGTGACAGCCCTTTTGGGTTATATTGATCCCTTGTGAACTCTCCCGATGACAAAAATTCATGCCTAGATCAGAGTACGGCCACACCAGCAGTAATTCAGGCCTGAGCTAAGGTAAAAAGGCTGCGGGTACTGAAAGCTGTGAGAAGGAAGAATAAGCAAAGCCAGGGTCTTTCCTCTCCACTCCTGGGAAAGTACCATGGAAATGTTTAATTTGCATGCGAAAAGAGATGCAGATAGTACTTCAGCGTAGCAGTTAACATCGACTTCTTTGAGAATATCTCCATTTTACTCATGCGCGTTTATATTTTTGACCACCATGTAGAGGGAAGGACCAGGCTGCAGTCCCGTCATGATATGACAGTGGACAAATGGAGGCAACAATATCTATCCAAAATGGTTCGCAGCTACCCAAGTGGGTGTTTGCCCTATCCCACAAATGTAATGTGAGACTTAAGCCCATGATTATCTGACTCAGAGATGAAAGTTTTACCAAATGAGCCTTCTTGAGATAATAAAGACATTTTCTTACTTCTTAAGAAAATACACCTTTTCTTATCTAATGCTGACATCATTTGATAAACTCTTCAGTGCAGGTAAAATAACAGCACAAGGATGTTTTTCACATTTTTAAAGGATGCTACATTGCTATTTTTCTTCACCTTTCTCCATAATAGCCACTTGCAAGCTTAAAATTAAAATTTGTTCCTTTACTGATTTTTTTTCTCTGCATTATGCAGGTCGCTAATGAGTGCCAGGCTGCTGGCATTGCTTTATTTATTTATTAGAAAGAGAAGAGCAGTGAAGCATTTAAAACAGTCACATACAAAGAGCCATAAAAATTTTTGCGGTGACACACTGTAAGACAAATAAAGTTAGGTCAAGACACAGGTCTACTGAACTTTGTAAACTGTTCATTTCATCTGGATGGCCAACTTCAAAAATTTTCTTTACTGTGTTTTGATTGACAAGCCATGAGAGTTTTTATTAAACCAGCTTTAAGTACTTAAAAATTACTCTGTTGCTAAAGCTGCATAACATTAGTAAGGGTCATAATGACCCTGTTCCACACAAACCCACTTGGAGAAGGCATAAATGGTTGGGGAGATTTTCCTCTTCTGTGCTACTAGTTTTGGAAGAATATTAAAAATAAAATTTGAAGATTAAGCCATGTTGAGTGTTTCTTGGGGCATGTGTGTGGTTACTTAAAGTTTTTCCTTTTAATTTCTGTCAGCCATTCCTGTTTAATCAACCTAAAGTATTTGTGCTCGTTATATCGCAATAACAAAGCATTCGCAAATGGTGTGATTCCTACGTGAGAAGTCCTACCACGTTATTATGCTTATCATTTAAAGAGAAGAGGAAGGACAAAATGAGTGTATTGGGTTGGACATGTTTTTAAGCAAGAGAATTAGTCATTCCTTAGGCTGCAGCAACTGCCTTAGGAGAAAAAGGCGATTGTTATATTTTGCATTACTTTCTTTAAAATACTTAAAAACCATATCATAAAAAGCTAATTGTAGGTATTGGCTGGACACGCCCGGTTGTATTCAGGGGCTTTATTGGGCAGTTTTGGCCTCACAGCCTGGTCTTTTTCATAAGAAATGTCAGCAAAGTCTCTGAATTAATGGACTGTGAAGTGCTTAGAAACATACCGTTTCACAAAAGTATACTGCGAGGATGTGACACTCCCGGGAGGTGACCCATGGGTTTCTGACAAAATAGCCCACTCTAACAACAACAAAAAATTAATACAGCTTCTCTACACAATGGCTTTGAACAAAGCAATATACAGCGGAGTGGGAGGTGAAGAATGGTGGAAAAATGAAACGCTGATCAGGAATAAGATTTGTAAATTATTTGGTTATCCCCGGCTTTGTTTTCTTCAGGAGAAGGGAGCTGCAAACTCCCGGCTGAAAAGAAGGGGAAAGGCAAGACTCCATTTCAATTGGATAATTGGAGAAGGAAAGTTAGTAGCATTTGCGAGCGATGTCACATGAACCTAAGTGGTAAATTCCTGGATTTGCTTACATGGATTTGTTTTCTTTTAATTTTGCTGCTTTAAAAAAAAAAATGCAGTGCAACTCCTTCAATCTTTTTGCAATTCTGCATGGTTGAACATTTGAAATGAGTTTGTGTATCACCCCCAGGCATTGATTCAGACTTGATTGGGGCAAAGCAGACTCCATGTGCTTATTTTTATACACGTCATTTGGGAAGTTATATAGCCAAGGGAACAGAAAATGTGTTGCTCCACTGCCAAATTATCACATATCCCTCGATCAAAACGGGAGGTGATCCTAATCAACAAGTTGTGCGACCTTAGTGCAATGGCAATGTCAGGTCAACTCGGGAAAGTGAAGAGACAGATCTAAATACAAATAAAAAGAAAGAGAGAGACAGAAAGAAAGAAAGAAACAACCAACAATCCTTATAATTATCATCATCTGCTGCTTTTCCCTCTTCTGGCAAAGAAACACTCCATCCATTTGCAGAAATCGCCCGCGGAAACGTTACATCAAAACTAATCACAACGATTAAAATCAGCTTTTCTGTGCAAGAGGAGAGTAAAAAGCAAGTTGGAGGCTGGAATGAGACTGTTTTTTCCACCAAAAAAAATCGAAAAAAAAAAAATACATGCGATATATATATATCTATCTATATGCACGTTTCGAAGGAGATCAATTTTATGCCCGTGTGATCAGTTAATTTAATTTAACTTTTATTTCGGAGATTGATTCAGACTGGAGGTAGAGACATGAGCTAATTGTATCCTGATCCTTGCCTTGAGGGGTTTCAAAGCCCTGGAGCAACTATTCTCTGTATTTTGCTCTGTCTACCTTAGCCAAGCTATTGCATTTCTCTCTGGTGTAGCGAGGAGAGCAGACCGCTGCCGGGAGAGAGAAATATCGGAAGTGTGAGTTTGGGGGGGGGGGAAAGGGGAGAAAGAAAAAAGAAAAAAAAAAAAGGAGGGAGGAAAAAAAAAAAAAAAAAAGAGGGACACTTTTGCGGCTCCGATGTTCCAGGTAAGGGCTGCTCGGGATTGTTGTTGTTTGCAGCGGAGGGTGCGGAGGGACTCGGGCGCCTCTCGCTTCCACGCATGTGCCGGGCGCTCGCACCCCGCGCGGGGACGCGGCGCGGCCGCCTCACCCGCCGCGCTCCCCCGCGCAACCCGCGCCCCCGCGCAGCGCCGCGGGGAGGCGGGGAGGGAGGGAGGGAGAGAGCGGGGGAGGGAAGAAGGGGAGCCGCGCGGCGGGCGGGGGGGGGCTCCTCCTTTCCCCACCGCCTCTCCACGGGGGGACTTGGGGGTGGTGTATGCGGGGGGGGGGGGGGGATTTATTTAATTTAAATTTGTGTATTTTCGCGCGGGGGGCGCGCGGCTGGCATTGTTCTCCGCCGGGCTGCAGGAGGGGGCCGCCATTGTGTGTGTGTGTGTGTGTGTGCGCGCGAGAGCGAGCGAGCGGGAGGCACCTTCCCCCCCCCCACCCACCCCCGCGCCGCCGTCCCTCCGCGGCGCACCCCCTCCGGAGCCCCCTGCGGCGTCCTTTGTTGCCGGGGCGGCGCAGGGAAGGGCGGCCCCGCGGCCCTTCCCCCACACGGCCCGCGGGGCGAGGCGGCGGGGCCGCGGGGCAGCGGCCGCCCTTCCTCCGCGCCGCCTGTCCGCCCGCTGGCCCCCCGCCGCCGCGGGGGCTGAGGCGGCTGAGGCGCCGCCACCGTTGCCGCCAGCCGCGCGCGGCCGCGGGGGCTGAGGTGGCTGAGGCGCCGCGACCGTTGGCGGCGGGACGGCGGTTGCCCCGTACCCCGGTTCCCGGCGCCGTCCCGGAAGAGAGGGAGCCGCGTCCGCCGTCGCAAAAACCAAAAGGAAAAAAAAAAAGAAAAAAAAGAAAAAAAGCCGTTCGCCGCCTGTTTCCAATCAGCGAGATACAAGTTTATTTGAGCGTGCCCTGCGGGCACCGAGCGTGCTCGGATTGTTCGGGCAAATTAAAAATGGGCGAAACGCTGCTCCCTTCTGCGCGGCGGGGGCTGCCGAGAGACCTCCGGCTCTTCCCGCCGGCTGGCGGCGGGGGGAGAGGGGAGGGAAGCAGGGGCAGAACGGCCCGGCGCACCTCAAGCATCGCTCGGTGCGGGGGGGACGGCAGCAGGCGGGTGCGGGCGCTTTGGGGCCGGTGGCTTGAGTTATTTGTTCTCTGTCACAAGCGCGGTGGAAAGGCTGAAACGCAACTTTCCATCTGAATCTTCCCCCGAGCGCCGGGGGCGGCTTGGAGGGAGGCGGCCGGAGGCTGCGGGCGGGCGCAGCGGGGAAACTGCGGGGCGACCCGGGGAAGTTGGTGCCTTGAGCACGCCGAGTCCGGGGGGGCAAAAAGTGTCAGTTTAATCGGTGGTGGCTGGGTTCGGCAGCGCCCGTGCGAGGATGCTCGCCCCGCAGGTCGGAGGCACTTGGCGAAACTTCCCCTCGCCTATTCAAAATGACTGCGGTGATTTTGGTGTATTAATTACGCCCGAAGCACGACACAAAATGTTGTAGCACACACTAGAGGTCCCTCTCAGAGCTGTCAGACGTTAGGGTGTTTTCAGGTTGGGCTGTTCTTTATTTATTTTTTTTTTTCCCCCGGTTTCACTGTTTGAACGACATTGACTATTGCTGCAAATACCAGCGCAGCGTACATTATTCAAAGAAGGGTGAAGAAGGATTTGCGACGTTTCTGTTTGTGCCCTTGTTGTTTGGGCATCAGTGGGGCAGTTAATACGCACGTTGCTCTGTGCTCTAAAAAAACGAATCTAAACGGGATTAATTTCATGCTGTGATTTATGAGTTTTGTTTGAAATATCCTCGCAGTTTGTTGTTGTTGGGGCCAAGTTCCAAATTTCGTACTCGCTTTTCTTGTGTGAATCCTGCCATGGAAGTAAACAGTGTAAAACTTGAGTAAGGATTCCAGGCTATGGCTCATGGTTTTTAAAAAAGAAATATGCAAGCAAGCAAAAAGCCGAGTATTAGGATTATAAAGAGTCAATAAAGGTGGTGGAGGCGACTAAAAATGATTGATCCCCAGCAATTTTCATATCCAGACCATGTTACGGAACTAACTAGTCCCCCCAGCCTTCATGTATTACAAGCAGTATTATCACCATTTTACGGATGGAGAAACTGAGAAATAAAAAGAAGGTCACTGACTTGCCTAAAGCCATATAGCAAATAAAAGATAGATCTGGAATCAGCTAGGACAGATTTAGATCTCTTGCTGATTTGCACTGCTGCAACCATTGATTTCAGTGGAATTCTTCTGGATTTAAGTCAGATTTGGACCTTAGGTGTTGCTCTGTCCCTTAGAAATACTGCCTTCATCTAAATTCCATTTTGAACATGACTGAATTAGATGCAAGATTTTGGGGGGAATATTTGGTGTACATCTAATTTTTAAAAGACAAATTACTGTGAAACTTTAGGACTATGTTGCCTCTTGATTCTTCTTTTTCTTCCCTCCCCCCCCCCCCCCCCCTACAATTTCATCTGTCACATCAGCGTAGTTCCCTAGTTGGTTTTTGGTAAGTTTTTTTTTTTAATGAACAATTTCCTCATGTCTAGTGCAGCTTTTGTTACTGGTTTCCGAGAAGCGCTTCTTACTAGACGTCTCTGAATGAAGCCTTCAGTTTTAGGTCGAAACAACCTGAGAACAAATGATTTTGCATGAGGAAGACTTCCATTCATTGTGGATCTCACTCAGGCAGAAATGAAAAATTGCGTGACTACCGGCCCCAATTTTGCGTATACAAAAAAGCCAGCCTTTCCCCTGCATAGAGGGAAGGCGGCATGTAGAAGACTTGCGCACATACGCTCTTTATTGGATTATGATAAGTTTATGTATGGAGAAAATGCGATGTGAAAGGAAATATTCACTGATCATAACAAACGTGAGTACATTACTCAAAGTGGGATCTCTCACAATTAACAAAATATCAAATCTGCCAGTCACAGTCAGACAGCATTTCACATGAGCCCAGCTGGGAAGGAATGATAATTTCTGCTTTCTCTATTCCAACTACTTTAGAAACATTTTCAGGATACCATAAAACAGACACAGATGCACAGATTGTGATTATGGTGCTTTACTGTTCATTTATTAATGTGTGCTGCTATATACGAACTGCCACCGCTAAAGCATGATGTAAAGTTCCTGCTTTCGTGTAACTAGTCATCAGCTGGATTGAGTAAGATGCTGGTACTTCAGGGAGCTGGTAGTCCCTCAGTGTTGCTAACACTCCTGCGATGAGTGTCTGACCCCACATCTTAACGTGTAGGGAAGAAGACATAGGACATGGGTATAATTAAGAATATTCCACCATCCCCCTCCCAGTTTGAGCTTATATGTCTCTGAAACAGAAAGCATTTAGGAGAGAATTAGCCCCACAGAATGTATGTGGTTTGTTTAAGCCCATGTATTGACTCACTGGCTGAGCCAAGTTTTAAATGCCGGAGCTTTAGCCCCCTTTCTCATGTGCTGTGCAGTAAACTGCTGTGCCTCACTTGCAATATGTGTTCAACTCTTCTCTGGTACCAGAGGAAAAATAATGTCGATCAGAAGCAAATTTTAGAGGAGATGCCTGCTGTTACTTATTTTGGATCCTTTTACACTGCTGCAGCGGAGCCAAGTTGGATCTCCTTCCAGGAAACAAATTTAGTTAGTTGTTGTTTTTTTCTGACAGAAACATAATTCTTACTTTAAATGGAATCTCTTCTGTTGGTCTGCATTGCACTTATGTTTTCTTTTTACAGCCTGGGTAAAATTCGTCTCTGGTATAGTGCCATTGACTTCTGTGTTGTTTCACAAAGAATTAATTTGCCTTCATGTGTTAGAACATAGATTTCTGTTGTCCTACTTTCCACAGAATACAATTTAATTTTTTTCAGTTTAAAGGAGAAAAATATAAAATGCACATCTTCATTTTTATTTTGTCCAATGTCATTATTTGTGCAGGCAGAGGTTCCTCTTTTTTCGCTACTTCTCTGGTAAATTAAGTTGAATATATATATGCAGTTAGAGAATGTCTATAGGTGGGAGGAGGGAATAACTACTATCTTCCTAGCTGATAATACCTTCAAAAAAAATTTAATCTATGTGAAAACCATTAGCACATTCCATATTGATGATGTATGTTGTAGCTTTAATAATCTTGGGTTCTCTAATGTGTATTTTAATCATGCTTTTGATCCAGAAGTCAAATAAACAACATCCCCTGCCCAACTGAACCAAAGTTGATGCTGTTGCATGTTCAGTTGTTGTAAGCCCATGTTTATGAAATGAATGGCTCACCTGATAACCTTTTCCTGATAGCTCTTCATCTGGCCGGCTGCCCCCACTGGCAATGGAAGTTACTGGTTTGATGTGGTTGGCAGGTTAGCGCAAATGCGGCTTTGCAGGTGGTTTGTATGTAGCCGAAGACTACGGGTGAGGGATACAAACCTTAGAAGTGCCTGTTGGGGCAAAGGACAACTCATCCTGTCAAATTATTTAGTGGCTTTTACTCAACTGGTTTTCCTTGCCCAACACACTCATGAATAAGGAACAGCCTTTAAAAAAACAAAAAGTAACACTGCACAGCAGGGTTGCCCCAAGATGATAGGGAAACGAGTTCCGCCTCACCCAGGTTAATGGCTCTTCCTGCTTCTGATTCTCAATTATGGCCATTCCCCCTCAGCCAGCATTGGTGACGCAGTTCTGCCCCAAACCTCAGGATCGGTATAGGCGTCTATGTGTTTTCCTTAATTTTCACTGGCATAATTCCAGATGATTTGCAGGATAGCTAACATGCAGGAGTGTAACGGGTAGTATGTAGACTCAGGTGTGCGCATCCCACTCCTGACTCTGTCTGAGTGTGGTTGCCTCTATCAACCAGGCAGCTGGTGTGGGGACAAAACTGCCTCCTACTGCTGTAGTAGGTTTTGCCAGACCTCACCGGTCATAGCCTTTGGTTCTCACCCAAGGACTGTGAAGGTATGTTGTGATTTGGTCGGGCAGAAATGATGGGAGGTTGTCTCAGGCGAGGTATTTCCAGCAGACATGAGGAAATGTTAATAATTCTGTGTAAGTCACAGGTGAAACTTAATCTAGAGCACAGTGTGCAGCTCTGAGCATCTGTCTTTGAGAAAGGTGAACTTAAGCTGGAACCGCAGCTAGAAGGGTGATCGGGGAATGGAGTATTTGTCTTGTGAAAGGAGATTCTAAGAAGCTGGAATGTTCATGTTAGCAAAGTGTAGTCTAGAAAGAGATATGACTATTCTATATACACACAGGTAGTAAATCCCAGAGAGAAGAGAAGTAACTGTTCAAACTAAAGGACAATAAACATGTATATAAACTGGCCCTGATGGGGCAATAGTTTCCGAGAACACTTTCTGATACAATATCTAGAAGATCAGCATTGAAAGTGAGACCTTGAATTTGGTAATGCTCTGCTTTGGGCATGTCTTTAAAACCTGGGCTACTTGGAGAATATTTACCAAAAAAGCAGTGCCAACCCTTTACCTCAGTGACCTTACCTGCACAGTCCCAATAGGCTATGGTTGACTAAGTTTTTTCATCAACATTTCTGTCAGTGGAGAAAAGGCTTAGTTTTTTTAAAGAATTTAATTTTAATATAGATTAAAAAAAATCTGTCAAAAAGCAATTTGAGATTCTTTTACAAAACTGAAGCCAGACCTTTCTCATACCTGAAAACCACAATTTATTTTGAATTTTCATTAGATAGAAATTTGCAAAAGACCATCTGACAGAAAAAAAAGAAAAAAAAACTGAATTTTTTACAGAAAAAAATCCTCAATGTCTGTTTTTATGATCAGTAAAATTTTGTGTAATGTTTGTCAGTGGGAGGAATTTCTGATTTGCCCTTTAGGTAGACTCCATCATTTCTCCTCGGTTCCAGCTGCAAAACTATTTCTTTTTCTATAGTTCTTCATTTTTTCCAAGTTGGACCTTTAATGCTTACTGTTTTCTTCTGATTTATTTAGTGGCATTCACTTTATTTTCATCATATTCTATTAACAAGGAGAGGAGAGATTTAACAAAGAAAGATGAACACAGAGCCCTTTTTGCTTTTTCTCACCTTCTTACAAACGTTAACTTAAAAACATCCTCTTCATCATCCAATCACCTGGCAAACTTTCTGTGCTCTAGTTTACTTGTATACCCAGCTTATAAATCCTGGTGAGGAAGGACCGTCTCTCCTGCTGCAGCAGAGCACTGCAGGTATTCAACAAGTAATTAATAATAGCTCCTGCTACCGGTGTTGCCAGAGGAGCAGGGGAAGAGAGGAGAGGAGTGGCAGACGTTGAGAACATATAAATAACTGTTGGAAACCAAAGTATCCAGGGGCTGCTAAAGTAGCTCAAAGTTAAGGCAAAGTGCTCTTATGAAATAAAACCAGCTTTATTTCCCTGTGTGAACTGAACTTGGCAGCGGCATTATATGGAAGAGGTGCTGTGCATATCACGTCTGACAAAGGGAGTACAGGCCCATCAGCGTGATCACACAGCCGTCAAGGGAGGGAGGGAGGAGTGCCGTGGTCACCCAGACCCGGAGGAAGGAATGAAATGGGCGTCTCTGACTAAAACACCGATGCCGGTCTCCCCAAGGTGTACTGCTTTTAAATAAGCCAAGACTCACTTAGAGGTTTAGTTAAGATGTCCTGAGCGAGATTGATGGTCCATCCATTCAGCACCGGGGACCAGTGCTGAATAATTCAGAGGATCATTATCATTTTTGTAGCCCATTATGTACCTATGATACCAAACACTTTTCTAAACACTGAAAAAAGATAATCCATGCACTAAGGACCACTCACATAATGTAAACAGACCTTCCTAGCTTGCCAGTAACAGGCAAATTTGACACCATTTATCTACAGCAGCCTGTTTCGCTGTAAGTGCTATGGCAAAAGGGGAAAGGGGCTAGACGGGCTCACCACCTGTATCGGAGGGGGGCCCTATGGGTGAAGTCAAGGCAGCTGTACCAGCTGGTGACTGCAGGTGAAGGCATGAAGACCATTATAGGAGAAAATGAGGAAAGGGCAGACTAGATCGACAGAGGACAATTAACACCCTGATTATCAAAGGGAGCTCAAAGATGTGGGGAAGTTAGGGAGAGCCTTGAAGACTGGTGAAAATTGGCAGATGCAGCACCAATGGAGGGATTCAAAGAGAGTCAAAAGGGAGAGCTGGACAGTTAGGGCTCCGTTCTGTGAGGACAAACAAAAGGCTGAAGGATTTACCCTAGACATCCCAGAGACGGTCATTGATGAGATCCAGGTGGGATCTTACATGGATCTGCAGCTTGGCTCTGGAGAAAGAGGGAAAGGGAGGGAAAGCAGCAGTGGAGTTTGGAGGTGGCTGCAGATGTGAGCTGAGGGGAAGACGACCTGATGGTGCAACCTTCCTTACCCCCCAGCTTTTCCTTACAGTGGCCTCTGTGGTACAAAGACAGCTTGGGATTCCTGGAGGCAAAATGAGGACGTGATTTTTGCTATTAGCAGAAAACTGAATTTCTAAGGCTGTTGATGCTGTTCTGAGGAAGAGGCTCCCTGAAAAACATGTAGGCAGGAGTGTTCCTGGTTTTGGGGACATACGAGAGAGCAGCTGCAGTTTTTGCTGGGCCTTCTGCACTTGGGCAGGTGAGACTCAATCAGGAATAAACAGAGTTAGCTCTTTCTCAGGGAAAGAGGAAGTTTTTTTAGGGGAAAACTACTCTGAAGAAGTGTTTTCTTTAGCTCAAAAATATACTGTATTTATTACTGGCTACATACAATCTTTCCTTTTTTCTCTAATCTTCTTGAACAATTTACATCAATGTCCTGCAACTAAGAGTTCCACGGGTTGCTTAAGAGATAAGCTGGAGAGTGATACCCTTATCCATTTATAAGCTAATGCCTTTTTAAATTCCATTAAGTGCCCTCTTGTTTTATGAAGGGCATCTGATTTCTCTTTCACACCATTCATTATTTTATATACCTCAATTCTATCATCTTTTACTGTTTTCCTTTCTAAATGAAATAGTTCTGGTCTTAATCTTTTTGTTTAGAAATACCCCCACATGTCTCTAATCATTTTTGTTGCCTCTGGCTATCTAGTGTAGCTATCTAGCACTCCCATCATTGCGTCTCACTGGATCTTTTAAAGCTAGTTCCAAAGTCATCAGCGTGAAGGAGACTGAAGGATGGTCTTGTGGTTAAAGTACATCACCAAGAGTCCGAAGTTTTGCAGATCTCCTGCCCTATGACCTTGGCCTAATCACTCAGCTGCAGAGATCCACAGTTTCCCTTTTAGTCCCAGGAAATGGTATGGGGAAATTTCAAGCAAAATATGTTAAGTGTTTCTCCACTTCAGGATTGAAATTATTATAGAAGCACAGCCATATTAAGTGTAGTAGTTTCGATTGTTTTTCCACAAGGCAGCTGCATGTGTGTTGAAATTTGTAACTTCTCCCTAACTGTTTGATTGTATGGCGCTTGACTGTTTTGTATTTGTTACACGGCTCTGATATTGGGTT
This sequence comes from Calonectris borealis, assembly GCF_964195595.1. Lineage (NCBI taxonomy): Eukaryota > Metazoa > Chordata > Aves > Procellariiformes > Procellariidae > Calonectris > Calonectris borealis. The sequence continues at coordinate 51,487,520 of NC_134313.1, forward strand.
CCAAACAAATTCAATTAAGTAATTTCTCTTTGTTATTTTATGGTGAACTTCATATGGAAAGTATGAGTTACAAATTATTTGGGTGAAACAGACACATGGCTTTCATGCGTCCTTGGGGACTTGGAAAGCTAGCACAGTCCTGCTGAAAGTGAAAAACAATCAAATTCCGACCTTTTACATGTAGGACATGGCCCATTCCTGGGAGGCGCTGGGTATCCCTCACTCCCACTCATACTTTGCACATGTGGGATCAAGACTAAGGTATTGCTGGCTTGTCTCCAGTCTAATGAACTAATTATGCACAACCTGTCAAGAATCTCACAAGGAACATAAGACTCGCCCATCTGGTTCCCTCCTCTGACGTTTGCAGCTAGGCCTGGCTGTTACATATTTCTAGCTCCTCTATTGCTCTCCAGAAGCCCACTTCAGGTCTGGGGCACCTCACTGCCTTGGTGTGTCATTCAGTGCCTCGTCGTCTCTGGCACAGAGGAGACTGCAACACTGCAGCTGGGTGTGCGCTGCTGTCGCGGCCCCATGCTCCAAGGGATCTCACAAGCATAGAATCATAAAATCATTAAGGTTGGAAAAGACCTCTAAGATCATCGAGTCCAACCGTCAACCCAACGCCCACTAAACCATGTCCCTAAGCGCCTCATCTACACGTCTTTTAAATACCTCCAGGGATGCTGACTCAACCACTTCCCTGGGCAGCCTGTTCCAAGGCCTGACCACTCTTTCAGTAAAGGAATTTCTCCTAATGTCCAGCCTAAACCTCCCTTGGCGCAACTTGAGGCCATTTCCTCTCGTCCTATCGCTAGTTACTTGGGAGAAAAGACCAACACCCACCTCGCTACAACCTCCTTTCAGGTAGTTGTAGAGCGCAATAAGCTCTCCCCCAAGCAAACGCGTTCCCGAATGTCATTGCTTGCTGCAAAACGGTCATGTCTCAAGCATTAGGATAGGAGATCTTTGAGGTGTCTGAACTGTAAAACCTACTTTTTTTAAAACATCTTGTGCCACAAAAGGTGCTAAAAGAATACATTTTGATAGGATGCTACTCCAGCAGAATAGCAAAAGCAAGCTGCTTAGATATTTGTAGCATAAAACGAAGGATAACTAAATTCTGGTTTAAACTGCATTTTTTTGTCTGCTTATTATCCTCTTAGCCCTGTACCTCCTTTTTTGTCTTGATGTCCCTCTTTCCTTTTGTAAGCAGATAGCTTGCTGCTCCCATGAATACCCCAGATGGCACCGCCTGCTCCTTTTGCCGGCTGGCTCAAGCCTCTGCACACATTGCCGCCCAAGCCCCGGGAAGTTCGGTGCTCTTCTGGTCTCTTTGAAAAGTGGCCAATCCTACAAGGCTCTCCTGATAACCCCAATCATGTCAATAGGCCTGTTTATGTGATTAAGGATAACACATAAGGATGCTCAGGGTTTTGGTGCATCAAGAATCTTAGCAGCTTTAAAAGAGGAAAAGGGTGGTTTGCCCTTTGGTGGGGCTTGGAGGGTTTTGTTTCCCTCATGCCTTATAGCTGGCATTTTGACAGAGCCTTCTGCTCACTAGCATTCCCATGACACATGAACATGCTCAAAGAAAAATTTCCTGTGAGAAATCAGAGGGCTTTATTACATTTTCAAAGTTTAGAGCTGTGATCCTCTTTGCCCCTCTCCACAGGCAGCTGGCCCTTCCAGATTCTGATTGCTTATGTGAACATTTGATAAATCTCACTGTGGACTGCATTTGCTCTTTCACCCAAGCAGTTATCACACACGTTTCCCTAACACTTTAAAATTATGCCTGCCAAACATTTTCTGATATAAAGTTAAAAGCCGTGTATTACTGAAGTGATTTTTCAGCCCTCGTGGGCATGTTTTTCTTTTTTGTTTTTCCTTGTGTAGTTCGGATAGTTTCAAGCTCTTTTAAACAGGCTGCCAAGGGTCAGTTTCAAAATATATATATTTTTTTAATTTTCTGGGTCCTAAAAATATGTTGGTGCTATTCTTCTTTTATACATCTCCTTTTAAAGTCAAAATCAAGTGAACATAATGTTGCCTTACTGCCAAGGCCGCAGAGAACTTAATACAAAACTGGAGGTTGCTTCTTCCTCTCCCATGCAGGTCTCAGTCCTGCACTTACATCAGGAAGGACACTTTTCCCATTGACTTCAGTTAGCCACAGCCAAATAGGCCCCATACCACTGTGCCGACATCAATGACACTCTTTCCGAAGCGACCTCCACTGTGTGCGGTGGCACTCGTGCCTGCTGTGTTCCCCAGCTGTCCAAACCGGGGACATGGCTTGAAGGGTGCACCAGCTCCCACCTGGCTGCCACACCGGCTCACAGGGAAGGGAAGCAAGTTCTTGCCCAGAGCAGAGCTGGGATGGGACTGGATCAGGCATCCAGATTTGAAACACTCCCAGGTCCCCCGCTCTAAGCTGGACCTGTGTGGATTTGGTTGCAGCTTTGCAGTCCCGTGATTTGGTGTCATTTATGGCCAGCCTATATATGCAAATCATTTGTTCGTATTCAGAGCCTTGCCTGACTCCTTCCTCGTTTTTCCCCCTTTTCACCTCCTGTATGGATCATACTCCTGCTTTCAGTGTGTGAGCAGAAGGCAAGATGTCACTTCTTTCCTCCCTGATCCTCTCGTTTCCCCCCTTCTCAGTGCTCCTGGCATTTTCCTTTAAACGCCTCTTCTCTTCCTCTAGTTCCAGAGCTGTGCATGGTTTTCGAAACTGATTAAAGCAGTTGGTCCTACCACGGCAGGGAGATGCTAAAACAAAGCATGTGTGTCTCTTGGTTTTAAACCAGGATTTTTCTTACTCTTTTCCCAGTTTCTTGTTTAGCAAACATGGTTAAACAGGATCATGGTGTAAAAAAAGCAAAGCAACTCCTCCCTTCCTGGAGAGCGCCAGCCTGATAACGCATCCAGCTTTTTTCCAAAACCCTGCTAGTGCCCTTGAACTTACTGAAGCATGCTCCAGCATCAAATGGTCTGACCAATCTGAATTTGTCATTTCCCTTCAAAGTGCCTTGGCAGGACCTATATTTGAAATTGCATTTGCCGCTTGTTTGTGTCACAACTGCATTTCATGCAGGATCTAGAAGTGTAGAGACTTGGGTCTGGGCCAGCCTTAGATAAAGAAGCTAATACAAATACCCCCCACCCCAGTAAAACACAAGGAACACAAAACATCATACAAAGCCTTCTAAGGTGGAGATAGAAATCTAATAGCTAGCTAACACTTAAACTGCACTGCAATTAAAACATAATTCTTTAAATTTCTTGGATTTGGAGGGAAGAGAGGGTTGGAAAGAGGTACAGAGAAGGAAATGAGTCAGAAGTGAAGACATTACAATCCTTAGCCTCAACATGGAACTACTTAAGCATACCATAATTGCATCACAGAAGGTATGCATACCCCGAAACCAAAAAGGAAGCAGGAAGGCAAGAAAAAACAAACACAGTATGATGAACCAAACAGGTAACCTTCGGGAAAAGGAAATCTAGCCCTGGCTAACCTGAAAGAAAGGATCATAAACTGGCAAGGAAAAATGAAAGATGGGATACAGGAGGACTGAGAGGAAATTTCAAGTGCAGACAGACACGTTTCTGCAAACAAATGAGAAATATAAATATCTGAAAGAGAATTAATGGATTTGCTGGATCAAAGGGGCAGTTAAAAATGACAAGGTATTGCAGAGACTACATTATATCCTCCCATCAGTCTTTACTGATTGGAACTACATTCACTCTCTACATATTTTATTTAATTACTAAAGATGGGGGCCTGTCAAACATTGAGGTATCAGAAGAGAAACTGCAGGATTGACATGCTGAAGTAACAAACCCCCCAGAGCAGATGGCATCAATCAAGGCTGATAGCTGTTAACAAAATCATGCAAGTTTCCCTTAAAAATAGACTATTCTGCTATACCAAATCAATGGGACATGGCATGTATTTTACTTTAAAATCAAGATCATCCACATGAAAAAGAAAGAAAGGTTGAAATATAAGTTAGTGAGTTATAAACTCTGCACATGAGCTTAATGCTAAGCATGACTGATCCAGTAACAGAAAAGCATGCCTTTTTTAACTTCCTAAGAAAACCTTGAAGTATCTCAATGAAGCCATGGATTATGCAGAAACATTTAATATAAATTTTAGAGGAAATTTCAGAAAGTCTTTGATAACTTTTCTCACAAGATGCTGTTAAGAAAATCTAGCAGTCATGAGGTGAGATACAAAATTCTGCCCTAGCGTCTGTTTTGCAGAAGAAAGCAAGTGTTGCAGGAACAAAGACTGAAGGGTTAGCAAGGAAGGCAGTAGAATACCCACAGATAGACCCTAGGGGTGATCTTTAAAACTTTGATGAATTATCAGAACAGTAAGCTGGGACATTTGGAGGTAACAACATTGTCAAAATTGGGCGAGACAAGACTGAAAAAATTGGGGACCCAAATACAGTTATGTGAAGAGGAAGATGACATTCATTTTTTACTTTGATAACACAGACAGTGGCAAATGTGAGAATAAATATTTTGAGTTCTCTGGGTACACCATCAGGTTATGAAAAACCTCTTAAAGCCTTATTTTATATATGTCACGTGAGAGCAGAGCAGCGGTGGAAGGGGCAGACTGTGGTGCCTGGCTGCTGAAGGCAGAGCTGCAGAGACTCCAAGCAGCACTGGGACCTGGAGGGCAGTGAGAGGGGGCTCCCGTAACGCAGCCAGGCTCCTCGCCCTGTGCTGGGGGGCTGCCCAGGACCAGGGGGGTACAAAGCCTGGGCCTCAAGGAGAAAGCCTTTGACCTGAGTGAGCAGGTCTGGTCACCCTGTTGTTGGAGTAAACACAGAAGGGACTGAAAACGCACAAAAACGCAGAGGGAAGGAAAGTCACCACCTGGCTGTGTGCGAGCTGGTTTGTTTAGAGAGAAGACTGAGACTATGATAAAGGGAGACAATATAAAGATTACAGTCGAGAAAAGAAATTATATGTTTCATTTTACTCTTTCATAATATTAGGAAAAGGTTTCTGTGGCAGTGTTAGTTTGTAACAAAGAAACTGGTGTTATTCCTGGAAGACTCAGCTTTTCTAAATTTCTGCCCAGAACTGGCTGCAGCATCACTCCTGCCTGTTTCCGTGTGTTTCCCTACCTTTGCAGACTGAAACAGCCAGGGCAATGTTCTCACAAAATACAATAAAACATAAAGCCAGCAAGTCTAAAGCTGATAAGAGGAATTATATTTTGATACCAAATAGAAGCCCCCTGATGCAGGACATAACTGACAGCAAATACCATTTTGCTCAGCATGGGCTGGCACAGCGAGATTCACCCGGGCTGGTCCTCAGGAGAGAGATAGGAGAGAAGGCTGTGCAAAGACTGGACTTAGTGCCCTACAACAAAGCTGTGATCCATTTTTAAGGAGAACTGTACTGGTCCTTTCATATTTTTTGTCCATAAAAATTACTAAATTTTGTAATTCAAAGGTTCCTTTCAGTGCTTTTGTGCATTTTCCTTCCCTTACTCCTGCAGCGGTCATGTTCTGTTGCAAAATTACTAGCAAAAAATGTTCCGTTTCATATGGGTTATTTGAAATTTTGTCAGTCCTGGGGTGGGCAAGAAAGAAATGGGGAGATACTTGAATGAGAAGAAATTCTAGTTTATGGAAATGAATAAGACATGATTAAAGCACAGAGTAAGCTCCTTTCATCTCACAGCAAATACAGTATTTGTGGGATGTCAGGATTACGAGTGTCTTGTGAATGACTAGAGTTTTTGTAATTTTGCAGCTAGTGGCACTTCAGGGTCCAAGAGTCACCAGAGGAAATTACAGACAGGGAAATAATTTAGAGAAGAAACTAAAAGTTTATTATGACACAAATCACAGTGGAGAAACGGAAGATGAATTTTGTTCCCACATACAGTACATACTTTAGTCTGCAAGCTAAGAAGTAATAATACAAAACCTCTCTGCCTAACCTGATCTACAAATAAAATCAGTTGAATTCCTCCACCTTTCCCTGTCAGTAATTTGTGACAGTATAGGTAAAATGTAGGTGACTTCAGAGTGATATTGCCAACACTGAATTTTTTTGTTACTTAGCTAAAAAAAAAAAAAAAGGAAGGTCACATTTTGTCCTTTTTAATCAGTGTCCCCTGTGGATGCTTCTGTTCTTGCTCTTACAGAGTATTTTATACAAAACTGCATTTGAAAGCTCAGTATTTGACTTCTGTTTTTGTCCAACAGGACTGATAATCTCAGGTGCAAAATCACTAACCTGTGAGAGTGCTGCGATGCCAGGCCGTACAGGGGCCATCAGAAAATAGGAAGCATTCAATATGTGATGAACTTCCCACAAACTCTTTCACAGAGACTCCTAGGGTAACACCTATTGCTGTGTGTACCGGAGAAGGGGAAGGAAGGAAAGAGAACAGCCAGATCAGAGTTTTCTTTTCTGTTCTCAAGGGCAGATTGTGTAATCTCCATAGGTGGGTGCACATCTTTAAATATATTCTGAGTATTAATGAATTTGGCACTCATGTCTGCCAGCCACAAAATAGCAATCTGGAAGCTGCTCCGAGCATCCCTCGCTGTGCCAGGGTTTCTGTGGAGGTGGTCAGAAACTCACAGGATTAGAAACACTGGACAAAACCTGCTATATTTAGCTCTGCATAGGGAGTTCCCCCATTTCCTTGGTTATCCATTACATTTGCAAATAAATGTTCTGCTGAAGGCGTTAATAGGTGCCATCAATAACTTCTTCAATGCATGAAGTGATCAGAGAGCAGAGTCAAACTGATTGCTAGATAGAAAGTGCAACTCTGTCCCGGTGGACTGGCAAACAGAACAGCAGAAGTCACTGTCCCAAGGCAAAGAAATGAATACCAGGGTCTGTCCAGAAGTTAAAACTGAGCAGGTGGACAATTCCCTAGTCACACATGGAGGAGGAAAGGGTTGCTTGGTGCACCATGCATTTATGAAAGGTTATGGGTAGGCAGTTAAACAGAGAGAAGTGCTTTTGTGCTCTGTTCTGAGACAAATGAGAGAAACAAGTTCCCAAAGGACACAGATTTACCTGGAGAGGCAGCCATGGAAATTGTGGACGTGTTTCCTCTGTGCTCAGGACAATCTCTCTTTTGCTATGAGCAGATGACACCAAAGGTTAATTTAAAATGATGATTATTTGAATAGAATAACCACAAAGCAAGATAATGATAGTAACGATAATGGCCATTGCATTTTTTTCCGTTGCATTTTTTATCAGCAGATTTCAAAGTTTATAACAAAAGAGGTGTTTAACTTGGATGCATTTTACAGAGAAGGAGACTGCTGCACAGAAGATGGAGTGACCTATCCAAATTCAGCCAGGAGGCATTTGGCTGAGTCAGGAATAGGAACCAGAGTGCCAGCCCAATGGGGAAGGCTTCCTAAAACAACATGGAACCAGGGAGAAATGGGAACAAAGTCTCCACATTTCAGCAGTGAGAAGCACTAGCTGCTTTATTCACCATTTCTTTAGAATATTAGTACGCACATTTTTTTTTAAAGATGAGTATTTAATTAATTACTGAGTTGGCTCTGCAGTTCCTCTACAGGATGAAAACAAACACTTAAACAAGCCTCTCCTGCCAACCCCACCCAACACCTACTCAGTTACAACAGATGGATGAGTGCCACAGACCAGATGTCAAAATGATACCAAATTTGACACTGCACAAGAAAGTGTAGCGTGCTGCGGAAAAGAACCGCTCCCACAGTAACATTATTTAAATGCCAGATTGCACTGATCCCTGTTAGAAGTGATGTGCACAGAACCCAAACAGCAAAGCCTGCAGTTGCTGCCACAACCTCCTGAAATCTTTCCATCTCTTTTAATAGTCTTGCCTAAATTTTGTCATTTTCCAAGGGTGGGAAGCTTTAGTGAAAAAGGATATAGAAGTGCCTGGCTGGAGTCCAAGAGGGATGGAATGACTGTCTCCTCTCCTTGGGACCGCTTGGATTACACCTGCTTTTGTAGTGCCTCGTAAATAGGGCCACTCAAGGTGCTCCTTGCCGCCTTTGGACACTGGCCTTGAAGGACAGGTGATGTCTCTTCTGACAGATTGTTCCTGAAAAATGAAGAGATTCAGATGTAGCATGGACCGGGACATATGTTATGTGAAGAAGGTATAAACCTTTGACATTAACATAGGTTGCAGCTTCCTTCACATAGTTTATATAATGTTGTACCAAATTGACTACTTTAAGTCTGAGGCAGGGTACCCTTCTGAGCAAATCTGAAGGCCTTGCAGGTTGGATAGATGGCCCAGGGTTACTGGGCTTTCCAAGGAGATTGGTCACCCTTGATAGTGTGGGACAATGACCTGAGCCAGGTGAGCTCCCCTGGAGCTCTGGAGCATCTGTAGTTGGTACCACAGAGTTCAGATGAAAGAGGTGCCTTTGCAAGCCTAGTTTGACTTCACCCAAAACAACAACCTTTGGAAACAGAAACTTGTCGGTGGGACTGGTACGCTCTTCCCAGAGAGTCTCAGCGGTCCAGACAGAAAACGTGTACAAAGCAGTTGTCTGACAAGAAAAGTTCTGTCAAAACTGATGCTTTTTGCTGGAATGTATTCGTTTTGATGAAATCCTAATCAGGAAAGGTTTCTCAGTTAAACTGAGCATACAAATGACCTAGAAATGCCAAAAGTCTGCTGATTTGAGCAACCACCTGAACACCTGGAAGCTGTATGAGAGGTTCTCCTCTCAGAACTGTGAGTGGTTTTCTTTTTGTCCTAATGGGGATTTGAAACCTCAACGTCTTACGGAAAGGAAATACCATTTCCCAAAGACATAGTTGTAACTGTCGCACTGTCCCCATGCTGCAAGAAGCATTTTGCATAAAGGAAAGGAAGTCCAGGGAGATCATGGCTAAAAGTGCCTCCTAATTTTAAGTTTGAGCTATCTTTTTTCGGAATATTTAGCATTTTTATAGCATTCTGCTCCAGTTGCATGCAATGAGTGCTCAGCTCTTTCACAAATGACATCTCAAGTGATTCGAGTCAGGCACCCACAGCATCAAAAAGAGGCTTGGTTTGGTTTAAATGACTAGTCCAGTATTTTAACATAGGAACTTTGTGGCAGAGCCGGGGATAGAATCAAAGGATGTATCTTCAGCTCCAGGCAAATCTGCAGACAAACTGTCAGACTACAAAAGCCTATTCAGTGAGTCCCATCCACCCTGGGCACTGAATGAGGCAAAGGCCCTGTAGAAAAAAAGAGGATGTGATTAGATCATTAAGTGCAAAAGAAAATGTAGCAGTAGGAGGAGCAGCATAGCCATGCTGGCTTTAATCTAACTAGCGGGGAAACGGTTTTCTTACAGATGTGGCTGTATGGAAGACACCAGTGTTGGGTGACTTGCATTAATGTCAACCCTTAGTTTGCTGAGCAAACTTACCATATTCTCTTTGGTGCCCACAAACTCTCAGCAACATAATAGAGTCAGGATCCATCCTCAGATCAAAGCTAAATCATGTTCCTGCTGCCTTATCACTCTTTATTTGCAGCATGCGCGTGGACCACACAAGGCGAGCATGTCCTGAAATACCAAGGCACTACATGTAAAATAATCGCTGGTCTTTGGCAGCAAAGTCAGGAATTGTACACATTTTTAATATTCTATAAGATTTTTGCTTTTTACCATTGTGCAGTCTTAAAGAATATAATCTATTTCAAAATCCTTATAGTATACCTATATATTCCTGCATTTTAGAGAAACCCTGATATTATGTCCATAAGGCACAGGAGTTAATCCGTGTTAATCATTAACTGACTCCAGAACAATGGCATGTGAATGCAAATTCTTTGTGGATATTGGACCTCATTACTGTGTTCCCATTGGAGCAGTGACCTCACCATTTTGGCTTGTATTGTGTTAGCGCTGTTTAACACTGTGGAAGTGGAGGTACCAGAGGTTTTTAAACATGGTTATTGAATTCTGTGTGCTTTAGTAGAGGTTTTTTATGTCACACAATTTTGTAAGACAGAAGTTTGTGGTGTGTCGCTCTAATTCGTAAGATGGAAGGCAGGTTCTGTGATGTATCCAAGATCAAAAAAGTGATACCCATAGCACTCGGGGGCTGGTGGTCTCATCAGAAAGGTGGCTTGTGTAGGTCATCTTCACAACAATGCAGCTGTGATAACAGCGGTGAGACTCTATCAGTACAACTGTTGGTCAAAATAAAATGAAAACTCTTCCATTAATCTGTCACATTAGTAACACTGTCAAGGGTGGACAAGCCCTGAAATGGTACAGGAAGCCTAGTAACAGAGAATGGAAGGGATTGAGAGGTCTTTTGGAGATCTGTAGTTGGTCATTCTACTAGTTGATTAGCAGATCACTGTAATTTCTTGTAGCAAGTATTTTCTTTGTGACAATTATGTTTGGTGAAGTGTTGGAGAGAACAAGGGAAAGTAAAGAAGAACACCAGGCAATGCATATCATTTCTCCAGGTCATGGTGATAAAAGTTGAAAGAGGGGGCAGAGAAGAAGGGATGGTCTGAAAATAAACAGGAGGAAGAAAAACAGTGGAAGTATGAGGCAGAAGAGAACAAATCAGGGAGTTACTTGACAGCTGAGGTAGGTGAGAAGTGCCAAATACCTGTCCGTAGACTGCCCCGAGCTCCCAGTGGAACCCCCAAGTAAGGGTGCAAATCAAAGTTTCAAATGTTTTCCATCAATGCACTTTCCATCCCATAGTCTGTCCCCAGAGCCAGTTATCTACCCCCAGTCATCTAACAGCCCTTCAGGAACCCTGGTAGGTGCAAGGTGCAAGGCATCTGAGGCCGTGGTTTCTGTGGCTGAGAAGACTAATTTCCCTTCATTTAAGGATTTATCTTTTTCACAGTTCTAAGGATGACTGCTCAAATGTTCTTAATCGTGTGTGTGCTTGCCTGATGGGAAACGTGCAAGAGCATTTGGGGACTGTGGCTTTGGTACATGGCAAATGGCAATTAACAGAACAAAATCTGCCTCTGGCAAATTAATCTTGCACAGAATTCTAGAGGGTTTTTTTTCATTGGTTTTGTTTTGAAGTGACTTTATTTGCTGAAAAGCAGGAAATTGAGGTTATAATTTCAAAACGTTTGTGCGGATGGAGTTCTTCTTCCCTGCCATGTGCACTTATTTTTCAGTCCTTCTTTGCCACTTCTATTTGCCTAGGCATTGGCCTGCATCCTTTCGTGTGTATTGCCTCTGATGTCTGACTCATTATGGCAACAGAAGTGTTGATGCCAGGCCCAGAAGCAGTACTTAAAAACCTGCTATTCTCTCTCCTTCAAGCTCAAACTAACCCAGTTTGTGGCAAATGAAAGAAATGCAATCATTTGGCACCTCGTCCATGCATCAGTTTGGAAACATAGGACCTTTCTCCTCTGCTTTTCTGCGTCTTTTTCTATTTGACTAGGCTGTCATAAAGACCACTAACTCCAGGGTGTGGGGTTTAATGCTTTGGAAGGAAATGACTGGTTTATTGCATTCTTTCTTGGGTTGCCAAGTCTCTTCCCTACCTCACCTCCCAGTATACCTCCCAGTGCCTCATATCCAGGAATGAATAGATTCTCGGTTTTCAAAGGGAGAAAAAAACATCCTTAGCCCTTGTGTTTGGGGTGGAGGGTGAATGGATAGGGCAGTGGGAAAAGAGAAAGGCAGAATAGGACTTGAAAACAAACGCAATCGGAAAACTCAAACCAGAAGTTAAGTGAATATTCTCAAATACACTGTTTAAAAAATAATCAAGGCTTTTTCTCTTTCTTCGTGCTTTGTTTGGGAACATCTTGTAGCCATGAATACTTGAGATTGGCAAAGGCTGGGCACTGTTGTACCCAAACACTTGCAAGGACACATGGCTGAAAGCACAGAGATCCCCCTACGCGTGGTGAGGGAGATCAGTACTGGCAGACTGCTGCCGCGCTTGGTGCCACCTTGAGTAGAGCATCACAGTTGTTTTGTGCCATGTGCCAAGGTGAGGGGTTGGAACCTCTTGAGGAGGTAAGCAGAGTTATACAAAAATGGAGGAACTTGGAGAAGGAGGGGGAGGATCATCCTGTCTTTCCTACAGATATTAGCACTGTCTGTTCAGCTGTTTGTATGCCTCCATAGGAGCAACGGAGCAGCTGGGGATTCTCCCGGAGAAGTGTGGGAAGTTGTCCATCCTGAGATACAATCACAGCTCAGAGAGGAACGGTTTTTTCTCTTCTTCTACTTTGAAGCTGACAGGCATGCAGTTTTTTCCTGCCAGTTTTCAGGGAATTGCAAAGGAGAAGAGATAAAGCAGAAGGAGGAGATAGTAGAAGAGATGTTCAAGTTTTCTTATCAGCTTAGCGTATTTTCTGTCCCACCTTTCCCCATCTTTCATCTTCCTGATCCCCACCAACAGAAATCTAGGAAACAGTTCACGCAGCTGGGCACATACCTCTGCTCATTCCTGAAGGAAGAATAGGTGGTGAAGGAGAGGGTATGGGAGAAAGAACAAGGTGATTTGGAGAGAGTGGAGGACGGATGAGGAGAGGAAGCATTGTCCAAGCTGGGACTGATGTGCTGCATTTCCGTTACCTGGGTGTGATGCACAACGCAGAGGGGAAAAACTAGGGCGTTTCTTATAGAAGAATAACAGCAGAAAGAAGAGCGCCAGGCCCAGGACATTTATCAGCCAATTTTACCAGCATGAGACCGGACTGCTGAGAGTGGCGTCAAAGGAGAAAAAGCAGGAGAAAGGGTCTAAGATAAATTTCTCCACAGTTGCTTTTAGTGAACAGTGAGAAACCAGTAGGTTTTGTACCCTTTTGGAGGTTGCAAGAAAGGCAAATGCAAGAAGCCTTGATGTGTCTTAAAACCAGGCTTCTTGTTCACTTTCAGCCACTGTCAGGGCAAAGTGACCCTGTGTGCCAACGGCAACACTTGTATGACCTCTGCAAGATGTGTGCTGCTTGGCACCACTGTCTGGAGTCCTTATCAGTGTCCCAGCAGAAATCTTCTCTTGCCTCTGCAGGCATAGCAAATTTACTTAGGCTTTGGTTGTGACACCAGCAGTTTGACTTGAGACAAGGTTGCTGGAGATTTTGAGCAGAGCTAACTTGAGGCTCTAGCAACGGAGAAGCTGCTGAGGGCAGCAGATTACCTTGAGGATCAAACCAGCTCTGGCCCCAATTCTATGTCACCTGTGCCAGAGACTTAGCAAATGAGACTTGCTCCTGCTGCTGCCTTCACCAAGGGACAGTCACGGCTGGGAGGGAAAAGAGTCAGATCCCACCTCCTGTCAGCTGTGGGATGAAGGAAGTCTGGCTCTACAGCACCCTTCTTCTGGCTCTGCCACATCTGTCCCCTCCCTTTTCTGTGTCAAATGTGCTCTGGCCCTGAACCCTGTCCACCACTGCCCTTTCACTGGGACAGCAGGGTTCAAATTTAGTTGTGCTACTGAGAAGCATTCACCTCTTCTGGGTATAGAGCTCACGAATATGCCTGTACGTGCCCAAGGATCATAGATGGATCAGGGCTATAGGAATCCTCCCACGGTGACTCTTTCTATCCAGTGGGACTGCGGATTGGAAGAAACTGCAGGCAGCCAGACCACATCTTCTTCTATTAAATGTTCCTCTCAGAGAAGTATAGGATGAATTGCACACAGTTTGACAACAGAATGGCTTTAGGGCGGTAAAGGTTCAGATAATTGCCAACAGACTTAGGGGGCACGCAGGGATTGTTGGAGGAAAGCGCAACCTGAGTGGGAGTAATTTCAGAACTATTTCATATTCTTTTGTAGTACAACTCCAGCCCCCCACCTTTTCCTGTCATTCACCGTTGTTCCAGCTTATTTTCCTTGGTTAACCCAGCCCAGCCCTGACATCCTGGTATCAGATCTTCTCTGATACAGCTGTGGCAGTGGTTCAAAAGGAGCAAGGCAGGATGCTAATGGAGGAAATAGCCATCTGTTTGGTTCTGGATTTCTGGGGGCTTTTTGGGGGGTCTTTATTCAAGATGAATGCCCGTGGTGAAATTCTACTTTTGTCTGTTGTGACTTTGCAAGTCATCATGTGTCAGACAGGTTGTCATGAGTCCAAGATGAGCTCCCCTGATACTGCTGGTTTTGCAAACGTGGTGGGAGATTTTCTAGAGTTCCTGCTCTCTCCTAGAAAATCTTCATGACTCTGAGCTCTGTATTGACAGGGGAACATTAAGGTCTCACATGTATCATTAGGGCACAGCAGCAGTCTTGGTATCCTTGCTGTTTAGTGAGAATGTCCTTTAAAAATATAATAGTAAGTTGAATGACAGATGACTACACAGAGCAAGGGGGCTTCCTATTTCTTCCATGAGGAAACTAAGCCAAATATGTGATGCAGATTATTCTACTGGAAAGTCTTTAGCTCTTGTGCCCAGATTGCTAACATTTTCCCCCAAGGTGTATACATTTTCCAGCAAGCACAAACAGCGCGGCATGGATCACCACAAGCTCTCAGATGACTGCAAACTGCTGAGACTGAATTGTCCTTTCCCCAGTCTATTTGCTAAGCCATACTCTGTTGGCAGATTCAACAGGGTCAACCCAGACTGCGTCAGCCCAGAACACGAGGATAGTCTTCATGGTAGGATGCAAAAGAAGAGGTGGAACCCGTCGTCTTAGATTCAGGATTTTCTCTTTTCTTGCTTTTGGGGTGCTTCTTGAAGTACTTTGCGGTATTAGGTAACAGGTGATTTATAGTAATAGGTAATTTCCACATGACAAATGTGTCCTCTTCATTATCCAGCCAAACATCTTCAAACTGGTTATGCCAATGCAATACAATTACTTCCCATTTCTGTGTACTGTTCTGTTGACTCAGTAACATTTTAGATACGCTTGAGGGAAAAGATCCTCTTTTAGCACTGTGTAAAACTCTTGTGTCATCCAAGCCAGAAGTTTTATTAACTGTTTTTGTTTGTTTCCTTATTCACATTAGTCTATTTTCAGCTTAGGTGAGTTTTTGTTTTGGTTTGGGTTTTTTTATTACAGTTTAAAACATATCCAAAGTTGTAGAATATTCACAACATTTTTTGGTTGTTTCATGTCCTTTCTGCAAAGCAGAAGAAATTGAGAGGAATGGTTCTCTCTCTGAGGTTAAAATGAAGGGTAAACCTTTCATATAGGCAAGTGCTAACTTGCCTACTGCCTATTAAAATAATCGTTTATGCATAGTACTTTGAGAAACTACTCTAGGGCCAGTATTTACCACCTTTCATTAAAAGATGTGTTATTAATGATGTACTATGTGGAGGAGACTTAACTAATACAAATATCACAGTGCTTATGTTCAAATTATGATGAAAAATGTTGTTTGACTTTTCAGAAGCTTTCAGAGCGTGAAAACTCTTCTTACTTTTTATTTCAAAATTCTCCTGTTGACCAGCAGATAAAAAAGTAAAAATACTATAACCTTGCAGGTATTACTCCACTAACATATCCAAAAATACTGAAAAAGTATTGAGTTTAGGTACATTTGTTGTTTTAACAACGGTCACCCAGCTCTAGATAAAACCTAAGAGACGGGACAGCCCTTCAGAGAGCGTGCGCAAAACCAGAATTCAGCAGCTGTCCCTTGGGTGGGCTTCTGAGTGGGACAGCGAAGGGGGGTAGTGGCATTTGTCCATGGCGTTAGGGAGAACCTTCATGAAAGCTCAGAGTTTGTGGCCAGAAAGCATGAAGAAATGAAGACCTGACATGACTTCCCCAACATGGAAGTAGTTGTGTGGCTTCTGTGTGTTACTGGTACTACTGCCGAGAGCTGAAACTCTCAACATGACTTCCCAAAATAGTACCAGGCTTCTTGGACCTCACAGAGCTTAAGAGCCGGGCAGAGAGGTACTCCGGCAAGGGGCAAACTTCTTGTTCCGTTGGGCAGCCAAAAAAATCCTCTGGCTTGTGCCCTCCATACAATATTTCAGCAACCCCAGTAGGTGAGAATGATTATAAAAATCCT
Organism: Calonectris borealis; assembly: GCF_964195595.1. Classification (NCBI taxonomy): domain Eukaryota; kingdom Metazoa; phylum Chordata; class Aves; order Procellariiformes; family Procellariidae; genus Calonectris; species Calonectris borealis. The sequence continues at coordinate 51,503,524 of NC_134313.1, forward strand.
AGGTGGACAGGTTAGCCCATGAGCAACCCACCACGTGTTTCTGCCATGATATAGCATCAGAATTATTTTCCCAGAAGATTTTGGATGCGGCCAAAGCCAGGAAGCACAACAGGCAGGTTCAAGCAGATTTCCTGTCTGTGGGTGCTAATTAGTGCTGCTGACCTCAGTGGGACATCAGGATTTTTCTAGTTTATTCAGCAGCGTGTGGGCTTCTCTCTACCTGGCCCTAATTAGCCCATGCACGAGTGGTCAAACTGGAATTCAGAAGACAAAATCCTGTTCCTCCCTGTTTGGGATCTGAGAAGCTTATTTGAAGTGATGGGTTAACAAATTGAATCTAGAACTTCCTTTCAAATAAAGTGCCCATCCCCAAAACATTACAAATTAATCCAGATACTTTGATCCCTTTAGCTTCACAAACAAAGCTCCTGTAATTCTGCCTGTCCACTTTATGTATGACTGAGATTCCAAAGTACTTAAACAGAAATACTTTCTGATGGAATAAATCTAGCTCTTAGAGAATATTACTAAACATTTTAGTGTAAACAAAGCCCAATATATCTTGCTGAACAAAAGAAAATCTTTAAAATTTGGGAACTCCAGTGCAAATAGAAGAACTAAGCTGATTAAATGCTGTATCTAGAGTTAGGCAGAACAATCCAACTGTAATTGCTGAAAATGCAGTGAAATAGCAGGAGCTTTTGATAGAAGTATCCCGAAAGTCACATCTAGCTAGTTTTAGAGGAAAAAAAATTGGGGTACAGAATATGTAAAGCACAGAAAGGATGTATTTTCCTTCAGTCTTCTACCAGTGCGCCAGAAAGACCGAAGGTCAGGTTTTCAGAAGAACACTGTGTTCACTAACTCTAATTTAATTATCTACATAAGCAGCCATGTTTGCAAATGGCTAAGCACCAAGCAGCTCCCATGGAAACCATATCAGGTGCAAGCCTGTTTAAAAGTACAGCTGGCTTAAATACCTATACAACAGTTTTTGAATGCAGAGAACTTCCAATAATCAGAACAAACTTATTGGTTCTGAAAACTCGAAGAAATCTGGATATGAATTTCTTGAAGGAGTTCCTTGTGATTCTTTGACTCTTCTAAACATATTGCCAAAGAGGTGGCAAAAATGGCTTGTGTAGGATTTGGATGGAGATTTTTTGATAAAGAAATCTTGAGAAGAAAAGAAGTCAGTAATTTAGAGACTTGTCCAGAAAACCAAGTCAAGTTACCAGCTCAGTTCTCATAAGCAAGTTTATCTGGGAAATCCCAGGAGTGCCAACCGCCCGTCTTCAGAATAAGAAATCTATCTTAAAAATCACAGGGATTTCTTCTTCCTAAAATTACAAAACTGTGGTTCTCCACTTGATTTCCAAGTTTTTCCAGAGCAGTAATTCAAGGCTTCAAACTTGTCTTCCAAACACTAATTTTCAACCCCTCCATTCCAGCATATGGAGGAGGAAACTCCAAACCCACTAAGTATCATGAGGTTGTGAGATTTGGCAACCCTGTTATCAAGATGTTAGTGTCAAGGCCAAATCTGTAGGAATGACCTTGAAATAAAGGCCCTATTATCTCTCACCAGCTCTTCAAACTATCCATCCCCCAAGAAACTTCACAATTGGAATAGGATGCCGGGCTGTTTGGAGAGAGATTAAATTGTTCACAGCTGCCTGGGAATTAACAAACTTCCTCCTCTTTACGGTGGAATGCAGCATATTTCAGAGCCAGGTGGAGGATACCATGTGAGGTTCTTGTAGGACCTGGAGTTGGCACAAAGAACAACATTTTCAAGTCTGCACATATATCTGAGTTACCAGGGCTCAATAATAATTTTCTGGCAGATTAGTCCTGCCCTACAGCAGGTTTCTATGATCACTAAAGCCAGAATGAAAGCAATGGGTCTGGATTTCACACTTTATACCCTTCCACACTGAAGCTTTGATTTTTAAAACTGCTTTTTTTCCTTTGACACCAATCAGCAAGAATGAATCTGACAATACACAGGTAAACAGCAGAGTAAACTGTAGGGACAGGTCTGTAACAGGCCAAGTGACACACTCATAACTTGGAGAAAATTATTCAGAATAACTTGATAAACCTTTGCCAAGATTGCTAATGGAGAGATCGTGCACTGCAAATTGCAAATGTGACCTTGTTTTGTCCAAGGCAAAAGAAGAGCTTACAATTTTTTTCTTCCTTATTTTAACAATGCTCATTGATCCTAAAAACCAGGGTCTTTACTAGCAAATAACTACCTGCTTGTAATTAAATAATTCAGTCCAATGTGCAAAGTGTTGACTCTGAAGGTTTTTAAAATTTTTTTTATTTATTTGATGACACCTTTAGTTTTGTGAAAAGAAACTGAATTTTAGCCTTGATCTTCAAATAGCGAAACTTTGAATCAAGCCCAGCTTAATCTTTCACGGATAGAAAAAGGCAAGGCTATTCAAAGCAAGTTACAACTCAGGGATGGACAAAAAAGTTTTGCACTTAAGCATTCTCATCAGTTGCAGAAGTGTGGTTTTTTTTTTAAGTGTAGTACTCTAACAAAACGCTGATGCTTACCAGCTGTTAGAAGGTATTTTTCATCTGTTTTACTATTATCTGATACTGAAAAAACGAGAGAGGTACATCCAATGTATCCGGTCTTTTTCACTAAACTTTGTAAGCTTTCTTTATCTTATCTCTGAATCATTTCAGTTTTTCTACTTTTCCAGGCTTTACCCTCTATAACTTAAAATACAGGTGCAAACTGCAGAGACCTTTCAGTCTCTTTTACTTCATGGCCTCTGGCTTTAAACCTCAAATGAAAGTCCTGACAATATCCTGAAGATTTTCCCCCAGTTTTTACCTGAAATCACACACACTAGCAACATGTAGTTTGTGAAAGTGCTTTTGCATAAAGGACCAGTCAAATCAAAATCAGCACGCAAATTTTCCTCATCTATTAATATTCTGCCACTTTTTTCTCGATATGAATCGAGTCATGCTCTGATAAAGGACGTGATGCAGGCTGGCAGTAAACATGCTATACTTTTTTATCCCTGTACTCTTCTTCCATATGACCTATGAATTTATTCACTTCTACTCAAATGCTGCTTTACAAGTTAGTGTAATCTGTGATGCAAACCTTATTTAAAACAGTTTCTGTGTGTTTGGATCTCACAGGATAACGAGACATGCTTTAGCATCTCACACATAGAGAAGGGAATGTGGCATTCCATTATTAGGGCCAGAAAACATCATGACCAGATAATGGTTTAAAAGAAAATAGATGCAAAATTTGCACAGGTCAGATTTGCAAACATCATATCAAATAAAATGGGGGAGAATGAAGGGGAGGCGTACAAAAATTAGAGAGTTGTGTTTAATTGTAAGTTACTGTTTCAGCAATAGAAAGGTGGGTCTGGGTGACAGCCTGAGCGGGGCTCTGACACTGTTCAACAGTATGGTTACACCCTCTCTGGGCTTCGTTTGAACTCACCCAGTTTTAAAGTTGCTTAAACTGGGTTTGTGTCAACCCAGCTGAGATAACTCAATTGAGAAAAGAAAATCCAAGTAGACAGGTCATTGGTGCTGGGGTTTTTGCTACATAAATACCTGAAAAGGAATTTCCAAATTCACTATGACACAGACATAATACTGGTGGAAAAGGGGAATAATCAGTTTATTTCAGTCACTAAGTCAAAACAAAAGTATATTGACAGTGAATTCGTGGTATAAAGAGGCGTTAAAGCCACTAGCCGACGGTCAGAGGAAGATTCCCTTTTCCAGGCTGTGCTGAAGGCCAGCTGTTGCCCTGTCCCTCAAGGACCCCCAGCTCTGAGAAAAGCCTGGTGTGAATAAGTTTTGTGGGGTGTAAAGCCCTACCTCTGGCCCTGCGTGGGAATCGGCACTCAGCACACCTCGTGGCAACACAGAAACTTCGGGTCATGCAATGGGGATGGAAAAAGTAAACAAGATAGAATCCATACAGTAGAGAAACAAGGTGGAAAGTGCATTTCATCATTACATTTTTGTTTGTTAAATTGTAAGGACTCAGTTTTTTTCTTCCTTTTTTCTTAAAGGAATGTTTAAGGAGCCTTCTCAGCCAGACCCTGTTGTCATATACCCAGTCATCCCTCCCTGCATTTCTAGACTTCATCCAGCCCAGTGTGACTTCCAGCCTGAACTTTTAGTTCAAAATAAATTTTTATTGGAAGATTATGAACGGAAGATAGGATTTCAAGAACTCCATATCCAATACAGCATTAATTTATGCTCTATTATTAAATTATTACTAATTTATGCTCTAGTACTAAAAACACTGTATAAAGTGAAAACTTGTACTTCCACAGACCTACAACACCTATAAACAAGGCTTTGTGGTTTCACAGGGATCTCTTTTTGGAGGTTCCTTTCTTGAGTTACTGGCTCGGTCCTTCTAAATTTCCCTCACCTCCACATAGAACTTACGGACCCAGCTGAGAAGAACTAAAAACTAACTTAAAATTATCAGCCTGGATGGAAAGAGCTCTTTCCCTCTGCGGAGGATAAACGTTACGCCACTAACACGCCAGGTTGCTCGGTGTCAGTAGTTCATAGAAATGACCGGACAACTGCTAGAGCAACTATAACCAGCTACTGCTGTGCCTCACGGACCAGCCAGTTTGTTTCAAGTGCCCTCATTACCACAGAAGCAAAGACTAACATAAACCGAAACACAGCTAAATGAAACATTAATATATCTCCTGGCAACTTACCTCCAGCACATTTTAAAAGACCCTTAAAACCTTTATGCAGTGCAATGCAATTTATTACCTGCCTCTCTCCAAGCTTGACAACATAGCTCTTCTATATTTTTGGAAGCAAAAATGCTCCAGCTGCTTGTCACTGAAATAACGATGATTCACGAAGTCTTGACTTTTAATTTGCCAAGCACTAAACGCGTGCTTTCTTACAAAGATGATGACTCAGGTTCTCTCTGGTTTTTTTTTTGAAAAAGGAGCAATAGGGAAACAAATCGTGGCCTCAGCAACAAAAATACTGTTTTTGTAAAAGAAAAAAAAAGCAAGTGAATAATGGCAAATACCTGTGGGAAAAAAATATGAGCGTCCTTCAGAAATACGCTTTCGATTGGCACCATGGAGCTTCGTGAGGGGGCTGGTTTGATGCTGCCTTCACGTTTCACAACGTGTCGGTAGTAGCTGGTGCTTTGATATGCACAACTACCACTAACATTTCATAATATGACAATCTAAGAGGTGAAATAGCTTTTGTATTTTAAAATTCATTAAGAACAGCTGCAACTTAGTGCTGATGGATACATCATTACTTTCCTAAATCAGTGTCTCCTTTGTTGAGTTATATAAAACCGTTCCATTGCCACGCAGACAGGAGACGCTAATCTAAAAAAGAAAAATTTAAAATAAAGGAGATTTAAAATCTATTATAGCACATTATATGTCAGCATCAGCTGTCCCTAGTATCAAGAAGTAATGAAACAACTAGAAATATCATATACAGAAGTAAAAGAGTAAAATAAAAATGGAATTAGCATTTTGAAGTGACAGTTCTGAAATGCTAAAAAAGCTTATCTCAAAACTGCATGTTTCTGGGTGGGAGAAGGATTTCTAGGATATGCTTTTTCCCTAAGTGAGTTTTCCAAGAGTCCCAAGTGTTATTTGCCTTCTAGTTCTGTAGTGTCAATATGGATTTCTCATACCAATTTCCGCATAGCCTGCCTCTACAGCAAAAATACCTTGTGTTTAGAAAACATATTAACACATTTTAAGAACATGTTTATTGCATTTAAGCTAACAGTAAAAGTCTACATGGAGAAAAAGCTATTTTCTTAAAAAGGTGCCATGTGGTCAGCTTTAGGGTTAACCAACAAGCTTGTTTTAAGCACGGTTTTTTAAAATCTTTTCTAGATGCCTAGACTGGATCCTGGGGAGCAAACAAGCCCAATGGATTTTCTTTGCTTCTTGGCTTTTGGGGGATATTCCAGTTTAGTTCCTAGTGAAGCTTCATGATGAAACATCTAACAAGAAACACCAAACCAGGAAGGCTTCAGTGGCCGTAAGTGAAATAACCACTTACGGAGGCTACAGGAGAAGTAGCCTGTGTTAGTCTGAAGGAGAGTAAGGCTGCGGAGAGCTTTAGCACAACAGTGGGATTGTCAAAGAGCGTGGCTCTAGCAAGCTCTCTGCTTGCCAGGGGCGAGACCAGGAGCAGGGGGAAGAGTAGCTTAAAAAGGAAGTGATGAAAAGCCTCAAACTATTTGGTAACGTGGTTACAAGCATTACCTTTATTGTAAACCAACTGACTCACGGAGAAGGTTTTTTGGGTTTGGTTTTTAACCTGGCATGCTAATTCCGTGGCATATGGACTGATCTCCAAGTATGCAAAAGGAAGGATAATCCGGTCTAGGGTTGCAACCTGAGTGGGGCAGGTGCATTATTACTGTTCTGTGGGTATTACATCTTCTTTACTGACAGCAGTAATAAAACACGTTCTCCAAGTGTGGACAGGACCTATATTAGAATCAGCCTCAAACCTTGTGTCCTAGGGGAGAATGCTGTCTATGCCTGTGCAGAGCTCTCAGCAGGATAAAACTCTGATTAGTGACGTGGAGGGTGGAGTGGATGTAAGTTTAATGTTATTATGCCAACTTCCATTAGACAGCCTTGTGCAACTCGGGCAGTTTTGGAATGCAGTTCAATTACCTCATCTAACTTGAGAGCTTGAACAATAGGATTTAAACTTCTGGAATACAACTGACTAGGCTAAATCTTATCTTCAGGAATGTAGACAGATAGATAAGTTAACATATATATGTGATTAACTTACACATGTATATATACACATGTACACATATATATACATATAGGTTATGCAGGTATATACCTTGTGCAGGTGTCTTCCCAATTATGGGCGCCTGCAGCACTCCAAACACCTCACTTGCTACTCTCTGAATTCCCCCTGGTTGCTGCGGAGCTTCCAATTGATGTGTGTAATATGGATGCTCCGTATATATTTTTCCCCTCCAACCTCACTGCAAGTTCTTCATGTCCTTTATACTTACTATTAGCATACTGGGCTCCATATTCATCTCCAAGTCTGTCAACATAGTTCACCTCCTCTAATCAGGAAATGGTGATTAAATGAACATCCAAGTACAGAAGCTGTCAACCTGGTGTTCATCTTTTTTAAAGTTAAAAAACCCAAATGTTCAATTACCTTTTGCACTCATGTGGCTCTAAAAAGCTCTTCTTAAAAAAAGGAAGTGGCTTCGTCTCTTCTATGATCTTAAGACGCAATCAAGTTCAAAGGTCAATGTCAACCGTGTCATTTTTAGCATTTATGAGAACAATAAAGGAAAAAAAAAGATCCCCATAGAAAAGGTATATGCCACAAGCCCTGCAGTTCTCCATCTTCTAAGGTGGGTTGTTAGAGCTCCTGAAAGGAGCTTGAATGGGGCATTTAGGTTTTAACCACAACATGGTCTTGCTGCTTGTAGCCTTTAGGTTCAGTACCTGGTCCATCATTGGAAGGTCTTTGAGACTTTGGTTCAGGATTGGGTTGCAGATAGCATATGACAAGGAAAAAAAAAGTTATTTATATCCTCTTTATGTGTATAGGAAAAAAATCTCTAGAATATATATATATGCCATCAACGTAAGAGGGAACATAATCCGCTCTCAAACTACGGAGCTAGTAAACTTCTTTAGCGCAGGCAACAACTTTGACCTCCGTGTAATGACTCCAGGCTTACATCAATATAACAGTGCTGGGTTTCTTTTCAATTATTTTCTGGGAGTGCCAGGCTCTCTTCCCGGAGTGCTTATTTGTTTCGAATTGGCCTAATTTGCGCAACAATTTGCGCATCCCTTCTTTGGGATCCCACGTTTGCCTGGACGGCGAGGGCTGGGACTGCCCCGGACGCCCGTGGCCGCCGGCCTCCGCCCCGGGGGGCGGCCGCGGGGGTCGGCGCTGCCCGCCTCCGGCACCGGCACCGAGCCCCCCCCACATGTGACTACCACGGCCGGGGCCCGGCGCTGAGCAATTGCCTACGGATGAGTAAGCACCAAATGTGGTAACTCAGGCCAGCAGCTCTGCAATTAAGGCTATAATTTCAGGTGTAGCCAGCAGTCGTAATGAATATTTATTTCAACGCACCAAATAAAAGAAATCGCCCGGCCAGGCGGTACAGGGGGCGGTTTGTGGGGTCTCTTGGCGTGTGTAGTGCGGGTGCTACCGGCGGGGAGCTGGTGAAGCACGGCCACCTCGTCCCTTCCCGTCCCTGGGCGGGACGGGCTCCCTCGCCCGCGGTGCGCGGCCGCAGGGCTTGTGCCCCCCCTGCCCAGCCCGGCAAAGGACCCTTCCCGGGGAAGGAAGGGTAAGGCAGTGTGCAGCGAGGCGGCTGGCTGCAGCGCCGCTAGGTACGGCTTACCCCGGGAAGGGCCGGGCGGCGGGCAGGAGCTCCCTGTCGGCGCGCACGGAGAGGGGGGCGCGGAGCCGGCGGAGGGCAGGGCCGAGGCTCCGCTCCCCGCCCGCGCTGAGCTGCCCGCGGGCTCCCCTCTGCGAATGCTCCCGCAGAGCGGCCTCGCTGGGTCCGGCGGCTCCGTACGCCCGTGCTCTCTGGCGTGGGTTGCGGGACTCCCCTCGGTTTTTGCCCCGTCGCTGCGGGGGGCGGCTGAGGAAGGAGCCGGACCCCCTGGGAGGCAGCTGTGGCACAGGGGGCCGAGGGCCCTCCGGCTGCCCTAAAGTCTGCAGCCCCAGCGAGCTATAGGGCGGCCCGGGGCGGGCGCCCGTCAGCCCCCGAGTCCTTATTTCTCCCTCTCCGCAACCGACCTCGCTGGGGCTCCCGCAATCCAAGCGAACGCCGCGGCTACCAACCGACTTTTCCCGGGCGGACTCCGAGCCGCACGGATGCAAAGCCCCGAGCGTCCGTCTCCTCCCGAGCCCCTCGACCGAAATCCAGGCGCCCGGCTTAAGGTGCGAGGCCGGCGGCGGGTGATGCCGCGGCGGTCTCGCAGGCGCGGGCCGGGGCCGGGTCCACCCGCACCCCAGCAGCATCCAGTCGAGGGCAGAACCGTTCTACTGGGCAAGCACAGCCCGAGTTTTTTGGGTGGTTCTTTTTCCGTTTTGGGTTGGTTGTTTTGGGTTTTTTTTCCCCTATGTTTGTTTTTAAGTTACTGTGAAATGAGGACGTGCGATGGTTGAGGAGGTGCGAGGCGCGCCGACCTCCGTCCCAGCTGCTTGGTGGCGGTCTGTCGCTACCGAAAGAGCTGCTCCACACACGGAGTGGGTTTTTTTCGGGGATGGAGAGGCGGGACGGGCGCTGGGGGTGGGGGGGAACCGCCGGGCCGGGGCGCCCCGGCCCGGCGGTTCCCCCCCACCCCCGGCGCCCATCTCCGTGGCTCGACGGGACGGACCCGAGGTGAGCGGCGGGCGCGGTAAGTACCGCTCCCTTCCCCGCGGTACCCCCTTAGCGCGGCTCAGCCTCCTCCCCATCCATCCCAACCCCTCCCGCCCCTTCCCCGTCGCCGCCACTGGGAGCGCGGCCCCTTTAAGAGCCCGGCTTTGCCTCCCGGTAGCTGAAGGTCATTAAAACACAAAAGCGCTCCAGCTCTGCGGTCCAATATAGCGCATGCGCCCTGCCCGAGGACTGGCAGGGAGACGGCAATATGGCGAGAATGCCTGGCAGCGGCGGCGGAGAGTGGAGCGGCGGCGGAGGGGGAGGCGGCGGCGGCGGCGGCGGCGGCGGCGGCGGCGGGAACAATGCGGGGGACCGGCCGCCCGGCCGCGGCCGCGGCGTCGCCCCCCGCCCGCACCGCTACTGCAGCGCCGGCGAGGAGGAGGAGGGCGAGGAGGAGGATGAGATCCAGGAGGTGCAGATAACGGGGGACGAGGAGGAGGAGGACGGAGCCGATGGGGGGCTGCTGCTGGACGAGGAGGAGGAGGAGGAGGAAGAGGAGATGGGTCTGGAGTGGGACGGCGAGGAGGAGACGGAGCCGCTGCCGCCCGCCCCGGGCCGTACGCCGGGCGGCGGCGGCGGCGGCAGCGGCGTCGGGGCTGCCCCGGGGGGCGCCGCGGCGGCTGCCCCGGGGGGCGGCGGCGGCGGTGGCCCCGGGGGGGCGGCGGAGGACGCGGAGCTGGAGGCGGCCCTGCTGCTGCAGCGACCGGAGCGGGCGCGGCTGAGCGAGAACACGCGGCTGGCCACCCGCTACGCCGTGCGCATCTTCCGCGAGTACCTGAGCGAGAAGGCGCAGAGCCCCGACTTCGAGACGATGGACAAGGGGGCGCTCTGCCGGGTCCTGCGCTCCTTCTACGCCGAGGCGCGCTCCAAGAGCGGGCAGCTCTACTCCAAGTCCTCCCTCATCAGCATCCGCAGCTCCCTCAACCGCTACCTCAACGAGCCGCCCTACTGCCGCACCCTCGACCTCACCAAGGACCCCGAGCTCCGCGCCGCCAACCTCACCCTGGCCGCCGTCATCCGCAAGCTGGAGGAGCAGGGCGCCGGGCCGGTGGTGCAGAAGCAGGCCATCACCCGCGCCGACCTCCGCAAGCTCTACACCTGCAGCGTCTTCAGCACCCAGAGCCCCTTCGGGCTCCTCAACAAGGTCTGGTTCGAGACCTGCATGTACTTCTGCACCCGGGGCCGGGAGAACCAGCGGGAGCTGGAGGAGGACTCCTTTGGGCTGGCCGTGGATGAGGACGGACGCAAGTTCGTCTACTTTAAGGCACTGGGGCCCTACCACAAGTCGCGCTCGTCCTCCTGGAGCAAGAAGCGGGCGGAGAGCAGTGACGAGGAGAACCTGCCCCGCATGTATGAGACTGGCACCGAGTTCTGCCCCTACGCCAGCTTCGTCAAGTACCTCTCCAAGCGCAACCCCCTCTGCAAGGCCTTCTTCCAGCGCCCGCGGGACCACTGCAGTGAGGGTGACATCACCTGGTACGAGAACAAGGCCATCGGCAAGAACCTCCTGGGCACCCGCATGCAGATGCTCTCCAAGGCGGCCAAGCTCTCCAAGACCTACACCAACCACTGCATCGGCGCTGTCTCCATTGCCACCCTCAACAGCATCGCCGGCATTGGCACCAAGCTGGGGGGACCGCAGCCGCCCCACCACCACCCCCCTCCCCACCACCACCTCCTCCACCACCCCGCTGGCGGGGGCTGCTACACCCCTGCTGCCCTCAACGGTGGACCGCGGCCCCGGCCGCCTGCCGCCAACCCCTACGTGCTGCCCAAAGACGGTGACGCTGTGCCAGTGAAGGCAGAAGCGGTGGCCCCGGCCAAGCGGGCACTCTACGAGGCAGTGTTCCCGGCGGGGGCCGCAGCCGGTGGCGACGCGTGCGGGCCCTCCGCCTCCCCCAAAAGACTCTGCCGCCGCCCCGCCGAGCCCCTGGACGCTGCCGCGCCTGCCGTGGTGGTGGTCTCAGTGAAACATGACCCCCTGCCTCACCTCCTCCCCGAAGCCAATGGGCACAGAAGCACCACCTCACCCACAGTAGTTTCACCTGCTATTGTTTCCCCCACACAGGTAACCGGAAAAAGAAAAAAGAAAGGGGGGAAAAAAAAAAAAGCAAGGTGGTGACCCTGCACCCCATCCCACATAGCCCCCACTGCACCCCTCCTTTCTTTGCCATCTCCCCCAAGGCTGGGCACCGATACACACTGCCAGCCCCGGGGTGGCTCCTGGGGCAACTCTCACTGTTCAGGCACCCAACGAGCCCGGACGCGAATTATCCAACTTCTTCGCCCCCCAAGTTCCTCACCCCCCGCCACTGGTCCAGTGGCTGCTCGCTGCGTGCCTGCGGGTCAGATGCGAGAGGTGCCTGGGTGCTGCCGTGCTCCCCATCGGCAGCAACACTGACGGCTCAGCCCTGTGGGCTCCCCTTTTCCCTCCTTTTTCTTTCTTTTTCCCCCTTTTTTCTTTCTCTTTTTGCGGGAGATGTGAGTTATGAAAGTCGGGCCAAAATAGTAGATAAGGGCGTCAGGTATCATTAGTGTGTGTGGTGTTCTTGATGTGCTAATGAACTATTTGAATAACCTCAAATGCAGGAAACAGCCAGGAGAATACTCAATTACACACTAGTAATGAGGGTGTAATTTTAAACTTCAGAAGTTAACAAGAGGGTTAATACGGCAATTGCATTCATCTTGTATTTGTTTATTTAAAATAGCTCTGTTTCCTGGCAGTGATCCTCTTCTTTTTTTCCTTTTTTTTTTTTTTTTTTTTTAATAAGGCAAATTGGCTTTAGTTGTGTTAGTTGCCATAGTGGTGAAATACACAGTAAGAGCACAATTAAACGGGTTTAGGTGCAGCTTAACTGTGGAACAAGCCCAAGTTCATTAGATGTGTTTCGTTGAGGTAAAGCGGTCTTGTCAAAAACGCTGTTGAGCTGTGCCTTAATGCGTGCCTTGCGAACCCCCTCTGCTGTGTGCCGGCACGTGCTGGTGCCTGCTCCCCGTCCCCTCCAAAAGTACTTTCCTTTCGGGTGTTTGACCTCTGGAGCTAAATTACTTCAATTAAAGACGCGCTGCACTTCTGCAATTGGCTTGAAGTTTGGAATCATTCTAGCTAAATCTATAAAGTGTATGCAGTTATGTTGTGCCCCGTAAAATACCATGTTTCAGGCAAGAACTTTATTGCTGGCTGCCCTACACGATTACAAAACCCCTTTGACATTCTTGTGTCAAGTAACAACAGGGCTCGCAGCCGTCGGCCGGAGAGCGCGGCGCTGGGTGAGCACAGGTATATGACATGCCTGAGCTGTTTCCCAAGTGGAAATACCAGTTCTGGACAGACTGACCCTTTCAAAGAGTTTGCCAGCTAATCAACCAACCCGAAGGCTAATTGGGGGGGAGGGGGGGAGAGAGGGAGGAAGAGGGGGGCTTCCAGTGAATGCCTGCATAAGCATCGATGTTCTTTAAAATACCTGTGACCTCTCCTTTCTAGCAGGGTTTTTTTTTTTTGACCACTTCAGTGGAGTACTGTAGTTTGATCTCCTGCTGTGTGTATCTGGTGTCTCTGAATGGCTTAGAGGCTTGATTATGTGCAGATAATGTTTTTGTTCTAGCTCATTATTTCAGGTATAAGCTAATGCTCTTTGCTGTATTTAACCCTAGACTCCTCTTTTCCCTCGCTTTTAATGACCTTGAAAGTAATTTTGAAACTTCAGGCACAGTTTAGCTTTTTTAGAGCAGGAGCACACGTGAGTACGGGAAAGGGAAGAGGGAACCGGGCAGAGCAGTTATGATCCAGTTAGCGGTAACGGAGTATGCGTGTCTTTAACCTGTTAAATGAGGTGTCTTTGTGCCTTCAAGTCATCAGGCTGGAGAGCTGGATCTCCACCCCGGCCCACAAATCTCTTCACACTTGCAGAAAGCTTAGGTGAGGAGAAATCCAGCCGCTGTACTGCTTGTCACAGAGCTGCGCTTCCTACGTGAAGCACTCGGAGCTGTAATTCTCATTAGTCGCGGGTTCTGGGGGGAAAGGGAGAAATATCTAAAATAGGTGATAGAGTACATAGGCATGTGCTGTTTTCTTAAGTGTATCAAGAAAGAAAATGAGCAATCGGCAAGGATACTAGACAGTGTGGGGTTTTTTTCAGTAATTATGTGGAAATGTTCATCTCCATTCACAATTTAATGAGCTAAACAAGCTGCCCAGCCACTTTTGTAGCTGAATCTTGCCTTTGCTACAAAACTCGTTAATTTAAGTCTTTAGGAGAAGGAAAAGTGTCTTTTTTTTTTTTTTTTCTTTTTAATCACTGATTCTTCTTGTGTCAGTTTTAACTTATGCACTTCTGGGATGTGACAAAATGAAAAAATATTGGCTGTGGAATAGATCTCCTTGTTAATGCTAAAGTTTTTCTCCCTAGCTACCTTTTATAATAGTTACACTAATCGAGGTCCAGGGCATTTCCTGGGGAAATTAATGACTGGCTGGGGTTAATGGCCCACGGCATTGCCTCAAGCCATCGACTCTCCCAGCCGGTCATTAATCCCCAGGAAATGCCCTGGCCCTCAATCGTTACTGCTTAATTATAAACAAAGACTTTCCAGGCCTTTTTACTGAATACATCTCATCAAGTAACGTGACACTAAATTCCGCTGTTGACAAATATTACTGATTCCTTGAAAACATGAAGGTCATAAGTTTGTGGTTTATTGGTCGTCTTTGTAATTATTCTTCCAGGGAACAGATTCTGCTGCCCTTGTAGACTTGTGCAATACTCTGGTGAGTAAATGGTGGCGTGATGAGCGAGTTTCTTAGTATGCACGTCTGCTCTTTTTTATAGCATCGATAGCATCAAGCAAGGTATGGAAAAGGTTAAACGAAGGCACTAAATGGGATGTCTTCAATTTGCACTGACTACAAACTTTAAGAGTAAGAATCTGAGCAAGGATGTTAATTTTATGCTTTTCTATTGTGGTTGCTCCCATCTTTTGTTTTAGCCCCAAGATGTCTTTTCAACGCTGGGTTTGTAGGAGTGTCCTCCAGAGCTAGGGAAAGGTACGTTAAATGTTCGTCTTGGTCCAACTATTGCTTTAGGTTGCAGCCTTGAGAGCAGCATTTATAGAGTGTATTTTAAGCAGGCAGCACCGTGCCATCATGGCACAACTTTCTTTTCAGTCCTTATTTGCTCTAAGTGTAGCAATTTTCCTGCCACTGACAGCAGTACTTCAGTTCAAGTTGATGACAGAGGGATGTAATTTGGCTGTTGTTCATCTTGTGTGTTACTGAAAGATGAACAATAGCTGAAGTTTAAACTTTTGATGCTACAATGTGGTGGTAGCTGTTGAGATTTATAGACCTGGTACACACTGAACTGACTATAGTAGTAATACCCAAAAATAGGTCTAAGAAAATAGATTGGCTTCTGCTATGGGTGAGGAGAGTTGTGTGTCACTTAAAAGCTTCTGTTACGTCAGTTCTCTAACCCAGTCAGGTTTCTCTGGGCTGCTTGTGAAGAGTTTCATCAGCTATTAAGATATCTACCAAACACGCAGTCTTAAAACATGACCCACGTGTGTTTGTCTTGGCTGTTCTGGAGAATCCTTAACCATTTTTCCTCCTGCTTTAAATCCAGAGCTGGGTTCTTGTCTTATTTTGATCTGGCACATCTTTTCATTGCCTTATGCTCTCTTTGAAGGGCTTACTTTGGCCAGAACCAGAGATCTGGTTCTGACTGCGGGTTTCGCAAAGAAGGGAAAACAGTAGTATGTGACGAATATAAGTAGACAGCAGGCACAACTGGGAACAAATCAAAGTCACTAATAAGTTAGTTAGCTCTTTTTAGTCTTTGGGGCTTTTTTGGAGGTGGGTAAGAATCTTTTTACTTGATCTTGGGTCTGGAAACAGCCTACGTTTTCATAAAATGGCCACAAAAAAGGCTTCTGTTCTCTACAAATGTTTGTAGTACTCTAACTAGAATCATTGCTAGGTGCTTTCTGAGCATACAGGGTAGGAGAACTCATCAGACAGCTTCAGGGAAGGATGCTTAGGATGGCGGTGTCAGGATGCTAGGCTTTATTTCTATACAGATAATAGATGGGGCAATATCCCTATCTTAAAGGCTTAAAGTACGGCAGCTATTAAGACTGATGACTGCTAAATACCTTGTTAGTTCTTGTGGCAGTACTTCTGTTGTTCTGGTTTCAGAGGTTAGTACTGGCTGCCCTACTGCCTAGTTAGTGCCATCCTCTTTGGTTAATGGATTATGCCAGGTTGCAAGAAAATCTAGGATTTGCTTGGTGTCTTTTTAAAAAGAAACACTGAGGTTAAAATCTTAAAAGTGTGAGGATTAAAGGAACTGTAAAAACTGTGCCTACTTCAGAGGCTACTGTTTCTTGGTGGTTGTGGTTTTTTTAATGGGGAAGATTTTAATCTTCTACTCAGTTACAGATGTGGAAAGTGATTAACCGTAGAAGGGACCTATTATACCTGATAGTCATCAAAATTGCTCTGAAATCCTCGGGAGGCGGGGGATAGGGTAGCAGGGGTGTCAAATATGGTCCCCAAAGACAGCTTTCTTACCAATTTCGTTAGCGAAAACACATGAATCCTGGCTATTACTTTCTTCAGTGGAAGTCAGTTGTTTGTAACTGAATGCTTCTAAAGATCGTTGAACAGAGATGGGTTTTTTTTGAAGACAGTAGGATATCGCAGACTATGTTCCTTATAACTAACATGAGGTTTGGTAGGCATGTGAATGTTTCCCAAGATGAGCGCAAGAAAAGCGGAATAGAGATTAGGCTTAGTGATCTCGTATACAGCTTGGGGGCTATGTATGCACTGAAAGGAATGAAGGGAACTGTTTTTCCTTTCCTAGATGGAAGTTGGTCCATTTTGGATCAGCTATTGGGAAGGGAGTTGATTTAAGGTGACTCAGGAGTGTATTTCACAGAAAATGTGAGAATGGTGTTTCGATACACGCATTTAGAATTGTGGTTGTGGAGTTTAAAGTGCAACACTGTCTTTGTAGGTCCTCTTAGTTGCATTGGCACAATATATTGGAGGTATTAAATTTTGTAACTATTTCAGATGGTGATTTCTTCCCCTATCACTTTAATTTTCAAAATATTTTTACTTTTTAGAAATTAGACTCCTTTTATTTAGTTGCATCATGTGAGCTAGTCAGAGAACTTGCTTGGTCCAGCCTTCAGTGATGGTAAGAATGCAAGAGGTGATCCATTTTGTATAACTCACATGAAGATGACCTTTTTAGTACAATTAGGAGGAAAAAACAGCATCATTGAAGCACTGCTGTATTTTGACACTTTTTAAAATTCTGTAGAATCTGAAATGACTATGTTGGTATTCTTCCTCTGTGCACATCAAAAATGCACAAACTTAAAGGCAGCAGAGAGCTTTTTTTTTTTAACAAAAAGTCTTCTGTGATTATCCTGTAAAAGATTTCCCATTGCCCACTGCTCTCTTTTTAGAGAGCAAGAGATCAGAAACTGTTCAGTCTAATTGGTGAGTCTGTATGACAGTGAGCTGCCTTATTTCATGTATGGTGTAGAAATAAATGAGTGCTTAAACCCTTTGAAACACACCACTACTGCAAAAGCCATAGGCTGTAATTAAATTGAATGTGGGGTTGTATTGTCTTGTGCCCTTGGCTATAAACTTGATAACAGACCATGGTACACCCACTATTGTGTTAGAAGCTGGAACCTAATTAGCGATGTTGTAGATTTTCAGACACTTTCGAAGCCCTTCTGTTCATCTCTTTCCCCGTGTCCTTTCTTTCCTATTATTTTGCTTTTCTGTTTCTGAAGCAATAAATGCACCCTTCTTTTCAGAAGGAAATCGTTAAGGGCATGTAGCCAAATATATACGTGCGAGATAATTTTTTTTATCATATTTTGGATTCAAGGGACAAGTGTTGGTAACTGCATTTTATCTGATGTGGAAAAGATTTATTAGTGTTGTGATAGTAAAAATATATAATCATGTTCCCAGGGAATGCTCTTCCAGGCATTTGAGGGGGGGGAGTAAGGAAGGGATTGGAACTTCTCATAATACCTTGATCTAAAAGTAACATTGGAAGACGTACAACTTAATTCTGTTCTGGTTGGTTTTGGGGGATTATCCACAAGGAAAAATGGCTCTTCCGGGCTTTTAGAAATTCACGTTCTTTTGCACTCAGCCAGTTTTAGTTAGTTGATCTGAAAACCTTCAAACTTGCTAAGGACTTAATCTCTAATGAGGACAAGTGCTTTGATGTGTTCTTAATGCCATTTTTTGTTTGGGAAATAATAAAAGTTGTAGTGCACAGATGCAGTATATACATTTACAGTAAATTCTTAGTTAATTGATATGCATACCTATTGTATGCATCTGTACGCTGCTGTAGCTAGGACAGATCATTTTAATTGAAATGGAGTGACACTTTTAAGCCCTATTCACTTTACCAATGTATGAAAACACTTTTTTCACTGTATGCTTAGGGCACATCTGCTCCGTATAACACAGTCCTGTGCGTAGATGCTTAAGCTAGCACCTCCTCGCGACTTCTGACTCGCTGCTTCTGCTGGCCTGAGAGGTGCAAGGTGCTGATGCGGTTTGCAGTGTTTCAGGCACTTAAACTGGGTAGTGTAGCCTGGATAATGCGTTATCGTGTAACTTCTGGCAAGGGGTAATCACTTCTCTTAAAACAGTGGCACCAGCAGTGTGAAAATGATGCTTTTCCTCTAATACTCTCATGGTTTTCCATTGTGGAACAACAGGAGTCCAGGAAGACAAAGCTGGTGTGATCTGCGAGGAGGAATGGACTACAAATCCTTTGGTGATGCTTCCCCAAGGTGGGGTTAGGAGAGGAGGTATGAGTGTAGCTTTTTCGGGAGTGGGGATAGCTCATGGGGGTAGGTAGTTTGTTTGGCAAGTGCTCTTCAGGTAACACAGACTGGAGCACTTGTCCTCGCACAGGGAGGAAGGCAGAAATCTCTTTATGGGAGGCGAGGTGCGAGGATGAAGTTTGGCTTTCCTTCCGTTTTCTTATCCCAAAGATCTTGTGGAGGTGCTGGGGTGATTTCTGAGCTGGGGCTTATCTCTAGCACAGTGCTTCATTTCACTTTCTCCTCCTTAAAGTGCTCGGGAACCAGGTCTGATGATGCTGTCATTTGGCTTAGTTGGTTTTTCGATATGGGTGGGAGGAAGAGGAGGCTGTGTAATTGGGACTCTTGTGCTTGGTAGCTCTAATGAAGGAGCCACAGCTCTTGGGCTTCCCTGCAAACTGGTACCTGTGTACGCTGTTACTACTTTTGCATGTCTGTCAGAAATGTAATGCATAAATGAATGACTTCCCTAAAAACACCACTATATTTTAAGCTCCTCTTTTGTATGTGTCCGTTTATGTATGTTTAAAATTAAGGATTGCTGGAGAAATTTCAAAAGCGATTTCTCAACACCCTTCAGTTGAATCCTGAGCTTTTACTCACCACAGCGATATATATAGCTGCTTCTTTTGCTGCTGTTGACTTTTCTCCATATGTTTCTAGCAGGCTTCAAAAGTGGCAGGGAGAGGTTGATCTGGAGTAAGGAGAGCATACTGTGTCTGATGCCTTGAGTTATTAAGGTCCACTGTAGTCGTCCTGAGCTCTTACTCTGATCCAGGGTTACTGGCTGCGAAGCCTGGCTCACCTTGCCGGCGTGAGCTCTCGTTTGACGGGTGAGGTGTCTGCAGTGCACCCGAAGGAACAGCACTGAAACTCTCGGGCGCAATGGGAAATCATCAGTGGTTAATTACCGAGTCCTCTGGCTTAAAGCTCCCCTGGAGAAGCAGCAGCAGCGGAAGCATGTGGTGTGTCTGGCCGATGCGGGGGTGGGAACACGGGGTATGTGGGTTTAGCACGAAAGAGAAGGGGAAATCCGCTTGCGTTGCCCTGTTCACCCCAGTTCTGCTTGGGGTGGGTTGAGACCGTTTTCTCCTTGTGCCTGAAATGTGGCGAAGAGGAGGAGCGAGGAAGGTCAAGTGGGCTGAAATAGCTTGCTTCCTTCCTCCCTTCTTACAAGGGCTGGCTGTTACCTGTGACACGCCTGATAAATTCCTTCCCTCGTACTGAGATCGCTCTGTTCAGAAGTATGCGAAGTGCTGTAATTAACCCATATAGTTTTGATGCCAAATTAAGAGGACCTAACTGTGAGAGTTAGGTTGACAAGTTGGAAAGTATAAATGGGAGCACAGATGCCGTGACAGACAAACCTACAGCTGTAGTGCAAATGGCGTGTGAATGTCAGATAAAAAGGGAACCTGCTTGAGTTGGTTGCCTTTTTGAGGGTTTCCCAGTGTTTCTAATAACCTTTATGTGAGCAGTGCTCACATAAAGGATACTTGTGTGCTCTTCCTCCTCATCTCAGATACGACAGCCATACTGGCTGCGGTTGTTTATCACAGGAGTTAGCTAGAAAGTTATTACAGACCACGTTTGTGGTAATTGGGAAATGATGCTTTGTGTAGGCTTTTATCAAGTTTATCAGTGCTAGTTTCCATCTTGGGTTTAGAAAACATGTTGTCTTTTTCTTGTCATTGTATCACTAGTTTCTGGACGCTCTCCCTAGACCCTTGCAAGACCAGGTTCACATTTCTGCTCAATTCTTTAAAATGCTTTTTAGAGGGGGGGGAAAATAATGAAATGCTCTAAGCCTGTGGGTTTTGGCAAATAACCAGTTCAGAAAGAACTGTGTAGCCTTTTAGTATATTTTACACTTTCTCTTGTCTTTTGATTTGGTAATGCTGAAGTACGTATCTTGCTGATTATCTGCCTCTGAAAATACAGTTTCTCTGGGAAAAAAACCCACACTCTCTCTGAAAATGCACACTAATCAGTGACTGGTGAACTTGGGAGTGGAAAAGTAACTGTTCTTGGAGGCAAAAGGGATAATGCAAAGCTCTGTGGTCCACGAAGCCACGTGAGGAGAACTAAGTTTTGTAGAACTGACTGATGTTGGTAGGAATATGATTTCTTTCCAGCGCAAACACTTGGAAAATTTATATTCCTTAGCAGGGATGGCAGTGCAAATCCCCCAGCCTTTGACTCTGCTTCTTTTGCCCAAGTACTGTTTGAAAATAAAACAGGCAGGGTGGGACTAACATGGTTTCAGTGTCAGACTTCAACTGCTTCAAAATCGGCTTTCTGAAACTGCTGCCAATCCAAAGCAGTATGTGTAACACAGTTGTGGCTTGATTTTTAAAAAGCAGAAACAACTTCAATGTCCTGTCAGAACTTTGTAGTTTTGCCTTCCTTTTGGGGGTATTTGACACCCTTCCCTAGCAGCCTTATTTCGGGTTTTATCTCTTTAGAAGTCTCTGCAAGTTACCTTTTTTTTTTATTTTTAAATGCATTAGTTTTGAAATGCACCTGCGTTTGCCAGCTGGTTTCAAATAAAACATTGTGAGCCTTTTTGATATCTCTTAAGTAGGGCCTGGATACAAATGTTTCCACTGAAAGTAATTTTAGATATAAGCTGTTCCCTTCGCTTTTAGGCATTGAAAAGTACCAAAAGTAAGGAATGCCAAAAAAAGAAAAAAGCTAAGGAAAAGCCAAGTTCACTGTAACTAGCAAGTACAAATGTGTCAAAATGGGTATCGAGTTTAAAATGTACAGTGACTCAAATAATACTAAACAGAGCATTAATTGAAATGCTAATGCATTGGTGCATGGCAGTAGCACTAGACTACTATGTAAATGGCAAAAGTATCCCCATGGTACAGAGGAGGATAATTCAACACTTTAAAAAAAAGTTCACTATGGTAATTCATTGGGAAAGGATTCCTCATGCCTGTGCTAAAGTGTAATTTTAACGAGTCAGTTTTCCTCAGTGTGGTATATCCACTTCCAAACTCCTAATAGATATATTCAGGATCATGAATATAATAGTACGCTAGATTTGCAGTACAGGATAATGATATGGTAGTAATTGTTGCAGTCATGTAAAACATGTGGCAGATGCTTTCAGAAGCTTATGTGTGTTGTTTTAATTGTTGAGAGGTACCAAAGCCAGAGAGATACCAGGTCAAATCCATATCTTCCCAGGAAAAGATATAATAGCTGATAATTTTATTTTTTTTTTTTAGATTTCACAAGGGCCATGTCCAAATTTTTCCTAAAAAAGCAAAACACCACCCCCCTACTTTTGTGCTTGTTAACTTAGCTGATGAATATTCGAACTCATTAAGGCATTTCTGTTTCTGTAAAGTGCTGGATTGATTCCACTGGACACTTTTTTTTGCTACAGGGTTGTGATCTTACCGACATTAGTTGCTGTAAAATACTCAGGTGTGGTGCTTTTCTGGCATTCTTCTGTGAAGGCTTCCAGTGACGGAGCCGCAACGACTGCCCAGCTACCTTCGCCTTCACGGCAGCGGCCCCTTGCTTGGCACGTGGGGTGGCCAAGTCCTGCGTGGCCCCGTCCTTCCTGCGCCGGTCGCTTCGGGCTCCAGCACAAACAAACGCTGCCGCTTGAGCAGCGGCCGTGCAGCCCCCCCGCAGGGATGCTGGGCACCCTGCTGACAGCCGGCGGCTCTGGGCTCCTTGGGTCTTCTCAGGCTTTCTCCCGAAAAAGGAAACTAATACTGTAAGGAAAAATTAAAATGTCTTCTTTTTTTCTTTTTTTTTTTCTTTTTCCCCCAATTCTGTATAAAATCGAAAAGGTGCAAAACAAGCCCCAATCTGAAAACCTTTTATTCTCTTTAACATTAATGACAGTGGTCTGAAATAACTGTTACCTCATTTACCTGAAGGTTACCTAGATTTTTAGGAGGGGAGGAGAGCAGAGATGAGCTTACTGACCTATCTGGAAGTCAGAAAGCAGGGGTTAAATAATTGTGCTAGCAGGATTTTGAAGGCAGAACATAAGAATTTTATGAGAAGAAAAAGATCTGAAAATGAGTTGAAATGGAAAATAAGGAGGAGAGGGAAAGCAGGGTGAGAAAACATTACCAACTATCTTGTTGCAGCATGTCAGTTTGGAAACAAGATTCATTTCTGTATACCAGTGTGCTTCTGCTGGATTAGTTTAATGGATTCAAGGGGTGTGAAATAATGCTTCTATCTGGAGAGGGGCTAAAATTGGAGGAAGAAATTAGGATTAAAAAAAAATCCCTCTCTCCTAATGCTAAATAACAAATGTAGTAGGCGCACTGAAGCAAGATTTGATCAAGGAAAAGATAGACCCAGAGGAATGGCAAAGAAGAATTGTGCATTTTTTTCTTTAAAGTAAAAATGCTAGAGGAAAATGTAAAAGAACAGTAAAGGCAGGGGGGAAGTTTTGGTTTTCTTCAACTTTAAAGTTAGTGAGAAGAAAATGGGTATGACTTAAGTACATTGTATTATTGTTTCGTATGGAAACTAAAATCTAAAGATTTTTTTCCTTAACCTTAAAAAATGTGACATTTAAACCAGTGGTTTCCTATAGAGTTTTGTGTCAGAGTAAGTGCTGGTTCTTGAGTATGTATCCCAAAAGAAATCCACTGTCAGTGCTGTGGTAAAATAGCCTATAAGCATTGTGTTTGTTTTTTATGCCTAATGGACAACCAACTAGTTTCCTCAAGCTACTTGAAATACTCCTTGTAAACTAAAGTGTCCAGATCAATTTCTCATTCGCATCTTATTAAAACTCACTGAGGAAGTTGGGAAAACATGTTTTTGATCAAAGGGCTGTATAAACTAGTCATCTACTCCATTAATCTTTAAGCTACTTCATAAAATTCCTGAGAAGAACCCCGGTGGGTTCCTGCTTTCAAAGACAGCTTCATCCCACCTGGATGCCAAATGGAGAGAGAGCAGCTCCACTGCGTGATGGGAGGACGCGCGGGAGGTTTATGGGATCTAAAGAAGAGATGGTTGGAGAGTGTTTTTTTTTTCCCCATATTTACCTGACTCGCAGTTTCCTAGTGGAATACTAGGATAGTTGAATTATTTCCATGAATAGCTGTCTGCATCCAAAATGACTTGTGTATGCTAGGTCTCTTCTGTGTATGTTAATGCCTGTATTTTTGTTGTGTAGTCAGTTCATGTTATATATGACAGCCTTAAATGCCTCAGTGGTGTGCTTGATCATCACACATTTTTTTTCCCAAATGAAACAAATGTAGGGTCATAGCTCTGAGAAGTCAGGAATTTCTCATTGGTCCTGGTGCTGGATGGCTGGATGCTAGCTTTCAGCAACCCATTCCTGAGAAGAAGTTAAACTGCTATCATACGGTATTCCACTTTTTTCATAAATATATTTTAAACTTCTATACAGGCTCTTTTCAGATCTCTCTTCTATCAAGTTTCTGCCTATGCATCTTAATGAGTGGGAGACCTCAGATCAGTATTTACAGCATCTGCCTCTGTACTTTATATATGCAGCTATATCAAGATACATCGTTACGCACTTTATAAGAAACTTATTCAAGGAGAAGTATTAATCTGATCAGCAATGTCAACTGGTTGGCAATAGTAGGGGGATGCTTTGAGCACTGTTGTAAAAGCAGTAGTATTGTGTGTTGGAGACACTGTGAAATATGCTGGTTTTGTTGTGACTTGAAAATTAAAGCTTTGTGTTTTACTGTGGAGAAAAGTATGAGAAGCGGCCACCACAACAGAAAGCCTCCCTGGAGCGAGAAGCGTGCCGCCTGCGTGCTGGTGGGACGGTACCATGAGAGTAAGAAGTTGTGCTTCAAGAGATAGGGGATGGCAGTGTTGGAGATGGCGTACCCGCTGATTAAAGGCTATAAGGAGGAGACAGGCTACGTGGCTGAGAAAGCTGGTAAGAGATGTTAATCTGGTTGCACCAGCAATCTAGCCCAAAAGGTGGGGGAAGAAAGTCCTCATCTGTAGTAACGGAAAGTCATTAGCTGTTCTTAAAGCAGGTTTTTTTGTGACTTATGTGAAAATTAGTGGTCTCAGTGGGATTCTAGTGGACAAGTGTCCTCACAGCAGATGCGGCCACCAGAACTGACACTAATTGTCACTCCTGTTGGCAGCCTGAGTGGTGGTGGGGGGAGAAGTCCCTCGCCCCAGAGGTGAGCTCCTGACCGTCAGGACAGGCTGACGGCCGCCTGAGAAAGCTTGCTCTGCTGGTGCTGCACTTGCTGTCTGGATGTCTGCTGGGCTGTGAATGCGAGGTTATCTAAAAGTAGCAGACTCCTGTACCAATTTAAGTGGAAAAACAAGACTAATGGCCAAATTTGTACTCTCCGTGTTTTTCACTAATCGTGAAAAATAGCAGTTTGCTTCTCCATCCTCCTGGCTTTACCATCTTCTTCATATAACTACGCTGACTTTTACTGATGGCTTCTTGTGTCTAATCATTTCTTAATGAAGCAGGCAAGTATATTTTATTTTATCCTGCATGGGCTTCTTTTTGTCACTCATTCTTTTTTCCCTCCACTCCATTTCCACTCCAGGCAAAAATTATTTCCAGCTGAGAGGGGCTGGATGCATGTCATTCCAGAGCAATTGTAAATGACCCTACAGATTTGCTTGCAAAAAGCAGAACATATTCCCCCTCGGTGCACACCCCCTTTTCTCACCTGGAATGCATGGAAGAAAGGTCATACGGGGTCAGACCCGAGGGATGTCTGTCCCGGTACCCCATCCCCAGCGCAGTGGCCAAGAGCAGATGTCTGTAGAAGAGAACAGGAATGGGCGAGTAGGTGATGCTTCTCATGCGGGTCTTATAAAGATGTTTGCCAGGTCCCTCTCTGAGGTGTAAGTGACGTGGCAGAAGGATGTTAATCATTAAAAAGCAGATATTAACACAATCACGTTGGGTCTGTGGGATGAACAGACCCCTTTGCATTTTCCTTTCGAACAGTTTGGATGGGAATGTTGATTACAGACAAGGTAAACTTGTTTGTACTTTATTCATTAATAACAAACTATAAACTGCCCTGCCTCCCCTCCCCACAGGCAAGGCACTTGAGGAGATGCCAGGCAATTAAAGTACTTAAGACAGTAATTGCAGTCAAATATACAACAAAAATAAAATCACTGCACATGATTTTTTTTATGCTTGGTTTTGTTCTCTACATTTATTAAACCACAATTCTTGCCTCACGATTGAACAGGAATCTCTCAATTGGTGATACCAAAGTGTGCGACAAGTTTGCTGCAGTTCAGTTGGGTATTCAGTAACCTCTTTAAAGGTCTTACTGATGAATTCTTCACAGCTCTGAAACTCCTACTTTTTAGATGCATCTCAGTCAGTATATAGAGCTGGCGCACCTCTGAGTCTTAGCACTGATCAGTAGGGAGGTGATACCAATGGTCTCTTGAAACTTTTCCTTTCTTGCTTTTCTTGCTAGTTTTCTTATTGTACAGGGGGTAGCATCTCGCTGGTTACAGCGATAGTTAGGAGGGGAAGACTGAAATAGGCTGTCGTTCAGTTCGTAATCCATACTTGGCTTCAAATATTTAAACTTAGCTGATGCATTTTAAATTTCAGAAATAAGTGTCCGGAAACTTGACTTGTTGTGAACCTATCTAATGAGTTAGTGTCTTGCAGTATAAACTTGTGTGTATGCCAGCTCAACGTATTTTTAAGTGGAATTCTTAGTGACTTCCATATTCCAGATAAACTACACTTTAAAAAGACAGAAACTTAGCCGTAATGAGATCCAGCTGGTGTGCATAAACCTTTCACATTACATTACATAATTAAGTTGGTAAGTAATGTATGGGGAAAAGTTCTTGTTGCTTATTCTTTTGTACTGGAGTTTTACAAGGCTATATAAATACTGTAAGTATTTAATGGGGGAAATGCAGGATTAAAAGCAAACAGCAGATGATGTATGGTACAAAAATGTCATAAACCAAATGTGTAATATTAGCCTTTTGGTATTTAATATTAAATGACTGAAACTTGACAGTGTTCTGAATGTCACCCACGTTAAAAGAGCTCTCATAAGAACAATTTCCAATTGATTGGTTTGATTAACGTGACTAGTTTAAAGGTAGATTGTTTTATGCTGGAGAATATCAGAGCGTGGATTTCTTCTGAGTAATGTTTTGACCGATCTTTTTATTCGGTAAAATCTACATTGCTGTGGTATTCAAAGCAGGGTACAGGCTCACTGACTCCTTACCATAACTTAACAACCTGTTCTCCTTTTAACAAACTGTAATTACAGAAACATAAACTACATCTTCATTTATTTCGGCAGTAGAGCATGGGAGAGGAATGTGGGAAGGCATTCTTTGTGCCGCCATCAATTTAGTTGCCTACCTTGCGGTTGTTTCATAAACATCCTAGAAAGCTCCTGAAAATACCGAATGTGGAATGTGCCAAAAATGGTTAAAATGCAAGACTTCGTCCTCTGAGAGACAAGCCCTGGCAAATCTTAGCTTGATGTTACTGCCCTCGGCTCCCCTCCTCCTTTGCGGAAGGCTTGTGCTCCCTTGCAGAGTCAGCAAAAGGTACCATGTGCCGGTGCTTCAGCGGCTACAGCAAACCTCGGTCAAGGGGTTGTTATTTTTTGGGTGCTGTCATTGCCACCAGCAGTTCGAGTTGCCGTGTTTAGTCTGAACTGGAACACGGGAGGCATGGGCATACGGTCTGTTTTGCCAACTCTGCTATGGGGGTGGTAGCCTTGGGGAGAGGAGTGGTTAAAAAAAGAGCAGTCCTAAATTGCACAGCTGTTTGCTGCAGGATGGTGAGTCTGAGCCCTCAGCTATCCTCATTTAAAAAGAATGGTCAGGCAGGTATCATAACGTATTTAAAGTTTAGGCTGCTCTTCTTGTGAAGAGTGTAATTTACAATAATTGCCGCTTTTAATAATGAACCTATCTATTTGACATGTCTCAATGCCCGCTAAACAGTTAAAATGACAACTTAATTTCAGGATGCTGTTACCGATGTAGGTATATTGACCTCGAGCTGTTCAGGGGGGGATGCTGTGGGGTGATTTCCATAGCAAAAGTATATTACGCTTAGGCTCCCTTCTACAGAAGGGAAACCGAATTTTGAACTAGAAATAAGCTTTCACTTGCCTGAGAATTACTCAATGAGAGGTGAAAGCAACATTCAGAATGTAAGTGAATAACAAATATCTTTTGGTTTTGTGGGTTTGTAAGTTCCCATAAATCAGTCAGCAAGTTCCCAGTCATGACAACCACGTCCCATGCTCTGACATTGCAGCCACCACAAAACTCTAGTGAAGGGTGCAATCAACCCGTAATAAGAGTGGCAAGTCAAATGAGTGGCATTAAAAAAACAGGGTGCTGTCTTGCAGACTTCTCGCTTAATTTTTTGCAGGCTGTCAGTACACTGACAGACTCTTTAAATCGCCCTCCCTTTTCTCTGTGGGCCCTCACCTTGCTCCTTGCTGCTTGGTAAAGCAGCAATTATGGGACTTCGTGGGGGGAAAAAGGAGCTGAAGACCTTTAATGGCTCAATTGTAAGCATTTGACATGGCTCAATATTTTGTGATCCTTGTTTTTAAGGAAACACTTGTGTTAATGAGCATTTATTGTAAAATATGGAAAAGAAATAGGTAGAAAGTCAAGGTAGTGACGATGAGTGATTCTCAGTTTTTTCTCTTGCTGCTCTGGGGGGTTGAGGACCCCACTGCTCCTGGTGAAGCCAGCATGAGAGGCGAGGCCACACTGCTGGGCGACTGGCCCGTCTCAGGGCTTCCAGCAAGGGTGAGCTCTGGACACGCAGCCTGGTGCCACCCAAATGTCCCTGATTGAAAAACGAGGGTAGGAAGCAGCGCTGCTCAGCAGCCTTGGATCACTTGGCAGGGCTGCGCTTCTCGACAGCTTCTCGCTGCGTACAGGACTTGCAAATAGCCAGCGGACCTGCCAAAACGATGGGAGCAGTGGTTGTAGGTGCTGATAGGGATGTCTGCAAGCGCCCAACACCTCGTGTGCCCCTACTGCCTGAAGCGGCCTCGCTGGGAGCGAGCTGCGAGCTCCCTTCAGCCTTGGAGCGGCCAATTGCGGCGCTGTGCCGGACTCTATCCAAATGCTGGCCTGAACCAACCCCGCTTGGCTTGTGATCCGGTGGGATCACGGTGCAGCGGGAATAAGAGGCACTTTGTTCTCCATCGTAGATACGCTGCGATTAAACTCGGTAGTCATGAGGCTAGATTTACTGCTGTGCTCTCGCTGTTTTGCATTGCACAATAGCACAAACATCCAGAGAGCGAGCAAATTTGATCCATGTTTCCTAAGGATTGTGAAACTCTCCTTCTGTATAAATTTGCTGGCTGAATTTTAAGCATGATTTATAAAAGGGTCCTTTCCTCTTACAGTAAACATGATTTCCCTTTCTGCAGGGCTGTAAGACAAATGTTCTTAGTCTGCAAGGTAACTTTTTCAGTGTGCTTATCCTTAACGTGGTTTTGGCTCATCTTTCCTGCTGCACACTTACTTACTGCAGCTATTTAACTGAGATGCAAAAGAAAAATACTGTTTCTTCAGCATTTGGACCTAATGTTGGCTTACAAGAAACATAGAGCAAGAAAGGCATTTGTTCTGCACTGTTCAGAAGCTTTCCAAAATCCTCTGAAGTGTGCTGTGGTTCTTATTTTTGGTCTGTTTCCTCAGTCTGCCGTTGCAAAGTAGACTTTCTCTTGCTAATCTGTTGCCTGAAATACTCTTTGTTCAGGAAAGCAAGTCTCTTTCTGTTGTAATCAGGGCTAGGAATTCAGCTGCAGGGTCACTCTTGGTGCTGTAGAGTTCACTGACCACATTTTGCTTCTGGCAGTCCTAGCTTTGGCCCCTTTACACAGATCAATGCCAGGCTAACCCCATTTATTGCTACTACTGAATCAAAACTCTGCTTCTCCTATTCAATTTAACTCAAAATAGATGTAATGCAAACAAGCGTCAGCATGGCAAAGGAGCCAGAAGAGGGAGAGGAAGAAAAAATTTCTGAATTAAAAATACCAAATGGGGCCAGGCTTCAGATGGGAGGAATTAGTTTGCACTGTATCATTAGACCCTTTATAAAAATCTATTGTCATCATCGATTCTAATTTGCACGTGAGTATTAAAAGTTTATCTGGTTGTCTTCAGTTCCCTTTTTGTTTAAAATAATTTCTAATGTAAATGCTACTGCTTAAGCTCAGCCGCGCGTTCAGATTTCTTCTGGGTTTCATAGTCCTGGGGATGAATCTCCTGGTTTGCTTTGCTTTACCCCCATTAGGTGAACCCCCATCCTTATTGCTAGATGCCTTCCACCAGTTTCTACGGCTTCAGCCTCCTAGAAACTTCCAGACTTGCTTGTGGTCAAGTGAAGTTGCTGTTGGCAGGAGTGTAGTATTCTCAGTGAAGCTACTCGCTGCTGAGCACTTCGTAAGGCTCGTCACTGTTAGATGGGTTAAAAGGTTTTGTAAAAGCAGGTGTGTGGCAGGTAAGACTCCTGTGGCTATCCAACCCTATGACTGCAACGTAATTTCTTTCTATATCTGTGGCACATCTCAATATGAGAAAATGTCAAGATCCTCAGGACCTTACTTGAAGTTTAGATGACGGGACCTTTGTGGTGTGGTTGGCATCCAGCCACTGTTCCCAGCCAGGGCTGGAGTTACGAATTCCACTCGCCACACCTCATTCCACACTGCTTGTCAAATATGTGGAATAAGGCGCACGCATACCCTCACCCGTTGTTGTCTTCTGGATTGAAGCTCTGTTTGCTGTGCAAGGCAGCGCAGGTGGAAATCATGAGGTTTAGTGTTTCTGCTGAAAAACAAAACAATCTCACCACACATCCTTCCTCTCCCCCCAGAAAAACCTCTCCCCAAACTAATTCCCTTCAGTTCTTCAACTCCAGGGTGGTGTTCAGCAGAAATCAAGCGCTCAGTCGAGTGTGTCTGTACTGGGACGGAAGATGGCTGTCATGAGACAAATCCATAATTTAAGAATTGTTGCTGAAGTTAATTTCTGCTGCTCTCTACTAGATGATCACCACGAGACCCCGGAAACCTTTCCTGTTTGTTTCAAATGCTCTTTTATTTCTGACGTTACAATCCATCTGTTCCTGAAGGCAAGCTTTTCGAGTATTTATTCCAGAGGGGAGACCAAAGCCTGTCAAATGTTTTTGATTTTTTTTATTTCACCACCCTTCTCCACACTCTTACTGACTGAATGCCTCCTCCTGCTTCTGCCTGCCCTTTTCTTTTTCTTGCAGGGCTTTGTTGTTCCAGCGGGGGATGCTTCGGTTTCCCATTCCCAACACACGCTTTGAGTCTCTGTTGCCTCCTTTCCTTGCCTCTTGCAGGAACAGCCGTGCTTCAGCCTCTCTGCTTCCCTCCCCTGCCGTGCCGGGGAGGGAGCTGATGGTGTCCTGCACTGCTCCTCTGGGCAGCAGACAAGCATCAGTTAGGACACAAGCTGTAAGGCCTTCCTGGTGTTTCCCTCAAACTTACCTGGTTCCAGATAAAATCCTTTGCAGACGTCGACTCCCAGGCTTTATCTGGAATTGGTCTTTTAAAGACTCCGGATGTGTCGCTGTGTGCGACTGTCCCTTTATCTGCTCCTTTGCCTGTCAAGTCCTCCTCCTGTGATGGTTTCTTCCACTTTTCAGGTCTCTATTAGAATGTAGTGGGTTTTTTGCATGTGATTTTAAAAATTATTATTTCATTGAAGTTGGTGGTTGTCTCTACCTGACACCTTCTCCAGCTTTTGATAAACTGCTCTTTTAAAGATACTTTTTTTTTTTAGATACTTCCAAATCTCATAGTCTTGATCCTTCTTTAAAGTTGTTTTTTCTCTATTGCAGAAGCCAGGTGTAGTTCAGAGTTGTCAGTTTGGACCTGTAGAGGATGTTTCCCCTTATTGGCATGTCTTACTGGTTATTACCACTCAAGATATTCAGTGGGTTTGTTTTCTTTAGCTTTAGTTAGAGGAAGTCTTCCCCCCTATCCCAACAAAAGATTTCTTCAAGTATTATTTTGAATGAGGATAATTTCACATAAAGCTTACTGCCTCATCAGTAGTTAAATTAGCCGAGCTGAGCCTCTTGGCAAGGGCCAGCCTCTCCAAGAGCCCTGTTACAGAACATCCTACCAAAAGAGAAATTTCATACCTAAATGCTTACCCCATGGTGGTTGGTCCAGCTGCGGCAAGTGACAATGTGTGTTCTGGGTTGTCTCACTTAACTTCTATACGTTTTAAAAATAAAATAACTGTGTATTTTGTTTAGGTTTCATTTTCTTGGTGAAGCTGCCGGTTGCCTTTTTAATATCGAGCTGTCCTCAGAATCATCTAATGATGTGATTCTTCCCTGGTGTTGGCTTCTATGTCATAACACAGCTATATGTACTATCAGTTTATGTTAATGTGTCTTTATTTCTTGTTTTTCAATGTTATTGAAATGTGTTGTACATTGGAGGCAATAAAAGCCAATAGCTAGAGAAAGTGCGATAAGCATTTCTTGTTGATTGACAGGCATAGTCTTTTCTGCTTCTTTAAACATTTTCCGGTCCTTTTGTTGTCCAAGCACTGGTGCTTTCTGTGTTAGTAATGACCAGAGAAGCACAAACGCAGACTTAGAAGCAGACCATGCCATCCAAAGAAATGTATTAGATTTCATCCACTATTCTAAGGTGATGTGTACGGACTGCTGTGGTGTCGGGTCAAGTAAAAGCCTTTTAATACAAAAACTAACAGTTGCTCAGCTAGTTAGCAGAGGTCATTCTGTCTACACCTAGATAGTACATTGCTGCTTCATGAGGTTGGCAGTGGCAATGATGGCTTCTGTTAGCATGTAGCACATGGTTATATAGATTCGGGGTTCTACCCTTGTGGGCTAAAATTAGCTGCCAAATGGATGTTTTTATCATACGAGCTACAATGACTACTTGTAGGGAGAAATCCCTACAGGTCTGAAAACAATAATAATCAAAATTGTATTTCTTAGCCTTAGATCCTAAGGTATCTTTTACACATAATGGAATCAAATGAACCAAATCTAAAATATGCTTTGTTCATATGCCATATGGTTGTCATCTTGCCAAGCACTCTTCCTGCCTTCCAGAGCAGACTCCTGTGTTCTCCTCTCCTCAAATCCTGCCCTTCACGCTACCCAAAAAAATTGCTGCTTGACCCCATACACCTACCATTCCTTTTCTCCCTTCGTCCCTAAATGTTTTCCCAGCATCTAAGAAAACCTCAAACACCAGAAAGGAAGTAAACTGAACTAAAAACCTTCATGCACTGCTGCATTGAAGAAGCCTTTTGAACTTAACCACGGCTGCATTTAGCTTAATTCAGGACTTTAGCCCCTTCCTACCAGCCACCAAAAAGCCTACCTACTCCTCCAAGGGATTTAAAATCCAAAGATGGTCCGATTTTAGTATGGGGGGGAGAGGGGGGTAGGGAGGTATCTGGGTCACTGACGGTTTTGGGTTCGGGTCCCACGTACTGCATGCATAGCCCATTTTGGGAGCTCTGGGGAGGCCCCGGTTGTTGCGTGCTGCCTCGTACACCTATTTTTAGCAGGAGCCTGTTTCCTGTCCCCGCACTGGGAGCACCTGTGTGGTGTCATGCCGCCTGTCCCCAGGTGTTAAGTAACCCACGTGCGTTTTGAAATAGCTAATGATAATACAATTTCTCTCGTGTTCGGACTCTTTTCATTCTCCTGCTTGTTATGAAATCTGTAGGCTGATAATTTTAATGGGAGTTACAAGAGGAGAGGAGAAAGTCCTAGCCAGCCCTGGAAATGCATGGGATCGTGGTAGAGCCGAGTAAACACTCCCTCTTGCAGTCCGTCTTAACAAGGACTTCCAAAAAGCCTGTCGTTTCAGTAAGTTCAGCTTTTATCCTTTCCTCGCACTGTCCTCCCTCTTGGCAGTCTCTGGTGGGGTTTCGGTAGATTATCATTTTCGAGAGATAGGGTCGTTGCTTTACTAAGTTCAGCTTCAGAGACCTGCAGGGAGGGGAGGTGGATGGGAGGGAGGAGGAGAACCCAGCAATGATCCAGGGCTCCTAAAAGTCAGTCTTTTTTGCCCATAATGTTGCATTGCATCAATACTAGAGTGAGGGATGTATAATTTAGGATTACAATTTCACACCGTATTTCTAATTCTCTACCAGCCTGAACTGTAAGTGTCAAAATTGCAGTTCTGTTTACATCTTCGTCATAAATTAGATAATTATGAATGTATGGCTTTCTAGCCCTTTTGTGCCTTTTTTTCTGCAGTTAGGTTATAGATGAAGCTATCTGGTTTATTGTCTAGTCTCGTAATTACTAAGTGGACGCAATGTCTTCAAAATTACGATTCAGTCTGAGAATATTTTATTATTGGTTGCTGCAAGAAACATCTGGAGAGTGCCTAGAGCTCTTGTGTTACAGCATTTCAGAGGCACAGTTTTATTGCATCTTTATAATTTGTCCCTTTCCTTTTTCCTCTTCATATGGCAAGAAGAGCTAATAGAGGCTTTCTTGTGTTTTTAAGTCCAGTGAGGTGACTCCAGATATAAAATTCTTCACATAGTCTGAAGGTGGATTATTTTGTTGTTTGCGTGTTCAATCTGAAGTAGATAATGTTCTGTTGATATGTCCAAAAACGCATCTTCTCTAGATGGGTCAGTATTATCTCTTTCTGCTCCTAGGCAAATTAATAAGCCAAATTTAAAAAGTGCAAAGGAAAGCAGGCGGCTGGCTGATTCAAAGGGAGAGGCTATGTTTTTCATCACCACCCTTTCAAAGCCTCTCTGAATCAAAAGAACCATTGGATTGCGAAGGCAAGACCTATGCCACACCAGAAGCTCCCAGTTCAGCAATTTTCCCAGGGTAAAATTATAACTCATGTTTCCTCAGCACAGGCTGTAACTGGCAGCGTTCCTTCTACTTCTAAGGGTGAAATTGCTGGGGGGGGAACAGACATCTAATGTGCCTCTGGAAGTTTTACAATGGGTGTTAGCCTCCCTTTGTGGAAAGGTAGACGTTCTTCTGGAACATACCCAAGGGCAGGTGCTATTCAAACTGGAGTGTAAATTAACTTCAAATAAGGCAGTACGGGCCTATTTTTGTTCAGTTTGAGAGTCAAATTTAAAGAAGAAAAACCCATTTCTCAAATTCTGACAGTTTATGACGATCTTCCAGTTATCCCACTGCAGTCTGCATTTTTATGGGTCTTTAAAATCTTCAGATAGGTCTGCAATTCAAGATGTTAATCTTTATTCATGTACTACTGATAGGATCTTAACTCGCAAACAAAACAGACAGATTTTAGCAATGCTTGTGTTTTAGTGTTGCTTCTCACCAGAAGATTATCGGACAAATTGCAAACTCAGTCCGAGAAGAATGTAACCAGTTGGTTTCTTTCCCACTCAAATTTTGACACCATCTTTAAGGATTTGTTTAACTTTGTATTCAAATGTACCAGCGTGATTCTGGCAAACAGAAGTCTTTTCCTTTTAAACCCAGGAGGGAGTGTTGGTTTTTTTTTTTTCTTGTCCTTTTCTTATGTAAAGACTCTTACAAAATATGCGCAGAGTGCCTGCTAGAAGTGGATAAAAGGCAACACTTGAGTGAGAAGTCTGACCAAAAGTTACATTATTAATATATCTCAACCTGTGAGGCGTCCACCTGGGAACAGTTGGAAGATGGATTCCAGTGTTCAGAGCTCCCCTGTCCCTTCCCGTGTCCGTTCCTGCTCCGAATCCCACATACATGCGTCGAATGCCAGTCAGGTGCAGGAGATGGGCTGGGAGACCCTCCATCCCTCACGGAGGCAGCAGGAGCTGTTGGCTGCTCTGCGCTGGGCTATTCCCAGCGGCTGGGGAGGGCTGCCCGAGCGGCTGCCTCTTTCAGGGAGGAGGTGTGGACTCTGGATGGAGCCCCGGAGAACGGAGGTATGTTATCTGCAAAGGCGCTGGCAGGCCGCGGCTCCTGCAGCCGGGATGAAGTGGTCCAAGGGGTTTGGATCGATGCCGCTGCTCGCCAGAACGCATGAAGACTTGTACGGAGGAGAACTGGTCTGTCGTCTCTGTCCTTTGCCAAAAGGTGAAACTCCCTTTGCGTGCTTGCTTTCCTGTGAGGTACAGGTAAATTCACGTTGTCTCTGCTACCTGAGGTTTGATAGAGGTAAGAGAAGAAAAGCGACCTATTTTCCAGGTTTAAAGGAAAGTAAATGAAACTGTCCTCGGGGCAGCAGAAGCAAAGACTTTTGTCTTTGCTGTAGTGTTGTGGGCAGGGCTGCCAGGCTGCTAAAGGCTCTTCAGACTTGGCAGCCTCTTTCCCAGGGACTGCTCATCTTTTTAATAGCGTTTCCTTTTTTTTTTTTTTTTTTTTTCCAAAAAGTGTCCACAATGACTGTAGCCTTTCTCCGCTGAGACTGAGGGATCTGTTTGCACTTTCTGGCTTGTAATCGTTTCTGCAGTACCTGGCAGGATCCCCCTTTTGCCTGTGAGAATAAAGAAGGCTGAGTGAAGGTCACTGAGGTGCCTCGCTATGCGCCTCATGAAATATTTTGAGCTGGGCACATCTAGTTAGAGAAGGCTCAGGCTGGGGAATTACGCTTCCTTTGGGTCGCTCCTAAATCAATTTTATTGCTAGTTTGAGTAGAAGCCGGTGCAAAACAGACAAGCTCCTGGTGGAGCAAGTGGCCTGAAATGCCAGGTATCCAGTCCGCCGCTATCATAGGATGCCATTAGAAGCAGCACAGCAGGTCTGTTGACCTTTGGTCTGATGTCCTCCTGCGTCTAAACACTGCGTCTTCCAGCATGGTTAGGGGATGTTTTTGCCTGCTGCATCCTGGGGTAAACACCCTGTGATTATACGGTGTCGGGTGGGCAGTGCTGTGCTGTGCAGTAATTGAGAGCAGCTTTCAAATCCGGTTTTGCTTGTAAATTAAATGGCCGCTTTTACTGAGAGAGAATCGAATCAGCAGCACGTCTAAAGACCGTAGAAGTCATCTACTTCCATTATGAAAGCCAAAGTGGCTAGTGGAAGTGTGTGTGTTTTGGGAGTAGTGAATCTGGGCTGGACCCCCAAGTTATATGTGGATTTTTTTTTTTAATAGGTTTGGATATATGCCAAAGATCCTGCTTCTATTATGGGCTTAAGTCGAGTCCTGTCAGCCACATCTACCACTTGCTTGACCAAAGCATAGAGGGTGTGCACAGCAAGAAACGTCAGAAGAACAGAGCTTTACTTGCGGGGCCTGAATGTAATGAAAACATTTGGGCTGGCCTTAGCGCTGCTTACCCAAACAAGCAAGGGGCTGAGTTAATCTTCCATAAAGAGTACAAACTTATAGAATATCTTGAGGAAGGTATTAAACTTTTGTCTGCAGTTTCAAGGCTTAGCGGAATCTTCAGAGAAGTTTATAAGCACTTGAGAAGATACATCTTGTCTCTGCAAACGTGACCTTTTCCGGATTTTAGCCTCGCCTTTACTGCTGTACTGGTATAAGCACAGATCCTTGTTTGATTCCTGCTCTTATCCCTAAATCCCTTTTCTCCAGTTAGAGATTTTTTTCTTAAACTCTCCGTGGCCAGTTTCTGAGGAAGGTGTGGTTGGAGCTGTTCTGCTGAAGTTAGTTGCGTGCTGCAGACTCGGCTATTGGGCGCTGGGATTCTCAGAGTGCCTTCAAGCTCTTGTCCAAGGGCATTTTTAACTGTCCTGCCTCTCCAGGTAGGCAGCTCTCTCCATCCAGCACAAATACCTCGCTTCCCTCAGCCCCTTGCCTTGCATTTGGTTTTCTGCACCTGTGGCATTTATTCTAGGTCCTGATCAGCTCTGATGAAATCCCAGCGAGGCTCGTTTTACCAAGGAAATGCAACCACAATCTCTCCAGCACTCGCAGCACTGAGCGGGTGTACGTGCTCTGCAGCGCCTGCATCTCGAGGAGGAGGAGGAGGCTGTGAGCAGCCAGCGTGCGGGATGTGGAGCAAGGGACTCCCGTCTCGAGGGGCCGGATCGGTGCTCCACCCTGGGGCCAGTGCCTCTGGGACAAGGAGGATGTAGCAGTTAAAATTGCCCTGTCAGGTAAGTGTTCCAGTCACCACTGCTATAGCCATTCTGGTGTGACAAGAGGTCTATCATTGCCTTTATAGGCTTGATCTGCATTTGGGCTATTGCAGGATACAGAAGACAGCCTAACACAGTTCCTGCCACCTCCAGGAAAGGGTTTCAGCCAAGGCTTTGTTTCATGATGGCCTGTATCTTACACCCGGGCTCTGATGGACCCCACACCTGGGCTCTGATGGACCCCTCTGGGTATCTCTGTCCTCTCTGTCAGGCAGCCTTGTAGCATCCTCCATCTTCCTAAAATGCATTGCTGCATGTATTTCTGCAAATAGTACCGAGTGCTGCAAACATGGCACTGGCGGTGGGAGAAGTGAGCAGCTGCTTGGTATCATAGTAGGTCTTCTGCTGCGTTTGGGTGCTTCAGGATCTCAAGAAAACCTTCCTAACTTCTCAAGCTCTCCATTGTATTTGACTGTCTTGTGACAGAGGGTCAAATTATCCTATACATGTTGACAGACATTCAGGATTTAAAGTGAGGTTTTTCCTCCAGAGGTCTAAAATAATAATTCTGGTATTACCGCTGAGTCTCAAGGGGACCTGATATCTCTGCTTACCGTGGCTCTAAATTGCAACTGATAGTGTTCTGGGCCTGTTTCTCACGCAGCACTCAAACACAATTGTTTTGGAGTTTTGCTTTATAAACATAATTTGTAATGTTCAGAGTCGGCAATCCTAAAGCTCGCAGCTGTGAGGGAAAGAGCAGTCAGATTATATTGATGAAAGGCAAAACATGACAGTGTAATCGGCATATTTTTGCTGGGGGAAATGATGCACTGTTTCTTTGTTTTGCAGACCCGGTGACACCAGTACAGCCCAACCACCTCCTCAGAGAGCTACCGGCCATCAGTGTAAGGGTGAAGAAGCAGAAAGGGCTTGGATGTTCTCACGTGTAAAGACTTTTTGCCAAAGATCTGGGCAAATTCTTTGTGCTTCTGCACTCTTCAGAGTGAAGGTGAAGAGAAGGCACCGCAATGGCACGCGTGCCTTAAGAGACCGAAATGCAGCTTGCGTGCTGCACGCTGTGCACGTGGTCCTCTTTGACCACCTTGCAGGGCTCTGTCTGAGGAACCAGCACAACCTGGTGTCATCTGTGGAGGCAGCGTACCATGGCCATAGCCAGAGAATTCAATGTGAGGACATCGCCAGCCCACAGAGGTGCCCAGGGTGGGGCTTTCCCCTTCCAGCAGGACAAGCACCTGGGCTTCCCGGACACATAGCTCTGTATCTCTGCCTGCTTGCTACACCTTCCAGAAGTGCTGTTTGTACTGTACTGATATTGTTTACATTGAATAAATGCTTTCTCCAGCCTCTTTGTTGTGGTGACTGTTTTTGCTGAATTGAAAAAAAGTGGGGGGTACTTGTTTAAGCATTGTGGTGAGACATGATCATGATTATTTTTTTTTTTTAATCTTTAATGAAATGTTTGTTTTGAAAAAGTGCATCCTCAAAATGGGGACACTTGTGTGGGAGCTGAATCTGAGAGTAGTCCTAATGTTCCTGGTTTGGATGAGGGACTTGGACTGGGCTTTCCCGCATCCCACAAGCATCCCTAAGCATCAGCCTGCTGTTTATTTCAGAGTTGGGTGCATAGCTGTCCGTGACACTTGAGTGATTTCTGCTTTGTACTGAAGGAAAAGGGATTTGTCTCCAACTTCTGAAGTTTGTTCACTGTTTGGATTGATTCTCCATACATGTATGTGATGTATGTATCCATACATGGGATGTATGTGTTCAAGGGAGACTTTTCTGCTGGAGGTGGCTGATGTAGGTGTGCTGACTGGTGTCGCCAGCTGTTCCTGGGCACCAAGCTTTTGTGAGAAGAAACATCTGTCTCCTGGCTTTCTGTTGTGAAAAAAAGACAGTGAATACAGGCAGACTTGATGCTTTAGAATAAACTACTGCATGATTATCATTTCTAATGTCCAGACTAGATGAGACAAGCTTGTCCTCACCTCTCCCCAAAAAATCCAAGAGAGTTTTAAATACGTAACTTTGAGTTTTTCAGCAGTGAGAATTGCTTGGGCTGTGACAGGGAGCATCCGATAATTTTAGAATTTGATACAAAGGCTAAAGCTACAGTATATTGAGTAGCATATATACACTCCTGCTTGAGCTGGGCTGGCTCATGGGGGAGATGTTGGCTATAATAACCCTAGCCAGCAACGCCTTGACCTGCAACCTAAAATGATCCCCACAGTCTGGTGAGTCAAGTAGATGTTTTGTACTTGAATGTTGTTGGTCCTCCTGTGAGTGAGCTCGGGTTGTCTTGTAGTAGCATGGTTTTTGTCAACGTTTCTGGCTTAAGAAGGGGACTGGAATGACTTTACTCAAGACCACAGAGTGTAAATAACACTTCTGAAACTACTGCTAATCGTAGCAGTCTAACGTGAGCGAGTATTTTGAGGGGAGGAGGAAGCCTCCTGCCTCTTTGATTTTTGTACATTTAGCAGCATGTTGTAATAACTCACGTTCTTCAATTATCTCTTATTTCTTCCACTTGCTACCAGAAGATTGACATGGTTCCTGTGTTGTTCTTTGGTAGACCAGTTGCATGGGTGCACATCTCAGCCCTACAGCTACTGTGTTTTTTCACCCCATATGTAAAGGCTTATTCTTTAACTATATTCTTGAATGGAGTTGGGGACAAGGTGGTATAGAAGTAAAAGGCAGGAAGGAGAAGAGATCTGAAAGCTCTCCTCATGATCCTCAATCCCCTTTGGTAGAAAGACTTCTAAATCCTGAGGATTTTTGTAAATCCCAGGGAGGAGGAGTTCAGGCAGGGCTGCTTTTGCTTCTGTTGAGCCTACGGGAGGGCTTGCCTAGGGCAGAAAATGAGAAGCAGGTTCAGATATACTCAAAAGACCTGGGCCTACCAACTGCTTGTTGTTGAAAGACTCCTTCAAATATCAGCAAGAAAGTGGAGGAGCCCCAGACTGCTCTCATAGAGCAGAGGTTTTGTATGCTCAGCCAAAACTGAAAAGTTTTATATGACCTAAATGCTTTTAACCTCCCTAGCACATAGCTTTTAGCACTTTTGAGTATGTAGTTGCAGTAATAAATTCATTCTGATTGGAAATCCAAACTCATTATTTTGAAAAGTTGTTGGAAAAAAGTCTTTGAGTACTAACAATGATAAATGTTTTACAGGGTATTTCAAGTGTTTTGGTGCACAGGAAGCATTGTAAAACCTGGGATTTCCTGTTCTTATTTAATTTTTTGGTAGGGTAAACATTAAAATGTTTGAGAAGAAAAGGTACCAAGTGAAAAACGGGCTGTTGTCAGATCAAGAAGGTTGCTGCCCATCCAGCCCGCGCAGGCTCTAGCTCTGCTTTGTGTCCCACTCGTAAATAACGTTGGTGCGGTTCCCGAGGCAGATGACAACCTCTGTGATCTCCCATGTGGGAACAGCCATGGCTGAGCTATAAACCCTTCCTGGGTGCAGGTCTCACCTGCCTGACATCAAGCATACCATGGAAGACTTCTGAAGAGCTTTTTGATCCTTTTTGTTGTCAGCTTTCTAGATAGCTTGCTGGATCCCATTGAGTTTAGTTTCTACAACTCCCTTATAGAATCATAGAATCATTTAGGTTGGAAAAAACCTTTAAGACCATCAAGTCCAACTGTTAACCTAGCACTGCCAAGTCCACCACTAAACCATGTCCCTAAGTGCCACATCTACACATCTTTTAAATACCTCCAGGGATGGTGACTCAACCACTTTGCTGGGCAGCCTGATCCAAGGCTTGACAACCCTTTCGGTGAAGAAATTTTTCCTAATGTCCAATCTAAACCTCCCTTGGTGCAACTTGAGGCCATTTCCTCTTGTCCTATCACTAGTTACTTG
Source organism: Calonectris borealis (assembly GCF_964195595.1). Classification (NCBI taxonomy): domain Eukaryota; kingdom Metazoa; phylum Chordata; class Aves; order Procellariiformes; family Procellariidae; genus Calonectris; species Calonectris borealis. The sequence goes on from NC_134313.1 coordinate 51,544,849, forward strand.
GCAGAAGAGACCAACACCCACCTCACTACAACCTCCTTTCAGGTAGTTGTAGAGCGCAATGAGGTCTCCCCTCAGCCTCCTCTTCTCCAGACTAAACAGTCCCAGTTCCCTCAGCTGCTCCTTATAAGACTTTGCTTTAAACCCTTCACCAGCGTCTCTCCTCCTGTAATTGTTTCTAAGGAATTATATTTGTAATCACTTTAGATAGTAGAAGCTTAATTTACCAGCAGTGCCTTGTTCTAACCACTTCTTACTTAAGCTTGTTGACTTCCTTGTTTGCAATAATCCAATGCAAGCAGTGTGTTTCTTCAGAGACTGTTTGCCCCGTGTTATCCTTTCCATAGCTGAACCAATACAGTGATTTAACTAAACTTTAAACTGATCTGTTCAACAAATGTCAACGGTCTTAATGCTGTATTGGATGGCATCTTAATACCCATTAGATGGTGATCATCTGTGCGGTGGCTGCACTAGTGGGTTCTGCTACATAAAAGAAACTGTTTTTTAAGCACCCGGTTCTCTGAATACCGTTTCTGCTTTAATTTCTCTGGGGCAACTGCAGTAGAAATACCATTGCCTAATTTCAAAGTGGTCGCCAAAACAGTAGTGAACTGGTTTTATCTAGGGAAATGTGCTTCATGAACTAAGGCTGGAGAAAGGCTAGCATTATTGTATTTAATATCTAACCACTGAGCAGATGGGCGTTGTTTCTTGGGGCACAATAAATGCAGGTAACTTGAAGGGGGAATGTTGAAAAGGAGGAGGGTGAAATAAGACAGCAAAGGTTTTATTATAAAGTGTTTTTATTTCTTGGGAGTTTTAGTAGGTGAACTGTGTAAATGGCTGCTTGGTTACCTTTTGTTTTTGGAACCCGATTCCCTTTTCTTATGGTTTGTTGGGGGTTTTTTTTTTGGTTTTTTTTTTCTTTCTCCTTGTAAAATGCCCACAATCCTTTGACCTATCTCCTATCCTGGCAGTAATGTTTATACTACACATTCTTCTACCGTTTCATGCAGCCGGTGCTATCGCAGCTATGCTGAATGAGGTCCCAGCCTAACTACAATATTAACCCTGCAAATCTGTTCATTTTCTCCCGAGCAGCCCCAGGCAGGGTATACAGGAGAATGTGTCCAATTGAAAAACTATTACAGACTCGGTGGTGCTGCAGTGTGCTAAATTGCAACAGGGCTGTGTTTTTCTGCCAAAGAGGATCCTGCTAAGGGAGGTGGTGATGTCTGTCTCATACAAGTTACAGAATTTGGTTTTCGTTTTAGTCTCGGCCTTCGTTGATGACTTTTTTTTTTTTTTAAACTGTTTGTCTGATTTTAAGTACTGAAATGTGTTCCCTTCTTCACACCTGCTGCTTTCCTCCTGCTAATCGTCCAATGTGTGCTTTTGGTTTTTTTCCTCCCTGGTTGGTATCACTCCTTGCCTTCTTACTTTCACCTTTCCAGTTGTTTTTAATTTTTTCTTCATTATTTTACTGAATATCATACTGCAGATCAGTAGCATCTTGGGTGGTGGTTGTACCACATGGCATTTATAGCAGACATTAGTTTTGCATAGCGTGTGTACCTTATTTTGTCTGGACTTGTCTTCATTGTGCTGCAGGCACCTCCTCAAGCAATTGTAGTGATTAAGCGTGGTATTTCTGCAGATTTATATTAACTTCTGCTTATAAAGAAACAGAAGAAAACCCAACCCTCCCCCCCAACATCTAAACTAGATGTTTTTCTTCATCCCCTTCGTTTTTATCAGTACTTGACCTAAGCTTGCTTTTGCGTATGAAAGAAAATTAGTTAAGTACCTTGTGGTTTATAGATGCCTTTTGTTACATATTACTTGGATTTATTGTGCAACACTGGCCTGTAAATCATTTCAGTTAGACATTTACCTGGCTCGTGTTGCCTTTATGGTTTGAATCTTTTAACAGCCATGAAAAATGGAGAAATGATGTTTTCGGCGGCGAAGGGCTTTGCTAGTCCGAATACCCCGTAACTCTCTCTCACGGCTGTGCTCTGCTTCTGCGAGGTTTGCTGCCCGGCTCTGCAGAGATGTTTACAAGGAATCCATTACCTTTCCCGGCTGAAAGACGTGTCGAAAGAACAAAGAGAGTTTTGTGATGAAGTGTATCTGACTTCTCGCTGCTTTGCTTACCTTTTAAATGTAAAACTTGGTAATTTGCAAGGGCTTTTAGTTCTCAAGGCATCCCTGTAAGATTCCACCCCGTATGGAGCTTTCCTTCAGTCGCAAGCGGGGTTGTCTCAAAACCGCTCTCGAATGCATTTCTATTTTAATCCCCAACTTTGAATGCAGCCTGCCTTACTGGCTCCAGCAAATCGCCCTGCCCTGCCCCACCCGCCGCGCGCGCAGGCTGTGTCTGCTGTTTGCTGGCGTTACATCTCTTCCTTTGTGACTAAAAGTTGGTTTCATCAGCAAAGCATCGGCTCCCGCTCCGCTCTCGGAGCTCGCCTGCCTCGGGAAGTCGCTCAGACCTGCAGCCTATGCGGGGCACGCGGGGGCATCTGTCGCCATACGTATAACTTTTAAATGGAAAATGTCTTTCTCAAAGGCTGTCGATGTCCAGTGGTCTGCAGTCCATGAGCAGTTGACTAGTCCAGGTGTTTCTGCTTCTGTTTCCGTGCTATGTGAATTGGGAATTCGAGAGAAGAGTGTGCAGGATGGAGGAGTTGAGGGTTTGTATTTCTGTTCTGACTGTACGGCAGTGACGGAGGGCTTGGGAAGGAGCAGAAAGTCTACCTGGGGTCATCTTGATTAAGGAAAATAGTACTTGTTCTTGGTCTTTCTGTCCGCAGCTCTTTCTTTCAGAGCCTTTAGCAGCTCCTAAATACGAGAACGAGCTTTTTTTTTTTGTATGGGTTGTCTGTCACGAGCAGTGTTCAGGAAGAACTTGTTTTATTGAACATGATTTCTACTTTGTGGGTTTTATTGCTGCATTTTGCCCCACTTTACCTATTTAAAGCATAGCCAGTTAAGACTCTTAGAGCTGGCTTGATTTTAAAAACTGCCAAATATTTGTCTGTGCTTTAATAAGATTAAAATCATAAGCTGAGACTATGAGACAGTGGTATTGGCTAGAGACTGTGGGTTTCTGTGAGATTTTTAAGGAGATCATTAACCCAGGTCTATCTCTTCACAGGACAGTCGGCCCAATATGTCAAGACCTCTGATCACTAGATCCCCTGCATCTCCATTGAACAATCAAGGCATTCCCACTCCAGCACAGCTCACAAAATCCAACGCACCAGTTCACATTGATGTGGGTGGGCACATGTATACCAGCAGCTTGGCCACGCTTACAAAATATCCCGATTCCAGGTAACTTTAAAAAGCTTGTTCTGCATGTCTTTGGCAACTCCTTTTCTTCCATTTCATGCTTGGACGTCCTGGGGCTGTCTTAGAATGACAAATTTAGCTGCTTTTCTTTCAAAATTAAATTAGGTTTCTTTGTTCGTAGGAGATTTGAGACTGACTTTTCTTTCCCTGCTCCACTATGTTTCAGGCAAATGGCACTACTGCAAATCCCTGTGTGTACGTACTAAAACGAAGTCAATGGTAAAAAGCACTTGCTTTCTACCTCCTAGAATTCTGGTTTTATGCCAGGGCACCCGTTCTGTGGTTTATTACATTCAAAACAGTAGCGATACTGCATTTAAGTCCAAAGGTGGGGGTGCTGGGGTATTTGTTTTGTTTCTTTTGGAGCAGTAACCACTCTCCTGTAGTATCAACATGTAATCTCAGATGTGTCACTTGAGGTAAAGGCAAGGTTGTATGTAACAAAATATAGGACAGCATTAACTGAATACTTTTTATAGAATCTTAGGACTTTTCAAATAATTAGACTCTTAACTCTCACGTAACTTCTAAATGAAACATTTGTGACTCTGGTAGCTTACTGGTATTAAGCAGTTAGAAAACTTCTGCATGCATGAGCAAGTGGTGTATGTAGAGTAGATGAAATAAGAGTGCAGCTTTAAGAAAACAACAGCGCAACAGTGGATATTACATGGTGGTGATGGCAGATAAACACTGTAGTGATACTGTAATTCTAAGAGTTGGTTATCGGTTAGCAGGCATTGATTGTGTCCACAGTATTAGTCTATACCTTGCCCTTCACTGCCCGGTCCTGCTCTCGAGGGAGGAAGGCGGCGTTACCTTCGTGGTCTTTCCAGCATTTCAGGGGGAAGTTTCTGAGTTTCTCAATCCCGCAACTCTGACTTGCCTTTCCAAAGGGCACAAGGCACACTTCATGGGATGTGATTTTGTTCTAAGCGAGGTGCTACTGCCTCTGCAGCCTTGCCTGCATAGGTTTAGGTGGGACTGGAGTAGTGCTTCTAACACTAAGAGCTGACAGCGCTAGAGGAAGAGAACAGTAAATAAAGGCGTATGAAAGAGAAACAGCTGGGCACATGGCCTGTCTTATGACAACCTCCTCAAGGAAAGCCGGGCAGAGGGAAGTAATAGAAGCCATGCCAAAGCACAGGCCTGCCAGGAGAGATTGAAGCAATGTCTGGAAAAACTTGAACTGTTCTTCGAAAACCAAATCTATCGTTTTGGGGAACTTTTTTTAGGACCTGCTTGTGCTCAACTACTAGGAGTTGTGATTACTTAACGTTTTTTCAGTAGTGGGAGTAGTGATGGTGTCTGAAACTGTTGTGTGTGCAGTATGAGAAGCTGCTGCTATTAATACATGCAGCTTCTGTTTCCATGTCAAATTCACCAGGACAGCACTTTAAGTGAAGAAACACTAAAATGTCTTTCATAAGTGTGTATGGTGGCAGTGGAATTTAAGCTTAATGTATTCTGTGTTCAATTGAGCCATTGTAGCACTTGAAAGTGGAAGCTATAACTGTAGTATCAAAGCCGGTATAATAAATTAAACATTTTTTAAAGCTCTTCAAGCATAATTTAAAGAAAACCCAAACTCTGAGTTATAGTCATTCTGTTTCAGGTCGTTCTGACATGCTTTTGTGTTTAATTTTTGACAGTAAGTGTCTTTTGAACCCCTTGACGAGTGAATATTTCCAGTGTAGCTGTTAGAACCCGGAATTCCCAGCCACTTCCAGAACTTGAGATTTTTCTTTAACATTAGCAGCTTCAAAAGAGCAATTACTAAACTCGTTTGGATATCAAGACAATGGCATGAAGCAATAAGCTGGCAATCACGATATAGTCGTTTGGGTTTTGTCTGTGAGATTTTACCTTAATGTTTTTTGTCAATGGGGGTGTGTGTGTGATTATGTATCTCTCTCTACACATATATATATGGATATGGTGAGTGCTGGGTACGAATTATCCAGTAATATTTGGACCTTAATACAAATGTTCATTGGAGCCTGACCTGGTCAGTCTATATCTACAGTCTAACTTTGTTAGTGTTAGTTAATCCAAGGTTTTGGCCAACATTGCTTGTATGTTTTCTTTTTCTACCAATATCACATGTGTGAACGAGATCAAAACTAAGGCAGACCTCACAGATATCTTTGGGCCAGTTGAAGCCTTGCGAGGCTTACTGTCATATGAAGTATTGTCTATGAAAAATAAGGTCTTGATTATCTTGCCTGAAAGAGCACTGCTCCAGGGATGAGTCAAGGCATAGGTTGCAGGCTCCAGCATCTAACAGGTTGAGACATGAAAGTCATTAGGCTTCTGACTCGTATTACATGTAGTCTAAGGGCCAGAAGCCTAAAATGAACCTTTCATCTGTGGGCCAGGTACCAGAGTCATCTTTCTTTGAGAGATTGAAAGGGTGATATCCAAACCAGCAGCTTTGGAGTCACTGTGACTTGCTGGTGTGAAGGAGACCTATCCTGATAGAGCAGTCTCTGCTTTGGAGCAAGTGTACTCTTCCTTCTCCTTTTGGGTTCAGTAGCATCTCATCGTGTGCCTCTCTATTTTCTCCTTCTTGGACAATAGAGTAAGAACTGGAAAGAGTACTTTAAAAAGGGTTCCTTAAATGATACAGGTAAAGACTTGTAGCTCGCAGGGCTCATTTTCCGTAATTCTTTTGTTAGATCCCCCAAACTGGTCTGTGACTTGATATGTAAAAAGCTTACTGACAGGTATCCATTAATTCCTCCAAAGAAACCCAGGTGAGACTATAAAAACACCTTGCTGCTGATGCTGGGTCCCTGCCCTTTGCTGTGGAAAGACCATTGAGGGCTTCTCTCAAATGCTTTTGTGATTGAAGAACCCAAGGAATCGGAGCCTATCTGTGTTTTGGCCAAAGACTGACACAGTGAAGCAATCCAACAGACAAGCAGCTTATCTAACAGATGGTTTGAATTGAGTAATCCTAGAATTTTAAATCCTGACGCTGAAATAATGCTAAAAAAAAAAAAAACCAAAAACAAAACCAAAATTCATTTAAAAATCCAGTAGCATAGAATTCAAAGGAGCCCAGTTATATTCCAGACCAGGGAGAACCTGCTGTTTTCACAAGGAAGATCCCATATGATTATTTTATCTCATCAACAGGCTTCAGGTTCTCCCAAGCCACCAGTGAGACCATGCCTCAGACATGATCTCATGCAGCTGAATAATACAATTTGCCAGACTTACACTGATTCAAATTGCCTCTTCTTGAAGCTATCTACCAAGATGACCTAACGTAAGGTTAGTCTGCTGAAAGAAATAGTAATTTTCTTTAAATGCCTGAGGAGGGGGCAGGTGTCCTTTTGTGCAGCTCTCTCCACCAAGACTGTAGACCTTGATGCATTCACCTGTATACAGATTGTTCCTCGTTTTTTTTGAGTTGTCAACTGATGGTTATTCATATGTCCATGTGAATGGACCAAAGACATTGTTTCTATTCTGTGAGGAGTCTTACGGTTTTGGACTTTGTTCTGTTTTGAACTAGATCATGCCGTCTTCTTCTCAACAACCTTTGGTTTATTCGAAGTTACCAGATCTGCAGGATGATATTTGGCAACCCAAAGTTATCTGTTAAAGATCTGGGTGCACTAAATTTTTTTATTATTTTGGTTTTGCAAGTGAAGATTTTAAAAAATAGGTCTGCTTTCCACTGCCCAGAAAAAAACTAAAATTTTTTATTCCAGGGAAGATGGATACAAGATGAAGGTCTGCTAAAGGAGCCTTTCTCCCCTGAGAGCTGAGGCACATGCATGCTGTCCCATTGTTCCCTATGGTCACCAGAGAGTCTGAGGAAAATGGGTTGAGGTTTTAGGATTTATGATTATGAGTAGAGGAAGCACAGGCCTGTTAGTTCTGATATTTGAACCTGAGCAGCCTACTCTCCTTCTTCCAGTGCATTATCATCCTTCAGTAGGATCAAACTTTTGCTTGGAGTTGGCATTCCTACATCTCTTAGCCTTAATGCTGTCTGTATGGTATCTACCAAAAACTATTGTGCACCAGGCTAAGACAACCTCAACTGACTATCAGAACTAAATGGGAAGATGTTTAACTTCGATCATATGAGCGCCAGCTGTCTGATATCTCTGATATCAGCAATATCAGCAGAGTTGTCTATCTCATAGGTTCAAAGCATCTGGACTTTTAATTAGTTCTGTCCAAGTCATCTGGTACAAATATTTCCATAACACCATGGCATTGGATTGCCACATCCTGTATTCCCAGCACAGAATGGGAAGATTTCATTAAAAACCATGTCTATATTTCTTTGTAGAACCTTTCGGAGTATCTGTTTGCATTGCTACATCTCCCATCTTGAGTTACTCCCTGCATATGAAGATGGATTCTTCTTAAATGGTATTTCACAATACTTCCAAATTTCTGCCCAGGGCTGTTTCAGGTTTTCATGTGAACCAATCCATTCGTGTCCCAGTTTTCTTACCCAATCTTCACTCTCAGCCCTCAGGGAAATTAAATTTCACACACTTGGATACAGTTAGGACACTGGCATTTTTTTTTTGTTGCTAAGGGTTTCTTTTGCATCAGGAGCACAGAATTACTTAGGAGAATGCCCAAACTGTCCTTGGCCTTTTTTGACAGTTTGCGAGCAAGACTTACCCTTCATAGGTTACGTAGGTGGACCTCCAAGGACATGCTATGAATTAGGCATGTTAGCACTGTTTACCTGTTTCAGAGCTTTGGCAGTTTCTGTTGTCTGTAGACTGTCCCCCATTCCAAAATAAGACACCAACGTGGCCCTTAGTTCAAACTTCTGCAGGTTGCAACATCATGCTGGAGACTTGTGGTTCGGTAGGAGGTCTGTTGTGGTGGGGGTGTTCTCTACTTTGCGTAGGACTCCCTCTGCAATGTCTCCACGAGAGCAGCCCTGTTGCACGTTTCCTACTCACCTCGGATAGTACCTCTCAAACTGCTGTCATGTGATGCTAATTGGCTAAAGAAAGAAATCCAAAGTTTTCTAACTAATGAGAATTTGGGTTTGGTTTTTTTTTAAGGAAATACTAACAGAATGGGTGTTATTACATCTTTATTTCCACTCTCCTTATTTGGATTCGTCTTCCTGAAAGGCACATCCCTATCTGTGGAGGTATTTGGTGATCGCCCGATGAGGTGGTAGTTCTTAAATCACACTACAGTAGCTAAAGACTACAGTAGGCTTGTGCTTTTTGAGAACAAACATTGTGTTGCAAGTTGTAAAGAGTAAGCTTCCTTGAGAGTTTTCAATATTGCTATATACTAGCTCAGCTGTGTTAGCGTGAATGGGCCAGGTCGCAGAGTTTTAGTATTTTGTAACATTCCTGGCAGGGGGGAATAGGCAGAAGAAGTTGGCAGAGGCTCAGTTTAATCTTCATTACCTATCCTGGCTTGCTCATCTAGTTATTCACCTTTTATATTTCATCATTTGATTGCAGCATGGTCTTGTGGCAAGGGAAAGGGAGGGCTTGGGATAGGGAAATACATTGGCTCCTTCACTGACCCGTTCTGTGACCCAAGATAACTGATTTAACTTTGAGCTTTGGTTGCTTCCTACCAAGGTTAACAAAAAAACAATTTGTAAAATGCTTTGGGATGATGATTGAAAGTGTAAAAGATTACTATCTCTAAGCATAAATATTTATAGATGCCAGTAACTGAGATAGAAACAGTTGATGGTGTTGGTATCCTCTGTAACATGTATTAGTAAAAAATGAAATGTTGATTCGTGAGGACCAGACTCAATACAGTTAGGCAGTACAGTTGTTTTTGTTGGTGTAACCACATATACAAACTTGGGGGAAAAATAGAAACAAAACTGTGAATGATAGTATACTTTATGCCTATTTCAAGAAATTCAGAGAATTTACACAACTGATATTGTAAAGAGAAATCTTTTGTAACACACATCTGTCAATAAAGAGCTCAGAGGGGTATTTTCTGGTGCCGGCTGAACCAAGATTAATTTTATTTCTAGGTGTGTATATTGAACTCAGGGTATATATTGACCTCATTTTGCCTCAATTAATGATCACCACAGGTCAGTCATCACTGTCGCCTCAGTAGAAGTGAATATTTTCCGAAGCTTAGTCCTGTAATATGTTTAACTTGCAAGATCAGCAAATCGTTGCTGTTGCTTGTGGCTGGTGACTAGGTGAAAGAAATAGCACGATCAGATTAGCAGGTTCTCGCATCGTGTGGTCAGCAACTGGCGGTGAGTCATCACTGAAAGGGGCCTCGGAGCTGATGTCTTCCTGTTCTAAGTGTCGGTAAAAGTGGTTTTGTCTGTTATTTATTTGGAGGATGAAAAGAAGTGTTTTCTACTTGTTCAATGCTTTTGCACTCAAATGTGTAAAATGACAGCAAAATCGTGATAGTGGATTGTTAGAGTACTCTTTGCACATACACAGATCCAGAGAAAGTAGATGTGCAGGCTTTGTATCGCAGGGGTTCATGCCATGGTTAACTATGGCGGCATGGCTATGACAGTGTGGATGGAAATATTCAGGGGAATAAATCTGTACACTCGGGAGTGTTATAAAGCTAAAGGCTTCAGCTCCTTATTTCTGAGGCTAGTAGTCCTCTGAAGTAACAAACATTTTTCTTGAGGGGAAGGAAGAAAATCTGTATCCGTGTTGTCACTATGGCTCATAGATCCCTTTCCCAATAGGCTTGTGTGAGGTTGTATGGGTTGGATCAACCTGTAAGTCAGGGAGAGGGGAGGTTGTCAATAACTAGTTTGAAGGGTCTGTGCTCTAAGGAATCCTTCCATTGCAAAGGCTGCTTGATATCAGCTCCGTAGATGGAAATTTGTCAGTGAGGAAGAGTTTGTTGTTGTAGTATTTGCACTTTTCTACCCTGTAGCATGGCTTCATAAACCAGGCTGCAGGCACCCAAGCAGTATTTCTCATTCTGACTGATCAAGAAGATACTCAGGAAGGAAAAAAGGAGTGCTGAGTCTATAGGTCTTGCTGGTCTGATAAGGAAAAGCCCATTAGAAACTGAGGTGGCACTGAAGTATTCTGCTTATCGGTCATTTCTGATAGGGTCCAGGTTTGAACCGTAGTCTTCAGGTTTAGTGGTTTGGTTTGCGTTTTGCTGTACTCAGTCCTTGCACTCAGGAACCTCTGTATGTTAGCACTAGGTTCTCATCCTGCTCCCACATGAACTGTTTGTACTTCATTGGTCTTTCATAAATTGCAATGTAGTTGCTAAGCAAATTGGCATCTAGTACGTACATAATTGCAGAAGTAAACATTTGGCTTCCAGTTTTACCGTCAACACCCGGCCACCTCTTGGGTGTGTTTGGAGCTTTAGGATATAGATTCCAATTTCTGGCTTACTTCTTTCTGGTAATGATCAACCTTCTGGCTGGGTTTCACGTATACAAGTCTGTTTGCCATTTGGGGATGTATTTGCAAAGGTTGCACAGGGAATGGTGAAAACTGCTTAGGACCCAATGGTTATCTGCACTTGTTTTAATGCAAATAACGCATAAATGCTATGTTGGCCAGGAGAACGTTCCTGTTATGTGGACGTGTCCTCTAACTTAACTGGTTTGCTGTTTATTCAAATGTCGTCATGTCTTAACCAGACAACTGTCATCTGGCAAGTTTTATTTCTTCTTTGTCATTTGTTCTCAATCTTTCTTTCTCCTTAGTCTACAGCTCTCAGGATATTGCTGTCTCTGACTCCTGCCCTTCAATATCTTTTTTTCTGTCCCCATTCTGCTCTGAGCATTGACCCTACTTCTGTCATCTGAATTCCCTCATTGCTTTGTCTTAATTTCTTTTTCATCTACACTTTTCTATCTCTGTTGGAAGCAGTCGGAGCTCACAAAGGCTGACCTGACCACATCAAGGCACATTGCTTGCTTGCTTGTCCCTTTCTCCCCACATACCCTTGGTTTTCTGGCTCCTGTTAATGGTGAACTTTCTTTGAGTAGTTGAGCAGCCAGCGTATTTTATAGATATTGCAGATGATGCTTTCACACTTAGTGACATCAGTTGGAAGGATGCTCTGAGACTCATTGATATTGATCTCTTTCATTGAGTCTTTGAATCGGTAATAAAAATAAACTATTTCCAACTGTGATGTGTACGTTAGCTTGGATCTGTAGGACTCTTCCAGCACAGTTGTCTCTACACCTCATTTGGACAATTTTCTTGGCACTTTCAAGGCACTTTCTGCCTGCTTCAGAGAACCGAGGGGCTCCTGCAACAGTTTGAAAGCAATCAAGCTGAGTTTGTAACTACTTCTTCTGGCATGCTTTGTAGGGGCACACCTTTAGGAAAGCAGTGGTCTCACGGTCACCTTCCCACCCAGCCCTTCCACTGTGCAGTGCCGTGAGCGTAGACACTTGGGCTAGCTCAGATGCTCAAAGCAATATAGCGCAATGCTCCACCTGGACTCGTTTATCCTGCTTCCAGCTAAGTCAGCTGTGCCGCGTCTGGTACCCAAGCTAATTACTGAAGACCTATCTTTTATATTTCTACACACCGCTGCATTTTGCAGAACAGGCACTCGGTGAAGGAGAGCAACACTGGCAATTCAGTTTCCATGAATTAACTTTCTGTTTGTGACGGATTAAAAAGGTGGAAGGGGAAAGTAATGGAAAGATTACGGGGGTTTTGCTCATAAGATGAGGTGGTTGAGCATAGCAGTATTAAACGCGATGGGGTATACCTCAGTAGTTCATCAATTTATAAAGATTAATTCTACCTCTTAAACCCCAGTGGGGTTTTCATGTTAAAATGTGACGTGCCTGTCAGTCAAATGGTAGACATAATTGTTCTTTAAGTGACCTATTAAAATATCATTCCTTTTAATTAAAAATTGTATTTGTGTTCTCGCACAGGCTATATTTGAACAGTAAAAACTCTTTTCAAATGAGGCGCGTTGCAGGTAGAGAGCTGTCATGATCTGTGTGACACACGCGTGAAACAGGAGCGATTGAAGTCCCAGTGCAGCAACATGTGGCTTGCCTTCGGCTCCCGCTGACACGGGGGGAGATGGAGGGATAAGCAGCATCTCCCAGGACCACACCCAAACCCTTTGCATTCCTTGCCTAAGAAGTTGCTTGTAGTTACTTATTGTGGCATAGAAAGTTATAATACACAGCATTTGCCATAAGTGTGTCACTTCAGAGCATATGATGGATTATGTCCTTCCACACCCCAAAAGTCGTCTTTGTGCTGTAATTAAAAAATAAATGTTGCAATGTTAAATTGGAAATATTTTCTGCCGTACAATGAATTTGTTTTGTTAGGTTGCCTGGATGTAATTGCAACAATGTCAGTGTATTAAACCCTTGTCACGGGGTAATGGTTTCCTGCCGCTACATCAGTGCCAAGGACTGCTTTGCTTAGCAGCTCTCTTGCTGTTTCTCCATCAGCAGTAGTGATTATTTTGCTCCTGTGAAACTTTTTTTTCTTATTTTGTTCCCTGTATGCATACTATAAATTACAGTTCTGTGCGAATGCTAACCACAAATCCTAAACAGTAGGAAGCGCTGCCCTGCCAGAGAGCGGCTCCGCTGGGAGCTGGTTTTAGGTTCGCCCAAACTTGTCGGCGATCCGAGGGGAAGAAGGCGTTCCAAACCGTGAAGGTCTGCCGGGCCCCTTCTACCCATCTGAAAATTGATCCCTCTTAAACAGTTTAGAGGGCCCTCAGGGTCTTACAGCTTACATAAAAAATGAAAGCCCTTCCTGTCTCAGAGCAGCGCAAGCAGTCAATACAAAAGAGAAAAATGAACTTTTAAGTGTATCCCATTGAATCCATTATCTTGAGGGCTTGTGCATGATGCTTCATCAAAACATCATCGTCTGTGATACATGGGGGAGAGGGTGAGGTGGCAGTCGGGGGAATTCAGAGAAAATGCTGCAAGTACTCTCAGTGCCACAGGACAGGCTAAATACGATACAAGCCAGAAAATGAGAGCTGCAGAAATACTGATGTGTTCCTCCTTATTACAAATTGAATTCATATTTTACATGTTTGAAATAAGCAAATCATTCAGGAAAGTTTTGGATGTTTCTTTTGTAGGTATGAAAGCCCTGTTGGGCATCTCATACAAAATTGCTTTGCTTTCGATCGGACTACAGGCTTTCAGATTTTTTTTTTTTGCATTACAATGATAAAGAAAATAAAGGAGGAAAGAAAAATCAGTGTTTGTACCATCAATGCATTCTAGCCTTGTTTTGGGAGGTAGTGAAAGTATTGGACTGCTCTATCATGAGCTGAATTGGTGTTGAATTTCTGGTTCTTGTGAGCAAGTGTCAGAACTGTTAGTTTTTAAACACTGAAGTTTTTTAAATCCTTTGCATGCCTGGACTAATGATTCGTATGTTTTCCTTAGACTAGCATGAAAGGAAGGTCTTTAATTTCTGTTGTTCTGAGTTTGCACTATTTACTTAATGGCATAGTGGTGGTTTTTACTGGATTATGTGGTTAGGAGCTGATCTTTTGCTGTTGGTGTTTCCTTACTGCAAATAATAAGGATGTTGCTCTTTGGTTATATGCAGTAAAGCAGAGAAGATTGTTTCCAATAACCAGTAATATCAATAATTCAGAAGCGCTATTGAAAAAATGTGTTTTTGGAGGGCAAAGGGAAGAATGAAGAAGCAGTATTTTTGAATGCAGCTGAGTTGTCAAACACGCATCCTTTGGGGTGTCCTCCATTTCCTCTGGTGAAAGGTTTGCTTAAATAAACTGAGCAGTAGGCAGTGGGTGTGTGCCTTTGCACAACAACATACACCCAGGTGCTTTGTTGGCCAGGGTGATCCTAAAGGCAGAGCGCTGTCAACATTCCTAATTGGTTATTACCCAATAACGCACACCCTCCAGTGTCTTGGGACTACAAAACACTTTTTACCTAGCCTTCCTACATGAATAATGAAGCACTTCAAATGTTCATCCAATTACAGTCAGCCTCTCTCTTGACTAAGGGTTGCCAAATGCAATTGGACATACTTCTGACATAGAATTTCAGGCTATATCTGTGTTGGAAGGGTTTAGTCATAATTCTTGACTTCTGGGGAGAGATTAGATAACACCATGATGGTAATTTCTCCAGCCTCAAAAGCTATTGTTTATGCACTTTTGCTATTAAATTCTAGTTTACTAGCAGTATCATTTCAGACTTTTAGAAATTTTTTTTTTTTTAATTTTGTACTTGGAGCTTGTCACGTGAAACTGCTCATGTTCTGTTTGAAACAGTAAGATGATTTGCTTGTTCTCCAAGTGCTGTGGATACAGCTGCATATGACGGAAGTCACAATCAAGCATATGAAAAGCAGACCGTTAGCATGTATACTTTTCAAACATGTAGACTGTATTTATTTTCCTCTGCTAATTTTTCAAAACATTTTGCTGCCCACCATGATTGTCTCCTGATATGCTAGTGTCTGACTTCTACATGGATTTTTCTCGTGTCTTGCTAACGTTATCAAAAACAATGTCCTCATCCTTTGCAGAATATTAAGGTTTAATTTTACTTTACTAGCTTCTCCTGTGAATAAGCTCCCCTGAATGTTAATCTTCCCTCTGGCCTTCCGAAATCTGACGAAGGTGTTGTGCCATACCCCTGCTCATGGCAGTTTCCAGCCCCGCTGCAGTAATGCTGTAGGGAGTCACGCTGGCTCCAGCATGCTGCCATGGAGGAAAACCCTGTGACAATGTCCATCTTTTTGGTGTGACTGAGGTGCACGAGTAGGGAAGTGGTGATAAATGCAATTCTAGGAACATGTAAGCTGGGGGAACAGTGGCAGGAAAGTTGCCTCCCTGCTTGTATTTCCCCCGTGGAAGACCTAACTCACAGGAAAGTAATAGGAGGAAAAACTGCTGCTTTTCTGTAGCTAAAGCGTATTTGGAGGCTCCGCTTTTTATCAGGCATTCTCATTTTCCCAGCTTCTAATATTGTCTCATAAAGCTGGGCCTTGGGCCATGCCTTTCATACCAGCTCTTTCCTGCTTAGTAGCTAACCCCGATAAACTCATCAGCAGAGCTACAATTGCACTTTCCCGCTTCCGCTTTGGATTAATGGTGTAGCTCTCCGAAACTGAATGGATGCTGCTCTCTGGACCGCAGAGGTCTGGTTCTGGGTGAGTGTTTAATTCCCTGCTTGGGAAGTAGAAATAAAAGCCCTAATCAGCTATGTTTCATGCTTCTCTCGTCGGTAGGCTCAACAAAAGGAAGGGTGAAAAGGATGCTCTTGGAAGTCACTGCTTGTCTGGTATGATTACAAGGCACAAACTATTGGTTTGAAAATAGAAACAGCTGGTATGGCTGCGACTTTCAGTTGCGTTTAGCTTCCATGTGGGTGCCTTTATTTCCTATTAAAATTCTAAGTAGTTAAATCAGAGGTGTGAGTCCTTCGTCATTCTCTTTATTCATGAAGTCCTGAAAACATAACAAATATGAAGGGCCCTAGGAGTGATGAAGAACATGTAACAGGCTCCTGTACCATGCAAAAAGCATAAAGCTGGTAGCACAGTTGTTATTCAAAGAAGAAAAATTAGTCATGTTGTTCTCCAGACCTGTCCTCGAGCCTGCAGAAGCTCTGCCGGGGCGTGCCGGGCTGTTCCCGATTGGGACAGCTTGGCCGCGGCTCCTCCGGGAGCATTTCTTCCAAGGGCCCTTTCTATTGCTGTGAAGAACTGCGGGAAGGACTCTGTGTCTTGGCCTTGCATGCCTGAATGTTTTTCTTTGCAGCGTGCTTCCGCTGGGAAGGGTGAGCGGTGATGAAAGCTTTGTCAGCTGGAAATTGCAGAGGCTGCAGACAGAACAAAATAAATGGGGTGAGGTCCCAAAAAAAACAGGGTCAGTGAAATCTAGTCCCGATAAAGGTCAAGTTTGTTGTAGCACATTGCTGACTGAAATGAGTCTGAAATGAGGGCACATCCATCATAGCAGAGAGAGTTTATTTTCCTCATCGCTGTCCTAATGCTATTCTGCTGTAGTAACAAAACACTTGTGGCCGCATGGCAGGGCGGTGAGGGAGCGGGCTGGGAGGGCGGGTGGTGCAGGGGAGAGCCGGTCCCCGCGGTAAGAAGTGGCTCCGCTCGGTTCAGCCAGCAGGGATGCGTTCCTGTCAGCTTTCCCTGCTTCAGAGACTGAGGTGAAACCCCTTCTTTGTCTCGTCTAAGCGTCCGATGATAATAAATAATAAGCCAGCAATGTCTTGTCTGACTTTGATCCTGCTCTCTGCCATCATACAGTGGCTGTTTCCCTACCCCTCAGTATTGTTTAGCAGAGGATTTTCCATGAAGATCAACCAGCCCTTGAAGCGTAGTGGAGAAATACCCCTTCCTTTTGACAGTCTGTTACGCGGCTCAAGTCTTAGTCAACACTTCTCACTGATCCCTGCAAAGCCGTCACTAACTGCCTTCGTACCACCGGCGTAGATGTGGCAGACTCCTTCCGTCCTTACAGCGGTGTAAATCCCCGGGGCATATCCCTGCCAGAGGTCTTTTAACACCAAAGCAGGGTAGGTATCGGCTGGTGGCAGTTAGAGGTGGCAGAGATCACTTGTGTGCTTGCGCTGCTGCTGGCCACTGCGGCCGGAGCTCTGGGTGGGCTGCTGGGTGCAGGGATGGAGTGGGGCTTATCGGCCCAGTAGGGCTTGGGGCAAGGATCTGACAGGGGCAGCTGCTTGGTCCTTTTGCTGCTTTTCTATTGACTGTATTGCTGCAATATCAGTGGTAATGTCACAGAGCCCGATCTGACCTCAGGTGCCTTCTCCCTCCTGTTAAAACCCTCTGCAAAGCTGGTGCTCAGCAGCAGGATCTGCCTTCTGCTTCACAACTGGGCACCCGGGTCCATGTCGCCTCTTGTGATTTTTCTTGGTAGGCATCTTGCAATCTTCCCTTCTGAGGGAAGAAAAGCTGTGCAAAAGTGAATGGCTAAGGACTGCACCGTAGGTTTCCCTCACAGGGGACTGCTTGGTTAATGCAAATAAATACAGACTTTTGTGCATGCAATGGTTAGCAAGAGCATATAGTTTGATGGTCTGGCTTCATAGTCAAAGTTGGTTGTTTTAAGATATTATCTTTCCCCAGATCCCTTCCTTTCATTGTGCTAACTGGCTTCTGCCTGCCTCTAAACACTAAAAAAAAGTAGGTTTTTAGGAAGGTAATGGAAAATAATCAGCATCATCCCCAAACTGTTTATTGTAGCACTAGCGGCTTCTGGAGAAGTGGGGGTGGAGAGCTTTGATGAAACAGTGCAGCTCATGATTACCCCAAACTATTTTCAGGCTTCTGCACCTCTTGATAATGTGGTTCTATAGATCTTCTGTAAAGATAGTAGAAAACAATTATACCTGTACCTTGTGGTGATGCAAGAGAAAAAAATTCAGAAATCTACCAAAACACCTGGATTTCTGCTAAATTAAAATTTTATTACATTCAGATATAGGGCAAAAAGTATTGGTATGAAGTGTCTATACAAGTGGAGGGGGTAACGCAAGATTGTTGTAACATTTTATTTTCAGCAAGCCCAGAGAGGAAGAGAACTTTTTGAAACAGTTTTCTGTCCCTGAAAATGCCTGTATTGGAAGTTGCATTATTCTAAAGTACTGTAGTTTTGGAATTCAGGATTTTTCTCACCGAAGTATTTAGCTTTTTTTCTTCCTGTTGGTAAGGGAGTCATAGCCTTTTGGCATACGTACCTGTGTTGGTTGTTGATCAGTTATTTTAGTCAGTCATTAGTGCAAGCTGCAACTTAATCTAGCGATATGAGAGTTGTGCAGTGGTACCAATATCTGGGGTCAAGGGCAGATGCAGTATAGAAAGACCCTGACGCAATGCCTTTTTTTTTTCCTTTTTTTAATGCAAGTGTAGTTAAATTTGGTTCTGTCTTTTTAGAGAAAGGCTTCAAAGTTAAGTGAATGCAATAATGAAAACGTACAAATTCAAGCAGTAGGCTGCTCCGTGATCAACATCTTTTTGCTAACTTAAAAGCAGTGCTTAGCTTGGTAGGCAACTTCTTGTTTATTAGCAGCCTGGAATTGCCACAGGGAAATTTTGGCTTGTTGGGTTGTGCTGGTTTCTACCAGGAAGATCGCAACAGATGTAAGATCTGTATCCTCTCGACTGTAAATCCTCCAGACTGATGGAGTTATGCTTCTTTGACTGTTTCTCCACAGATCGTGCCTGTATTCAGAATTTATTAGTTATTACATTAGAGTTGTCGTAATTTTTCAGCTGGGTGATCACCAGTGCAGCGGCGCACGAGGCGTATGTGGAATGAGATCCAGCCCCGTGGAGGTGGGGTGGGGTGGGCTGGGCTGGGCGGCCCTCCATAGCTGGCTGTGTCTTGTCCATTGGCTGTAGCTCAATCCCAGAGTCAGTTCACTTCAACACCCTGCTAAAATACTTGAGGCCAACCGCCTACATTTAGGAGATAGAGATCCTAATACACTTGCAGTATAATACGACTTCGGATGGCCCTCCTCTGTATTTTCTACTGTAAAGCTGCATCTCGGGAAGCAGCTAAGAACAGTCAGCTCCTCTGTGTGAGGGTAACCTGAACTGCAGGGTAGAATAGCACTTAGGTTAAAAACATTACAAATTCCTACACATTTTAGGAGCGGTGCAAACTATTGCTCACAACTTCACATCATATAAATTTGGTTTTTTTTATTTAATAAAGCCTGGTTTTCTATTGAAATTAGTATCTAGGAAGAATAGTGTTAGACTGTGTTTAATATACGGATTTCAGTACAGTTAGTTTCTGGTCATTTTGTGAGTGGGATATGCTTGCCTTAACATGGCAGCTAGCGCCCGTGCACGGTTCCTGCCTGGACTCCTGTGGCTGCTCCAGGAGGGCATGAGTCTGCAGTAGTGTCCCTGTGCCATCCCCCAGCCCTTGGGGAGTCCCGGAGATGCCCTAGAGCATCTCGAGGGGCACCAGACACCTGTGTTTAGGCAGCTGAATGACATCCTGGCTGTCATGTATTAAAGGCATCATGATGTAACATTTAGTTTTGTCATGTGGTATTTTTGAGGATTTCACTGGCTGCAATTATAATGTTTTTTTTCACATACGTGGATTAATTATTCCTTATGCCACTGTTTTGCTATATTGCTTCTGTACTGTAACTCGGGTGTCTTCGTTTCTTCTTTCTTTACCTCCTCCACAGAAATACATCTGACGTACTGTTGGGTTTGGTATGGCTGCAGGGATGATTACACCGTGACAGCATCTAATTTAATAAACAATAAAGCCGCTGTTTTGTATATGTAAAGTTTGTCAATGGAAATAATGTTATCTGTGTGCTTTTTATCACCCCCACCACCAGCAGAATGTGCAGGTGTGGCTCTGGCATTTCTAACCTATGCATTAAGAATTATTTATTGCTCAGAGCCACTGTCTAAGCTGTTTTAGGTGGACTTTCCTGTCCTCTTAACTGATTAGCACACAGGTTTTTTATTAACTGATTTGGTTAATGGTGTGATTTTCCTAGTTACTGAAATGTCAACCTCTAGCATGGAAGCAGTTAAACATGTAAATGTATGGGAATGAGTTATACGGGTATAAACACGTCTTTCTGTGTAGGCACATGTGTGTGTCCACACTAGGAATCACAGCAATGTAATTGTAATGTATATAAGTTAGAGTTATTCAAAACAAGAGCAGTGCACGGTCCTGTGTTTCTCATACTAAATTCTGTGCTCATAACACCCACATCTTCGTTGCCTCTGTGGTGTATGCTCTCATGCTATCTGGATTGCCTTTCTCAAAGAATTTATAATCTAGGATGTTAGCCTGGAAGTACCATTTTCAGTCTAGGTGGAGGAATCTGTGAGCAGGTGAGCTAAATAGTAAAGAAAAACACAAATGTCTGAGAGAAGTATAATAAATGCGTTATTGTGTAGCTGGCCTTGCAGCTTTTCTCGTTGCAATTAAAGTCAGCTTTATAGGAAAACGTTATTAGGGCAGCCAGGACGACCTTAGTTTGTTGTCTTCATGGTGTACGTGTAGTAATACCATCTCCAATACGTGATTACCTGCTGCTGTGCACAGAGAAATGTGGTGCTTAATAAACAGGTCATCAGCAGCTCCTGTTCCTCCTTACAGTTCAGCATGTGTCCTTGGGCTGTATTTTCTGCATATTATTTGAGTCCTGTTCTGAAGATTCATTCTTGCATGCCTTCTTTGCAGAATTCTTTAGTCTAGTACCTGCTTGCTTAACTCAAAGGAGCTCAAAAAAATAAGGCAGGCATGCTTAGTGGTAATATCACGCAGGAAATCTGACACACGCTTGGACAGAGTTCATTTCTGCAGGGCAGCCCCCACCTGCCTTACCTGCGTTCCCTTCCTGAAACTCCTTTTTCATCCGTTAGACCTTCTCCTACTCCTCCAACAGATGAAGCAGGGGTCTCATGGGCAACAGTCTGCTATGCTCTACAACCCTGGCTGCTCCCAGCAGATTGCGTGCTGCCTGGATTGAGGGTGCTGAGGGAAAACAGTAGGTCATTAAAGACCAAGTCTAAAGTGCAGAGGGAAGTTTGCAAACGAAAGTTGCAGAGCATCTCTAGTATCTGACGTATCTTAACTTGTGAAGCTTGTTTTGACTACCTTAATAACGTTCTTTATATGTGTATTTTTTTCCTTAGTCTATTCTTGTAGGGCTTTAAAAAAACAGGCTGAACATCCTTTCCACAAATTTGTCTTGTGACAGTCTGAGCCCGAGTTCAGCAGCAGGGCTGAAACCTGTTAATCTGTTTTACAGGCTTCTGCTGCACAAGCTAGCAGTAGCAAATTGTTGTCCTCTGCGTGAACTGCACTTGAGAAGGATGTTAGGACCTTTGCAAGTGACTTTCACGGGTATTTATTGAGAGCAGAGGAGCAAGGATGTTTGGGAATACTTTAGTCCATTCTAGGCTCTGGAGGAGGGTGTTTTCTGGGCATACAGGCTGGCCATAGTTAACAGCTAAAGGTTTTAGAAATACTTTCTCTCTCTGAATTTTATTCGTTAATGAGAAGCTCTTAGGCTTTAATGTAGAAGTGGCCCCTTTCTCTCTTGAAAAGCAGTCCCCGTAGGATCCCCCGTACAGCACGCAGAGGTTAGTTGTACAATCTCTTGCCTTTATGGGCTGCAATGCGGGAGGAGTTTGTGCAACTCCTGCAAAGGGAAGGGCAAGTGTATTCTTGTCCTGTCTAAGGAAACGTGTTGTCCTTTCTCTTAGAGGAGGCAGCAGTTAACAAAACAACATAGACAGGATTTCTGGCTAAGTAGTCAGAGTTCTGAAGATCTTGGAAAGCTTGATTTGTTATGGTTTCATTGCAATGATTGTCGCTTACAGGGGCACAGGCTCCAGATATATGAAGTGTGATGCCTGGTTCCCAAAGTGACATCCTGGAAAGGGGCAGAGTTAGCGATATCATAGCGCTTCTTGCGTGGCATATACGTGCTTAACTGGGGTATCTGTTGGTTTTGGATCCAGAATTCATTTTGCTGCTACTTTTCTAAGGGATTTCATGGAGAATCTGAGTGTTTCCCAATTTCCAGTGATTTGTACGTGGAATTTTGATGCTGAGTCTTCTCGAGGGTACAGAGGAAATACTGAGAGCTAATAGTGGTTTGAATAAAATTCATGAAAGCTGAGGGGCAAACTTGATGTACGAAGGAATACATCAAAGAATTTCCCCCATTCTGAGAAGGTTTTTTTGTTGGTTGGTTGGGGTTTTTTCAACATCCAGATTTTTGAAAGGGAAAGGGCTCTGGTAGCTTTTTCTAAGTTGCTTTAACAGTGTTCTCTCTTTGTGGAATCTGCATTTACAGGTTTATCGTTAGGGATTTGAAGATGACTATTGCTATTGTCTCTCTTAAGAAAAATTGACAGGCTCAAAGGAGAGTGGGTTGAAGCTAATATATTTTTGGTTTTTACTTAAATGTGATCCCGAGACACAAGTTGTACTTTTTTACATTGCTGCCTACGAAGGGGTTCAGTGTTCTGAATAATAGATTATCATGGCCTTTGGGATGTTGTGCATCCACCGGTTTAGCTACTTTCTGGCTTTTGGTATTGAACGATAAACACTCTGGTTCTGCTCCTGTCCTCCATTATCTGTACTCACAGCAAACCTGACCATCTTAAACATGATTAAAATATAATTCAAAAGTTATTAGCTAATTATGACGCAAAGTACTTAATTTGCCATTGCACCCTAATAACTTAAAGGTACTCCTGATAACTTGGTAATAACCGTATCATAAGCAAAAGGACACGGTTGCTACTAACTTAATAGGCAGCTTCCCTCAAGATAAAACATAAATAACATACCTCAATGAAATCGGATTCAAGCTTAGTAAAATTATCTTGGCAAGGAAAGAGAATATTTCTTAATTTTTCTGTGAAATGTTATCATTGCCAAGAAAACTTGGTTACAAAAAACAGAGATGGAAAAAGTATTTGCATGAATAATTAATTTAACATTTCATTGGTTTAAATGATTTTAGGAAAAGTGGTTTTGATATGCTCTGGAAAACTAAGAAGTTTTAAAGGGCTTATTTGCAAGATACCAAACACTGTAGGAGATGTGGGGCTTTAAGGCTTGCAGTCCGCTCTTCAGAATATCCAGTGTGTGAGCGAGCCTGAAAAAAGAGCAAGGAGAGATGGCGTCGTAAAGCATAAAATACCGGAGATCAAGCCGCGGCTATGGAGCAGCGGGCTGCAGGTGAGCCGTTGTGTGTAGCTGCTCATTGCCTGATGTCCTCACAAATGGCTGAAGCAAAACGCCTCTCGTGATGAGAGGGATGGCAGCAGGTACTGCAGCTTCCTCCCCTGCTCCGAGTCTCCTTGTCTTGGCATGCGGGGTGGGTCGATCGGAGAGCCGACCGGTCGGAGAGGTGTCTCAGGGTCCTAGAGGAAGAGAGGGGCTGTGGTACCACTCTGTAGGTAGTGCTTTGGCAGAAGGATCAGCCTATTTTGGGATTGCAAGACTTAAGTTTTCTGGAGACAGGTCTGTATGGTGGCAAAAGGGCTTGAGGGAGTGCTTGGTATCTGAGACAAGCAAAACTGAGGATCAGGGATAGACGGGATGTCTTGGGAAGTGTCAGCAACTTCAGTGTCTGTCAGATGGAGGAACCTCGCTTTGTCAAGTGTGATGGGGATTGTGGGGATGGGGATCCTGGTTTGCCCTGGAGGGCAGAGGACAGACCCCTCTCAGCCACATCTGAAGCCTATAATGCAACTTAGAGGTTCAGGAGGTTTGGCTGCCACGGTATTGAAATTGCTTTTAAAACACTTATCTGCCCAGCCTTGTGTGAAAAGATGCAGATTTGGGTTGCAGCCTGTTCCTCTTATCTGTCTGTATCTCTCTGGTATACCAGCGCAGAGAGAGAAGGTATATGGTAAACAGAAACTCCCTGGCCCATCATCCACAGTCTGGGGATAGTGCTCTCCTGGCCTCACCCCTGCTGCCATCGTGCGATGTGGGAGATGGTTTCCATCTGCCCACATATATACTTTTCTGGCCATGACTCACCAGCTCTTGACATCCCATCTCAACTATTTATTCCTTTCTTTTCTAAAATGTCAGCGTTTCTACAAGTGCCATTTGGGTCTGGGTGGATGACGGTCCTGAGTTTGGGAATGCGGGTTTGAGCATCCCGGGAGAAGTCTGTGACAGAGCCTACGTTTTTTGGCCTACCCTGTTGGACATTTGGGCACGCTGTACCCACCATAAGGCTGTCAACCAGTATGTTATGTACCTTGGGGGAGTTCCTGTATTAGCTGTATTTCATAGTGTAATTATTACTTCTGGTGAATCTCCTAGGTAGCTAGATCACCTATTTAGCAGGGAAAATACAGGTTCTAATTTTTCTTGGAAAAACTTCCTTTTCAGGCAAACAGATTAGGGCGTTGCTATTGACTTCTGGAGCCTTAGCCATCCATTTTTTAGTTCACCCCAATATTTCCTGTGACCCACATATCCTCTTTTGTTCGGCTGTCATTTAGTTACACGTCTCATCATCTCTACGCTCATCTGCGGCGTAGAAAGCCGTCGTTTGCTCTCGTGTAAGTAGCATTCCTGCAACATGACTACAGGGTGTTGTGCAATTTATTCTTTTTCAGTTAATGTGTCAGTTTGTCCATGTGGGTTAGATCCAATGACTATTAGTTCATTTTGTAATATGTCTGATTTGCTTTCATCTCTGCTCCTGGTGCTGCCTCTGATCAGGCAGGTTGTAGCAAATCCCATGTTTCGTTTTTTTTTTTCTTTCTGGTCTCTGATGCGTTCCCTGACGATACCACCTCACTCATCATTTCAGATCCTTCCCACCTGCTCCTCACGTGCTTTACTCTGCATTTAAGACTATTCACAACTTCTTGTCTGTCTCAATTTCTTCGAAATGTTTTATTAGCCCTCTTGAGCTTGCCCTTACCTTTTCTTTTGCTTCCATGCTCGAGTAACGATCTTAAGATGTTTGAAATGATCTCCATGTAAATGATTCAGTTCTTTAATCTTTAGCAAATATTTCCACAAAGGTTTAACATCCTTCTACTCAGTATTTGGGATTTATCTGTTCTTTAAAATGCCATGTAACATTTTCTTTTAAATCTCGTAAGAACTGGTGTTTTAATACCTTCTTCCGTACATCCTTCTTGCTCTGTCATTTTGGCTCCTATATAAATATCTTTTCTATAGAAGGTTTAATGAGATTTTAGGTTTTAATACATTTTTCCCCTGTTACCTTTGCTTTATAATCATTGTATTCATGCCTCTTCTGATAATGTGGGAACTGTCTGTGCCAAAGAATTCCTGAGACTCATGGACATGAAACCTTAAATTAAATGTAAGGAGGAAGAGATAAGAACAAATTATAATAGCACTGAGAGCAAGAGATTACAACAGGGTATTTGGTTAAAATGCGGTTTTCATAATAGATGTTCCTGAAAATTGCAAATGTATTCTGTTATATCATGTTTATGAGCCAACTTTTGTTATGCAGAGTTATAAAGATTGCTAGGTATTCAGTTACTGTGGATCCAAATGATGTGAGGTATTCAACAAAGGAGAGCGGGTTGTTACTGTCATAGTGGTCCTCTGAAAAAAGAATAGAAACCTTGTCATTCTCTATTTGGGTAGAACAGCATTTGTCCCTGGCGTGGATACCTCTTCAAATGTACTAGCTTCTAGGGGACAGTGCAAAATTATATAATTTAGACATACGAGGAAGTAAAATTAAATAGCCATGAGATGAGCATACCATTAAACAGATCTAATTTATAATGGGCTCTTATGCAAATTGCCTTTGAGCACTCAGTAAAAGAAAATGAAAAGAAATTAATAAGGACAACGTGGACTAAAAAGTCTCAGAGAAAAAAAAGTCAAAGCCTATTCCAGCTCGCTCTCCGCACACCCCAGAGTGTTAAATAAGCATTCCCATTAGCCACATAAATATAATGATGTGATAATAAAACTTGCATTCACTTATCCTTGTAAGGGCCAAACCCCTACTCACTTTGCCACAGTGGCTCCAACCAGGTGAGTAAGATTTCAACTAAAATGCTTTTTCTTTGCCGTGTCATTCATTATTGGAGGGAGAGAGACGTGTTTCACGAGTACTTCGCCCTTTGCCAGCTACTGATCATCCGACCTCGGCGGAGTCCCAGCCTCACCCTGCTGCTAGCACGGGGTTGCGGGCGCCAGGGCATCGCCCGTGCTCCTGCTGCTGCACAGTTCCCTCTGCCGGGTTATTGAAAGGGCTTCACACCAGGAGTTTTCCTCCCTTTTTTGTTGTTCTGCGAAAGACACAGAGAGCAGGGAAAGTTGATGGCTTAGAACTCTTGAAAATAGTTTATTGCAAAAGATTTTCAGTTAGTTTCGGGTTCGTCGTGTCCTCTGATAACGACAAGAGTGTTAAAAATAATATGCTGAATATATTCAATAATAAGGAATCTGTGTTTTCTCAGAGAAAAAAAAAAAAACGGTTTATTTCTACCTTAGATTAAAAGTAATGCAATATTCTGCATGCTTGCAGACATCAAAGTTTGCATCTTTTCCATGTTTCTTGTATCCCCTTGATTACAAAAGGGATGAATTTTAGCTCTGTCCACTGAAGCCACTAAAACAATCTGCAGAACTGTCTCATTTTTCTTAGTGTTAAGAAAGTTGTGCAATAGTTGACTTGTTTAATTAATCTTGGGCATCTTGTTCCTAATTATTGCTGCTTTCCCAAATTCTCAGCTGAGGCAGAATATACTAAAGGGAAGTCTTTCTCTTTATGTATATAATAATATATATAAATATTTATACACTGAGAGAGCAAGGTTATGAACACTTACACAGTTTTGCTGCAGACTGAGTGTATTTTTATACTTGACAAACAGGACTTCTTTCTGAAGAATTTGAGAAACCCTGTAAGCAACGTCATCTTCCCGTGCTAGCTCTTTGGTCTAGAAATGCTGCTATGGAAGTGCTGGTCTGTGGGGAGATGAGTCCATCCCTGTAGTATTTTTTGGAATTAAAACACTGATCTCTTCTGTGCCCTGTTGTTTTCTCCCCACTAAAACTAGGCTTGCGGCTGTACCTGTTTTGTGTCCTTAAAGTAAAACCAAATTCTCTGACGGAAGCAGAGTTTCCACTGGTTATTTTCAACCCTTGAAGCATTTGATTTCTGGCAGTGGAATATGATACTTAAAGCCACAGACATTAATTATTACCCATTGGAGGCTGCACTTTCAACCCATGGGACATTAATTTTCCTGATATACAGAAAATTCGAGCCTGTTAGTTTTAATTAAATATTTCAGAAGTACATTTTCTTGTAAATGGACTACAGGTTTTTTTATCCTTTACCCATGATATTTGGCTAATTCTGCATATAATTATCAGCGTATTTTGCAAGCCTCCTTCAAAGCACTTTCCTGTTTGGAAATCCATTCGGCTGTTACATATTTGTTATTTTTTAAAAAAAAAAAGTTATCTTTGCCAATCATTGGCCAATGTTGTCAGGAAGGAGGTGGGGAAAAACATCTTTCAGGTTTTCTTGGGAAATGAAATTATAATAAACGTAACTTAACAGTCCCTTCTCGTGCCAGCGGATTGATATCTCTTAAGCATTTATAACTGCAGTGTGAGACCAAGCAGGGTAAACAGCAGAGCTATGGGTGACAGGGAGGATGGTTACTCAAATATTATTGTATAGAAAAGTTGCCAAGCGAGGCACAGCAGAGAGCTTGCCGCTGTGCTGTGCTTCTGGGAACCCAAGAGTACAGGGGGAGGCTGGAGGGTGAAGGCGTTGGTCATTCCCCAGATCCTGGCATAGCGCAGCCTCCTCTCCTGATGGGTGTAGCAAATGCAGCTTAGGAGAAGGACCATGCCACCAGATTTGGGTCTTGTGTTATCTCAAGTCTCTCCCTGGAGGCCATGTGTAGGAAGCTGGAATCTACATTTTTCCATCTGAAAAGGAAAAAGGCTTTTATTTTGTTTACAGAAGTCTCTCTGCTGGGGATCTACCCTTCCAAAGCTGTTTTAACATGTGAAAGTGCAGTTGTGTATTGCAAAGTGATCCTGGGGGGGATGTGAGGGGAATTGGAACTTTGCAATTCCTTGGGCTTTGCTGCTGCTGCAAAGCAGCAGTGCACTAAGGCAGTGCTTTCTGTCAACTCCTCCAGCCCAGACCCAATGGCTTTCAGATCCCAGGTAGCTCTCCTGATGGTTGCGCGCTCTTGTCAGCATTATGATTTTGTCAGAAGGCTCCATCCTCTGATACTATCTTGTTCTTCTCCTAAACAATTAATAAAATGAAGACAAAAAGCCTAGAGGTTTAAAATCATAGAATGGTTTGGGTTGGAAGGGATCTTAAAGATCATCTCGTTCCAACCCCCCTGCCATGGGCCAGGACACTTTCCACTAGACCAGGTTGCTCAAAGTCCCATCCAACCTGGCCTTGAACAGTTCCAGGGATGGGGCATCCACAACTTCTCTGGACAATCTGTCTCACCACTCTCATAGTGAAGAATTTCTTCCTTATTTCTAATCTAAATCTACCTTCTTTCAGTTTAAAGCCATTACCCCTTGGGCTATCACTACATGCCCTTGTAAAAAGTCCCTCTCCAGCTTTCCCGTAGGCCCCCTCCAAGTACTGGAAGGCTGCTATAAGGTCTCCCCAGAGCCTTCTCTTCTCTGGGCTGAACAACCCCAACTCTCACGGGCTTTCCTCATAGGAGAGGTGTTCCATTTCCCTGATCATTTTCGTGGCCCTCCTCTGGACCTGCTCCAACAGGTCCATGTCCTTCTTACGTTGGGGGCCCCAGAGCTGAATGCGGTAAATATGTAATTATAGTAGTAATTTAGAACTAGGGAAATGCTGTAGAAACCAATTACCATTATACATTTCAGTAATGACTGACTTAGCCAAATATATATGTTTGGTGTGTGAATTCCATGATAGATTCCAAGACAATATGCATGAGTATAGGGGAAAATGAATTCTAAATGCCGAGTGCATCCATATTAGACATAAATGTTGCTCATCCACCTAGTGAGCAGGAACCTGTATTATATGGCCTGTCGCAGCTTAAATTTTGAGCAGTAAGGCAGGCAGTAACAAGTACCCGAGGAAGAAAGCTTGAATTGTTCGAAGGGATGACTTTGAAAAAAATATTTTGTACCTGATCATTCTGCAAAATATTTAATTCCTTATATGTTACAGGTTTCATGCGACTTGAATTGATTCAGGCATTTCCTACAGAATTGTAAGTGGCCAGTTGAGGTTAATGAGGTTTTATTTCTTTCCTGGTCTTCATCTCTCCCAGCTGGTGAGAAAGAATAGATGTGACTTGTATTCTGTTCACAGCTTGTTACCGGGTGTGCTACCGAGGGCCCTGCTGCGGGCACAGACATCGCTTCAGACTCCGTTTGGGTTGGCTGTGCCATTTTCAAAGGGAAGGTGTATGGCTGTGGGTGTGAAGTGGCGTGTGGAGCCCCATCCCTCTGCAGTCCCCCGAGACCCCGCTGCAAGCCCTGCCGTCTCCCCCTCTTTGGGAACCGCTTCTGTCTTTTGCCTCTTGAACTTTTCCTGGAGATCCCCTTCTGCTGGCTGATGGATGGAGGTGTCTCTCGGCCTGGGACACTTCGTGCAGCCAGGAGGGCTGATCACCTCTTGAGGTTTTGGCAGGTTTTTTTTCTACTGGTGGTGGGGAACGGTTGTTTCTTCAGTTCTTTTATAACAAAAATAGTGTGCCATGACTGTTCGTTTTGCTTGCGGTACCCTTTTCGTGAGAAGACAGTTTTGTACCTTACCTACGCCACAAACTGAGTGCGATCAGGGAACAGAAGTGCCTGTTGGTTCCCTAGCTCCATGCTGGTGTACCGTGATGCTGTGGTATGCTCTTTAGTAACCTGCAGAGATTTTTACTGTGCTGGTTCCTGAAACAGACTGGTTATATTGGTACAAAAACCACATACAAATGAGCCTTTTCATTAAAATAATGAAAACGCAGAATCTGCAGAATATTGCAGAATGTAACAGGTTGTGACAAGGCTCTGAAATCACATCCCGGATTGTCGGCAGTATTTCACGCAGAGTGTCCGTGTGACGTATCGCAAGGGAGCTATTTCGAGACCGTTTTGTTTACAGTTCTGGTGTTGGAAAGAGTCAAAAAGTACTTCCACATTGCACATGCAGATGTATAAACAGGTGCACAAAATCAAACCTACCAGTTACTTCTGCCGATTTCACTGGGAAACTGCGAGTGACTCAGGAGCGTTTTGCAAACGCCCTGGTGCAGAAACACAACATGTATTTCATGTTACTTTGGGAAAGGGGTTCTTCAGAGTTTTCAGCCCTTCCTGCTGCTCTAGCAAAAGCAGGTTTGTGGGGCACGCGTCTAGAAAACGTGTGTGCGCCCAGCGGTTGATGCTGCAAGAACTGTTGGCAGATGAAGGCTCTCTAGGTGGCTGTGTGGTCCTGGTGGTCGGTGGGTGGCCTCTGTCAAAACTGAGGGGTTTTTCCTGATTATTTTAGTGTGTGCTAATTGATACCTGCCACAAACAGTTAATTTTCACTGTGAAATCGTTACCTCACATTGAAATGTTATAACCTTTGTATCCCCAGCTTCTTATTCCCACAATGTGCTGCCCCCTCAGTTGTGCCTGTCCAAGTGTTGGTTGCAGTAAATGGCATCCAAAAAATGAGCTGGATTTAGAACCAAACAAAACCCAAGCAAACGACCCAAAAATACCCATTTCCCAAGTGCAATTTCCAAACTAAATCAGGTTCACCGTGCAGTCTCCTGGAAAGCAGAATGAAGTCAATCAAGGGGGTTGGTGCCACCTGGGAGGACAGGGTCTGCTGATGGGGGCTATTGAGAGAGATATCCAAAATCATCCGAGGGGTGTCATATCATGAGACACGCATTTGGGCAACGGGGCTGGTGCGAGAGGCTCCTGCCCCAGCTGCTTCCCCCTCTGCCTCCCCAGCAGAGCTGTGCTGCTTAAAAGTTTCTGAGACCACGCTGGAAAACACCCAGCTTAAATCATGGTTTGAAACCAACCCTTTTCCTACAAAGCGGAGCCGCAGAGCTGCTTCGGTGAAGTCGGCGCAAGGGGGTTTTGCAGCATCGGGCTGTTTGAGCGGCGGCTGAGCCGAGCTTGGTCTGACCCTGCCGCTCGCCTCTTGTTTCCTCTCCAGAATCGGCCGGCTTTTCGATGGCACGGAGCCCATTGTCCTCGACAGTCTCAAGCAGCATTATTTCATCGACAGAGATGGGCAGATGTTCAGATATATCTTGAATTTTTTAAGGACATCGAAACTCCTCATTCCTGATGATTTCAAGGTGAGATTTCAAGGGACTTGGGTGTTTTGCATGTACCTTGGTAAAGCAAGTATCTGGCGTGTAGTCAAAACAGAGCCCTAGACGGGGGGGACTTGTAGGGTATGGTGTTTGATTTCAGGTACGTGGCAAAAGTAAGCGTGGGGTTGCTAAAGTGGCATCTGTCAGCCTTTCCTAGAGTGGCATCAATATTAAATTTTCCCCTCCTGGCTATAGCGTAATGGAGCAACCTTGCCATGTTTGACCTGGGGAAATTAAATATCGTAGGATGCTGATGGAGACAGAAAGGATGTTACAATCTGGAACCGACTGCTCGTGAGCTTTGCTGATTACTTGTCCTCTCATCCGCTTTTATGCTTCCCTTCTGATTGCAGCAGCTCCAGCTTCCACTCCCACGCTGAAATTCAGAGAATGGTGTAGGAATCACAGTATTGACAAAATAAACTGCACACATGGTAATATTTGAGCATTAAGTCATAGAATGTTTTCTCCCTCAGACTCTTGAATGCATACTGCAAGTTTAATTTTGGAGTTTTAGAGAAGTCAGGGGTGAACAGTTCCACGTTTATTATTTGAACTTTATTGAAGAGCCTGCTTTTTTTCTTTTTAATAACAAATTAAATTTGTGGTAGTTCACCACATTAGACATTAGCCTACAGAGGTAGAGTTTCAGACTCCATGTGATGTTCTGTGTTTATCTGCTTGTAGGTATGTGGGTGTATGTGTGGTGTCAGCGAAGAGAGTGCTGGAGACCGCGGTTGCAATCAGAACAGATCTTTATCATTACTTAATTAATGCATATCAGCATAGCTGGCTGTGCCATTAGTTCACCGTAGGAAATATAGCAATTCAGATTGAACAGGAGAGGTGATGGGGAAGGGTTAGAGCAGTTCACACTGGTGTGCAGTCTTTTATCCCTCACATCTGAGACAGATTTTCAGGTGTTTGGGGCATAATAGGTGTGAGGTTGAGTTCAAGAGCCGTATTGCAGCAACGGCAATACTTCTCCCAAGCGTGACAAGGGTAGACCTACCTGAAAAATGTGGGAGTTTGGAACTAACCGATAAGCATCATATTCCTCTTTTGAAGCCTTAGCATGGCTTTGTGCTGCTCTCGGCATTTGTCCTGAAGATAATCAGAAATACAGAAAAAGGAAAAGCCACCTTCCATGCAATATTAAGAAGTTGTATATGCAGAGCCTTTTAGACACATAAACATACTGTAGCTGTGCTGAAATTAAAAATGTAACTTCTGGCAAGTTCATCCAGCCAACATGATGTTCAAAGGGGTGCCCTTCCCAGATATGCTTTAAGGTGTCCAAAAGATCGGTGCTTAAAATGAACAGCGGTCCTTGTTTCTTAGAAATATATAGATTAGGTGACTTTTTTGTTACACATTAAATGTAAGCAGTATTTTGAGCATGATTTAGGTGTCCCATTCTCATCAAGTGTTTGGTTTCTAGCTCAAATTCAGGGCCGTATTGACTGTTAGCAGTCTTCTCTTGTTGTCATCCTGTTCCTCTGTCTTCCCTAATTCTCATGTATTGCTTTTCTCTGTATAAATATTTTCCACATGGTCTTATGCTCTTAAACCTAGAAAAACAAGTTTGGGGTTTTTTTATTTAAAAAATGGCAGTAGACAGACTCCAGATCATCAGTTCTAAATTACTTCTGTACTGGCTATGCTTAGAAATGTGTTCTCTCTGCTCTGGCGTTTGAGACGATGTAGTAAACAATACTGTTGGCAAAATGGGGAGGTATTAAAAAATACTTAATTTTTAAAATGCAGTAATATGTGCAATCCATTATGCAAATATCTGAATCATTTTATACTAAGAACCATTGCAGGCTCCCTCATTTACATTCTTATACCTGTTACAATGCCTGCTGGTATTGCTGTAAGACACGATGGATCCTAGTGATGAATTTTCTGAATCCTGACTGAATTCTGTTCCATCTGTTCAATGAGGTCATTATTCTATGACATCACTATGGGGCTAAAATACGGGGAAAAGTGGCATTTTTGCCTGGATTATTCCATAGCAAGAGGGAGTTGAGCAAGCATAGCCTCCCCCTCCCCTCACGAGTGCTATTATGCCCAGTCTGTTTCAAGTGGCTGATGGTTTTTTTTGCTTGCACTGTTATTTTATTACACCTTTCTACACAGTAATTATGAACTATGTCTGAAGGCTTCCAGATCTAGAGCGGCGTTAGCCTGAATAACCATATACATTAAGCGGTACATTAGCAATGCCTCTTTCTTAACTGTGCAGAGTAATATATGTGTCTTTCAGGACTACAGTTTGTTATATGAAGAAGCAAAGTATTTCCAGCTTCAGCCCATGCTAGGAGAGATGGAAAGGTGGAAACAGGACCGGGAGAGTGGTCGCTTCTCAAAGTCTTGTGAGTGCCTGGTGGTGCGAGTTGCCCCAGATCTTGGAGAGAGGATTACACTGAGTGGCGATAAGTCATTGATAGAAGAAGTGTTTCCAGAAATCGGTGATGTGATGTGTAATTCTGTCAACGCCGGCTGGAATCACGACTCAACGCACGTCATCCGATTTCCACTGAACGGATACTGTCACCTCAACTCAGTTCAGGTAGGAAGTCACGCATGCACTTTTTGGAAGGGAGCCTGCTGGCCAGGTACCAGTGGGTTGACCCTCGTCCCTGTCGCTGGAGTGTTTTGGTGAACAACATCAGCTGGAGGCTTTGAGCTAGTTATTTACTTCTATGGGTCAGGGCTGCTTTCTCGACTTAATTCACACATATCGTCACCAAATCTTTTTACAAGCAAACTACGGTAGTGTTAAAAACCTGCTTTAGGAGATACACCTTTGCCTCAATATAAAGACATTGCATATTTGGAGAAACAGTTTTTTGACATTTGAATATAGGGCGACCATTCAAGCCTGCTTCCAGTCCCTTGCTCTGCTTGTTATAAATTGTTTTCTGGCTTGATAGAGGGCACAGGAACATCTCAAGCCAGGGAGGGAAGATGCCACGTCCCCACAGAGCCTGTTGTGAGGGCATCGGGAGCTGTCCCTTCACCTGAGAAAGGTAGTGGAGATGCTCTGAAACCAAATAGGAAGAACAGAGGAGCAAAAAAGTCTCTTATTCTGGGTGTAACAAGAAAGAAGTGAGGGGAAAGGGGAATTAATGTGAGAAAGAGATGTCGGGACAGTAGTGTTGGCCAGCTACTGAAAGGAGAGCCACACTTCCACAGAGGGAGAACACAACCAGCATCCTCCTCCCTCCTCCTCCTTCCTCCTGAAACAGGACCCAGTGTTTCTGGAGAAGGGAGCAGCCTGCAGCCACAGAAGGCGGCATCTGTTGAGTCTTACCCTCGTAGAGGGGACTTTGCCTCAGCCCCCTTGGCTATATTTCCAACTGGGATGTCCTAGGAGGACTTTGACCCTTCAATAAGACTGTCAGGCAAGGCGTGTAATGTGAAGGGTACAGCAGGGGGAAGTTACCACAACTGTGGTTAAAAACTAGTGTGTCCTTTTTCCATTGTTACCCAGGTCTTTTGCATTTGATAAAGACCTCTCTAATACTTCTTGAATAAATCACCATATACTTTTTACTTTGGACGAAGAAAACATGTTCAGTCTTCCTCCTTGCTGTGGTAACAAAAATAAAGGCACGTCTGCTTATTGCAAATAGGGACCCATCCATTTCTGTGGTCTCGGGGAAGACCCTCCTCTTTCACTTTCAGCAGTTTCTCCTAATTTTTTATGGCATAGTAGAGGTCTGTTGCAATAGGACAAGGGGGAATGGTTTTAAACTAAAAGAGGGTAGATTTAGACTAGGTAGAAGGAAGAAATTTTTTACAATGAGGGTGGTGAAACACTGGCACAGGTTGCCCAGAGAGGCAGTAGATGCCCCATCCCTGGAAACATTCAAGGTCAGGTTGGATCATCAGGCTCTGAGCAACCTGGTCTATTTGGAGATGTCCCTGCTCATTGCAGGGGGGGTTGGACTAGATGACCTTTAAAGTCACTTCCAACCTAAACTATTCTATGATTCTATGTATATCTAAAATCAGTAGCTGGTATGAAATGGATAAGAAAAAATCTGGGAGACAAATGCAGGTAATTTCTGGAATAATTATAATAAACTTTTAAGTTCATCTGTTTTATCCTTTGTTGGTTAAAAACAACCAACCTACACACCTGTCTCCACTGAGTTAGCACATCCTGCACAGCCAGCACTTTGGAGTGAGAACACTTCTTCACATCTGGAATTGTCACTAGCGCTGTTGATGCTGTTTGGTTTAGATACACCTCCTAAATGCTGCGGACTCATGAGGGAGTTCTTACACAGAAGAGACTTGCAAGCTGAGCTTGGCGTCTTTCCATCTGCCAGGTCCTGCTGTCCAGGTAGAGAAGGTCTGCTCTGCTCCCTCCCCAGCAGTACGCGCTGAAGGCTCGCCAGGCACTGCATCTGTGCAAGCACTTAACACAGGCGTCTGGATAGACCTATCATCGAGATATGGTTAACCCATGTTATGTTTGGACAGTGGCCTTTACTGTCATGCTGAAACATCAAAGTTGTTTTGTCGTAGTGACTAATGCAAATTTAGAACAGCCTTAGATGTAAGATTACGACTGAAAAGGGATAGGACTTTCAAGGAGGGTTATTTAGCCACATGTCATGTGATAGTTCTCAAAGCAGTTGTATCCTTTAGCTGTTTATCACTTACTCTGATGCTTACATTTTTGTCACACAAATAAGAATTGCCAAGCACATTTACTGATGTGAAAAACCCAAGTCAGAGTGGCAAAATATGCACAGGCTTCACAAGGGATGATGATCCCACGTTGATAATGCTGCGTCTTCCGTTTTTGGGGGACGTAAGCATCTCCCAGTCCTAATAACAATGTGGGGTGGGACAGGTACTACCATAGACCTGGAGAGTTAGGTACAGACCAAATGGTTTGTCCAAGGCTGGCTAGTTTCCTGACCAGTTGCTTCCACCGCATTTTTTCTCAGGACCTAAGTCCTCCTGCTTTATTTTTCAGTGGCTTGCACTGAGACATTTTGGGGGGATTTTGGCTTATATTGTTAAAAGCTAGAGATCCAGGTAAACAAAAATTGTACAGATGGTTTGATGGTTGCTCTTTTCCCACTCCTCCTTTTTCAGATTTGTCTGCTGTGCAATTAGCCATGCTCAGGTATTTTGGAAAGACATTTGCCGACCTGAAGCAATGCATGTAAAGACGTGACATGTCATGTTTTAAGCGTTTTTAAACCACAGCTCGCTTCTCTCCTCACCCCAATCCTCTGCAGCCTTCTGCCGCTCTGCTTGCCCTTGCTGTCCCAGCACACATGCAAGCCAATTTGGTGAAATAGCTGGGAAGGGCTTGGTAGCCACCCGCTCCCAGCACAGCCCCAGTGAGGTCTGGTCATGCGAGGGTCCCGTGTCCTGAGGGGTGCGGGAGCATCAGCCTCCCCTTGGGGCTGGTGGCCATCACAGCTGACCCTGGTGAAGCCCTGGAAGAGTTTCCTTCACAGGTGAGGCGAAGGAAGCCCAGGCAGCAGAACAGATGAAGGCGATGATACAAGTAGCAAAGAGTATAAACCAGGGAAAGAATACCTCAGCCCGGCAGTTACAGTAGACCAGCATGAACATGGGTAATTGCGAAAAAAAAGAAAAAAGTGGAATAGTGGTGTGGAAAGAGACCATGTTCTTAGCAGCCTGGAGCTGGTGCTGGGAGCTGAAGTCTTTGCACCATCGTTTGTTGGGCACATCCCTCTGCCTCTCCGAGAGGCCTGCCCTGCCTTTTTTTTCCTTGTGTTTTTTTTTCTTCTTTTTTTTCTTTTTGCCATTGTATTTCCCGTGGAAGCAATGCTTAAGTTGTGAAAAGGGAGGAAAAAAGGTGAATAGGGCAGAACTCGTTCGTCCCATAATTAGAGTTAAAAGGTCCCAGGTTTTACCACAGGTAACTGTAGCCACAAACCTTCGTAGTCACGGTTGGTTTTTAAGTCTCTAGAAAGTATGATGGTAACTTTTCTGAAATTATGACTGCAGTATCTGCATTGTCACCATTTAGTTGAGGTGTTTGCTCAGCATCCTCCGGTACCTGCTGCGCAATCCTGTATTTGCGCTTTTGTATTGCAAATTTTGTGAAGCAGAGAATGCGTTTTTCCAAGCATGTTTCTGTGGCTAGAAGAATGCTGGATTTGTTGACAGTACTAAAAAAAAAAATATTTTTCTTCATTTTTCTTCTTATTTCTCAGTGGCCAAAGTCAGCAGAAATCAGTCCAATACAATGAAGCTGAGGGAACCAGTTAGTGTATCTGTGTAACCACTTTTGTTTCCTAGCTGGATCCATTTGAAAACAGCAGTTATCATCCTAGGACAGCAAATAGTCTGTTTATTTTCTTATACATCGGTGTTTGTTTCCTCTTTTTTGCAGGTACTTGAGAGGTTACAGCAAAGAGGGTTTGAGATTGTTGGCTCATGTGGAGGTGGGGTGGACTCTTCCCAATTCAGTGAATACGTACTGAGACGAGAACTCAGAAGGACATCTCGTGCACCCTCCGTCATTCGAATAAAGCAAGAGCCTCTGGACTAAAATGGACATGTTTCTTTATGCAAAAAAAAAAAAAAAAAAAAAAAAAAAGAAAAGAGAGAGGAAAAAAAAGGGGGACGTTTCATGTGCAGTTTGGACTCCAAACAAGTCCTGGAACTAAAATTGAATAAAAGACACATTTATATCAAATATAGAGACCACACCTGAATTCATATGGGAACATTTGGAATAGTAGTAATAATAATAATAACCTCAAGGTGTAAAAGAAAACACACACACACACACACACATATAAAAAAAATATGTATGTATATGTATGTATGTACATATATATATGTATGTATATGTCAAAGGGTAGGAAATGCAACCAACAGAAAAGTGGTAGAGGAGGTTGGTGCTGTGATGGCCATTAAGTGTCCTAGGCCTTACTCGGGCCCACTTAACGGTGTACAAGCCATTACCATTGGGGGATACATAGACTACTCTTCACCCATTTTCCATTGCCAAACAGCCATCCACTTTTTAACGTGTGCACACCTTGACTCAACTTTATTTGCATATGGAGGTTTATGTCTGTCTTTTTTAGAGGTGGATGGGCAGGTGTTCAGGAGATGACCATCCATTGCATTGGAAAGCTAGTCAACTGAAATTTTAAATGTAGTTTGTACAGAAGTCGCACACTTTTTGTCTGCCCTCACAGATGTGAAAGGTTAACTTTTCTTTTGAATGAGTTTTTTGTTGTTTTTGTTTTGTTTGTGTTTTTTCAAAGGGGGCCAGAATAATTAATATTTGGTAGAGATGCTCTGGTTTGAATCTGCTGCTTTCCTACAATTTTTTCAAATTTTATAATGTATTAAATACAATAAACTCTGTTTAAAATAACGAGGGTCTGATTTAAGCCAACAGAAGCAGAGAGGTGGGATTTAGCTCTCTGCACTCCAGCGCGTGGAGGGGCGGCCGCTCCGGCCGGCGGCGGGCGGGCAGCGCTGCCCGCGCACCCTGGAGTGAGTTAAAGGCAGCAGACGCCGTTGCGGGATCTGTCTGGCGTGCCGCACGTTGCTGGTCTTCCTTCGGCGCTGTCCTTTTTAAGCTTTATCCCGGTTTGAAGAGAGGCAGTTGGTCAGGCTTAAAAATAACACCAGCTCAGCCCGGGGAAACCCGTCAAAACTGACGCCTGGTTCTGTAACCTTCAATGTAACCGTGAATAGTTGCATCCTTCCCTCTTGACTAAGGAGTTGGCAGCTTCAACTCTCCAAGCCCTTGCCCTGCTGAGTGTTAGCCAGCCCGTCTGTTTTTAATGTTGTTCATTTTCCTCGTTTAAAGCTAGTGTTCTCCTGCCTAGAGAGTGAGACGGTCAGCCCCTCGTGTTACGCCATCGGCTGCGTTGCTCTTGGTAGCAGGCGGTAAGTCGATGTCCTGCGTAGATGTCCTGCGAGTTGTTCTCTTGCAGAGTCTCACCGAGGCCACCTCTGCAGCTGCCTGCTTCGGGCCGGTGAGATTTTGCAAAGGCGCCACGTCACGATACCGCTGCACGGACCGTTCACGGGTTGATGCTTTCACCACCTAAGATGCACCAGCAACCATCACCTTTCCTCCAAAGTATCTTTTTATGCAATATTCCAGAATATGACTGTGTATTCATCCCTAGTATGGAAGTTTCTATCGACGCAATGGTGCCGGCGTTCCATTAATTTTGGTGACACTTTGCTATTTATTTAAGAAAAGAAAAAAAAGAAATTGTTAAATACATGTAACAAGGTTTTTAATATAGTCTGATAACTCAAAAAAAAAGCTACCATTTTTCTGGTTTTTATTAAAAGATGTCAGGGGGCATACTTAACTCTCTGGCAGCACATATCAACGGTTTTGAAATTACTGAAACGTGGAGATGGGTGAGGGAGGGGGCTCCAAAAACTGAGGTTCATTAGCGGGTTATTAGATCTTCAATGTGATGCTGATCTGTCTGTTCACAGTACTGAAACAGCTGCCTCATTGAAAATGCTTGTTTTCAATTAGCAGCAAGTAGTCCTCTTACAAAATAAACAAATGCTTGCTCTTACTGCCCACAATTTGGTTGTTAGTTTGCATAGAAGTCAGAAAACTAAAATCCTGGGAAATAAATATTTTTAGCAGATCTTCAAGCTGTTGGAAGTGGTATGAAATTTGTGATGTTGAAAAAAATGCCGATCCCCATGGGTTGAGAGTACAGGGGTTACCAGTGCAAGGCGACGTGATGTTTCGGAGGCTCTTTGCTGCAGAAACCCTCCCTGCCTTTCCAGGTGGGGCCTCACTTGCTGGGGCCCCCGCAGTGTACCCGGGGATATGTTTACACTGGCTGTTCAGCCCAAAGGTACTCTCAAATCCAGACCTGCCCTGGTAGCCGCCATGTTTACGTACGGGCATGTGCTCCCGTGCGGGCTGGAGCCAAGAGGGCTGCGGCTCCTTTCCCTGCTCCCCACCGCTTGGCCAGCAGGTACCCCAAGCCTGCCTGGCCAGGAGCATCAGCGGCCCCGAAGTTGGCTCCGCGGCGCCTGCCCTGGTGCTGGCAGCACCCACACCGCCCGCAGCCTTTGCACAGGCTGGGTTTGGAGGGTGAGGAGCTCTGCCACTAATGCTTTTCGTTGCGTTGCTCCCAAAGCCGGCAGGTTGTGCTCAGTCGGCGGTTTTGTGTGCTCAGCGCGTACCCGTCCGACTCGATGACACCGAGGATACCCCTCCCAAATCCCCAACTGGCTGGTCGCCCTCCCACCGGGCCCGCGTTCGTTGTTGGTGGAGTCAGAAATCACTCTGAGACCCTGAATGTAAATGTCGCTGCAATTACGGTGTGGTCATGGAGTAAGAGGTCATGAATAAAGCAGGCGGTGGCTGATGAAAAATGTATGCAGGAATATAAACTAGATGTAGATTTTAGAGAGCAGATGAGAGCAATTGAGGCGTGTAACCATGTGTTTTTAAAATGTTCTTTAGAAAAACTGATCAACAGACAAATGAGCAATATATCCAGGAAGAGGGGAGTGGGGGGAACCAAGGACAACCAGATTATGGTCAGCTCTTTTCTGGAGGTCAGTAATTTTGACATGTACAATAGTTTAAATTTATCTAATTTTTTATTAAAAAGTATGACTCCATTTTATGCTATCAGTGGTGCTGTATTTAATAACAAGAGGAAGAGCTGCAGTGAACAGTAGCTGCCCACATTGTACTTCAGCAACTCGGTTAAGCAGCTGCCAGGAGAACTGCTGCGGACACGCAGAGATTGCAGATGCCACCTACCACCCCTTCCCACAATGAGACACAGGCAAAGGAACTGGGTCTTCACCCTTGGTTTTGGTAACATGAACGCTGGATTTCTGCAATAACCATTGACCCAGGGTTTAATTCTTCCCCTATTGCCTCCTTAATGTACCAAACAGCTACGTAACGTAAGTATGGATCCTGGCATGCTTGGATGAACATTTAAACTGTGAGTGTCCCATTGAAGACTGAGTTAATTTACCCTGCTCCAGAGAAAGTGAAGTCCCACTTAGTCACTAGGTTAATCTCTCTTTCCAGAAGCACTACTTGTAAACAGGTGCTGCTAAGTCCTTCTATCTCCAGGTATTTATTGGCCAGGTAGTCTGGCCCGGCGAATATTTTTCCTCTCCATTGCCACGCGTCTAGAAGCAAGGTGATCATTTCAGTGCTTGATTGGCACAAGCAGGTATAGTTGACGCATTGTTTTTTGATGCCCAATAGAATCCATAACAAAATCCAGTGGGGACAACCTACTACCCTCTGAAAACATGAAAGTTGAGCCACCCATTCAATTATTTTTCTTTATGCTAAACAGGCACTGATTTCAATT
Organism: Calonectris borealis; assembly: GCF_964195595.1. Taxonomy (NCBI): domain Eukaryota; kingdom Metazoa; phylum Chordata; class Aves; order Procellariiformes; family Procellariidae; genus Calonectris; species Calonectris borealis. The sequence goes on from NC_134313.1 coordinate 51,586,409, forward strand.
TGAAGAGAAACATTTTGTTCATGAGCATAACTTTTTGCAGCAACCTTTAAAAATTGATTGCTATACTAATTACAGGGCTTTTCCTGTCACCCAAATGATTTGTCAAGTGTGTTTTTCTTTAATGTTTACATTTTTGGGGAAGGATTTGATTTTTGGAGGGGTTTGATTTTGGGGCTGAGAAAAGAATTTTTATTGACCAATGGTCAGTTTTTCAGAGAAATAAAAACATTTACTTCCATCTGTCATTTCTTCACTATGGGATTCTATATTATAAATTATTTCTAGGGACAACTGGTATTTGTATGTAGGCATTCCTGCTGCCTGAGGTTTATTTACAGTGGAAATGAAACCAAGACATCCTCAGGGCCTGTAGACCAGTTGCTTTTTCTCAGACTTCAGTTTGAGTGGTTTATTATTTCTTGAAGGTCTGGAGGGATCGCCACCACCAAAAATCAATACATTGCATCAGGTCCCTGTGTTGGCTTTGGCTGCTACCTCATTGATCTGGTTATTGAAGACCCCAAAACTGACTTAGCATTTGGGATCCTCTATTTGAGATTGTAACTGCTAAAATTGTATACCTACCCCTCTTCCAAAGAAAGATTCATCCCCTTGGAAGCATCCTGGTAACCAGGATGCTGATGTCCGTGCTGGGGGGAAACCCTAGTGCCAACCTGCTGAAGCATCCTCTGTTCGTACAAGGGTGTGAGCTCCAGAAATGCAGGTGTCCTATGACAGATGGGGAAAAGTCTCAAGTCTTCGAGTCTGTGATTTTTTTCACATGTCTATTTACTAGGGACTTAATACATTATTGAGTCCTGTGCACCTAAAATAAGGAAGAGTATATAATTTTTCAACTGATGTCAGATATTATGGGCCAGATCCCATCTTCTGCCCTCCATATTCATTGTGAACTTGCCCACACCCAAGTTACGACCTGAATTACAGATTAATGTAATTTAGGGATTATGAGAAGAGGCATGGCGTGGTGATCGGCTGTTGGTACTGTTGCATCGACAGCAATTGTACGTCGTCTCTGTTACATGTTGCTTCTAAAAAATACAGTATTTTCCACTGCAGGTCAGAGGAAGCGTGGTTCAATCAGACTTTTCCCTCCCAGCCCCATTGAAACTGTATGTCCATGGGCTCTTCTCTCCAGAGAGGCTGTCGCTGGTGTGAAGAGGCTGGGTTTGTGCCCTTTGGGGAGCGTGGGACGTTGGTGCCCTTGCCCAGCCCGGCGAGCCCTGTCCCCTGGTCCTCGGAGCACAGCTCTGGCTTGCTGGTCCGGGGAGAGATTTTTCTCTGCAATCCAGAGTTTAGACTGATAAATTATCTATCTCATCTACAACTCCAATTTAGCTTCTGTAGCTTGTCAGTGGTGTTATTATTTTTCCCGAGGAAAGCGTGTAGCGTGGGGTGCCTGGCCTTGCCTGCTCACCATTAGGATGCAGTCTACAGGGCAGGGCAGCGACCTGTCAAGGGTGCACCTCGCTTTCGGCATTGACTTAAAACAAAAACGACACACGCCAAAGTCCCCAAAACTCATGTAGTGCACTCATTCTGGCTTTAGTTCAAACCAGGAGGCTTAGCGGGGATCACCATTGACTGGTTGATACTTCATTTGATTAACTTCCAAGCAATTACACTCAATGCAAAAACAAAAGACAAAACAACCAGAGTATGAACACAAGTTCTGAAGATCTGTAGCTGTGATTTCACTAATCACTGCCGCTGCTGAATAAATACTTCAGCTCTGGGTGGCTCACATTAAAAACATTTATTACCAGATAAATAACATTTCTTTCCCTCGCTCTCTCCAGTTCAGGAGGCTTGTTTTCCTTCTGCTTAGGGCTGTGCCTGGGCAGCTCAAGAGTAATAGTTTTGGCCTTAATGCAGTGCTTGGTCTCTTCAAAGCATTGTACAAACCTTCAATTAAGATCTCTCTACCTGTAAGGGAAGAAGGTAGCAATAAGCTCATCTTGCAGCTGGGGAGGCTGAAGAGGCTTGACTTCCAACCAGCGGGGTGGCAAGCCGAACTTCAAGAGCCACGCTCAGCTGCCACCCTCTTTCACAACCCCCCTTGCAGTACAGAAAGAGGCTGGAATCAGTGAGGTGCTATGACACATGGTTTTTAAAGCTGAGAGCTGCAGGCTATTCAAGCAAATACTTCAGACCCTGAGATATCTGAATAAGCTTAAAAAGTAACACTACAGCCATGTTAGGCTTCAGGATTTTTTTCTAATTCTTTCCCAAGTGAGAGGAAAAAATGAAATAAAATTTCCTTCACCTTTCATGTTTTAAGTAGGGTCTATTGACGTCTTCATCTCCTTCCTCTGGCTCAGCTCTTGAGTAGTGACTATAATTTTCTGTTTTATGATGTTTCAGTTCCTTACCCCAGAAGTCAGGCATTACAGGGGGAGGGGGGAATAGCAACAAAAAGCTCCAGTGCAATTTGGGAAAGAGCCTTGGTCTTTCATATAGTGGTCACAACAAAATCCTGACACATGCCGGGATGGTTGATGGCAGGAACGTTTTTCAGGTGTGGTTGCTGAGGTGGGGCAAGGCATGGCTGGCTGCCGGCTTCAAATGCTCCAAAATAAAAATGACAATAATGGGAAACTAGGGCTCAAACCCTCATGGATTATCTTCTTCCTTAAGCATCTGCTCCTCTTTCTCACAGTTGTAGCCTTTAGATGAGTAGTTTAAAAGCTGTGCTATCGTCTCAGCTGTAACCAGTGCAGCTATTCCAGGAGAAAGCTGCTTGGCTCAGGGACAGCTGTTCTGCAGAAAAATTCTCTTCTGATGCATTATTGATAGATGTAAGTTAAAGCCATAAAGCTCGCAGCTTTATCAGGCAATATCTACTAAATCCTGGAAGCATGTAAGATAACCTAAATGTAATCTACTGCATACCAGCTCCTTCAGTGATGGATAGCACAACAAAAGCAGGACTAATGAAAAATTAATGAAAACAGTTACTTCCATAAGAAAAATGATCTGTTTTCTCCCACCTTTGTATTGATTTTAACTGGCCCTGTAATTGGAAGTGTATAATTTTTTCCTAAGGTAAAGAGGATTGAGGGCGAGGGAGAACGAGCGTATAATTCTATTCATGTTTGTGACATACTTTCAGGCTACAAAAACAAAGCATTTTCCTTAGGATGTTGAAGCCGCCTGTGAATGCAGACTTCAAGCATATTTTCTCAGCTCAGGCAAACTGCCATGCTGTTTGCCTGAAACCAGATATTGCATGAGCAGAGTACTTGGAGTACTTTGAAGGCTAGCGAGGAAGTACAAAGAAACAATGTTTAAGAAAAATCAAATACGGTGCATGTAACTTGGTGGTTTAACATGTTTCATGCATTCAAGTTCATTCCTGATTCATCTGTCACTTTCTGGAAGGGAAAAATCCTCCAGTTGCTCTTTGGAGGGTGAATGAATGTCAGGCTCGGAGGAGGACCTTCTCTGTGAGACCGAACCGATGGCACCACGTTGTTCATGCACCAGTTTGGCAGTGAATTTGCTGCCACATGTAGTCTCACCACCTTCTCATTGACACCTTTAAACACAACTGTCTTTTTCCCTAATTTAGTAGAGTATTTCTGTTTTTTTCACCACACAACAGCAGAAATCAGTCTGATCTGCAACTCTGCTGTAAGCTCTATTTTAAATTATTCTTAAGTCTTTACCTGCTTAATGTTAATATATCCACTGAGCCCAAAGGCCACTGCTGAGATAATAAATCAGTCAGAGTAGGATATAGTTTGTTTTGGTAGGGGAAAAAAGTGCATTTCTCAAAGTGTTTAGGAAATGCTTCTTTCCTGTTTCCTCTTGTGTATAGTATGGGTCTTTCTTTTTCTAATCTCTTCCATGAGTGCTATCAAAGACACGATATGGGGCTGTATTGTGATGAGGAGCTGAGAAGCAAGATGTTTCTGCATATATTGGTAGTAAATGTTACTCTTTATTTTAGTCTTTTTCTAGCATCTTTCAGCTAGTATGCCTTCATTTAAAACATCATCTATTTTTTAACTTGAGAGATTACCACATCCTTGGATGTTGCTTTTTTTGTTGTCTTTCTCACTGGCCTGATAACAGCTGCAATACAAGATGAACCTCCTCTTTCGATGCATGTCACTAAAAATTAGGGCATTTACTTGTCCTCAGTATTTGGCTTGGCTTTATTTTTGTTGCAGCAGTCTCAGCTGGTCCAGTCTCATCTGGCCCTCCGTGCAGCAGGTGTGGTGGCCGATTGGCATGGGTGACCAAGGGCCCCCTTGTAACAGTGCCCTCCCCAGCTCGCTGGGCCTTGCTGCATGAGCAAGTGCTGCAAGAGAGGAGAAACCACCCAAAAGTTGCCGTGGCTGTAACCGTCCATCAGCGAGGAAGGGCTGCAGGCCAGGGCAGCTCCTGTACCCGCTGTCGGGAACTGCCCAGGCTGCAGGGGTGGGAGGGGTGCTGCTGGCAGCAGAGTGTCCCGGATGCCCAGGTCCCTGCTCCACCCGCAGGCAAATCCTCCGGATCCCCTGGAAATACTCAAAAGCCCTCTGGACACAGTCCTGGGCAACCGGCTCGAGGTGGCCCTGCTTGAGCAGGGGGGATGGACAAGATGATCTCCAGAGGTCCCTTCCAACCTCAAGCTCTCTGTATTTCCCAGGAGGATTGGACTGATCGAGAAGTGAAAGGTTTGCCAGGGAGAGAAATGTGGCCCTACTCCCCTACTTGTTGCTGTCCAGGTCCTCTTCTTTCTGCAGAACGATGCACCAGTAGTGCAAAAAGTTTCCAGAGAGGCAATAGTGCTGGCTACAGAAGTGTGTGGCCAGGCCAGGAAAAGCACTATCTGCGTGAAGCAGCGTTACAGCTCCCAGCACCTTGAATAAACCAGCAAGACTTGTTTAAAAAAAATTACACCGGGGAAAGCAGGCTGGAGAAGGGCATCCAAGTCTGCGGTGGAAAGGCACTGGGGCCTCCCACGGGCCGAGGGTGCTGGCGAAGCACGTAGGGGTGTGAGCAGGGCATTACTGGGATGGGGCTGGCTGTATCCCCGAGTGACAATTAGTGCATGCTTGAGGAGTTAGCTGGATGGAGGGCTCAGCGCCCTGGGTCCCAGTCCTGCCGCTCTGCGGTGCAAGCTCAGCTCTGCAGGGGTGGAAGTAGCGTACGTAAGGAGGAACACTGTGTAAACAAGAAAGGGTCTTCATGTGGGAAAACGAAGCTATAGGTCATCGAAAATGGTTAACAGCAACGTCACAGGTGAAGCATTTAGGATCACTGGCAACTCTGGTATTAGGTCTGTATTTTGTATGCCACTTGTCAATTTAGGTTAGCCATGGCAAAATGTGGGAATGATAAACGATTAAGGCAAGTAAAACATGCATGCGAGGAAGTGATGAGCATATACTTTTTCCTTAGCATGCCAGAGTGAGAGAAGGACAGTAATTTGAGTGAAAGCACGTGGAGGAGAAAATTATCTTGATTACTTTCATTCTTTAAAGAAGAAAAACTTAACTGTTACACACCTGTAACAGGCCAGCCATTTTATGCTGGGCAAAAAAGAAGAGACATCCTGCAAAAGCCCGTTTTGTTACAGATGATGTTCTTATTACTTTCTCCTGCCACCATCTGTACGTTAATTACAAAGTCAATCTTCTGCTGGCCATCACTTCATTCTGTCTTGCTCAACATGTGCTATGGACTGTAAGAAAGTTCATCAAAAGAAATAGCAACAATACAGAGATTTTTTTCAGAAACAATCATTATTTACACTAACACATGACTGTTTTTCTTAATAATGAATATGCGATCTGTGTCTGTCTGTTCCCCCACCTTGGCCTTTAACTGTGTTTTGAGAGAACCTGGGTAGGGCAGAGCCTGAGTAAAGCTTCGCTTTGGGAAGCGCAGGGAAGGAGAACTATTCCGCTCCACGCGGCAGGATAAAGTTGATACTCGCTTGCAGGAAGAGCTCTTCTCCCAAGTGACAACTAGGAACTCTCATGAAACAAGCATAAATAAAAACAGAGCCTTTCGAGCAGCGTCGGCAACAGAATACTCTGCATGTGTTGCCTCAAAAATAAAGAACAGCAGGGAAAGGGCTTTCATGCTTCCTTGCACTTCTCAGAGATCCAAAGAGGCCACAAATGCATTTCTTCCTCCATGTGTCTCTCTTAAGTTACGCTGTTTATTTCTGGAGCATCACAACTGTCTTGCATCTTCTTAAAAGTAAGACATCGCTTCTTCTGCTTTCCTCCCCTTGTCATATTATCTAGGGTCTTAATTCTGTCCTCTCGTTTTTTCAGTCGAGAGAGATCTTTTACAACATTTTTTTCAGTAGGGAATGGAATGGGGATTCAGTCCTAATGGGGGTTGAAAGCCATCGGGTGCCAGTGCTGAGCTTGATGTAATAAACTATATTTAAAGTATTACTCATAGAAAGTCTGTGAACAGTGAAGCTGCAGCTCATAATTACATGACATTGTTGCTGAAGAACGAACAAACGAACAGCAGAGCTTCAAGAAAGGTAGACCCAGGGCTCCTCCCCCTGTGGGGCCCTGATTTGGGAAGGCATTTCAGGGTGTCCTTAGCCATCAGTACGGTAGAAGTTTAGTCTTCATTTTAATGGGACACTCACAGTACTGAAATTGTGCGTGTATTTCCATACCTCACCAAGCTAAGACACAGATGCCTAAAGGAAAGAGGGGTGAGAAAACACCAGAGAAAGTTTCCCCAAAGTTCGCTCGTCCTGATTTTTTTGTTTGTTTTACTGATTGTAGGGCTAAATATTGATTTTTCAGCTCTAAAAAACTGACGACATAGCATCTTCTGCTGCCATGTTCTCAATATGCTTAAAAAGAAAAATCACTCCATGACCACGTTTTTCCCCTGTAAAAATGTGAGCAATTAACACAGCAGGTTCTCAGTTCAGTATGTATAATTTATTGTAAAATGTACATAATTGGTGTGGCAGACAGCAAATGCACCAGCACAAACATAAACCTTTTCATGAATCCATATGTAATACTGAATGTTGATGGATTATTACTGCAGAAAGATGTCACGTTAAATAACTGATGCAGATGTACGGTAGCAAATTACTGGTTTTACCATTTTCATTAAAAAAAGGAAACAAACAAAAAAACCCCATTCACATCTCCATTATTTGTTGAAGAATTTTTTTAATACACTCACTGCTGGAGCATCTGGGTGTATTAAACAGCTGAATTCAGTATCACATTAAGCTAAATTGCCCACAATGGGCAGCTGCCTCATTTCGTTGTTCTTAAAAGTCCAAAATGTGTTTTCTGAACCTGAGGTATTTGTCTCCTTGCCGAAGCGGTGTGCTGGCGAGTATTTCACCGAAGGGAGGGGGAAGCAGGGGGGGAGCATGTTGCTTTGCTGCCAGGACCCTGGCCAAATTGTGGCCAGAAATTTCTGAGCGCAGGAGAGAGGACAGGAATAGGAGAAGAGGTCAAAACTGCGCTCCCAACTTCATATTCATGGATCTGATTTAAAACCTGGTGGCCAAGGAGCATTGCCTGCCCTCACTGAGCTGTCAGCAGTTACGGGGCTGGGTCTGTGGGGAGAGCCGCCCTCCCAGGTCAGCTCTGCAGGCTCTCAAGCCCCCTGGCTCCCAAATATCTATGTATGTGCCACGTAGGGGTGTAGCAGTGGCACACCACAGCAGCCCCTCGGCCACCCGCTGTACCCCCTGGTGCTTGAGGTATCCCCAGTGGGCCATAAGTACCCCCCCGCTGCTGGGAGCAGCAGGGTGCTGCAAAGAGGGGTGCACATGTGTGGAGGGGCAGGGGGGACATGGTGGAGGAGAGACCTGCGTCTGCCCTGCCCGTCGTGCCGCACAGCCCTGCCCTGTGCTCCTCGGTCCTGCAGGAAGCCCTGAAGACCCTCAGGAAAAAGCAGGGGCTCCTGCAGCACCTTCCCAGGCTCAGTCCCTGGGGCAGGGTGGGCACGACAAGGGGACCCTGCTCCGTTCCTTCCCTGCCCCATTACGCCTATGTCTTTTTCCATAGAGACCACAAACAGCTCAGACATTTTCCAGCCTCTCTGGAGGTGTCAGTACTCCTCGGGGGAGTCTCTTCATGTCACTAATGGGGCTCAGACCCTGATGTCAAAGCCTCTGTGTCTGTCCCTGCACCCAGCACCTCCTGTGTTTCACACTGACGTTCCTCCACTTGTTGCCTGCTTTCACTCCTCTTTGGCCTCTCCCTCATCCCAGAGTGGATTTTCTCATTCATTTTCCCACCTTTTATATCTTCCTCCTCCCTTAGCCCATTTTTCAGTGTCTCTTTCCAGTCGTCTGTTTTCTTTCTTCTCCTATAATCCTGTACATTTGGATGATTTTCATTTGGACTGTTTAACATAACCACTAGATTTGTGTTTTAGCCTTGTTCGGCAGGTTGAAGGCTCCTTTTTCTATATCTTAAGTTAAGTTCTGCATTTTCTTCTCCCTCTTAATATAGGCCAGGGTTGACAGACTTGGGATCCAGCTCAACTTCAGTGAGAAGCTTCACCAGTCATTTTTCTGGAAGCAGGGGGAAACATTCAAAATGCTCCAGTGTGAGAAGCTAAAACTAAGTATCTGGGTTTGTCTATGGCCAGATTTCTCAAGTTACTCCACAATTCCAGCACCCCCAGCTCCAGAAGGACCTGTAAGTAGAAAGAACAACATTTCTGAAAAGCAGGCCATGTTTCCTTAGGTTACAGATGATGGAGGCAGCATCCTAACTTGGTTTGATCCAACGTGTCAGAGCAGGGATCTTATCTCCAGCGAGTCTCTGCTAGGCGTCATGCCCAGTCCTTCTGCTACATTTACATTTATCAGTAGTACATTTGGAAGGAAGGAGAAAATCTTTTTTGCCTTCCAACTTCTTTCCAGGGGCAGATCGTAGAGGTTCACATGTTTCAGACAAGCCAGAAATGTCTGGCAGCTTGCACACTCACTCCTTACCTGACCGTGGTGCTGCCCCACGGTAGTTTTCTGAGCATGCGTATCCTGTAGACAGGCTGTGGCCATCCCAAACAAACAGCTATGATGGGTGAAGCCACTCATCCACATAGCTAATCTAACAAAAAAAAAACCCATAATGTACATTCAGTGATAGGCTAGAAAATATGTTTTTTGCTGGCAGGATTTATTCCGTGACCCTGCTCCCCTCAGCCAGCAAAGCAGGGACTGATGCGAGGGTTGCCCGCAGGAAGCCCGCTCAACCTCTGCATAACCTGGGATGGCTGCGCTGGCAGAGCACTGCTAACGCAGCCCTGGAAATAGGCAGCCCTGGTTGTTTCCAGACTTGGTGTGTAGAAAGAAAGACTCCCACATTGTGCTCCCATCACATTCAGATGTTTTTTATTCTTCAGTTACAAAACACAGCAGAAAAACAATCCAAACGGATCTCAGGAGTGAAAGAAAAATGGAGCGGCAGCTGTTTTTGAGTGAGGCTCCTTTATCAAATGGTGTCTCTTCAAACCATTCAGTAGGAAACGTCCCACTAAAAAACGTCCCCCATTTCCAGCTTAGCTTTTCTGCAGCTGTCATTGCGCTGCTCATTGTTCGTGAAGTTACCGGCACCTGTGTCTCCCCGCGATGCGATCTAGAGGCTCCCACTGTTTATTTCAATGTAAATATTTTTTTTGTTGAGAAACAAAAGGGCTGGAAAAAGGGAGGTTATGGGAATATTCAGGATGAGATAAGGAATCTGAGGCAGAAAAGAACACACCAATTACCTCAGCTCACACGCTCATCTGCCAGATGAAACCAGTTTTACCGGCTGTTGCCCAAAGGCAAAACACCATAGGGCTTCTGATGTCATGTTGGCCTTTGGTTATGAGCCCGGGTAAATGGGTACCTGGCAGAGAGAGAAAAAGGGCTGTGCTGCTTAATGCCAGCTTCATCTATTTATGTTCGTCTAGCATCAATTAAAAATATCTCTGTCTCTGCCTTCCTGCCTGCCTGCCTGCTAGTGTGGTATTCGTTTTCTTTCCATAACACTGCAGATTGCCTTGCCTTACAGTTTACAACAGTGAGAGCTGGCATTTGCCTCTGGCAGGGCAGAGGACGAGAAACCATTTCGCTTTCATACTACTTTTCCTCCGCTCTGTCTCCGCGCAGAGCAGCGAAGGTGTTTGATGTGCCGGTTGTCGTGGAGGGGTGATGTACAAGGCCAGGGCTGTTGTTAATTTGCAGTGCTTCAATAGCATTAGCTTTTTCCTTAGGATTTAAATTAAATTGGTGGCATTGCTGGGACAATATAGTGCTGTAGATCTGAACCGTGTTCCGTGTAGTCGTCTGTCTTTTTTTCTTTATTATATTAACCTTCTTTTTCTTCCTTTTTATATCAGCAAGACCCAGTGAGGCAGACTTTATGTTGCAATAATTCTGCATGTTTTGGTTATAAATATCCCGAAGCAAAGTTAAGGTTTTTTTCATATAACTATCAAAGCAAGTGTCTGCTTCAGCACAGAGTGAAAGGGACGTTTTACACATAAAAGCTCATCAGTGGGTGGTAAACAGCTTTCGTCCTAATACATATTGCAAATATTCTGCTGCGGCACAGACTGACGGCTTTGGTGAAATTGGTAGCATCTGACTGAGACGCAACAGTTCCCCGTGCTAGTTGCTATCGTGGGAGCCTAACCAGGGTCTGAGCACTCAAGAAATCCCAGGGAAATCAAGTCTATTGCCTGTTGCACTACAAAAGACGTCTCTTGCGTTTTAAATTTCCAGTTGTCTCCTTGAGAGCAAACAATGCCGCAAAGTAATTTAAAAACAGAGGAAGTAAAAATCAGTATCTTCAGCAATAGCAGTGTAGACAGTTTCCTCCATCGCAATCTCCCATCTAGATGTTCCGAGCAGACTCGTGATTTCAGCGGCTGCCTTGGCAGGTGCCCAGCGTGATGCACCTGAGAGCAGCCAGGCTGGCTGAGAGCGGATGTACAATGGTTTCAGAAAATCCAAGGTCTTCAGGAGTTCTCAAGTCGACCATCAAAAACTACTAAATATTTCACATTTTTCTTCTTCCTCAGTGTTGCACGCCCTCAGAATGGCAAATGCTTCGTGATCTGAAGCCAACACAACAGCACTGGTGTATCAGTGGCTTGCAACAGCATCTATTTGAAGGGATGTTTTAAAGCAGTCTGCAGTGCTGGAAGGCGGCTTTTTCTGTACTGCTTCTAGCAAGGATGTGCTGATCTGAGCACTCGGCAGCATGATTTATTTATTAGAACTTCATACCATTTTTTTTTTCTCCCCATTGACACAGGATTAAAATTAAACATCCTTGACTGCGCGAGATGAAAGTATAGCTTAGTTCATTCAGGTACATCTGTATTAGATACGTGTGTAAGCGATTGCTCTCCGCTACCTTGATCTTGCATTCGTGTACAGGCAAAACTCCCCCGCGACGGCTCGCCCGAGTCTGATGTTCAGATGAACCGTAACTATGCCCGGAGGTGGCAGCGATTGGACTAGGCCAGGGCAAACCTTTGCAGCCTTTGATTCTCTGAAGACCCCACCAATAGCTGTCATCGATACTAAGGGGGGCAGTCATTAAGGCTGAGGTCCTTGGGAATGCATCAGATCCGTGGCCCCGTCATTTCACCTGCTGAGCACAGTGCTGCGCCAACAAGCATCAAAGCTCGATAACTCACCTCCTCTCGAGTTGGTGAAAAGGAGATGCGTTCTCGGGTCACGCACCTGCCTGGCCACTGAGCACTGCTCTCCAGTGGTGCGAGAGGTCCCGGGGACACCAGAGCTGAAGGAGTCTGGCCAGGCGAGAGGCACCTCCATGAGCGACTGCGGCACGGTGGGGGTTTTTAAGTTGTAGGAGCACCGAAGCAAAACTTCATGTGTTGGCAGCGAGTGGGGTTTGCATTCAAAGACCCGTCAGAGGTGTGCTGAGCCAGGGACGGCGCTTCAGCAGGTGCAGATTTTGCATGGCAACATGGGGAAGCAAGGGAGGGCCGGGGAAGGTTGTGATGGAGGCACAAGGCAGCCATTGGCAGCATGGCCAGCGGTCATTTGGGCTGACTCTACTTCGTATTAAGACTTTGCTCATAGCAGTTGCCAAGTCTCAGGCTAAGGGCAATGGTGGTACCTTACAGTGGTCTCATCCCTTGGTGGTCTCATCCCTACCAGAGACAGTCCAGGCAGACGGAAAATGTCTAGCTGGGTGTCCTGCTGTCGGTGCACAGTGACATCTCACAGGGTGGCACCGTGGGGAGCCAAAATGCTGAGAGCAGCCCTGGAAGCACACAGGACCCAGGATAGGGAAGGGAAAGCGTCCCGCACCAAAGGTTCACTGTTGAGGAGACGCCACTGGCTGCTTTGGGTGCTGGGGGAAGGAGCCGGCACATGCAGAAACCCAATGGCAGGGAAGATAGCAGATGCAGAGCAAAGGGGCTCCCCAAGTCCAGGCACTGCCACGGGGCCCAGGTGACCCAGCCCTGAAAAACACTGCTGGGCCAGCCCATGCTGCTGCAAGCAGGTTGCATTCTGCCACTCCATCATTCAAGTTTCTCCTGCCCCATCAAACACAGTTACTCCAGTGTCCAGGCTGACAGTCATGAGTTTGAGTTTGGGGTTTAAATAGGATGGATGGGGGAAAGGGGCTCCCAAAGACACCACCAGCTTTTCAGGGAGGCGGTTTGCCTGCGCCTCTGCTTACCTCAGGGTGTCTGCTACCCTCGCAGCTGGAGAGGATAGCGGTGGGAGGTGGTGACCCATCCTGGCCGTGGATCAAGGGGCCTGCTGGTCTTCTGCTGATGGTATGGAGAAGTCAGAGCCAGGCAAGCCAGTGTGGTGGTTCGTGGCATAGTAGGAGTACGTGTGGTGTAGACTTGTTTGGACTGAGTAGAGTCTGAAAGGGCCTTATTGGGGATGTAAAGGGTTTTTTTGGGGGAAAATATTGCCTACGAGGGCCCCTAAGCTTTGCAAAGAGTGGAGGTGAGCACGGTGCTCTGAAAGCAGCTCTGAAAGTGGGCTCTGCTCACTCTGCCAGGGGGTCTGCACAGCATCCAGCAGATGTGGGCTTCAAGGGAAAGCAGCCCCTGTAGTGTTATCTAGAAGCTGAATGCTTCCCCATCAAGGATCACGAAGGAGAGATGAAATACGTTTCTTGCTGGAAATATCATTGAATGCACAACTTGTTGCCTTTCACACCAGCTACTTTGAAACACAACCTCATCCTGCATGCAACCAGCTACAAAAGCAAGGTTTACTTTATCCTTCAGACTGCCCAGTTTCCCTCCTTTTGCGATAACTAACAAGTGTTAGTTTTTGTCCATTGCTCTCTGTGCATACGTTACATGGTGACATACGGTGTGGTGATGACAGTGAAACCAGCTGCCCTGTGCTCAAGATTCCCCAAGGTTTGGAAAGGCGACCTGGAATGAAAGCTATCGTTGCAAAGACCTTCACACATGGGTGGGTTGGTTGGTGATTACAGAGTATGGAAGGATGAGCTAGTAGAGCTTGGGCAGTTTTATTGCAAATACTGTGGCCAAGATTATGTGGCCAAGGTGTTGAGGTGTGTTGAAGCTTAAATCACACAACAGGAGAAGCAGCCATGTTACCAATGCTTGCAGAAGCATAATGTATATGAAAGTATTTCCAGTGCTTCCATCTCCCTAGAAGTAAACAGAAATTAAAATACGCTCTAAGTTTGCACACACAGAGTCATTAACTTTGTATAGTTAGGGACTAGAGGGAGGGAGGGAAGGGGGATTTTTTGGTAGTTTTTTTTCTTTTTTTTTGCCCTGGGCAAAATTTTCAACATTAACTAATTAATGTTTATAAAGCACTTTGCATATATAGTGCCTTTCATCAGGGGATCTCCGAGTATTAGATTATATTATCTTGAAGGCCCCAGGCCTGTGCATACTAGCCCTATAAAGTATTAGCCTTATAAACTTCAGTAATTCACTTTGGGTTTTTTTCTGGGCTTTTTTGGTTGGGTTTTTAATCTTCCCTCTTCTGAAAATGTGCCGAGCATTTTGGCTGTGTATGTAAAAAGGCGGTATAAAGGGTGGTGTCAGCCAGAATGACCATATGAAAAATCAGGGCCCCATAATGCATTTCTCAAATCCTCTAATTGCTGGAGTTGGAGAGTAGCAACCGTGCCAAACTTAAATTGAACTATAAATCCCACATGTCAAGTAGGGATCAGGAGGAGGCATCATCACCAGTGGGGGAAGCAGCTCTGATATTTGCTCTGCATTGCCTGGTAATGACAGTGGGGATAGGGAGAGAAACAGAGACCTCTGATCTCTAGCAGCATCAGGAGGCAAACGCAAACTCCTGCATGGGGGCAAGCTGGTGGACCTTCTGATTCGCGTTAAGTTTCTGTTACAGGGAGAAAAGGGTCAACGGTGGCTGGGAGCCGGGAACACAAGGATGGGCATGAAAATGGCCACATTCAGCCCATCTGGAGTGTCTCTGCTGCTGTCACCCTCCCGGGCGGAGGCAGGAGGCAGAGTACCCCAAAGCCACGCCAACAGTAGTGAATCTCCCATGTGTCAAATCTGAAAAGCCTGCTTGGGCGTGGGCTCAGTGGATGACTCAAACAATTACTTAACAATAGCTGGTTGTGTGAGCTGGCAGGGATGTAGCCAGGTTCACAATGGAAAAAATGTGTGGGCATCTCGGTTTTAGTGAAACACATGGGGAGCAGACTTGCTGCTGCATGCAGGAACTACCAACAGAGAAAGCAAGGCCTTGGGGAGCAGAAACTTAACAGGGACAAGGCAAAGGATGTCTTTGCCCTTACTTGCACGTCTTACAGGTGGAATTCCCCCAGCTGAATTTAGCTGGGTAAGGGCTGCTGCTCCGAGGGCAAAGACCCAGCAGCAAACCCAGTCTTTCGACGAGTCAGCGGTATTCAGAAATCAAGAACGGAGCCATCCCCTTCGAGGCCATCTTGCCCGGACCAAAGTACCCTTGTGAGCAGTGAAAGTTCACAGCAAAGGGTGGGAAATCCCTCCCCTTCCAAGGGGAAGGAGAGTTCAGCAGGCCGATGGCACACGTAGCTAAAACCAGACAGGTATTGCTTCATAGAAACAGCCTGAGAGCTCTTCCAGAGCCTGCACACGTTGAAGAACTTGATGGGATGAGTAAAAGCGCTCACTTGCCGCTCGTGGGCTGATGTTCCGAGTCCCAAAATAACCACTGCATGAGTCTCTCAGGGGAGAGGCAGCTGGCAGAAGTGTGCAAGGGGGCTGTGGGGAGCAGCTCACCAACTGGGGTGCAGGCAGCATCTTGGCATGGAAAGTCCTATCAAGAAACTGAGCAAGTAGGATTCACTCATCAGGCTTGCAAGGTGGACAAGAGGCTTGGGAGGCTAAGCCTTGCACCCTGCACTGTGCACTCCCGGTCCTGAGGAAGAGTGGGAACCCCATACAGATCTGGAGGGTGCTCACTGTGTTGACCTAGAGCAGCATTCAGATGGAAACCCAGCTGTATCACAGCTCTTGCTGGCAGGGAGCAGCTGGAGAGGGCTTTGCTGTGGAGCTCCACGTCCTCTATCCCTGGAGCCAGCGCTGTGAGATCAGGAGGCCCACATGTTGCATTGGCAGATCTCCTAGGAAGCATGGTCCACATGGGCTGGTCTGTTGTTGCAAGCAAGAGAGGGTTGTGAGGGCCAACTGTGGATTGAGAGTGAAGAGAGAGCTAACTTTCCTCCTCTGGAGACACTACACCGCAGAGAATCGGCCTGGGAGCAGCCAAAGGTCTCATCACCTTGCTCCAACCAACAGCGTAGGGTGATGTACCGTGTGTAACCCCAGTGAACATTGAGGGTCTTCTCTCTCTCCCTCGGGCAGCTGTGGTTGAAGAGAGATTGGGAGAAGAGGAATCGAAACAAGAACTACACTGGGGTATGGCTGGATCCGTCCTGCTGGGCTCTGACGGTGCTCTTTTCTTGGGATATCCCCATGTGCTGGGCTCACTTTGCTCCTTCAGCTTCTCCTGCACTACGCGCCATGTTTGTCTCCCACAAGCAAGTGTGTATTTATATTGGCAAATGAGACCATCTACCAGATAAAGAGCCTCTAACGAGGCAAGCAGGCACGTTTACGAGGTGCCGATGCCGCTGGCTGTGCATGTACGCGTTATTCGCACCTCTTCTTTGATGTAGACACTTCACTTACGGGTCAGGCTAATAGGCCTGGTCCTTCAGGCCAGGATACTCCCACACTTGCTTGTTATGCAGCAGGAGGGAGCGCGTGGTGCTATTGGTATTACCTCCAACCTAGGGCAAGAGCGGATTAATTCAGACTCATCAATAGGGAGCAAGGCACCTTTTCCCTTCCACCAAACTCAGGCAGCAGACATTGCTGCACCAGGCCCTGGGGAGCCTGGAGCTGGGCATGACGGCTCACAGGTAACCATAAACTGGCTGTGAGTCATTCCTGCCCTGGAATCCGACCAGCTCCTGCTCATGAGCTACCGTTGCAAGAGCTACTGCTCCTGTTAGACATGAGTGGTTCGACTGCCTGCTGGTTGCTGTTCCTGCCCACCGGGCTGGAAGTCATCTGGATTCCTCTGCCACGGGTGGGTGGTACAAGTGCTTCGGAGCAAAACACCGTGCTCAGCTTTGAAGATGACAGCCTTTTACCCATTGCACGGCTGCAGCTCCACCCTTCACTGAAGCAGGTGCACTGCCAACTGCAGGCTTCAGCCTCAGCAGGCCTGGGAGAACTGGGGCACTTTGGTTGCTCTTCCCATTTGCATGCAATTCCCTCTAACTCCTGAATCCTCTCCCTGCGACAGGTAATTTGCCTACCTGACAGGAGCTCGGGAAGAGCCATGCAGCCTGGGATTTCCCCACGTTTCACACCAGTGAGTCCTGATGGGTACGTTCCTGTAACTGTGAGCTGGGACATAAGAATGACAAGAAGGCAATGCACAAGGATGAGAGTGGCTTCTGCTGAAGCAGGAGAGATGTTGGCCCAGCACAGGGAGGCAACGCTAACATGCGTGGGCATGGGAAGACCACCTCATTGTGCTGTGTAGGCAATCATCCTTGGGAGTCCTCTCCCACGGAGGTCACCCCGCTGGTCCTCCGGTGTGGACAGCTGTAGCTGAGCCGCTGTAGCACGACCGAAGAGCTTGCAAGGACCAACATCGTGGCGCTGGCAGTGGCTGAGGGACTCCAGAAGGATAGACAAGAACAGACATGCAGCAAAGCTGACTTTGCAAGGCTGAGTTGGGCAACAGCAGTTTAGATCAGCTATAGATCTAGAGGCCCTCAAGTGAGGCGGGAGACGGAAGAAGCTTCCCTCTCCTGCCAGAACATCCATATTTGGAGCTGTGGGTGAAAGCTGCTCACTGCCTAGGGGCTCAGGCGCCAACAAATTGGGCGACTTAGTCTAGCACTGGGGAAGTTTGCCACAGTGCTCTCCTTCTCAGGTTTTGCGGGGTTTTGGGTGACTTTGGGGGAGGAGATATTAATTTGTACCCTCAGATAAAATATCTTCAGCTCTGTCTTAATAACAAGCTGTTGCATAATGTGTACAGCAAACATGTCCCCCCAAAACAGGCGTCACAGGCAGTGCCTACCTCAGGCAGTGCCGCTTTGGGTTTATGGCCCAGGCTGCGTACATTTTTGAACTATGTATTTTGAACTACATATTTGAACTATTCAAAGCGGTGGCTCTCGCTCATTAAAGCCCGTGGGACAAAAATAGAAATGCCGCTTCCTCACCACCTATCCATGGGGTGAAGACCTGGTGAAAGCAGCGGTTGTTCCCCACCGTGGCAAGATGGGTGCCGGGGCTCGGCCGTCCCTCCAGGCAGCTCAGCAGGGATGCAAGGGAGCAGCAGCGATGCCCCACGGCAGGGGAGAGTAGAGCAACGAGGCAAGCTTAGGGGGCTGGGAGGGTGGGGTGACCGTCTCGGGCTCCAGCATAGGGAGGATGGGTTCCTATAGGTGTGTGTAAGCCTTGACTCCAGCCCGTCAGCGCTCTCTCCCAAACAGAGGGCATGCAGCTTCCCCTAGAGCATTGCACACATGGAGGGAAATACCCTTCAGAAACTGCCCAGATTTCGTATTTGAAATTCAGACCACCAGTCTTGTGATTCCTGGAGATCTGATTCATGCTTTTTGAACGTGTGGGTTTGGCAATCCTGTGCTTGCACTTACAGCCATTTCCCAACCCCTTATTTTCCCCAGAGGTGTTCTTACTTTTCCCTTTTTTACTCTTGTATACATGAAATAAACTCCTTGGGGGTTAGGGGAGTTGTTACCGATAGCAAAACTCATCCATTAAATTCACAGTGCGCTACTAAACAACAACAACAAAAAAATCCCCCACAACTTTATAGTCTAAAATAACCACGGTGGGTTGGAGCGACTCCTCCCCGCTCTTGCTTTGCCTTGGGATGGGATAGACCGGGCGAGGGCTTCTCTCCTCAGGGAGCACCAGGAAAATGCTGTCCCCCCACCACAGCCATGCTGAGGGTGGCGGACAAGCCCTGGACCACCGTGGTGGACGTGACCTGTCTGTCCCCATGTGTTTCTGTGGGAAAGCTGAGCTCCTGCCCCCATCAGCTGCTCTGGGGAGGGAGGTCTGGGGTGCACACAGGTATGTAAGCCCCTAGGAGAGCATCTAAGGGCCTCTCCTGGGGTCACGAAAAGAGGATGCTTTTGTTTTGGGACATTAAGTGTGAGAATTTTGGCCCTGTATTCAGTCAGATAGCAAAAAATCCTGTTTTTTCCTTTCAAATATTTTTTTTATCCAGTCATGGCAGGGACTGTGTCTTTATCACTGAAGATATCAATCAGGGGCATAAATGCTACCTTAGCTCAAAGAAACAGTATTAATTATCTGAAGCCTGTGCTGAGCACCATTTGTACTCCCGTAGAGAGCCTGCTGCTGGCACGATAGCAGGCAAAACCCCACACCCATGGGAGTGGAGACTGTTTTCCATTCCCTGTGAGGGATCCCTGCCCGCTTGAAGGCAAAGCAGCAGTCAGGGAGCAAAAGGGAGCCCCGCTGCGAGGGAGAGGGTTTGCGGGGTGCCAGCCCCGAATTGGGCGGCAGCAGGCTCTGAGCACGTGGGGCAAGGCTCGGGAGGTGCTATGAGATGTGGCCTTGTTGGTGGGTTTGGGACTTGCAGCTAATTCCAGAAAGGGCTTCATCGTGGTAAATATTAGGGAGGTATAAATCGCCCCTGCCACCCTGGGACCCCACTGCCTCAAGGAACATGCCGCAGAGATCCTCAGAGGATGGCACATTGGGAAGGGGAGCTACCAAAAGTAGATGGAGGGAAAGGCCCAATGCAGGGCTTTAGCTGCCGAGAGGCGAGCGCTTCCTTCTCGTATTCGCTACGATGCCGCAGAAGCCTAACAACAGCAAGTTTTTGTTGGCATCGCAGCAAAGCACAACTTGAAGGAGACATCTGAGAGAGAACAGTTTAATAGCCTAAAAGCACTGCAGCTGCCTGGGACAGCCCGCCTCCTTTCTGCAGTAGGCACACACAGGGGTCTAGGAAAGGAAAACTGCTCCACACCAGCTGTCCTCCCCTGGGGAAAAGGGAACCTGCATCCCCAACACCTGGAGGCTGGACATGACGGTGGAGACCTTTGGAACCCAGCACTCCTCAAGGCTCTCCAGAAGTCACGTCCAAGATTTGGAAGCTCTTGAGAGGGCAAGTGCAATGGGAGCGACATTGCCTAGTCATTAACAAAGATCATGGGAAGAGAAAGTAACTGAGCCCTATTTCAGCCCTGTTGAATATGATTTAATGTCTCAGCATGCCCAGAGGGTCTCCAGGTCTCACAATTTCTGCCTGTGCAGAGGACAACAGGTTTGCGATCAAGATCTGTGACCCGTTAGTCCAGACAAGTGGCAGCTGAGGAGCTGTTTGTGCAGGAGGTGTCTCCTATGGAAGGCAATCAAAGCAGTGAGCCTGAAAAAGGCTGGGAAGGGACGGTAGTCATCCAAGGGAAGCAGATTATCTGAGGGATGGGGAGGAGAACCAGAGCAACCATGGAAGCTGAAGAGGAAGGCAAGCTTTTGCGAAGAGCAGAAGCGCCCAACAAGCTGTGCAAGATGAGGGTGGGAGCACCTGGTCTGGACGTTGCTTTGCTGTGAGAATTTCACTCAGATTTCACTTGAGCACAGAAGTCAAAGCCGTGCCGGAGGGTGCCTGGATGAAGCAGCCAGTTCACTCCATGTTTACAACTCATTCCTAGGGCTTAAAACACTGAGAAAGGGCAGCGGCCAGGGTGACCAGCAAGGGAAGGCAGGCAGGGCTACAGCGTGTTTGTGCTGCAAGGCACGAGCATGGGGGCAAAACGCAAAACTAAGGCAGCTGCGGGGGGAGAGGGGAGGTGAGAAAGACATCCAACACCACAGAAACCAGATGGAGGGGATGAAAGGCAAGACTGGGAAAGACGAGCTGGGCCACTGCACCTGCATCTCAGCCAGGCGCGTCTGGGGGTTTTCGTTCAAAGAGCCAGGGAGTATTTGTGCTGCATCCCGATGTCAGGAGCTCAAGCCCCTTACGTATGGCTTACTGCCCATGATGGAGACTGGCTTGGCAAGGAGACCTCCTCAATGTGGGACATGTCTGAGGAGGCTGAGCATACGGTGCTGTGACGGATCAAGGAGCGCCCAGGGGGATCGGTTGGCCCAACACAGGCTCAAAGCCCCCACAGCCAGGCCTCCCACCCACCCACCTACCTAAGCTCATCCTCTGGCCGAGAGCCACCGGACCCCAGCCCGGCGCAGCTAAGCGGCAGGGCAGTCCCGCGGCAGCTCCGCGGGCCCCCGGCAGGCTGGGCCGGGCCGGGCATGCCCAGCGGCCCCGGGGCGGCGGGGTGGTGCTGGCTCCTCCGGGCCCTCCGCCAAGCGGGCGGCTTTCCCAAGGGCGCCTTCGCCAGCGCAGCCCCACCACCCCTCCCGGCGCTGGGTCCCCGCGCAGGAGCTGCGGGCGAGTCGCCGCTGGCCCCCGCCACCCATTGCCCCTGTGCCACCCACCCTGCCCGAACCCTACGCTGCTTCCACTGCTTCTACGTGCCAAAGCGCCGCCCAAGGCAGGTGACAGCTATACAGGGTTTTAAATCCCTTCTCGAGCAGAAACCTGTGTTTCTGGAGGGAAAAAAATCACCGAAAGAGGCAGCACCCTGCCCCTGCCACCCTGCAAGGGCTGGGCTGCGCCTCCCTGGCTTTCTCCTTTGGGGGATACTGCCTCTGGGATCACCTCGGCTTCCCACCCCCAGTCATCATCGGAAACTCAGCTGCGGCTCGGGACTGCAAAAAGTTTAGCCTGTTACAGAGAAAAAGCCCGAAAAGGCAGCCATCTACCCCAGGAGGTGGAGGAGCCTCACATAGGGATGTCTGGAAGAGTCGGGTCCCTGCAGTTTTCTTAAGTTTTGACATGATCAAGAGTATAGAGAAAAAAAAAAGAGCAAAAAAAAAGCCTCCTGACTCACTCTCTTCCCAAGACTGCCCTAGCCCAGGGCATTTTCCCTGCCTTGGGAAGTGTTGCAAAATCTGAGCTTGCCCTGGAGGTATCTCTCACTAATTACTGGATATCCTGGTTTTGTGAAAGGACACAGGCAGAACCTTCCCACAGGTTCTTCTTTATGGCATGGGAAAAAAAACTCGAAACACCGATTTCTGTTTCAGCATCCCCAGCAGACTGCTGTGAAGGGCTGATTACCCACTCGAGGGGATCTCTTTCTGGAGCCATCCTCCCCAGCTCTGGGGCATCGCTCACCAACAGTCTCTAAGAAGCGAGGAATTTCAAAGGCAAAAACCAACCTTACTTTTAATATTTGCCCTCTGTACCTGAAGTTTGGGTCACTTTCAATTTTTTTCCCCTGTAATAAAGAAGGCTAAAGCTTTCAAATTAGAAGCAAAGGCTCTGAGAGCTGTGTGAGATGAGGCCTGTTTGAGTTCGCACCACCCGTCAGCCGTGCTGCAAAGGGCTAATGAATCGGCTGGTGAAAGGCAGGGTGCAGAAAATTACAGCCCCGGCCTTGACAAGAGGTAGCGCAACCCCGATTACCATGTCAGCTCGACGCAAGACAGATGCTCACACGGGCTGTAAGTCTCCATCCGTGGTTTATTCACATCAGTAGAGGAAAATCGCTTCGGCTCTGAGATGTTGAATAGCCCGTGCTGTATCTACGCAGCTTCTGCTCATTCCAAGCTTCTCTCTTTCAGCATCAGTCAGGCCACTGACTCCTGCGGACAGCACATGTCCCCCCGTCCCGCATCCCGCAGGGCTTCAGCAATGTGGCTGGACCGCAGCACCGGGCTGCAGCTGGCGATAATCCTTCTTGCCACTCCTTCAAAGAGAGGCGAGATGATTACAGAGGGTTTCTCCAAATTTTAGGAAACATGAAGTTAAGAATGAAAACTGCCTTGAACGGGAAGCAATGATTTAAGGATTTCTTCCCAAATAGAAATTATTCAAAAACTGCTTCATTAAATACATAGCCTGCATACACATACCTTCCTACTTTGATGGAGTTGTTTTTTTCTAGAAAGGCGCTTTTCTGTCATTTCTGTAAATGCAAGCCTCTGCCAGAACGCACATAAAGGTATCACTGAAGCTCCTGGAGAGAGGAGCGAGCTCTGTTTTCGATCCTCGGAGTGCCTTCTCCTTTTCCTACGCTCCCTTCTTGAGAAGTCCTTCTGATCAGCTCTTCAAGGGAGTCTTTATTCTCTGCCCAATTTTGCACAAAGGTATCAAAGGATTTTAACATATTAAAACTTGCAACCTCTTCAAGAATTTGTCTCCTTCCTCCCTCTCGCCTTGTTGCTGGAGTTTCACACCTGGGAGCTGTTATAACTTAGCCCTTACAAGAAGTAGGGTATTTCTTTTTAAAAGTTACTTAGCCATCCTTATACACAGAGAGTACATGTATATTCACACATAATTACTTGAAAAAAATACTCCCCCTCCTTCCTTCCAGCTTCTAAGGACAGAATTAAGAAACACCTTCAAATAACTGTAAATAATAAAACCCGTCACGCTAAACACTTCAAAGTGCAAGTGCAAATATCTCAAGAAGCTTGGGGAACTACATATAATTATGAATTAGCTCTTAAAAACAGATACAGATGATCTGTCAGATAATTTTTCATTCCAAATACATTTAAAAATAATATTCCCTGTGATCTGGTAGAAAGAGTAACTGCTTACCGATAACTGCAGCTCTTCAGGGAAAGCCTGCGGAGCAGGAGCATGCATGCCAAGCTGGTGAGATGAAGACGACTTTTTTGCCTTAGCAATACCCACGCAGAAGACCCCCACACCTTTGCTCCCTCCTGCCAGGGCAGAGCCCCAGGGGAAGAGGTCTTTCAGTGACACTACTGATGGGCAGAGCTCTGGACAAACACGTACTGTCACCTCCTGGTGCCTCAGCGCAGGTCCTGATACCACCCAACGTCCAGCTGAATCACGCAAGACATAGCTATGCCCTTTCCTACTTCTGAGACAGAAAGAGCCTGAAGAGGAGACACCTGGAAGAGCTGTGGGACTGCAAGATAGGGGTTGGGGAAGAGAATGGACGACCGGCTCTGATGGGGTCTCTGGCAGGAACCTTAGGTGGCTCTGAAGAAACAATCCTGCCAGGGAAATATCCCTTGGAAGGCAGAAAGTACCGACTGCTGGAAGGACCTTGTAGAAAACCCTTCACCGAAGCAGGACTTAATGGTAGAATTCTTGGCCACCATGAAATACAAACTTCCTGCGAGAATCTGCTCCCTGCACAGAAAGTAGCAGCCTCAGGGCTGACGTGAGCTGACCTGCACCACCACCTCCTTCCACTCCAGAATAGCCATTCAACTTTCAAGTCCAGGATGGAGATCCTCCTTTCCTCCCTCCTTCACAGCAAAAACCCTTTCAAAAGCAGGCTGCCTGGAGGCAACCTGTGAACTGTGAAGAGACTGGGTAGCAAAGTTAGCAGCTAACACGCCAGAAGAGCTACAGAGAGCGGGCAAGGAGTGACCATCTCATGCCTATAGTAGAAGAGGAAAGAAGAGGTGGTAGGAACAAGGACTGATGTATCTGGAAGGAAAAGACCAGGTTTCTTGCCTATTCCTTCAAAGTGTTACAAAGCCAAAAGGCCTGTACCAAGTGAAACGCTGGCATGGTGGCCTGCAGACAGGTAGCCTTCCTACTAGATGAGGGCAGGACAAACCACTGACAGGCAGCAACAAGGCCAGTGCCAAAAGTGGCACAACAGAGAGGTCCGGTGTGCTACGTTCTTCAGTTTTGGTACTCAATTTTGCACTCATCAAAGGAGTAAAGCCTTCACTGCAGATTGCAGTCATCTCCAGAGCTGCAGGCTCCAGCTATGGGACTTTGGATAACAAGAGCTGGATCCAGCTCTCAGAGGACGTGCAGACATCACGTGTGCTACGTGCAGAGGGAGCGTATGCAGCACGTGGCCTCAGAAACCCAGCAGCCCTCATTTGAAAAGTTGCTGGGAGCAGGCCCATTTCATCAAGCCCAATCTCTTGGACTGTCTGCCCCTTCAGGACATCCTCGTTTGCCTTAGTCTTTCCTTCTTCACCCCAGTGATCACAAATGAAGAGGAAAGCAAAGAACAGAGCAAAGAGATGAACCTGCAGAACAGCTGACGGCATTTTTTGCCGAGCAGTGCACTCACATGGCAGGACACAGGTGCCTACAAGAGAGCGGGCCTAGAACAACTTGATGCAAACAGTAGCCTTAAGCTACTCATGTCAAAGTGTCCAAGAGAGTGCAATGGCTTTGAGGAATCATCTAGCAACGTCTCACAGGCCCCCACTACCTTCCTCATTAAACCTCAAACAAAGCTGCGGGGTGTTAGTGCACTCCAGCTAGTCCTTCCCAGGGGGAGGAGGGAAAAGCTGGAGTCAAAGACAGTGCAAAGGGCTGGATTCAGTGGTAGGACTTGAAAATGGCAATAAAGGGAAAAGGCAGCAGCTGGAGGAGAAAGAGTACAGGGCCCCTTTTGTCACCACGTAACATACAAAACTCGGCATACTATGCTTTTAAGATAGTAGTAGGCAAGAGCCAGCAACAACAGCTTCCCCCCCCAACTGTACATACTACTTTCTCTAAGGGCAGAATACTCGAGTGGCAGGGATAGTTCCCCAGGGAAGCTCGGTGCATCAGAAGCAGCCACGGGGGTAGCAGGCCACCTGGACAGCAAGAAGTGCCTGAAGTAAGCTTTAGAGCCCTCGCAGCATCAGTGGCATAGACGGCTCTGCTGCTAGGTCCCCAAGCTTGAACATGAGCATGCCAAGAACTAGGAGGCAAGGGAGCACGATGGCAGGGTTTGTCCTCGTCACCTTATGACTGGGCTTTTAGTGTTTGCATAAAGAGCAGTCCACCTTCCCATAAAGGGTAATGAGAGAGGGAAAAGGTGGGAAGTGAACCCATGGTCATCTCTCCTTTAACTCCTGGTGTGGCTGAGCAAAGCTCAAGAGTCTCCTAAGTGCCACTTTAGTGGACACTTGTTCTTCTCAAAACAAACTTGAGCTCAAACAAGCAGCAAGTGGAGGGAGACAAGTATTTTTAGCCTTTTCACCAAGGTCTTCTCTGTCCCTGTCTGAAATTAGGCCTAAACCTGCTGAAAAACCTTTCTGAAAATGTCTGTTACTCCTTACAAGATAAAATCTTGGGGTTTGGGGTGTGTTTTGGGGGGCGGGGATGGGGTGGCACACAGGGAGGAACTACTGGTGAAAGAGACAACTTGATGTGGCAGGAATGAAAGCATGCAATCTGCATCGTAGCCAGGCCATAAAAACACTTGAATCATCTGTCCTACTTTATATCTATCTATTTATCAATTAAGTTATTTTCTCCAACATCTTTCATTTTAAGTATCACATTGGTTTAAAGAAGACAAAGAGGCAGGCCAATATGCAGGTGCTCATCTTTGTTCTCCAACCTGCACTTAATTAATTGTGAATTGCTTTAAAAATAATTTAGGACAATGCTTCCACTGCACGTTGCTGAAGTCTGAGGCGGCTCCTGTGTTTTTACGTCCCAGAACACATGCAAAGCGCTCACCTCTGCCCAGCTGTTAAAAAAACCCAAACAACCACCCAGCCTCTGTGCTGACTGACTGGGGGAAGTCAGGCAAATGAGAGGTTGCTTTTTCTCCCTGCCCACTCCCCCTATTCAAGTAATTCTTTGCTCTGTCACCTCGCTCTGTTTAAAAACCTTAAAATATACATGTTTATCATTAATACGTCACGGGGGGCAACCGTGCCAAATGCTGTGATGGGCAGATAGCTGGGGCTCGCTCTCAGAGCCACACCATTAGTCATGGTGATGACAGCTTCAGACGCTGAGTTTCTCACATTAGGAAATAAAGTTACCAATTTATTATTTTTAATAAAATAATTGCTTTAATGCAGTATTTAAAATAATTTTAAACATCTGATCAATAAGATACAGTACACAAATATGGAAAATGCTGCACTTTACATAAAAAGTAAAGCTAAGCATTTAATTATACAAAACAATTTTGCCTGATGCCATCAATATCTTGCAAACTATAGCTTAGTTAAAGTACTGCTTTTCTTATATATATATATATATATATATATGCTATATATACATATATAAATAATTTACAGCATTCATTTACTAGATTTGTCTACTACTGTTCCAACACAAAAAACATAACCGATTCAAAACTTACTGAATTTGTTAACTATCTGCAGTGGTTCTGACGGTGGAGGGCGTTTGAATCATCACTTCAAGTTTTGAAGTAGCATGCCAAATAACCGTAGGAAGCTTGTTCCTTAAAAGAAAAGTTTCAGCAGGAAGCCATTCAATACAGCCAGTGCCTTTCCCAGTCCTGGGAAATAGCCATGCTATACAGCACTGTGTCATGGGAGGCAAAACGTTTGGAGGCTGGGAAGAAGGGCTACCCGGAGGTTTTTTCTGCCACCACAAGGCAGTCTTTACCAGCAAGCAGAAAATCTTTGAATCTGTTCTAGCAGTCTTAATAATCCGGAGTCGTCCTCCTCACTGAATGGAAACCAGGCAACTGTCTAAATACTTTCTATTTGGGAAGTTTACCTGTTACACCACATTAAGGTATTAAATCAATATTCTAAATAAAGCAGTGAATCCTGTGCTTTGCAAACACTGCTTTTCTCCTTAAGAGAGTCTCCAGCTGCAAAGTTTCAAAGCATCTCAAGTTTTCCCTTTTTTGCAGTCAGCACAGGTTGCTTTTGTTCATTTCTTTCTACATCTATGCTCAAGTTCAATGCTATTTTTTATATCTACAGAAAGATAAATTGTTTCTTGTCTTTACCCTTTCTTTTTAGGCTCTTTCACTCCTTGTATTCAAGTTTAGTAACTCCAAATTTTCCCCGAACATTGAAGTATGCCCTAACTACACTGTCTGATGTACTTCAATCACAAGAACGACCAATTTGTTCACCTTCCCTCAGTCACTTTCTCAGGGGGAGGGCAGTTGAGGTGAGGTGGGGGTGAGAAAGCACCCCTCATTCCTTTTGCTTGCTACTTTGCCCTCCACAAACGAGCATCCAGTAGTAATTCTAAACCCAGAAAATTTAAGGAGATGCTGAGTCAGATAGGCAATACATCAGCATGTTGACTGACTGCTGGTTCATGATTAAATACAGTTGCCATGCTATGCAGTGCCTTTAAAGTGTTATTTGTTTCCCTAAATAAGGTTGGGTTAGAAGAAGGCACTACATGTAGAACAGATGTTGCAGACTCTGGAGTACTGAAGCAAGCGACATACATAAACTAGGGACATGTATCAAGCCCTCAGAGCCTGCAAGACAGTTAAATGCAAGCAGGTAGTCAGGTGTTTGTGTGTGCAGCTCAGTGTTTTCACTGGTTTACAGACTGGTTTAAGCCAAATATTATTAAAAACCCTACAGGTGCTAAGTTAGGTATTTAATAAAAATGTTTATCTGTAAACAAGAGTTATCCTTACAACGGATCGTTTTCCAGAAATTGGAATTTCAAGACAGTGCAACAATGCTTCAGTGTTTTCTTTGGCAGTAGACAGCAAGTTGAAATGTAAAATTCAAATCACTTCAGAAGAGCACGGTACAAGGTTAGAGAATGCTTCATCTCCCTCTCTTGTTCCATGCAGAATATCAAGTCCCTGAGACAGACACGGGTTATTCTTGGACAAAGCAGCTGTTTTGTAAGGCTAAAACCCGATGATCCAGGAGCGATTCCATTGCCTTTCAAATCCTAAATGGGGGAGGGAGAAAGAAAAAAGATTAGAATTCCATGTAAATACAAGTTTTTAACCAAACTGGCTGGATTATACTGCCTACTTGTATAAAACTAGCCTGCTGATGTTCAGCTTTACATGTTGAAAACCAGCAATCCAGAAGTCCTTGCATGTTAGATACTTCAAAAGACAAAGCAAGCACTTGCCAGTTAATGGTTTATTTCAATCAAAGCAATGAAAAAACTCTTAGTAAAAAAATTCCACCTTTTTAAAAAACTGTATTATTATGGTAAGATAAATAACTGCCGTTTCACTGAAGTCGTACCACATAAACACTTGTACTGAGAAAGGACAAGCTAACTACGAAGAAGGTACTACCACAGTTCCTGTGCAGAGCCCCAGGTTGTGCAAGGCTCTTACTCCCACTTGCGAACACCCAAGCTCCAGATGTTCACATCTCTTCTTGAAGAAAACCATCACTGCGAGCGGGCTCTAGCCTTGAAACACGCCAGGAGAAACTCTTACCCTGGCCATCACCTGTGAATTGTCCTTTAAGGGAGCAACAAACACACACAGTTGAAGCATCCGCGTGTTCAGAACACTGTACCCGAGCCTATCCATCTCAGTCGGCTGCCTCGCTTGGTTATGAAAGCACAATTGGTAGGAGATGATGATGTTTAGTAGTTATACATTCAGGCTACTGGAATGAGCAACCCCCACGCATTCCAAAATGCCCCAAGATTTATTATTAGGGGCGGGGAGGAGGAAGATTACCATGAGCTGCACAATAGACTGGCTACTTATCTTGGAGCCAATCTGTGCTACACAGCCAGTCTCTTATCACTACTGGAGGGTTCTTGGTAATGAATGCAATTTGTACAAATACGAGTGCTCAGTCTCTGTAACTTCAGCAAGGCAATGCCTGCCAGCATCAACACCACTTGGAGATGGTGTTGCTTGGATGCCGTGTTAACTATATCAATCCTTACCCTAACACTTTCTGCAAGACTTCAGCAAAATGACTTTGCCCACTTTGCTTAGAGAAATCTGGTTAAAAACCCCATATATTAGAAACAAATACCATTGCTGGACTATCTATAGCAGTGAATGCTACTGTTGTTAGGGGGGAAGCACTGAAATTTATTAAAAAAATAGAGAGATTCACCAGAGAGCATGCACTAACCTCAGAAAACCCAGGGCATATTGCAGAAATGGAAGCTGTATTTCTTACTAGCAGCATGCAGGGTATTCAGCACCATTTCATTTGCTTTACAGTCGATACTGTTAAACACTATGAAATGACATCATTTGAAACTTTCAGTTTGTTAAATGGCTTGGAACAAATGCGTGCGTGGGGAAGACTGCTAGCCACATCGCACAGAGAGGGCACTGCTGTCCTGGTAAGACACAAAAGGGTCACAGTTCAAGTTTGTCATATGACAACCCTGAAGGATGCAGGGAAAAGATAGCTCTGCAATGCAGCTGCCAGCACGGGTTGAAAAGGAGGTCAATCCAACAGGATGCAGCAGAAGGCCTGAGGCAACATTATAAATGAAACAAACCCCAAGGGTTTTCAGTAACCCAGCAGCAATGTCCTTTATAATTCAAAGAACTTCATGGAGGTGAAAGTATTTTCTCTCTAAATAGTCATTAGACTAGAAGTCTTACCTTTAAAAAGACACCAAACAAAGCCACCTCAATCCTGTTCACTCCCTTACAAAAAGGAGGCAGACAGCACAAATCCCCGAGCCTGCTTTGGAAGCTCTTGGAGCTGCAAGATGCTACAACAGGGCAGAAGCGCCAAGCTGCCTGCGTTTGAGACAGAGTTCTGGATTTGTTTATTCTTAAATTCTTACCCATCATGCCTAGTACAGAGACGTAAAGCGATGTTATGCTGTAATATCACATCCAAAGCCAAAGCTTATCCTGGATTCCTGTTTGCTAAGACAGCCACTTCATACTTCTAAGTTTCACGTAGCATCACACCGGCTTATCAGAGCTACTGAGTACAGCATTTCAGGGGCCAGGGGCTCTTTGACTAGTTACTGAACATATCTAAACCAACAGCTGCTACCACATCCAAGTTAAAAGAAAAGGTCCTTCTCTCAAAGTGCATGATGGTTTAAAATTAAAGAAGCCAACAGACAGCGTGGGTCATTCCAGTCCAGACTGGGACCGCATTGGGGAACTCACTCTGAACTAAGTTTATATGGGGATGAGCACTAACTCCTTTTAGCTATTGTCCCCTACAGTTGCATCGAAACACCAATGTTTCATGGTTTTGTTTTGGACTTTGGACCAAGCAGTGGCGGGTAATGTACTGCCTGTCTTTTTGTAATAAAACATTTAGAGAACCAAAGTGAAAACACTTGAAGGTAAGATGCCATCTGCACATCAAAATGAACCATCACAGGTGTCTCTGCTAATGTCCAAGACCTTATTTAAGAAGTGCCCAACTCCTGCGCTCTCCAGCTGACACAAGGGACACTTTAGGGAAGGGTCCTCTGCTGCTCAGTTCTCAGAGCCTCCTCTTGGGCAAGTTCCTCTTGGGCAGCAAGTCGATCTTGTCTGGCCCTAGGCAACAGTCAGCAGTCCTCTCCTTTACATCTCATATACCTCTTCCTGCAGAGAAGCTCCTCCACACTGCTTTTGAGACCTTAATACCCTGGTTAGAATAACACCAGCCCACTCCTTGCTCCCAGACATCTCTATTACGTTCCTCCCGGTTGGGCAGTAACCGCTTGCGTCTTGCTATTTTGGGGTATTCTTCAACTGCAAAAGTCTTCAGCCTACCTTAAGACAGCTTTGTGAGCCTCTTCTGAGGGGAAGTGAAAAGTGCCAGGCCACAGACAAGTACAAAGATAAGTGAATATAAAATGCATCCCTGTAGAACCAATTCTAGCAAAGGGTACTGCAACCAGCCTGCACCCCCCTTCTGCAACATCTAATTCTTAATGCCTTAACTAGCAACTTCTTTTTTTATTTTTTTCATTTTCTCTTTTTTTTTTTTTTTAAATTGGGAACACTCCTCTTCTCCACAGGGGAGGCTGGAAGACATCAGCCATATCCTTCACTGAACCCCCAGCACCCCGCTTTCCTTCCAAAAGAGAAACAACACAGAGACGTGCAGCCCAGGAAGAGTAACCACCAGCATAAATACTACCAGTCAACCTGGGTGTCAACAACCTGGGCATCAACAGCTGACAGACCCTGTTTGTAAGCCAGGTAAGATACTGCGGCAATGTGGTTCTGCACCACTGGAAACCACCCTTCACAGTACCGAGACCACCAGCTGCCTTAAAACCAGCCTCAGGAGGCCACAACAGCTGCAGTCCTGCTTTTGGCCTATCCTCAGAGTCAAATCAAATCAGCAACTTTGCCAAAGCAACATGCTGTCATCCTTTGTTGATCCTCAGTCTTTTATATACAGCTGACAGATCAGTTACTCTCACCGATCTTGGCAGCAGAAGACATTGTGGAGCTCCTGCTGCAGTCCCACACCTGTTGTGCAGCCAGTTTTGTTGAGAGGTCGCTCCTGAAACCTGTTTTAAGATCTCTAGAGCTCTCTCCAGTGGCTGGACCGAGAATTAAATACCAACTCTTTGAAAAGGCAAGAGTGAAGTTGATACAGAGCCACAGATAACGACAAGGCTCTTCCTTTACCCTGAGCTACCGTCACCACCTTATTCTAGTCTCCAGGGTATCTGGAGCATGTGATCTACAAGTCTGGATCAAGGTACCGACAAGGATATCAAAGTTGCTCAGAGCTAGTCTACAAGGCCTGATACAAAGCGCAGAGGGGTCAGCAGACACCTTCCTTCCCATCAAGTCCAGGTCAGGCTCAGCAAGCTGTTCCTGGCAGAGTACACTCTCCCTTCTCAAATTCAATGGCTTCACACCAATTGCATTCAAAATTTTAAACTCTTAAGAGGGGGGCACTTTAAGGGAGCAAAGTATTCAGTCAAATCTTAAAAAGTCAAGCCAAGAGTTCTCATTTCAATTTTTGGTGTGGCATAAACACATCCCAGTCTCAGAGCCAAGACCCCAAGAGAGCAAACTGTCATTGCAGCTCTGCTGTGCATTATAAAAATACCACCAGCAGAAGGAAGCAAAGTCACAAGACAGTTTTCAGTGACATCTCCAAACACTGAATAATTACAGCTGCTTGCAGCTGAGACATTGTTGGAAGGTGGTAAAAGCATTTAGCAAATCAGAGCAAAAGAATCCAGGTTCACCCCCAGCTCTGTCACCTGTGGTCACACTGAGGTCTATGATATCTAGTGTACCCTGTACATTAGTTTCGCAGCTGTCTCACAGGAGGAAAAAAGGGTTAAAAAGCCATTAATGCACTGTGGAGTGCTCAAACGCTTTCCTGGGTCTTCCCCAGCAGCAAGGAGGAAGGAGGAGACCCTGTCAGAATTGTGGAAGTTTTCCTTGTACAAATAAGTGCATAATTTAGGCTAGAGAAAACAAAGTGAAAGAAGTTGATATTACTTTGGTGACAAGCCAGCCTACTGATGCTGCCTATTCTAACAAGCCTCAGTCTGCTAGGAGTACTCCCGCATAAACAATACTAAAATACTACATTACTCAATATTTATATAAATATGATTTTTTTTTTAAATAAAATTGGTGGCATTGGGTGGTGTTTTTTTTTTTTCCCCAAAAAACCTTATATACCATTAGGGTAGATCAAGCCAATGTCTGAAAGGCTTAGATCTCTATTTCCAGGCTGCTTCTTGTGCAGCTGAAAACAAACATGTATATTTATGATGTTATCTGTAGTCTACAAAGAAGCCTCATGAAGCTGTCAGATCTATATAATAGAGAACGCTATTCAACTACGCATTTTTCCTCAGATTTCATTGTAACATTCCTACAAGTCCTTTCAAATGTAGTCAACAACATGTTTTACATATTGAAACAAATTACTGCGAATGTAATGTCAGTTTATTCGCTATTATGCCCAAGATTCATGTACGCATGTCACTTCGTATGGCTACATCAGATGCTTAATCTGTACCTGGAGGTAATGAACACTATACAAATATGTCATCTTAGTTAATAGACAATTATTAAGCTGAAATTTTCTGGCTCTTTGCCACATCATTTTAAGCAATGTATTGTCAACTAAATTATAAATCTCTTGACCCTTCACATGTCATCAACATTTGCGCATTACCAATATGTTCAGCCTAAAGCTACAATGCAATTAGTCATTTAAATTGCAGATATCTTTCACACATAAGAAGAATTAAGTTCATTTCTAGCACAGAGAAGGCACAATATGGGCCAATGAACTGTATTTCCGAAGTGTGTGAATGGCAGTCGAGAATATTTTTGCCTATTTACATGGGAAAAAATTCACATCAAGTGTATGGCCTAGACTGACAGCAGCCAGGAAATTCAGCGCTGAAATTGAAACTCTCTAGCTGACAGGGCTGTGCTTAGGTCTTGCAGCAGATAAGTAAGATTCTGAAGCCATATTTTATAATTGCAGTAACACTTTTAGCTCTCTTCTTCCCCAAAGGTATGACCACGCTGTAGACTCTTCAGTTGTCTGATAGCTTGAATAAGAACCAGAAACTGAAATCAAGAGTCTGCATATGTTAAGCATATGCAAAGTAGAAAAAAGAAAACCCGTCCCGTATCACTTTAGACCTATAGGCTGGGGGAAGGGGTGGTAGAGACAGAAAGAGACACAGAGAAAGAGAGGGAAACCCCTCAAGTGTAGAAATAGATTTTGTAGCCTGGCTCTGAATACCTCCTTACATGCACATAGTCTAAGTCCAGTTTAAAATGATTGCTTTTAAATTAATTTTCTGCAGCTTTTAAGAAAATACTTTAGCAGACTATCACGTACCAATGCCAAGCACCAGCCAGCAGCCTCTCTGCACCCCATGGATATACAGGGAGCAGCAAACCTATCGTCATTCGCTACAGAGCCAACTTCTGTGTTTAATTCACATTTAGACACAGTCACATCCTTAACACCAGTACTGAAGCTGATGAATTATGCTAGCGTGTCCTCTCGTCAGAAGAGCTTATGGCCAAAAAGGCAGCAGTAACTTCTACAGCTACCGCTTATAGGAGTGTAAAGCCACATACTCCTTAACACATGCCTCCCACAAATGCCAAAAAAATGAAAGCGATTTGATTGTCACACAGTGGAAAAAAGAAAACATCTCTCTTCCCCAATCATTTGGAAGAGGGTTTTTTGGGGTTTTCTTTCATTCTGCAGAAAAGGACTTGTTGCTCAAAGGCTTAGTTCCTCCTAGATCAGCCTAAAGAGCATTTGCAAAGCTTAAACAAGCACCATATACAGAATATATGGTGATAGATCAACATGCATACCAGTACCCTAAGATGTAAAGCAAGAAGGGTAAGTTTAAGTTCTGCTAACAATGACCAGATGTGGCAGAGACCTAGTTCTAGAAGAGAAGACAACAATCTTATTTTCTCCACCCACAATCAATACTAAAAATGAAACGATGAGCAGTGTAGAAAACAAGACATTTCTCCCATTTCTTCTTACCAAACTTCTTCCCAGAAGGAGAACACAAGCTTATTTGTGGACTGCTGTATTAGAAGATGTGCATCACCCTGGAAATATCCATTATTTTATGCGTGTTGGCCAGAGCTACGAGTTTGACAGAAAGTACTTGAATGGCTCTGCACAGACCCCAGGATATCAGCTGCACCATTTACTTCTGTAGCAGCTGCTTGCAGTAGCCTGAAGTTTCCACAGCGGAGCTAGACTACGGGTGGCAAGGCAAGACCCACACTTACTAACAGAGCAGCCAGTCCTGGCAGTGGACAGAACAGCCACGTGCAGTAACTGGAAGGAGGAAATCTCCTTTGCGATTGGATCAGGCAAAAAGAAAGAAAAGACACAAGATTTACCCCTGAGTCAGTCAATATGACCAACCTGGACGGAGGCAAGTGAAGGACACACCACCAACAGCACTTCGGGGCAAGACAGACTGCAACACTTCCAAGTAGCCAGAAAACAGATGAGAAGCAAGCAGTCTCCCCAAAAAAAATTATACAGAAGTGCAGGCATCCAACTAAGTTTTCCTGTATAAAGTAGAAGAATGGTCCAACCACAGTCTTCAGAAGTTGACCATAAGAGTAACAGCCAGTCTCCTAACTCTACCTTCAAAAAAAAATATGTAGACTTTTTTTCCTCCCTGCTGTGTGATACTGCACAAATATACTGCTCTCAATTCAAGGCCAAAGATGACCTTGGACCCGGGACACCTTTGGATAGAAGGAAAGTAAGTTTAAGGACTCAGAACTGCAGCCTGTTTCCTCACAGAAAAAAGTTTTAAATCTCTGCAAGGGTTTTCAAACTTCTAAGACTCCAGTTACAGTGAGAATGAGACAAAGCTATTTCCAAAATAGCTTTGTCATCAGAAAAGCAGTAAAACTTAATCCAAAATAATCCTTGACTATTTCTCAGCATTGAAAACATTACGTGGCATGTTACCAACCAACAAAAACTATGAAACAGAACACAGAATTGGGAAAATAAGTCTGTGGCTTCAAGTTTACTTTTTTCTGATTTGTTTTAGAAGTGTTCTCCCTTCTCAAGATGAGTTATTTTTCAATTCTTCCCACCCTTTAATTCATTACTGTTCACCACATGCCCCCAAACTGGGGGAGGAGAAGAGGTGGGTAACAAACACACAAAACTGAAAACACATATGAATCAAATCCAAAGGCCTCTCCCCATCATTGTATCCAAAAGTGTCCAGAGGGACCAGAATGAGAGATGAAGATATTACCACCTCTGGAATACAAGTAGCACCAATTAACACATTTCCACAATAGAGGGATTTTCTTACCAGGGCTTTCTCAAATTACTCTTTCTGAACAATACCATTCAAATGTTAAATTGCAGTGAAGAGAACATGCAAAACTACCCAAACCAGTGTTTCCAATGAGAAGGGGAAAAGAATTCCCATTATAGTGATGCCTTTTTTTTTTTCTTTTCTAATTAGGCCTAGAGCATTAGCCTTATTTTTTCATTCCATGATCGTCATGGATTTGCCCCTACTGCTATTTCAAGTTTAGCGATACATAAGCAATAATCATGGCAAGATATAGTTTACCCTTTTTATATTGCTTTTAGGTCCAAATTAGTTGACAGACACTCCTCTGGGCAAGAACTTCTTTCTTTATTTGTTACCCACCACACTATGAGGTGATGTGGCTGCTGGTAAGCAGGCTTCTAGCTGTAAAGCACATGTTCGTGTCACCACATGTTCTAGTTCCCAGATTAAAATAAGCCATAATAAGTCTCCTTGAAAGATGAAGTAAAGAAAGCAGAATGTCAGAGAACAAGATAGGATGAATGTGCAAGAATCAGGCATTCAACTATCCCAGGAAAACGACTTTCGAGAAGAGATGCAAAGCCAGGTGGCAGAGTGTGGAGAAACAGATACCTAGGGCTGAAGAACCATCTCAATTAAACACAAATGATCATTTGTGGAGAAAGGAAATATGGTAATGCTAACAAAATGCTGTTCTTAGCCCTTCATGCTACTGTTACTGCAACAGAAGGTAGCAGATCCATACCAACCCAGTCTACTGAGCTGCACTCTTCCAGTACCCCTTACATTTTGGTACTGAATAAAGAAAGACAAATATGTAACAAATTTGCTTACAGGGTTTCACTTTTTTAATATATACTGTAACTGATTATTTCTTCCCTGTCTCCCCAAATACCTTAGGGCTTTATTTTACATCAATAATGGCTTGAAACAATTCCTTTCCTTTAATTATTGCAGTAGGCAACAATAAAAAGAAGCTGAACAGAGACAACTTTGCTCTAACACAGACATAAGAGATACAAACATTGTGCAAGAACATTATCCAAGGAAAGTTGAAGTCTTAGTTAAAAAACTTAATGCATTTAGCATCAGTGATTTCATTCAATACTGTCAAAGGATCATTCATACTCAGGAATAACTTCTTCCATCATACCTGTCTACCAAGATATTAGGCTTTTTAAAAAAAAAAAAATGGTCACAGGAGTATTATGCACAGATTTACTCCTTGCCATTGCATAGTCAGAAAGTTTTGACATTTAAGATTACTTGAGAGTAAAGCTGTCTGTATTTGCAATTTGAAATGAGAAAGTACATCCTGCCTGTTTAAATTATTCACAGACAGGTTGCCCAAAAAGATGATTTTAAAGATGCCCAAATGTGTATCAGCCCAAGGCCATATTGTACTTGCTTTCAGTTTCAAAGACCTCCTTTCATCTCTGAAGAATGGAATGTTGTTTACTGCTCAGGATGTTTTGCCATGTTATCATGAATGTATTACAAATGTTCTGCTTCTTGAACTAGAGAGCGTTTGTCAAAACCATTCTTTATTCTACATGAGAAGTCTTGAGCCTTTTATAAATCCTGCTTGGATATATTGGAACACTTAAACGTCTAAGTCTAAACATCCTTCCCCAGTTTGCTATCCTGCATAACTTCACAAAAAAGAAAAAAGGTCTGCAGAGAGCTGCTTTCTGGTAGCATGAAACCTAAGTACTAGGCACTGGAATGCAAGATTGCATGCGAGAAACAAACGTAGTTTCACTGGCAGAATTACTTTCGCCTACTGCCGTTACAACTCAGGATAGTAAGGCAACCTATATGAGAAGCATCTTAAAATAAAGCAGGTAAATTTGTGACAATGAAATGCTATCAAGGTTTATGGTCAGTTTTAGGCAGGTTATGTCCACGTTCTTTTAAACTGGCAATGTAAATAATGGATCGCCACCTTTCAACAGCCACACTGTTATCTGTCTCACTTTGGCAAAATCTCATGAAGCGTTTAATAAAGCAGACACACCACAGACAATGAGAAATAACTGAAAAGTACCTAACAGGCAGACTTGTTAAATATTCAGAAACAAATCTGGCAATAATTACAGAAAACCACTATGAAGAACAGGAATAGTTACTCGATAGAAGCTTGGGGGAAGAGGAGAAAAGGATGGGGAAAACTGTTCTTATGCTAGACTCATTTTTTCAAGTTTTTCCAGTGGTATTAGAAAAAAAAATAACTATACCTTCAGCTTCATGTGAAAGTGCATTAAAAAACTTCAAAGAAGTGAAGAATAGCTGCTCAAAAGCTGGGAAGGTTGCTTTCCGCAGCTTGTTTAGATAAAGATTCCTTCACTTCACTTCAGGTAAACAGGGAGCATTCAAGGAGCTAACTGTGCCTCCATGTCAGGAGGAAGAAAAAAAAAAAAAAAAAAAAAAATCGGAGAAACTAGTCTACCTCACCTCCTTAGAGAGGTCTCTTTTCACAGTCCAGGCTGAGGGAAAACCTACAGGACAGATGCCACCACTGTCTCAGTTACATTGCAAATAATTGAGCTTTATACAAGGTCCTTCCAGACTCCAGTATGCAAAAATGCCAGAGTATTTTCAATCCTAGCATCTATTTAAGCTTCCTAGGCCATAAGAATGAAAAATACTTAAGGTTTATCAGAAAGAACAACTTTACCACCACTTCTTCCACAGAAGAGTTATTTTCCAGGCTTCTGTTCACTGTGCTTGGGTCACAAGCCAACCAGCCGTTCACTTGAGCAACGTTGAGGCTTCATAAGAAAGAGGGGCAAAACTGGCAACAACGCTTGGAATGACAGCCCGCAACACATTTCTCCCATCTGCAGCCAAGATGATGACCTCTAACAGAAGTAGGCTGTCAGTCTCCTGGAAAGAACTTCTGCAGCCCTGTAAACTTCCCAGGTCCCAGAAACAGTTAATCTCCAGCACAACATTAAGAGATTTGTTCAGACCAAGATTTGTTAAAAGCATCTTCAAGGCACTTTTAAAACGCAGCATGAGCCAGAAAAGGTGATCTGGCTCATCGCAGGAACTGAATCGTCTTGGTTTATTTCTTTATTTATTGGGGGAACCTAGCCAAGGCGAACTCACAGTACGTTTGAAAAGAGTCCCTATGCATTGTGCATGGAAAAAAGTTCACAGCCAAATGTCAAAGCAAGAGCCATTTGAAAAGCCATCCAAAACAGCCATCGTGAGTTCAACTGAGGGGCCATGACAACTAGCTGCTGTTGAAGACCACCACAGATTTGTTACCCTCCACTGCAGATGGAAGTTTCTCTGAGCCATCATTTCATTCAGTCCTTTACACACAGTGTTCTTATCCACAGGTTCTTCTTATAACCCACAATTAAACATCCCCATCAAATGTACCAGAAACAACCCTTTCAAGTATCTAACACACGGACTAGTATTCTTACAGTACAGAACCAGCCATTTCATGTAAGAGAATTCTCACTTCTTCCTACAGGGAAGGATAAAAATAATTCAGTATGAAGATACAACAACATGCAAGTCACGTCCATACCTCCAGCCCAGATCCAACGTTTGATGAATCCAATGGTCTTTTCTTCCTTGGTCCAATGGCTGCCAAAGCTGTGAGGTTGGCTTCTCTTTGTTGCATTTGTGCTAACTCCAATTGCTGCATCTAATTTAAAAAGAAAACACCTAATTATGATATACAGTATCCTAAAGGTCTTGTTCCCTTTATGGCAGCTTCAGACAGCTTTGCAGTCCCTACTGAAACACTGTATTTCACAGCATCTTTCCCTGTCTTTCTGCATAGTTTTGACAGATTCCAATACTCAGTCACGCTTAGAGCTTTGAAACACTAACGGCCCCATAGATAGCACTGTGTAAGTAACACACTTTATGGAGACTGCATTGAGGTATCATCATAGCCTTAACAGGAGCCTTGCTGCTGGTTCCTCAGCTCATAAGCTTTGCCATTTCTGATTAACAGAAAATATTGATTAGAACTGGTTTACGAAGCCGGATTAGTATTAAAAGTTGAAGTTGCCGAGTTCTGTGAACTGGGCAAATTCTTAATTCAAAATCTCAGTTCATGACTGCGCAACACTCAATTTCTTCGTGCTGTATTACCTGAACCCAGCACTCAATATTGCCATTCTGAAACATCTCATTATCCAACTGAACAGGATGCTGTCAGTTCACTAATGTTCTTTTCCCAGTACACAGTTGCATCTTCAGGCATTATCTCGAGCAAGTTAGAGATACACTGCATATATTTATTTTCACTCACCTCCAAAAATGGTTCAACACAAAGAAGGCCTTAGAAACAACCTCCACCTGGCTTAGGTAAACTTGGGATGGCAGAGAAACCCATTGTCAAGAGGATTAAAAAAAAAAGTTTTATGTCTGTATTTCGAGGTACATACTACTTCATTCTATTCGATAACTATAGATGCCAGCTGCTCCGGAGCTCAACCCACTCAAGTCCGCTAATAGACCTCCTAGCTTGGACTGGCCACCTTGACTAATGCAACCCCACTGCTTTCAGATCCGCCAGCTGTCCAACTTGGAGCATGGGTGGAGAGGAGTGCTCGCTCTCTCTGTCGGGAAGGAAGCTTTTGTATTTACTCAGGTTGAGTTTGTCCTTATACACAAACCTCTAGGTTTGATGTTAATCCTTAAATGATCCGACATGCAACTAAAACAGCTCCTTAGCCCCATGCTGTTCCCAGGACTTACAAAATCTGTTTGGATGGGAACTCTCTACATTCATGCATGTCCATGTCTTTAAAGAAAGTACAGACATATCATGCTAGCAAAACATCCAACTCTCTTCCCTTCCCTCAACCCCACAAATCATTAAAAAAAAAAATTTAATTGGAATTCCTCATTCAGTCAGTACAGATATTTTGCTTACTAATACACTGTGGTTTTGCTTGCTCTTCAAATCTCGGAGACCCCACTTGGAGAAGAGAAATTCAGTTGGTTAAGAATTGAGCTTGTAGCACCTACACAACATTACTCCCCCACTTGCTACTATTTAAGTAAGAATCCACAATTAAAAAAAAATACCGTGGGGGTTGCGGGGGGCAGCTTTTTTTTGTTGTTGAGAGTTTGGTTTTTTGCTTGAGTTGGTTTTTGGTTTTTTGGGGTTTTTTTTTGGTTTGGTTTGGTTTGGTTTTTTTTTCCTCCCCCAGAGTTTTTTTTTTTACTGCAGATCAGTAGACTTGTTCTTACTTTAGTGATGTCGGCAGCTTCACATAAAGTATTGCAGCCAGCTAGGCTATTTAAAGAAAAATTGTATTTCAGTGCAAGATTCCTAAAAGGACATCCTGCCCTGTAAGACTCAAAACTATACACATGCTCAAGATTTTTCAACAGAAATCAGGGGCGTTGACACACATATGTTGAGAGTAGTTGGTTTTTTGTTTTGGGTTTTTTTGGGGGGTGGGAATTGGAGGGGTTGTGTGGGTTTTTTGGTGTTGAGACAAATAATTCAGTTACAAAAACAACACCATTTGCAAGTCAGCTTTGATCACAGTATGTAGGCTTTTCCTTACAGAAATGTAGTAGTACTTCTTCAATGCTAGATACCATCATTCACTTACCACACACACTATTATTGCTTTGTGTGCAGTGTAAACATTTATAACCGTATTTATCAGAATTACTTCAGTTCTAAATATGGGGTTTTTTTGTGTGTTTTTCAAAGTATATAGTATTGCTTTCAAGAATATTTTAGAG
The DNA here is from genome assembly GCF_964195595.1 of Calonectris borealis. NCBI lineage: Eukaryota > Metazoa > Chordata > Aves > Procellariiformes > Procellariidae > Calonectris > Calonectris borealis. The sequence continues at coordinate 51,628,167 of NC_134313.1, forward strand.
ACTGTATGGTTTTATGACCCTTAAACTTGAAAATTACAGTTCTGCAAGTGTCTAACATTACCTCTAACTGGCCTACTTGCATAAGATAAACTTCCCTTTAATCTCAGTCTTAAATATGTATATTTATGTTCAGGAACACATTGCAACCAATCAGGAATGGGGGGAAATAAGACTAAATCTGAAAAAGTAACCTGAAACTTCACAAACTCTGTGAAACACTGAGGCTTAGAGACTATTTTTATGTGACATCTTCATCACTCTCTGGATTAATCAGGAGCAATAGAACGCTGAGATTCTTTGGCAGAGGCACGTGCTGACATCCAGCCCCAGCTGCCCAGGCCTCCAACACCTGGAGCCACCCCCACTTACAGGCAGCTACAGAGCATCCCTGTGGAAGTACACCTTCCTGCTAGCAACGTAGTTCAGTCGTCACGGTGGTCGTATGTGTACCACAGTCTTCTTGCCGTGACAAGAGGCATTATAACATGCCCTGCACGTGGCAACCCTCTGGGGGCAGATTAAATTCCAAAAGGCTCCAGTGGCAAAGAAAACCCGAAGGGGAAAGATGATTTGCTTTGCTTTTAAGAATCATTACACTTAAAATGAAAAGAACTTTTAAAACCATTAAACTCAAAACAAAACAACAAAACAAAAGCCTTTATCAGCCTAATCTTGTGCTTCTATCCCTGGGAGTCATTAGTAAACATATCCCCCCCTCCCTCAACTCTACAAAACACATACAAACCAGCTTCACTGCAGTTAGACATGTCAAAAACGGGTGGCTGCTGAACATTTGGTCACTGGCTTAAACAGCATTGAAATAAGACCCCCTCTCCTTTTTACTGCTGATGTTGATGGGCAACCATGCTAAAGACCCCATGCTAAGGACAAGAGGCAGAGCTATGAATTAAATACCGAGGGGGCTTTGGGTTGGCAGCAGCACGGGGTTGAGTGCCTCTTGGTGGAGTACCAGAATGCTGCTCTGGCTGAGGACTGGGCAGCGCCTGGGCACCATCACCATTTATCCCACGCAATTCCAGCTGACAAAGCATGCTGTCGGCACAGACGCCCTGCTGGAGCGAGCACTGCTGCTGGAGGGCGGTGCTGGCAGAAAACCCACCGATACAAAGGACGGGATGACACTTGGTGGACGGTATGAAAAAGATGCGCTTTCTAGAAAGAGAATTGATGCATCTTTGACCACGCAGTTCCCAAGACAATGCTGGAAATGCATGTCTCTACCATCATCTACTCTCCCCAATACATTTTCCACCTCATAACCAGTCAAAGGATTTTTCAAATCAGGCAGAATCTCACCAGGGTTTCGGAGCAAAAGAAAAAAAGAAATCATAGTCTTGTTGCATTCTAGACATCTCGGGGATTTTTCTGAGAACATAATTAAGACAAATGAATTTAAACACTCAATCTCCATAATGGACTCAACAGATCCCCATTAAGCGATATAGGCAGGCATCCAAATTACCCCGCTGAAGCCAGCAAAATCATCTTTTCATCAAGTTTTGTTCCATTAAAAACTGTGAGATGAAATGTCCAAACATTGTGTGAGCAGTTAAAAGCACAGGATAAGGAGAAGACAGGCAGATAACATCAAGGGATACCCGAGGATACTGGCTGGCTAACTACTGCCGGATTTTCCTAAACAAGATTAGGAAAGAGCAAGAGGCAACTATGTTGAGTCAAATCTTTCTTTAACAGACAGTTTTGTAGCACACAAGTTAGGGCAGAAAGATCACTGCAGCAAGTGAAAGACAGTAAAAGTAGTATATACACTTCATTGAAATATGACATAGAGAAGCTGCATCTAGTATTGTTTCCCTTCTAGGGGCCAGTTTTACTAATATTGGTGTCTCTGTCTAAAGTAGGATACAAATACGAACAGCCATACCCAGATTTGTATCTTGAAAACAGATGATTTTTTTTCCCTTGAAGACATAAGGGTGTAATGGCAATTCAAAAGGAGCAGGGGGAACCTGCGCTGTACATCGGACCCACAAATTAGCAGGTTTCCCTTCAACCTGACCTACTTCATTCTGCTGAAAGATGCTGCTGTTCCACCATGACACAGGAGTCCAACACATGTTCTGTTCAAAATTCATTCCTCAAGAAGGGCATTGAGAGGGGACAGTCTCTAGGCAAGAGGCAAATGAATGTTCATGCTCCTTCTCCCCCTTTCCGATTTTTACATACGCTAAGAATCGCAGTACAAAGAGTTCTAAAAACCTGTGTATAAAGATCAAATTGCTATGAAAACGTCTCAGAACTTGTAAAATAGTCTTTGTTGCTGCTGGCCTTTTTAATAATAAAAATAGGGTTTAAAGTCTGGTCTTGCAGCAAGCAGGAATCTCTAGGGTGACACAATAACCATTTTAGTTAATCTGACCTGCAGCACAAATCAAGAAGTAAGGTATGTTTTAAAGTCCTCCCTTATAGTGAAATGGCATTTGCAGCATGGCTGTAATCACACAAAATGAAAGGTTTTAAAATTGACCTCTCTGTTCTTCACTCAATCCTCTACTGAGAAAAATATTTCTTTTCCTGCTCACAGAAATTTTATCGCACTTATTTCTCATGCTTCACTTTTCAGAAAACATGCAAAATCTGTTTCTACTACTACACCAATGACACTTTTGTGGCATTTTAATATTAAAAATTAAATTTCAAGTTGCATAATAAGACAAGAAGTACTTCAGCTGTGAGATGCCGAGACTTTTTTTTTAAAGCAACAGTGCAAGTTGGTTTTAAACCCTTTCAGTTACAAAGGACGTGATATGTCATTGTTCGCATTATCAGAGCTCCAATAATTCAAGTTATACAATCTCGCCAGATTTTCCCTGAACACCGCAAGTAAGGATCCCTTAAATACAAGTGAAAAAAGGAAAAAGTATACTCTACTACAAATAAAGTCAACTAATTCGCACCAGCTAATCCACGATGAGTACAGCAGCAGGTATTATCAAAGGGGGGAAACGGAAGAGCTACCTAGTTGAATACACGTTCACCTTCGAAAAGGAGTAACAAAAACCCTCATGTCCGGTCACCAAGTACCCAAAGCAGAACAGGGTATTTGGTATAAGCTTTCATAGAAGACAAAGCACACGAAACTTTTACTTTCTAGATCCTCAAGAACAGTTTTACCAGGGAAGATTTCTCTAAAGGTAGAGACAAGAAATTAAGCATCTGTATTAGCCAGGGCTCACAGAGCAGTAACAGGTCTGAGGTTAAAGAAAAGCCAAACAGCTGGCACTTGCCCAGCACGATGCTGGCAGATGACACGCATCCCAAGAGATTCCTACCACTGCCCACTTCTGCAGGAGCTTCAATATGTAAAGTACTAGGAAATAAATGAAGAGAGATTTCTTCTCTCCACTTCTCAGATTTAAGTGCAAGGAACTTATGTTTAGAAAAAAAACCCAAAAAATAGTCTTGGCAATGCAATAACAAATAAATCCAGCCATATGGATGTAAATGAGCTCAGAAAAAATGCTGGTAAGAAAGACGAGGAAGGTAAACACAACAATTCTGGACTTGGTTATAATTAATATAAGGGAAAGACTAAAAAGCATATGTACAAGGTACTGGGTTTAATATCAAGAAGAAAGCGGGGATGTCTCCACATATGACATTGTAGGCTGACAGAGTATGGGACAGATTAAATAAATATTTAAAGTAACAGAAGAACTGGCAGGAAAGGAAACCAGGGAAGGCTGAAGACAAGTTAATGTATGCCTAAGGGTTATGTGTGCTATCCAGCAATGAGTATATCAGGAGTAATAAAAGCACTAAAGTAGATGAACAAGAATTTGTATAAGACTTGCGGGGAAAAAAAAGCAAGGAATATAATCATACAAAAGAGGCAGAAGCCCCCGATTCTTTCAGCTTCCACAATAAACAAATTAAACAATAAATTAATGAATATTAAAATTCAAAGTAAGTCAAAGCAACTGTGACCAAATATCAACATTTACTTTTTTCTAGCTTGCATCAGTGAAAAAGGAACCTGAACACCTACATGGGTCTTTACTATTGTCCTTTACTGTATATTTTTGAAGAACTAAATATTGAGGTACCTTTTAAGTGGGGCCACTTATCCCACTGAACTGACTTCTCTCTCTTCTTTCTATCCATTCTTTTTTCTGACCATCTTTTTCAAAATTTCACTGGGTTTCATTGTGTCCTCCATTTAGTGCTTTGAAAGTTTTCTGCTGCTCCCAGTTGCTTCTCCCTTCATTGTCTTTGGAAAAAAAGAACTCCAATTTTTTCGCATTCCTTTTAAGCATTTTAAGGAACTTGTGACGAAAATGAAAAATAAACCTTAAAAATCTGTTTTCAATCCCAAGCCTCTCGCACTGGTTGTCATAAAGCTCAATGAGCATTACTGCCTCCAGCCTCTACCTTCCCTATACAAAATTTTCTGCCCTACAGGTTGAATGCAGCTGAATAGCAGACTTCTCGTATGGGGGACATTCTCTGAGGAAAACTGACATTTGAAGGCTGCATATTTAAACATTTACCATCCTCTCCTCTTGCCTGTAATGCAATTTCTCTTCTTGCAATTGCTTCATTTCAAACTGTTTTAATTAGCCATACAATTAGTTTCCACTGACTTTTCCCTCTGTTGTAATTTAGATTTAACAGCAGAAAGGCAGAATAGCATGCACTGGTTTGATATGCAGTCCTAACTTATAATAGGGCTGTATGTAATACTGTAGGTTTCTTTCAGGTTAATATTCAACATACATACTTCAGTGGCAGAACAGCCCCTACCATGGCTGTGTCCCCCAAGACCAGGTGCCTTGTCTGTCTAGAACTAAAGGGTGCAGTAAGATGTTTTGGAGAACAACAGAAATTTTTTCCAGGATAGCCATGAAGTAATATACCCACAGAAAAAAAAAATTCCTTCAGTTGATATTTGACATTCTCTAATATATAAATAACTAAGTCCCAGAATTTAAGAAAAAAGCCGAGGGTGCAGTGACTTCTTGAGTCCTAATTTTGCCCGTTCTTGTTAAGAATTTCCTAAGTGTGAAGTGTATTTCCTTTCATGAGTTTTTTTTTGTTTTGTTTAACAATTATTGATGCATGTCTGTATTCTAGAACACCTGGAGCATGCTTCCCCCTGTGCAGTCTCATCAGCTTGCCTTACTTAGAGGCCCAGAGAAGTTCCTGGGTGTCTAGCACCCAGCATCGAGCTTTCTTTATGTATGTTTTCAGCCACAGCCCAGGCTACTTTTGTTGCAAGGCCAAGAAAAGGCTACAGCATACCACACCAAAGCTATATATTCTGTAGTTTTTGTTTCAGATGCTATCGCATGTGAGAAGACTGCTCAATGACCGTCAGCAGACCTGCATTATCACAACAGGACAGTGTCCAGCCCTTGCAAAACATAACTTGAAAACCAATCACAGCTCTTCCAAACACATGATATTTTGAATGATTTTTCACCTGCTGTAACACTGCATATTCATTCACTCACTCTTGAGGTCTCAAAGCTAGAGAACGTTTAAGGCTTATCTTCCACCTGCAGGTTTCTCCATCTCATCGTGCAGTCCACCCAGTTCTTGGCACAGAACTCTCTGGCTCTCCACTATCATCTTTTTGTTGTTTTTTTTTAGTCCTAAAATTTCCTCTATTAGCAAGTTTCTAACCCAAGACCATACTTTCAGCTGGTTAAATGTCCATTATAGTGTCTCAGAGGAAGTTAGAAAAGGCTATATGAAAATAGAGAACAGGAGTTTTGGGGGCCTTTTGTTTTTCACTTGATAAAGATAGTTGCTATCATCTTCCAGCCAGCTGGTTTTAGGGTAGCCGACGCAGTATCTCAGCTGCTCTTTTCTTAAGCTCCTTCAAAACACCAAGATGAATGCCACACAAACAGGGATTTGGTTCACTTTTCAGTTTGCTCAATAATCTAACACTTTACAGGATTTCCATCCCTGACTTTCTGCAAGACTCGTAACACACCGAATCTCTGATGATAGCCCTTTGCTATTTGTAGGGGTTACACTGCAGGTAACAAAATTTCTGTCTGTTCAATAATCATGCTTTTTTTCCCAAACATGCAGAAGCAGGTAAGAAACAGTACAGAACAATAAAGATAATATAAATCAGATAATCAAGCAGAAGCTCTCAGGATGTCACTGAAGGCTCATAAGAAGCCAACTGATCGTGATGAGATCTTATTTTGCTCGCAGCATCTTGTTTGCTTTTTTGAGAGGTTATGGTTAACCAGGGAGTTTCCTTTTCCCCTGCCACAAGAGTGGTCTTAAAGAATTTGAACCATTAGGTCCAGAAGACTGAATACAGAAGCAGCACAAGAGGTGTGGGGAAAAAAGTAAACAAACAGCTTGAAAATGTGGGTTGGAGACAGTAGGGAGAGCAGCAGACAAAGAATCAGGTTACAGTTACTTGTTATCTTAGAATGTGAAAGGAAATAAGGGAAAGAGTTAGGACGGACACATGAAATAGAAAAAAAAAAGATTATTTTTGAAAAAAGATACTACAGAACAACTAAATTTCAGTCATTTCTATATAGCACCCAGAAACTCACTGGAATCATGCAGACTTTTTTTTCAATGTTTTTGATGGGATTTGATTTGTCTCTACAAGAAAACTAGGGTTTGCTATTTTCCTCCCGATCAGTTGATAATAAAGGTATTGAATTTTCTCAGCATCGCATTTGCTGCCATCTTGCAACATCTGTGTCAAAATCGTAACAGTAAAATGCACAAGTGCGTCAAGCAGGCAGGAACAAGGGACTGGGAAGACCTGTGCAGTCGTAAGTGAACAGAGCTGCTGAAGAGCAAGGAATGGGGCAGGCAAGTCTGCTGTCCATCAGGTGCTTGCTCCACACAGTCCTTCCCCTCCCTCAAGATGTGGCTGCTCACCTTTATCCATCAATAATGCTGCAAGAAGCCACAAGGTAAGAGCAGAGATGAAGGTAGCTACCACAGAATAAGCAAAGATGCTATCAGTACAATACCTGTTCACCTGCTCAACCCCAAGCAGCAATCTTGCACACATATAGTATGAAAGGTTTGCCCAGCCTCAGCCTTAAGCTTCCTACAAGCACACTTACTTTTGAAGATGAAAGACAGCAGTATAAAAGATCTGCGTTCATAATTAAATTTACAGTACACACTTTAATACTGACATTTTTACAGGTCTTCTGGGATGCACTGTTCATATGGCATACTTGTGCATTTGACAGTATCCTGCACCTACTCCATTTAAGTAAGTTCATTCAGAAAAGGAATGAAGCCAGAGATAAACTATAAAGAAACAAGAATTCCATCAGCTGAACATTTTCTTTGTAACTGGAAGTATAGTTGAAAGTAGAAGAGGAAGTAGCAGAAAGCACCTAAAAAAATTCATGGTTTAAAAGTGCAAGCATCAGGGACAATACCAGGACTGTATCCTCTCAGCTTGAAGTGGCAGATAAGGCTGAATGAAAAGCAGGGGTAATTTACCCAGACTTCGAGAATGCCATTGCACAAAGAGCTGACCCATGAGGTGAGCAAGGACAAAATTCTTGAGTGCACAAAGGAGCAGCTTGGGGCAAGCTTTGCGGCTGTCTCAGAAGGAATGCGCACTTTCTGTAGGTATTAAAATCTGCTGAAACAGGTGAAAGGGGGAAGTAAATAAAGACTTAATTCATAGCAAGCTACACAGACTAAGAATATAGGAAAATAAATAACTTAGCATAGGGGAAGTTTGAGGCAATAGGTCATGCAAAAAGGGATGAAAAGGTCACAGCAATTATGTATAGCCTTTTGGATAAAAGAATCCACTGCCGAATCTCTGGATGTACTTCCAGCAATGTTAAGATGTTGCCTCCAGCTGCTGGATGACAGCACATCCTGGATTTATAAGTATTCATTGTTAGGACGTACATTCTGCATTTTGGGAAACATTGCTTTAGAACATGCTCCAGTGCCATTACCCCACACTCTCTCCCTTCTCCCGGGGGTCACCATCAACACATAAAAGACAGCTTTGAGGAAGGAAGGCCCATATTCATTCTTAAAGAACTTTAAGCAGATCAGATCAGGCTTTCCAGTGGATACTCCACAACAGTGGCCTGGAAAGGATCTGATTCCAGCTGACAGAGGTATCAAAATTCCCAAGTGTGGTTTCTTAGCAGCAGGCTACACTCACAACACGGCAAGACAGACAACGGTGAGCCTTTTCAGGCTTTCATCCCAGTATACACTGTGCTTCTGCGTTACCATTTTCAGCCTTGGGATATTTGTTGACTTTTATTTTGCTCTTATTCCAGCTCTACTCATGTTTGCATTTTTTAATGCAAATGTGTGCTGACCATTTCTCTCCAAACTGTCAATAAAGTGCCAAAACTGACCAGCTGCATTTGGGCTCATTTCCACTCAAGCTTGAGACGGCCTCACAGATAAGAAAGCACCCCTGGCACAGAAGGTGGGTTTCCTGTGCGGCACATGAAGCCTGGAGAAGTTCTGGCTGCCTCATTCTCCGGAGAACAAAGCAGCAGGACAGAGGGCAAGGCAATACCAACACAAAGATCTGCGTTGTCCCGAGAGGCACACCTGCCTCCTCTTCTTTTGGTGAAGCAGTTGGAGACCGTCACTCTGGCAGCAGCACAGCATGGAGAAATTTGCAGGACAAGCGCGATGAAGGCTGTGTTAGTCTGACACAAGATAAGATGCACTGAAGGAGGTGAACTCAAGCACGTAGTAGAACACCAAGCACTAAACCTAGACGCCTTCTCCACTCTGTTGGCTCCTTTTTTGTACACCTATATGCCTCTTCTAAAAAGAGATCTCATTAACAATACCAACCAATACAAAAAAAGACCCAAGACACATACCTAACTTCTTTCTGTTCTAAATATCCAAATCACGGAATATTTTTCAAGATCCTACACATTACTGTTCAGAGGAAAAGAGAAAAGAAGCTGCATAAATGAATCACTTTGCAGTACTTTATTAAAAGAAAGAATCTCTAGAAGCAACCAGATGATGCAGAGGTAAAGCCACCTACAAAACAAGACAAATTAGCATCACCCACTGATTGTTGATCCTGGTGGCACCAGAGGCAAACGGGGAAGGGCTTTAGGGCAACTTTGTACTCACAGATTGTAAGCGTGAAGAAAGAGTTGTAAGCAGAAAGAAAGAATTAAGAGATAGACAGCAAAGCAAGTTCCTTCTCTCTCCTCTTATTTTACAAATTTCTTCTACTATTGTGCAAATCCAGAGCATTGATTCTAATACTATTTTACTGGATTTCCATTTGTTTTGCCTGGGCTCCTACATTAATCCAAACAATAAGGGCCTTTAAAGCATTCATAAATAACCTGCTGCTGCTGCTGGCACCTAGGAGCCAAGTGCAGCAATGTTAAGCAACAACAAATTTCATAGTTCAAGAGGCACAGTTAAGGAAAAAGGTTGCTCAGAAAATCACTCTCATTTAGCACAAAGATCCTTAAAAATTGCATTAAATCAGTCAAGTAACTATAGAAACCAATTTCTTCAGCTCTGTATCACACGTCTCACACCTCAATTGTCTTTATTATCGTCTGCTGTCAGATCCTTAATCAGAAATCTGAACAGGCTTGATGATTTATTCAGCAGGGAAAAGAATCTGTAGGTCAAGTGAAAAATTTCACACACACATACACATGCACACACATCTTCAACCTTAGGTACTTTCATTTCATTCTGTTCCCAGTAGCTCTGGGGGCAACTCCAGTGAGATCCAATATTAAGGCTCAATTAAAATAAGCTCCAATTAGTGGAGCTTTTTTCTCTCAGGCTAGAAAAGTCAGGAAATGGATATTGGGAAATGTAAAAAGTCAGCTACTGAGAGGAGGCTGCAGACATAAATGAACTTATTTGTTGATTTCTACAGTTGCTATGCAGAGGCCTCTGGGAGTAAAAGCTTAACCAGTCTAAGCTATAAACTAAAACCCCTGCAGCTAAACATGAACTGTGTGAAACAAGGGCTCCATTCCAGAACAGAAAACTGCTGGGCCCAGAAAATTAAAAGCCAGAGGCATTTTCCATTTAAAACTAAATCCCAGTACCGCCTCCCAGCCAAAGAATTATAAGCAGTATCAGATTTACAAAACGAACAATTACCCTGGAAAAATGTAGCCTATTGTACAGTCCCAGATGCTAAATCTCAAAGTTTCTTTTTTTTTTTTTTTCTAATCCCACATTATATTCCTACCAAGTGTACTGCTGCAGTTTACAAAGGACCGTTTCTAGACAGGACTGAAACTACGAAAATAAAATGTTAAAAAAGAGAGCTCATAATTCATTGACCTCATTTGAAGCACTGCCCTTGCCTGTGGCAGTTCCTGTCCTTCCCCAAGGCCTCTGCAAATGGTATGCAGCAGCAAAATAAACCCTGACCTAATTGCCAGGACAGGGCTGCCAACCTTCTCTCAACACACAAAGGCAAGCATGGTAACTGGAAAGTCCTACCTCTTTCGCTTTCTGCTTTAACCGCAGTTGCTCTGGATCTTCTTTATTGGAACGGCTCTACCAAAGGAAGAGGAAAAAGATTGAATAGAAATTACTGGCATCCAAACACCATCGTATCTGTTGAATATTTAATAAATGACAATCTTCTCTGGTGATTGAAAGATTTAGCTCCAGGGGTGAATGCCTCAATCCAGACTGGCTTCCCTCCCTGCCCCCCCAACACATACGTGCACCCCCCTCCTCATCTGGGCCGGCTGCCTCTGCTCTAGCCTGAAGCAAGATTAAGCTGAAAATGATGCTAACACTGTCAGTCAGGTCCAGTCTAGGCATGATGTTGTTCATGTCAGCAGCAGACACTTAAAAAGGACAGGAAGTACACGAAAGAAAGGGAGTCGTATTCGTGCAAGTACAACCCAATTCTTTCAAGTCTAGATTAGGCTTCCACCCAAGGGGCTCTAGAATTCAGCTTGAAACAAAACCAAAAACCCAGCAAACAGAACATGATCAAGTCACATATGATAGAGCAACACCTACTGATTTTTTTTTTTTTTTTGCTCCTGTTCTTGAGGGAAGGGAAGGGGGAAGAAGGGTACTTATTCTGTACTAGCCGTGGCTCCATCAGGGGTCCACAGATGCTAGGGTACCAGCTCCAAGGCTAGCCTTCTGATCTGACTACAGAAAACATACACCTGGCAGGGCGGTGGATCTCACCAGGCTCCAGCTTGAACAGGCATAGTGAACCCATATTTTCAAACAGTGCCATACACAGATATGGAGAAAGACATACCAATTTCAGAGCCAGAAATAGAGACAGGAAGGATATTTATGGTTATGTGAATACTACTTTTATTTCATTTTGACCAGTAGGAATAATCTCAAAAGAAAAGTTCACCACACATTTGAAAGAACTCCTGTGATTTTTTTTCAAGAATGTAAAAAACTGAAATCCTTTTCTGTATCGCCTAAGCTATCCTGAACATTACGGATTTCCAGTTACAGGGTTAATAGTTACTACATTTAAAGCAGAAATAGGAGAAACGTGAAGATGTTCACCAGTCTAAAGGACACCACTACTTCCTTGGAAAGCAAGAAGTGAAGTTCTTACCTTGGCTGCTCGAAGCAACATTTCACGTTCCTCTTCATCCTTTCTCTGCTTTTCTAGGTGATCAAGCTTTTCAAGAAATCTCAGCTGTGCTCTGGTGTCACTAGATACGATGTACCTATCACTCCCCTGGAAAGAGAAGTTTGTTATACACAACCAGACTTTTATATACATCACTAAAGCTAATAAACCCAATGGGAACAACCTGAAAAGAACACCACTATTTTTTCAAAGCTGAAAAGTATAGGCTGTTTTAGAAAGACTTCAAGACATCTCCTCTCCACTGAAGCATGTTTCCTGGCATCTGTGACTAGTAAGAGGTTATTGAACAAGTGACATTAACAACATCTAGTCTTTGTTGACTATAACAACAATAAAGTCTTTAAGTCTAAAGGATAAAATTTTGTTTTAAACAGCAACTTCATATCCAGTAAACATACGTGCAAGACTGTCTTTAGGACAGGTTAAGAGGGGAAAAAAAAGAATTGTAGAGCAGCAGAACATCATATCCTTTACCCTTTAAAGAGAAAGGGTGAAGAAAAAATGAAATTTGACATTTTACGTTTCTAGTGTTTGATGTTCTAGTTTCAGCCATTTAATCCAGAATTTGAAATAAGCCTCACCTGGTATTTCCAAAAAGTTTTTATGGAGCAGAGGGGTGGTTTAGAACTATTTATAATGAATCTTGGGGGTGGGGAAAGTGACATAAGTTATATATCAGTGGATGCTCTCAAGTCATAGAACAGTTTATATTGAAAGGTGACCCGTGGAAGTCATCTAGTCCAGCCCCCTGTGCAAAGCTGGGCCAGTGAATACTAATGAATAGTTCCAACAATAACTGGACACGCATGCATTGAAACAAGACTATGGTCCTTTTGGTCTAAAAAATAACAATCAGTAGTTTATTTTTCATACTATTTTTGCCCTCACTGCAAAGTCTGAGTTTAGCTTTACTTTAGACAGGAAAGAAGATAGAGAAAAGAAAGATCTAAAATGTGGTCAACTGGCAATGAAAAGCTTGGGTTTGCTATTCTGCTTTTCCAAAGACAGGCTATTTAAGCCATGCATTGGCCAGAGGGCATTAGGCAAAACAAGGCAGGGAGCCCGTTCTAGATGAGGCACGACTGTGCCACCTGTTTGTATCACTCTTTAATGCACGTCCCACATCTTCTTTCTCTGTTACTTTGTGAACTTGTCTTTTCCTGAGAAATTTATCGTCGGGCTTTTACCAGCCAAACACACTATATACTTTTGGCAACCCTTCTTTCTACCCTACCCCAATCTCACACTTTAATGAAGCAACCTTGACACACAACTGTTCTGGAATAAGCACAGCATATTTTACAGCTGTATTTTAGGCAAGGGTATATTTTAAGTATATGGACTATCAGTGACTTCAGTTGCTAAATTTTTAGTTTTCAAACACACTATACTCAGACTCTTCCCACACCCAGTCATATACTTTTAAAAGCTGGGTGGAAAGTAAAAGTCTTCTTGTGGGGCACCATTGTCTCCCAGTCTGAATTCTCACAACCAGCCAGAACATGAAATCAATCCCTCTTCTGGTATTAAGTTTGGTCCTTTTCACTGATCTACTACATTGTCATGTATCACCAACTGTGGCTCACACCACACCACGTGTTGCAACCAAGGAGACTTTCTTTCCCAAGCAGAGTCTGTGGCTCTGCAAAAAAGTCCAACAAACCTTTTCCCAATCTTCTGTTGCTGCTCAAGATTTTTTTTTACTGCTCCTCACAAAACATACGCTACTTCGAGTCAGTCTGTTTGGAAGCAGCAATTTGTAATAATACACCACCATGCCACAGTCCTTTTAAAGGGACAAAGAAGAAAGCCATACTACCAGAAGATTATTTTTTCCAAAGTTTAGAATTGTTTCACTTTGGAATGCCCAAAGTTGGAGTTAGATACTTACATTTTTAAAGCCAAATCCAAGACTCCATGACAATTCGGAGTGCAAACCTCTCAACCAGAAGCACTCCCAATGCACTACCATGAGCTTTTATGGGCAAGAAACGGGTGCGTTCATAACAGTATTTCAGCTCATCAACAACTGTTTTAAGATACCTTATTTCAGGTCATTTTAGAAGAGGAACACCTGCAGTTATATTTTGTCCTACTCAATAAACTTGTTCTCTGTAATCATTTAGCACTGAATTGCTTAGACAGAAAACATTATATTGTATACCTGTACATAACATGTAGCCATTACTGTTATGATGAATCAAGCTGGATTCAGTTTTTGTCCATATAACAGCTTAACTTCCTCACATAAGGCCAAACTGTCCCCAGCTGCAACAGTGCAATCCCAACAAAACTAGAGTTACAAGTGTAATCGAGAACAGAATTTAGTTTAGTGATAAATAAAGCACGCCACAAAACAGAGTGTGGTTAGATTTGTATGTGCCAAAGCTGAACTTGTATATATGACAGTTAAAAAGTCGTTTGTACTTTAACTGAGCTAAATTTAACCCAGAGTTCACTTCGCTATTCTAAAAGAAGCAATTGCTTTCACACAACAATAGCATATTAGTGCATCTATGCAATCTTGTTATGGAATTCATTCCTCCATACTTTTTTTTTCTTCAAGCGAAATGTACATACTCAAGACTTCTCCATGGATGCGCTCTAAAGCACAGCCAATTCCTACCAAAATTTTTACGTTAGGTTTACACATACTTGAAATATGCAGCACTGAAGCAAAGCATTCCCAGGTATGTCTTTAGTGAGAAGAGGGCTGGCAACAAATTCAAGAACAGCTATACGCTTTGTCTGCGATTTGCAGCTTCCTTCCTAGACTATCACATGCCTGTAAATGAATCTGAAACCTGACAAAGGCACTCACGGTTTAGCGCCAGGAATGTATTGCATGTCCAGGGGCACAAAGGAAAAACCCACATTCAGGGAAGCTGCGCTCCACTTCAGTCCACCAGGAAAGAAGTTGGAAGAATCCCACAAAGACCAGTTCTCCCACGAAATCTGAAGAGTTTAAGTCATGTTGAACAGCCTTGCTGAGGACAGAGCAGGAACGCAGGCAGCTGCAGAGACTCAGCTATTATGTGGGAACTTATTAAGTCCAAACCAAGTTAATAACAGAAAAGCTTTTGATAAGTTACTTCTGCACTCTGCAGTTTGATGGCGGCGCAGGGTGGGTAGGAGGAGGCTGGCTGTTTTCACACATCGGAGTGCTCACTCCTTCGCTACGTTTAGAGCTTACCCCTTAAATCAATGCAGCTGCCACACCATATTGCCCTACAGATAGTGCAGTTTAGGGTTGCAGTGCTTTACTGCTACTGCACATGGGGAAAATATTTTCATGGAGCAATGTTTATAGCAGAGCACCGTACCATGCCTCTTGAAGCCACGTGCTCATGGGCTCCAAACACAGGAGCACGGCAGTCATCTCACGCTGTGCTGAATCCACACACATCAAAAATGTTTTTTAATCACTGTACTGCTTAGCTGCCATTATTAATTCTGATCTTGGGTATTATATTATGTCTCATGCATACTCTTATGCCTCAGCAGTTCTCCAGATTATAGGAGGGAAGCAAACCAGCTAGCTGAGGAACCAAACCAGCTAGCTAATTGCCTTTACGGTCTTACCAGGGCTCTATAAAGGCACTGCAGCAAGAGTCGCAGCACAGAGAGCAGCTTACAACAATCTGAAAGGCTATTCCTACTTCAGATAAAGAGACCACCATGATAGTTTTATCCTAATTAAGGTAGTAACTTCCAATTATATATCTTTTTTTTTTTTCCTTAAATTTAGCAAAAAAGGGCAGAAGTTGGCAAGTCTACATGGTGGCATGGTATGAAGCTTTTACCCTGCCAACTCCCTCTCTGCAGGGCTAATGCAGAGAGATGTAAGCTGCTAGGCATGAGCTGAGCAAACTGGGAAGAAGAGTTTCCTGAGTATGATCCCATGAATTATTGGCTTTTTACACCAACTTCTACCCTAACAATAGTTACCTTGGTTTCACCACACCTATCCCTATTACTGTCCGTCTTTTTGTAATGAAGATAGGCCAATACAAAGCCTTACAGGGCAACTTCCCAATCCTCTTGGAAAGACTCTGGATAATTCCCTGAAATACATGGAGCCCACATAACACACTGGTACCTGTCAATAGCCTAGAGGGAAAAGAGGACAGGGGCAAGCACTGGGGGAGATAGAATCATAGAACAGAATCATAGAATCATTAAGGTTGGAAAAGACCTTTAAGATCATGGAGTCCAACTGTCAACCCAACACCACCATACCCACTACACCATGTCCCTAAGCGCCTCATCTACACGTCTTTTAAATACTTACAGGGATGGGGACTCAACCACTTCCCTGGGCGGCCCGTTCCAAGGCCTGACCACTCTTTCAGTAAAGGAATTTCTCCTAATGTCCAGCCTAAACCTCCCTTGGTGCAACTTGAGGCCATTTCCTCTCGTCCTATCGCTGGTTACTTGGCAGAAGAGACCAACACCCATCTCGCTACAACCTCCTTTCAGGTAGTTGTAGAGCACGATGAGGTCTCCCCTCAGCCTCCTCTTCTCCAGACTAAACAACCCCAGTTCCCTCAGCCGCTCCTCATAAGGCTTGTGCTCCAGGCCCTTCACCAGCTTCGTTGCCCTTCTCTGGACACGCTCCAGCACCTCCATGTCCTTCTTGTAGTGAGGGGCCCAAAACTGAACACAGGATTCGAGGTGCGACCTCACCAGTGCCGAGTACAGGGGCACGATCACCTCCCTGCTCCTGCTGGCCACACTGTTTCTGATACGAGCCAGGATGCCGTTGGCCTTCTTGGCCACAGGGGCACACTGCCGGCTCATGTTCAGCCGGCTCAAGTCAACCAGCACCCCCAGGTCCTTTTCCTCTGGGCAGCTTTCCAGCCACTCTTCCCCAAGCCTGTAGCGTTGCCTGGGGTTGTTGTGGCCCAAGTGCAGGACCCGGCACTTGGCCTTGTTGAAACTCATGCAGTTGGCCTCGGCCCATCGATCCAGCCTGTCCAGGTCCCTCTGCAGAGCCTTCCTACCCTCCAGCAGATCAACACTCCTGCCCAGCTTGGTGTCATCTGCAAACTTACTGAGGGAGCACTCAATCCCCTCATCCAAATCATTGATAAAGATATTGAACAAGACTGGCCCCAAAACTGATCCCTGGGGAACACTGCTGGAATACCAGGCTGTGTAAAAACATACATAAATACATAACAGGGCTTGAAAACCTTGTAGTGCTCTGTTCTTGAACTTAGATTTCTAAAAGCCTGTCAGCATCTCTCAATAATATTACTCACAAACACAATACTGTAGGACACTCCTCTGTAGTGTAATACCACCTTCCTAACGAAAGAAGGTACCTGTGCCTCTAGGATTATTATGCCCATTACTTTGTTTGTTTGTTTGGTTTGTTTTTGAGAAAAGAGGAAAAGAAAGCAAGCTTATTGCACTCTTATAATCTTATCATTGCTTCTGGCAATTCAATCAGACAAAAACCCATCAGTTTTTCTATTGCTTTAGTTCAACGAGAAAGAAATCAGCCCCATCAAGCCCACTATCCAAAAACATTCCCTTGTATCCTTGGTGTCTGCAAGACACTATGTCCTATTGGTTACTCAGGACTTCAGCTTCCACCTCACCTTTGCTCACGAGCTCTATTGGATCTCCCACTTTGGAGAGACAACACAGAACATGTGCAATTTCTAAAGACTTCTCATAAAAAACTCTATACTTTTTCCATATTGATTTTTTTTCCTTTTTTGCATCTTCTTCTGGCAAGGAACCGCATACTCCAACTGCTCCATACATCACTATAAATACTTGGAAGTTTTCATATAGTTCCTGCTCTTTACTATTGCTTCTCCAGTGCTTAAAAGCCTATAAAAAGTCTTCAGTACAAACATAACTCCTATCTCATCAGTCAGTTGCTCTTGTTAAATTTCATTAAGTATAAAGTTCCTGTAAAAAAAAAACCCAAAAAACAAGAACTTAAGAGTTGACAGATACATCTGCTTCCAACTTCCAATTTTTTTTCTAAATCAGCTTGATACTGAAAAAAGTAACAACTAATATCTTATTATCGAATGACAAAAAAAAGCCTCAAAGAGCTATTTTGGCCACTAGTAAGTTACTGCTTACCATTTGTACCATACAAGCATCTTAAGGGATACTGGCTCACTGGAACCCAATATGCTTTATATTGAATGGAGCTAATACAAGAGGGAGGGGAGGGAATCTTCAATAACACTGGCAGAAAAAAAGTTCCGGAAACCTTAAGATCGAAGGGGTCTCTGCCTTCACATGGAGCACTTTCTAAAAATAAAATACTCCATTCAGTTTCCCAAGGGTTTTTACTGAGTCAATACTGCAATTCCACCACCAGTAAACGCATAAAGCAAACACAAGCCCCTAAATCAACCCGACCACCAAGAGCATTCAAAAATAGCTTTACGTTTACCATGCAAGATAGATTTTGTACAACAGCCACCACTTCTACGGAAGAGGAGAAACGCATGCACTTACTCTTACGCTGGGTTTTAAGAGCACCTATCCAACAAGTTGAATGGAAAACGTAGGGAATAGTTAGAGGCTATAAACAGTTAAAACAAAACCAGCCTTTGATAGATACTGAAAATGCACGTATAGCATATGATGTGCCAATATTTGGAAGAGGTTTACCTTCAAGGCTGCAAAGCAGGAAAACTTTGGTGCGAAACTTGCTTAATGATTTCCTTTACCTTGTGGGTTGATACTCTGTGCTGAGCAATTACAGTTAGTTTTTCTAGGAGCCCTCGTAATCTCTCCTGTGTGGCGTGGGAGATCAAGTTCACGACATCAGAGTTAAGTTCCATAATGTCATGCCTTTTACCTGTGGAAGCAGAGAAAATCCATTACGTGTTTTAGTAGTAGCTGATAATTGAAATAATTAGCACAGCAGGTATTCTGTTCCCCCTGGAAGTCATACCCATTATGAATAAAGGTTTGGAGATTATGATTTTCCTGGTAAAGTCACAACTTCAAAGATCTTAGACATTACATTAATAAAACTTAGCCTGGAGCTTCAGAAAATATAGACATTGTTTCACTTAGCCTCCAGAACCACTCTCC
Organism: Calonectris borealis; assembly: GCF_964195595.1. Lineage (NCBI taxonomy): Eukaryota > Metazoa > Chordata > Aves > Procellariiformes > Procellariidae > Calonectris > Calonectris borealis. Next base: position 51,646,864 of record NC_134313.1, read on the forward strand.
TTGCAAGGTCATTTATAGGACAAAGTTAATAAGAACACAAATCAAGCTTCATGTTCGGGGAGGGGGAGAAGCGGTAGCTGTAGAAATTAGTGCCATATTCTGTTAATTCCAGTAATTAAAAAAAAATAGAGAATTACATTTTGCCCTGCTTGACACCGCACTTGTTAACAACTCATGACATTTATTCGATGAGCGGGGATGGTTTTTTCAGTGCACTGCAGGCACATGGGACCCTCTCACCTGCCTCGACCGACCGGCACAGGGCAGACAGACCACGGCAGCAGTTCGGACAACACAGCTGGGGTCATCATGCCATCACCCTCAACCTTTTCTCTCGGGCTGCCGCTGCCTCTCTGCATTTCAGCAGCTGCCACCGAGGCTGGAGACAGCTCCGGGCAAAACTGTCCCAGCCCCGTGCCCAGAGCTGGGCATCACCTCCGCAACCTTCCTGCAGCTGCAGGCTGCTGACGGAGAAGCCTTCCCGTGGCTGACACCATCAATCACTCAAAGCAACTCTGTCAAGACACCTGGACGGCAGCAACTTCTCCCTGGTAGGCACGGCAGGCAGCAGTTTCACACGCTTCATACGCCCTACCCGTCAGAAGCGCTTTTCCTTGCCCCTCACTGCATTTACAGCGGCTGTAATACTTTATGATGCAATATACAGCACGCCTTCAAAACCCATTTCGGTATTTATTGCCAAGTGGAGCGTTAAGAATGGATAAACAGTACACTGTAAAAAAAACTAATCACCTATTTCATTTGCCTTTGCTACTCTAACTGAAAATGAATAACAATCTCGCAAGACAGGAAGAATCTACAATGTCTTCCCAGATACGATCAAAGTGTTCCCACTGTTTGATCTTGGCCAGTAAGCATTGGCCTGTACCCTAGCTGAGTGCAGAGTTCATTTTGCTCGAGTACCTTTCAACACTTCCTCAGCAGTTTCCCACTATACTATCGGAATACTGAAACGTCAATTTAAAGACAAAAAAAAAAAAAATCCCCCCAAACCTCAAGATCCCCCTACACACACACACACACACTCACTCTCTTCCTAAACCAAAGAGGGCTCGGTTCAAGAGCAGAAGCGTTCATTTTCTGAATCGCTGTACTCCCTGACAGTATTCCTTCCCTTGCAATCAAAACACTTTTCACTTATGACATGAATTATTATTATCATCAATTACAATATTCATAAAATATTATTAATACTATCAATATTATCAATACTAATAATGTGGAACAGCTACCATACTAGCCATGAAACAGCCAGGCTTGTATTTTCCTTCTTTCAATGAATTGTCTTCACACCCAAACCAGACAATTATTCTAGAAGTACTTTCTCTTTATGTTTTTGTAGAGCTTTTTATTTTTCCTAGTATCTACTTCCCATGGATGACCGGTTAAGCCTCTACTGAATTTTGAGAAAACCTTCTAGGCACCAGTTTCAATGCGTCTTTCCCCTTTTCCACTAGTAGCACAGCACTTACTTCACTCAGCTATGCCCCATACAGCTCAGATGGCCCATCTCGCTAACTACTGCGGGATGTATTGAGGTAGCAGATAGCATTTGCAGGTTACATGCTTGTCACAGGCTGGCTGCTAAGTTTGGACTAAGAACAAGTTGCTTGTGGAAAGACTTTGCGATCATGTAGTTAAACCACTGTGACAGAATTACGAGTGCACACACAAACTGCAGGCTTTCCTGAATGCTCAGCTGTAAAACTCACTGTTCCAGTATGGCAAGCTACCAGGCGGAGAGCAGGAGCAAGGAGTTGAGCAACAGTCATCCAGTTTGCTGTAGACAGCAGTGGTACCCATCAGTGCGGTGCTACACAAATGCATGCTCCCTGCTCTGACACAACACAACATTGCTAAGCAACAGTTATTATTTTGCTCAGAAACTAACAACCGAGATGATACATACACTAAAAACTTCCTATTGCAGTTTAGTCTCAGCCATTCAACATATATTCCACAGTATTATTCACTGATACAAACAGCTTTAACATCTCTTTTGCATAAAATTAATGAAAGATTTTTCCACAGAAGGGGAAGTAAAAACTCAGTATAGTTTGGTAGAAATACATGAATTGAGAAGGCAGATCGTAATAGTTCCAGCTCCTTCTTCAAAGATCGGAGGCTGGCTGATGAAACAGGCAAGGAAATACTGCATCCATACATATCTGTTATGTATGCTTTGTTCTCACCTATGTTCAAGATCTTCTTTTGAAGCACTTCTGAGGAGAGAAAAGGTTCATCTGCACAAGAGCGGATCACTGTACCAATGAGCTCAGAGTTTGTTGCCAAAATGCACGCATTCTCCTCGTTAAGATTGACCCCAGCCATAGAAGTCACATCATTTATGTCATCTTCATCTCTACTAAAGAGAAAACCAACATTTTATGCTTTGTTCACAACGGACACAAAGAAAAAAACCTCTCGGCTATCAACAAACGGCCACATTCACATATCTTGGAGGCTACCCCTATACAATAGATGTTTAGTGTGAGCGTGGACAGGGACAGAGGGCTCCTAAAAGCCTTCACACTTCAGTGAAGTGCGTCTCAAACGTTAGCTTGACTAATGCCTCAGTTGCTAGGCATGCAAATTCTTTACATGAAACTGAAATTTTGAGCAAGCTCGGAAAGGACTGAGGTAAACCCAGATTAAAAGCCCCCACAAGCCCCCCACCCTGCACCACCGCTCTTACAGCCTGAAATTTGTTCTAAAACTCTAATTCACCAGGTAGAACCAAGCATTGAATAAAGTTGAATACTAACTCATTGAACCTATAAATAAACAAGCCCATTTTCTAACTGAGATGCCTATCCTACAAACTGAAGCTTACAGCACAAGCGTATTAGCACAAACCTGATCTTCACTTTTCTTTTAGTGAGTTCCCTTAAAAAATAAGATACAAACGCTCCTTGTCAGTCGTATAGAGAACCAACCAGACTTGCCCTTTGAATCAGTTCTACCACAGAGTGCTTATGTATGTAGCAGGGAGGATGCTACGCTTCTGAAGAACAGCAGCAGAGGTCTAGTTCTTAACATCCCTCCGTTAGCTGGATTCTGCTGTAGCAGCTTTGGTCTACATGTTCAAAATAAAAACTCAAGTCTGGCGTACTTAGGGCTAACGTAACTAAGGCTAGCTATAATCATGGCAAAGCTCATGTTAAGCAAAAAGCCTGCCTCAGCTTTTTTTAAAAAAAAAAAAAAAGATCATTTTAGTTGAAATACTGAATGAATTTTATATGGGAGAAGTTTTTGCAAGACTTTGGCAATGAAAATACAAAATTATTTTCAGTTAAGTTTAGATCATCAAAAGAAAGCCTTTTTTGCTTCACAAAGTGACAAAGGCCCTAATGGTGGCTTCAGGGGTTTAGAACCAGAACACAATTTGGCATTATTAATACAGACAGGTGGAAGCACTCGATCTGAAGGTCTTTCGATTTGGAAAACAAAAGAAAACAAAAGAAAACAAAAACCAAACCCCAACACCCCCCACTCGTGAAAAGTATTCGCTGGCAAGGTTTGATAAAAGTTCATCTTCAGAAAATACTATGCGGCCTTAACTCTTAGTTATGTCAGAAACTTGCCATTCTTAGGTGAAATGGGATCTCTTGGAGGCTGTCTTCTGACTGGCAACAGGTAGAAGCTGAAGTTATTAGAACATGGATTGGGTTTGAGCAATACTCAAAAGACACAAGAAAATGTTGGGGTTTTTTCTTCAAGTATAGATGCATTTTCTCCTTCGGGCTTCAATAGGTTTCCATGCCACAAGTCTTCTCCCACAAATTTCTAGAGAGAAGCCTGGCTGGGAAAGGAGTCCAGCCTTCCCCTACTCCTCCTGCCGTTCGTTTGTGTGCCCTCATGGCTATGAGTTTCTACGTGATTTGTTCAGGGAAAAAGACACCCAACAGATTCTCAAACCAGCTTCATTCATTAAGTTCAATTAGACATAGCTTCCTGACTAGGCTTGTGCCCCAAATCCATTGTGCTAAGAAAAGCGCTAAACCCTAGGATTGTCAGAATGGTTAAGTGACCACAGCTACGATTCAAAGCTGAAGTCATCACTGCCAGAACAGCTTCCCTCCTCCTATCCCTTCACAACCAGCAACTGAGCAGTTCCAAGCGTATACTCATGCTCTATCAGCCTAGCAGAGACCCTGATCTTTCAAGAAGCGTGTAAATGAAGCTTCACTGCATGCTAATTGAGTGCTAACTGATCTTCACAAGTACACTCCAGTGTACTTCTCTTCTTAATGACCACTACAGAGAAGTCTTTGCTGGTGGCAGAGACAAGAATCCCACCAAAGTGCAGTGACTGCCACAGATCTGCTGATAAAGGAGATGACAAAATCAGCACAACTAGCACCAAGAACGTATGTCACAAGCTATCAGCACGGCAGGTGCTCGAACCTGACATGACCCCGATGGAGCTGTTTATGGAATCCAAGTAAGGGTGCTTGCACCTCAGGTACAGCTGTATAGCACACAGATTATTTTAGTTTTTAATCCAGCCATATACTCCAAATACTCAAGCAAGGAGGAGGTAAACTTCTATACTATACACCTATCCAACTTTCTACACACACAAGTTTCAGTTCTCTAAAACCAGCCTTTATCAGGTTACTATTTTCTTTAACGTTTCCATGCACACAGTCTCTCTTGTGGGTACACACATACAAGAGCTTATATGCAAGTAGACATCTCTGCCCGTACTGTTTTTAAGGACCAATTCTAACTTCTTCACTGTGGGATATAAGTTTGCATTAAGTCACTGAGTCGCTAGCCTTAATGAAAGATTAAATTGCACCTATGAAAACACTGCTGCGCTTATTTTACTTAACCCAAAGAAACTATCATTACATTTTCTTAGAAGTAGTGCTCACTAAAAATTAATGTAAGTTTCAGAAGCCATGTGAAGTTTGCACTTTTTACTATTCTTTTTTCCTTGCTGTTCAAACAAACCTCAATCATTTTAAGTAAGGTATCATGTACTTCAAGTAAGCTATAAAAATCATTCTACTAAAGTGATAAATTTAAAATATTCCAGAGTATACATGAAGACGCTTCTGTTGGATACGAACTCGCTTTCATTTTCAGCAATCCCTCTGTAAAGCCCCTCTTCTACATCACTTCCTTTAATGCTTTTTGCATTTGATCATGTCACACCCAGAAATCAACAAGGAAAACTCTCCCAGCTGTTATAAGTCTCCAGTGATTTAAGCTTATCAGGACAAGGGGGGAAACAGAACACGGAGTTCTGTGCATTACCCTGCATGAAGTCAGGTTTGACATTTATACTGAACATTCCACTGGAACAGAAGCCCAAGCAATGCAGATGCACCTCACGTCTGTGAATTTGCCTGTATTGGCTGAAAAGTGAGTCTGTGGCACCCTCTGGTGTTTGACCAACGCACATTTCTTCTGAATCCATCTTTACTCCATTTTATACAACAGTCAAAAGGAAAACTAGAAAGGCACGCTTAACCCAAACCTCCGTGCACCATCAAGGACAACTACTTGGGACAGAACAATTCCAGCAGAGCAAGAACCACCCACGCTCCCACCACCACAGGACAGGAGGAGCAGCTGCCCAGATGTTCTCCACTCTGCCGTCTCACTCCTGTTTTGTCTGCTAGTTGAGATTGCTGGTACTTTCCAGACAAAATGCACAAGTCAGAGTTGTACGTGCTTTGGAGAACAACTCTACTGAACAGAATAGATGCAAAACAATATTTGAAGATGCAAATATGTGTCTTATTTCTTCCAGGGTGCTCTAGCATATACTTTACAGAAGTACATAGAGCAGTTTATAAAAATCTTGATGCTTTTAAAACAGACTGCCCTTTACAACAGATGCCATCAAGATGCAATCAAGTGCCAGCAATGCCCATGCTTAGCTGAAATAATTTCTAGAACGTTTTTTTAACTGGTGGGGAGGAAGGGAAGAAGGGGGGGAAATTGCCATTTTTTCTACTGCTTATCTCAAGCAAACTAAAACAGCCCATTAAAGAGCAGACAAGGTCAAATTGCAGCTTATTAAGTACAACTTAGCGAGTATTACATTCTCGAAACCTAACATAACCTCGTCACACAATGGCAGAGGGAGTCAGGCTCGATGACATACTGCAAAGCGAGACCACAGTTTGAAGAGTCACATGTACAATCACATCAATTACAAGACATGCTCTCTGCCCATAACGAAATCTCATCACAAAACCAGAAAAGGGGCCATGGTGCTTCTCTCTGCCTCACACATGATCAGCAGTTGATGGATCACAGGTCACAAGGAATAGCTGTGCTGGGAATACTGAAAGTCAGGACAGAAGAGAGCAAACCACTTCACGGCTTACTGGGGAACATCTATTGCCCAGGCCAGATTAACACTATGTGGTGCTAGACCTGCTCGGAGAACACAGATACTTGACTGAGGAAGCCAAAAGGTACACGCTGCCCAGGTTCAGATATATGAAGATTCTGATACGTAGTTTTTAACGTCAGAAAGTTTGGTTATGGCAGTGAATACAAGAAGCACCAGGGGTGTATCCAAAGTCATAAACTCTTCAGAGACGAAACCTACTAGAAAAATTTAAGGTGAGCTAGAGATTTCAAATCTGAATTCTCATGGACTTAAGCTACTTTGAAAATCATAATCCAGAAGCAAGAACAGAAATCCATCTTGGATCACACTGTAAAAGCAGAGTTTTTCCTACAGTAAGAATTTAACAATTCAGGGAAGGAACTTCAAGAATTCAAACTTCTTTACATAAGATATTTGATATATTCCAAAGTGTTTCTTTTTCTTTTGTAGGAGTCTGTTTGTTTGTTTTTTAATTATGATATTTATGAAGTGATTTTTTTCAAACATCACTACCCAAAATTACATCCCAAATTATATTCTGAAGTATATTTCATAAGAGCTTGAGGCAGCTGAACAGAGCTATTGCTTTAACATCAGCTTTTCATTTCAACTTCTGGCTACCAGTGTTTTTAAGTGTCCACTGTATACTGTATGTTACTGTAAACAAAAGCAGCTCTCTGTATCAGTGCACACAAAGCTGTAGCTTTCAAGAGATGAGAAATCAACTGGTCAACAAGACAAAGGTGTCGTGTCTGCTTTTATCCCTGGAAGAGCAACTTCAAGCTTGCCTTAAAGTCATAAGACCAATAACGCTTACGGCAGTCTGTACCTCTTCTCCAACATTACATTTCAGAGCTACAAAAATAATTTCTGCTTTTGAAAAGTTAATCAGTTACCAGAACTAAAAGCTTTAAGCACTCTTGTAATCTAAAGGCCTAGAGAATATGCCAGAAGCCATAATTAGAGGTGTAGTCAAAGACTTTCACCTCTACATACAAGGAACAAGCTTGTAAGAGGAGCTAATAAAAGATTTCGAAATACAGCACAGAGCTTTAGACAGGTTACCAGCCAGTCCAAATAACAGTTCAATGCTTTCTGGCCGTCTGTAAAAAACAGAGGTTATATCTGCTTTAATCCTATGGAGAGCTTTTAATACAAGGTAACTTTGCTTTAGATTAGTTAATAGTACTCATAGGATGGAGATCAATATGCCTCCTCTACAAATGAAAAATTGATACATATTGATGCACAATGTTTATATAATTACACTCTTGTGATAGCATGATGAAAATCCAACCTCATCAGGACAGCTGTCTTATATTAAGAATAATTAACATCTGCTATAAGATAAAAATTTTGAAGTTCCCCCTTGCCAATTAGTATTATAACATGAAAAACACCTATCATAAACAGGTTTCTAAAGAAAGTTGCTCTTATTTGGGCTCCGTTCCCACCTCCACACTTGCTGTCTGTTCCTTTCATTCCTTCCTATAGTAAACTTCTGATATTGTTTATTTTTACCTCAAGGATGTTGCTCCATTCTCTTTTATTTTAGCTTTCTGAACAGGAGATGCTTGAAGCGACAGAATTTTATTTCCTGGCAGGGTAATTTGTTTCAGAATGGAACCTAAAACAAAACAAAGAACATATCACAGTAGAAAGCAAAATGCTAAGACAACTGTTTTATCAATTCATACTTCTAGCAAAGGCTACTGCAGACTCAATAACAGCTAATTAGGTCCATTTGAACCAGACACTCTAGAATCTTACATTCTACATGTTCTGTATGGCCAAAAACCCTACACACTCCCAGCAAACATCCTCCTCTGTGCTGACCAGTGAAAGGTTTTAGTGAAAACTGGCTGGCTGGGACAAACTCACATTATGCATCAATCTGGACCTGTTGAAGGAAAAAGCAAAGTCTCATGAAACGACTCTCAAAAGCATCACGGTTTAAAGGAAGTTCACTGCAAGGACCTTACTTGCAGTATTTTAAAGAGTACAAATGTTTGATTGGCATGCTCTTAACAGGTGCCAGAAGTAGACATGGCACTGAGTTTCTCATCAGAACTCCAAGTAGATAGTAAAGATGTTCAACTTACCACACAGAGCTGGTTGTTCCCAATAGACAACTACCTTCTTACATTCCTACAATCTACCACCAGCAGGCACTTATTTCTGTACCTCAGCAGTCCTCTCCCTTCTCCATTAAAGAGGTTCCACTTTACCTGCAGGAAACTGGTTAGTTTGAACAAGTGTATTCAGCGGCATCCTTTTCTCAGCAGATGTCTGTAGGGTCAGCATTGAGGGTTGCGGGAGTGTGGATACTTGCTTTACAATGGTTCCTGATGGTTGTTGGACTACCTGGAAGTGGAATATCCAATATCAAGAGTGAGAAGAGCTAAACCTACAGAGAAGCAAATAGTATCAACATGTTCATTCAGCCAGAAGTGCTGCTGGGCATGCATGCATGTCTAGCTTTCAGTTCAAAGCAAGCAGCGTGCTCAGAAAAAACTCACTTTTTTTTTATTTCATGACAAGAAATCTTGAAAACTGGTGGTGAGCTTTAAGCTCCAGCTCACTCAGTGAGCTCTAACAGATACTTCACCCCTACTCTCTACTGATAACCATATTACACGATTTTCACAGAGTATTACACAATCCGTTGCACTAAGAGGCTTTCCTCTCTGTAAGTCTTGCTTAACAGACTAACAATTGAATATTGGGTCTGCCTGTCAATAAGTTCAAAAGGGTAGCTATCACATACACCTAGTGGGTAGCTATCATATATACCTAGTTAAAAAGAGAGAACACCAAAACGAACAGTTAGAAGCCTTGCATGAAATCCTTTTTCTCTCAAGAATTAAGAGTACACACTGTAAAGTTACTAATGCATTTTTGGAGCCGTAACATCAATTGTAAATTCAGATGCTGCGTTTCAAAGTGTTAAGCAAAAGTACACTGAACACATCAGTTAGCGGGAACATGAAGTACCAACTAGCAACACCTAGAGCGACTAGAGCCTCTACACAAAAACATCAGTACACTGCTGAAGGGTAAAAAGGAAGGGGGTTGATAGTTTTGCTTAAAGAGGCTCTTGAAAGAAACAAAACCAGACAACAGGATGTCATCACAACACAGACCTACAGGCACAGCCCATAAATACTAATTCTTTCTCTTCAGGGGCAGCTATTAAAATGTAAGAAAGCAATAAAATTGCAGCATCCCTAAAAGCCTCATTTCTAAGTCTCCTAAGCAGAATGTGGGCTGCAGCTTTTGATACATCCTTTGGAAACATTCTTGATTACAAGTAGTAGAAAGATGTGCTTTTACCAAAGCACAAAATTATCAACATCTTCAGATTGAATCCTATTTTTTTAGCAGCAAAAAGCTAATACAGGAATTTTCAGGGTCAAGAAATCTACGTCTTTTATTCTAACTTCAGAAAGTCTGAAGAGTGCTTGTATAGCAACACTGCACAAGTTTAATTAAATAAAGAATTGACATTTATTATACTTCAGAAATCAGGCTGTCTCCTTCTGTCACCTAACTTCAGATTTATCAGTGAATGTCATCAGCATAAGCATCACACATTCACAAAAAGAGGTACTTTGTGTATCAAATAGTCAAGATACACCCCACCCATCCCCATATTAATAGCATCATGGTTTGGCATAGCAGCAGTAACGTAAAATAACAGAGCTGAAGGTGGTGTCTAAAAAGTAGGCAGCGAACAGACAGTTCTTGAGAAGAAACATAAGACCCATAAGAGGAAAGAACCACGGGAGTACAGGGACAGAATGTAGCCAGAGTCAAGGCTCACACATGCAGCGCTTCCTCATGAAGTAGTACAGACACTAACATTTGCTTCTATGTGTTTTTAGCAAAGCGCAGTTTGATCTTTCTGAAAGATCCAGCTTCCATATGCTGGAAGTTGCAAATAACATAAACAGCATCAATTATGTGTTCAGATAATTACTGAGCCACTGACCAGCTTGGACAAACCACTCACAGGCTCTGTCACACACCTAGAGGTCCTCCCTACCACCACTGAGAATGGTGCTTCATCTTCAGCACGCACAACACTGAAACATAAGCACTCAAGATGAAGGTGCGGCAAACAAAAAGAACAGAGATAGGCAGTGTTAAATCAATAGCCTAGGTGGAGAATGGGAAGAAAGTCAAGTAACCGAGGAGACTAGATCAATGAGAAACAGAAAGGATGTGTTGGCAGTAAAGCTGGTTTTGTGTTTGCTATTCTAACTGCTAGACTAACCAAAGCTGGAAGTCCTTGGGACTTGCAAGAGAACAGGGCAACAATCCTAGAAATTTTGACAAGGATCTAATGCCAGAAAAAAGTATTAAAAAAATAGATAATATCTGTAAGAAAGAGCTATTGCCTTTTTTCTTCAGGTTAGCAGCAAGAAGTAACAAAGAAAAGGGACTGTTCCTTTGTGCCCTGTTAAGTAGGTTGACAGAGACATCAGAATAAAAACCACCAACACCCTTAAGTAAAAAAAAATGCAATGCAACAACCAGCTGACAGTGTAGGGACAGCTGCCTGAGAGAGACTTTGATTAGCCTTACTTGAACCTGTTTGGCATTCATAAAGCAAAGTTCGGAGATCAGCGGAGAGATGGTAAGGTATCATCACACACTACAAGCAGTATTGCTTCATGAAGGAAGCCTCACCAGCTGAATGCAAAAGCATACATCCAGGACAAAAAACTCTTGGAAAATAATAGAGGAGATTCTCTGCTCAAGAAAGCTCAGCTCTGAGGGGACTCGACACCAACAACAACTCACTAAGAACAAGTGGTTGGAATAGCACAAGCACTTCACTCCTTGCTTCAACCGCTAGCAATGTCCAGGGAACATGTCTCACTGGTAACTGTGGGACTACACCACAAAACTCTTGCTCTTTATGCTTAACATGAAGTTATAGTCTCACAGCAGCCTTCTCACCATTGGAAGCCAGCAGCTGGTAATCTAAATTTTCATTTATTGTGCTGTAACAAGAGACAAAGCAATACTACAGCAAGACAAGCTTTCTTTCCAAGATGAAAATTCTATGTACGGCGATGCCCTTAACTGAGGCTGTGTTAAGAAAGTCCCCAGGAGGGAACCCCTTTCAATGGGCAACTCAGCGCAGGCGTGCGATCAATCCCAACAGCATCCCTGAAGTACAGGTCCCTCGACATCCACCATATAAACCCAGAGTTTCGATAATCATGCCACAGAGAAGACAATTACATGTTGCATCACTCCAGTCACAATTTTGACATTAAAATACTGCAGTGCTGCACTCAAGCACCACCAATGTTACATCGGAGCCGGCACATGAAATTTGCTTTACATTCCTCAAGCACGAGAAACCTAAATTAGAAATGGGCATGCAGAGGGAGTGTATGGCATCAAACAACCCTGAGGGCTGGAAAGCGAAAGAAATTGCTGGCAGCATTGTATGGACAGATTTGCACAGCTGGCATGTGCTTCCTTTCAGCTGGCAGCAGGACCCTTCTGTTTAGGGAGGGGAGGTCCAGATTTGTTTTCTTGTGGGAGGAAACAGACCCTCTGTCCTTTCAAGGAAACACACCAGGGAAGCCCTAGAAGATGGAGCCACTTCTATAAGTTGCTCTTTGTGCTAATAGGTTGCCTGAACAAACACCAAGCTCCTGATATGGCTAAGCTGCGAAGTGGTCAACTCAGCCCTTCAACTAAATCCAAGACCAAAATTGAGTAAGTATTTTGAAGAGCAAGTATTTTAATCACCGTGCCTGGGATCTACCCAAATGAGGATAAAAACATGTTTTGTATGCAATTCAAAGCTTGCAAGGCACTGCGAAGAAAAGCAATTGCAATAGGCTGCCACACTGCAGTAGTGGAAGAGGCAGAAGTCAGTTCTTGAGTTCACCAATATCATATTCAAGAAGTGCTTTGACTCCCCAGTGTCGAGTTAAGCTTCCTTGTCTATTTGTACAGATGGTCAACCTTTCCCCTGGATTACATGGCTTGCTGTGTAGCCAACAAACTGCTCTCCAGCCCTTGTACAACCCAAGAAGCCCTCATTTTCTTCTGGCTGCAATTTCAAATTTAGTCCTCAAAGACAGTAAGGGTACCAACTCCTTTTCCAATTTGTCTTTAGCTACTACTATCGAAGACTGTTAGTGCATATGCTTGGTAACTGTTTTTAAAACAAATCCACTCATAAAAAAGGACCCCCCATCCCCTCCATATACTTGAGTGCTTTGTTCTTTTTAAGAAAGTCCGAAAAGGTGAAAAGCTGGTAGCATAAGCCCTTTATTTAGAATGCAGGATTCTTGTATTACATCCACCTTATGCACTTTGAAAGGAAGAAAATTGAAAAAGCAAAACATTTTAGGGCTCTGAATGCTCTTAAATAAAGTATACACAATAAAAAAACTACAAAGGAAATTCACACACTAGATGCCCTACTATACCTGTGGAAAGTAAATCTAGCTTCTGATGTTTTCCCCTCTTTTTCACAAACAAATCTTTACAAGGAAGTCCTATTCAACAATCAAGTTCTTTACCTGCCAAAGGAGACTATTCTCTCAAAATACTTGAGAACATTACTTGCGGGTAGACCAGTCAGACAGCATACTACTCAGCATCTCTATCACCCAGAAACCAAACCTAATGTATTTCACAACATTGCTCTTTTGGGTATACCTGTGATCCACAGTTTGTTGGTATTTAACATTAACATTAGTAAGAAGTTAACCTGTGCCAAGAAAAAACTGTTAACACATTGCTTTTCAGGGTATTGTTTTAATAAGACGTTTATTCCTCCTGGAATTTTTTAGCTAATAAGGCCTGATAGAAAAAGCTCACTTTTGGATGACTTCATAATTAACATGTCTTAGTAAATTTGGAGATCAGAACTCTGTTCTGAAAAGCTCCTTGAGCTAGTTCGTACATTTCAGTTAACATATTGCTAAACATCATCAAGCCACCTGTGCCCGCAAAGTATCCAGGGTAGGAACTACTAAGCTAGAGACTGGAATCTCTGGTGGCTAGCTGGGGCACAGCCCTAACAGGGCATCTAATAGTAATTAACATAAGCATCCCATCAGCAATTTCTGTTCCTGGCACAAGCATTTCCAGCCTTTTCTTTCCGACGCCAACCTAGCCTAGTTGCATGCATTGCAGAGGTCAGAACTCATATTCCCTCGTGTCTCAAGCTGGAGGTTTAGTCTGGTGGAACGGTGGTCAGCACGTCTTGCAAGAGACCGAGCTTACAGTTTGGCTTTACATTCACCTTTTCAGCAACAGCTTAATATCCCTATGACAAACATAACTTATTAACTCATGACAGACTAGCTTCGTATGTTAAAAATTCCCGCTAAGATCCAAATTGGTATCCTCTTGACAAAACGGTAAGAGTGAAAGCAAAGAACCCCAGTTACAGAGAAGCAGAGAAATTCATCTTACCAACTGTTTCACTTTAACCACCTGCTGAGCACCCACTGACTGCGCAACGATGGAGTTTGGCTGTGAGATTTTAATACTGATTGGGGTTCCAATGACTGGTTTCAGAGGCTGGAGAGGGGCTGTTGCTGAAGATGCCGCTGTAGAGACCAGTACTGGCTTTGCAGACTGGAGAGAGGACGTTGCTACCGCAGAGGTGAAGACTGGCTTGACAGTTTGGATAGCAGTCAGCCCTGATGTTGTTATTGTTGTGGTGAGGACTGAAGCTGCAGGCCGAAGAGATGCTGTCACCACCGCAGAAGCAGGAACAGGCTTCACGGTCTGCAGAGAAGCTGTCGCTGACGCACTGACAAGGACTGGTTTTATAACCGGAGAAGCTGTGACTGTTACAGAGGCAGACACGGGTTTTATAACTGGAAGAGAAGTTGTTGCTACAGCTGAGGTTGCCACTGCTATTGAAGGAGCTGGTGCTGCAGAGGTACAAATGGAAACAGCTTCTTGGGTTGGAGCTGGCTGCTGCATACACTGCTGTATAAAGCTCTGAGCATTGGGCATTAGCTGCCGTAAGGCAAGCATGCTTTTCTAGAAGAAAAATGAAAAAACATGGGACGTAACGTCAGCAGAGTCTTCCACAATACTGATACATTAGCAACTGAATCTTCTTCCTCACCTTTCAATTTAATTTTTCATAGGACAATAAATTGCTTATTCCAAACAAGTTTTGCTAGAATTCAGGCATCCTTAAATTGATGACGATACTGCTCAGTGAAGACCACAAGAATTACCAAGACAGGCTGAGCAAAGGTCAACAGCCACCACAGCTTCATTGCATGTAGCAAATCCCATCTATAGGGAAACTCACCCATAACATTGTTCTTTTGTTTAGATTTTTCAATTTGAAATTTGTGTTCTAGAAAAAGACCATTTTAACTGTTTTACTACCTCAAAAAGTTTTGTTTTGCCAAAAACCCCTCCTATATTGCAACAGCTGTGTTTATTCCATGGAGCCTGTCTGACAGAGAACTACAAATTATCCAATAGTCAGAAAAAGCTCTGAAGATATGAGCACTTCCATACCAATACAGCTGTATCTACACTAGGGGGGGATACCACTTTAAGAATGCCTGTATAGCTGCAGCAGCACAACTTAAGCCAGATAGTTCTTTGCAACAAGAGAACATTAGTAAAGGTATCTGGCAACATCTCATTTTTACTACAGCTATGTTTGAGAAGGTTAATGGACAGAATAATCTTCAAGCCCTCTACAGATTTTTCTCCTTGACTATTTACAATCTGTTATGGCTCAGAACCAGGGGAAATCAGTTCTACAGCTGACTGTATATTCTCAGAAACCTTTTTTCCCCCCCACCAGTTTTTGAAGCCTGTAAGAGTCTCCAGCACAGTGCTGTTGCTCTGGGCTTCATGCAACAGGAACATGTTGTCTCACATGCTAATACACCAAGTGAACAAATTGTTTGGACATCTAGACTTTCTGTGGCACACCTATCTTTAATGTTCACTTCCTTTTCTTTTAAAAGGCTGCTCAGCTTTCCTCATGCTCCTGATGCAATTTATTTACCAAAAGCATCCAGCACAGATGGCTTTTCAGCCAAAGTCACTGTACTTTTCCACCTATTGGAACAGGCAAAACAAAACACATGCAACAACTTCATCAAAAACCTGTAGCTCAAAGATAAGAGACAACTCCAGAGAGTCCTCCCTAAAATTCCACTTCACTAGCTAAAAGTGAATTGGCAGTAAGCCCTATCACATTTCTTTCCAGACTCCAGCTGCAAGCGTTTCCCCCACAAACAAGGCCAGCACCGATCCTTGTAGCACCTTAGAGAAGTGCTCCTGAGGTCACCTTCCATTTGGCACTCAGTCCTGTCACAGCTGCTCAGAGTTACAGACCAGACCTAACTGGTGTGTATCAGCTACATATCCTTAAGGTATTTCGGAAAAAAGCAATCAGGGTGCAAGAAGTTTTAAAGGATGAGTAACACTACAAAGTCAGCTAACTTTGACCATGACAAAGTCTAAACAACGTTTCTGAAGTCACAGTATTTCATCAATATAGCATGCAACAGGGAGAGAGCACCTTGTCAAGGATTATGGAGTATGGATACTGCCCAAAACAGAAAAGCCTAGATGATACCCGTACCTGGCAGCATACCACAGGAGAAACATGCATCGGCTCTGCTGTGATGGGTCAGGGTCTGACCCACGCTGATGAACCCAGCTTAACTCCTGTGAAACCGCCTCGAGGTCTGTGCACCATATGTAGCAGCTCTCCACATTGTGGGATGGCTTATTAACTCAGGCCGAGCACTTCTGCAAGTGGGGACAGCATGAGGACAATGCTGTGCCTGAGCTAATAAACCCTTGAGGGACCCAGAGGGGTAGAAGCGTTAGCAAGTGCTGCACAGCCACCTCCTGGCTCAGCTCCTCTGCATGAACAAGTCCAGGGCTGTCAGGACTCACCAGCCCTTGATGAGGTCTACCTGTGCCAGACTTAGGTTGGGTCTGTGTGGAGCTACTGAGGTTCACCTCCGCTGTTTTGGGAACACAGCACAACAGCACCTGAGCTGGCCCCACGCACACACAGCCAGCCTACATCCAGCAGGGTTCATCAGCCAGGGCCATGCAGAAGGCAGCTATGCTACTTCTGATGCCAAACTTGCCCTGGCACTTAGTAGAGCTCTGCTGAGACACTGCGCAGCTCATAGGAAACCTCTGCCAGTCACACTGACCCTGCACTCACAGCCTGGTCCTTCTGCAGCCAGAGCTGCACTGGATGCAGGAAAGCCCATACTCTGAGCTGTTTGTTTTTCTAGCTTTTGCATGGGCATTTAAGAAGTCTCCAGGGAATTAAACAGAGAATAAAAAAGTGACCAATATGAAAATTTTATATCAAGCCCTGCAGAGATGACTAGTCTTCTAGACTCATGGCAAACTTGCTAGCAAAGCATTTAAAGGCTGTCACTGTAACAAAAATATTCATCCCACACTTGAACAGATTAACACCAGCCATCTAAAGTAATATCAACATTATCACATGGATTGTTGTATGTGCTGTCAAATACTAAGGAAGAGGAGAAACTCCAGAAAACCTCTGTCCCAACTTTACCACTTAACCATTCTTCCTTGATTCTCCACCATGCCTATAATGAATGCCGAGGAAAAGTACAGATCTATCAAGCCTAAGAATACATTGCAATTAAGTAAATAATGTACATTGCAATTAAGTAAACGTAACCAAGTTTTCCATGTTTTCACTGGGATTTAATGCTTGCTGTACATCAAAGATGTTCATTTTTATTTTGTTAATACCATTCTACCATACGATTAAAAGTGTTAAGAGAGCATTTTTTCATTTATGTGATTATTTGCTTGAATGGAGGTAGAATTGCCCTGGGTTACTTTTCCTAAGTTGCAGTAGTCCTATCAGACCCTTTCTGGAGAAAGGGGTGGGGGTTTTTTCTGCATCTAGTTAAACACAAACCAGCAGACAGATGAGTAGCTTTATGTAGATTCTTTGAGCTTAAATACTACATAAGCTGTGCACAGCCACTGTTGTCAGTCTTCTGTATTAGAACTCAGAATAGCTACAGTTTTGATGAGAAAGTAACTAACTATATCTTGGTATAGCTGCTCTACTGTAGATGTACCATCTTCCAAAACATTATTCTCCACTAACAACTAGAGGGTAATTACTCTCCAATTTAAGTACACAGCGTAAATTACTCCTCTGAAATCCTCCCTCCCCCAAAAAATTGTCCTTCCAAGAGCAACAGTCACACAAGGTTAGGTTAAGCACCATTTCCTCAACTGACCTGAGCAAAAACCTATTTGAATGCTCTGCCTCTTTCCTTTCCTTTTCTGGTCCTCCTCCCTTCCCTCATTAAATACTATATATCCACAATCAGACACTTACCTTGAGAAAAGGAACTAAATACGGTTGTGGAGATGACTTGAGCTCTATGTATAGCTTTTTTGTAAATTCTTCTGGTTCAATTTTTGCTTCCTAAGAGGAAAGTATAATTACAATGGTAAGTTATAACTATGAATCTACCATATTTTTTCCCAGATTTATCAAAAATCCATGGACATTTACATTATCATGGAATTGTTCAATTTCAGTACTCAAATGCTTTTTTCCTCCTATATTTTTAAACAGAAGATTTTTAGGATAGAATGATGTTGTAATTTAGATATAGTATTATCAAATTAAATTACTGTCTTCAACTACAGGCAGTTAACACACTTAAGGATATTTGTTCAAACACCCACTCATTGAAGTGAACTGATAGAAACAAGTTTATAAGTAGCACTGATCCTTTTGAGTACCTCATTGTTATGCAGAGATATTTTAAATCCACTACCAGTACTTTTTTTTCTGTAAAGGTAGTTTATCTGCATAAAGATCAATTTAAAAAGACCGGAGACAAAAGACAACTCAGTAGTTTTTGTAAGACAATTCTACTCTAATGCATACATAGCATAATAAAGCAGAACACTTAACATCGACTTTGAAAAGCAGGAGAAACTGAACATCAGAACATCGCTTCTACATACCACTATGGTAACAGCCATCTGCCTTGCAGAGTACAATCTCCTTTCTTAATGCTTTCCACTCTGCCCCAACAGAAACACCTGACTCAAGGGCTTGGAAGGGTTAGGAAGCTGCAGCAGACTTCCAAGACCCCTCACTCACTACTACAGTGCCACCATGACAGGGCTAAGGTGGTGGGTAGCCCCAGACGCTGCTGCCCTTTCTCACCCTCCCAGGCAAGACCCTGCCACAGAGTCACCAAGAACATTCCCTCAAGGAAGAGGGACCCCTGCACCAATCTCTGTCTCTGCAGAGAAGTTACTCCTCTCACCCATATTCTCCTTCAGAACAACAGTTCCAAGGAGCTACATGACCAGAGTAGGGGTTTTAAGGATTGTATATTCACAGACAAACAGAACTTACAGTAGCTCTCCTATTTAGTCATTTGACCTGCTGCCTGTTTGGTCTTGCTGAGCTGTGGATACAGATCACCGAGGTCTCACCGATACATAGAATCATAGAATCATTAAGGTTGGAAAAGACCTCTAAGATCATCTAGTCCAACCGTCAACCCGACACCACCATACCCACTACACCATGTCCCCAAGCGCCTCATCTACACGTCTTTTAAATACTTCCAGGGATGGGGACTCAACCACTTCCCTGGGCAGCCTGTTCCAAGGCCTGACCACTCTTGCAGTAAAGAAATTTCTCCTCATGTCCAGCTTAAACCTCCCTTGGCGCAACTTGAGGCCATTTCCTCTCGTCCTATCGCTGGTTACTTGGCAGAAGAGACCAACACCCACCTCGCTACAACCTCCTTTCAGGTAGTTGTAGAGCGCAATGAGGTCTCCCCTCAGCCTCCTCTTCTCCAGGCTAAACAACCCCAGTTCCCTCAGCCGCTCCTCATAAGACTTGTGCTCCAGGCCCTTCACCAGCTTCGTTGCCCTTCTCTGGACACGCTCCAGCACCTCCATGTCCTTCTTGTAGTGAGGGGCCCAAAACTGAACACAGGATTTGAGGTGCGGCCTCACCAGTGCCGAGTACAGGGGCACGATCACCTCCCTGCTCCTGCTGGCCACACTGTTTCTGATACAGGCCAGGATGCCATTGGCCTTCTTGGCCACCTGGGCACACTGCCGGCTCATGTTCAGCCGGCTGTCAACCAGCACCCCCAGGTCCTTTTCCTCCGGGCAGCTTTCCAGCCACTCTTCCCCAAGCCTGTAGCGTTGCCTGGGGTTGTTGTGGCCGAAGTGCAGGACCCGGCACTTGGCCTGGTTGAACCTCATACAGTTGGCCTCGGCCCATCGATCCAGCCTGTCCAGGTCCCTCTGCAGAGCCTTCCTATCCAGATGCAGTGGTTTGGTATACTACATCTCAGTGCACACAAGGCGCTTGACACCCACTTCATGAGATGCTGCCTTAAGGATCATTTTACTTCACAGCTGCCATTTACTCATTTCCCTCATACATATGAAACATTAATTTATTTTGCATTTAAATCATATACATATACTGAATGGCAGAGGAGCAGCATTTTTAAAATACAAGTGCACAGTTAATGATGTATTAATGTCTGGTAACAACTGTTTTTAAAAAAATAATAAATAAAAGTACTGTAAGCACAAGAAGGAACAACTCTAGTATTTTCCTACAGAAGCAAGGTATATAGTCCAGCAGGGACACAGAGGCAAAGGAATCAAATTTTTGCAAGGCTGCATCTTCAAACAATCTGCTCTCTGAAATTATACCTCTGTCTACACCACGCTTTTCTAGACTGAAAAGTCCTTTGGTACCACTAGCAAAGCCATCCCCCTCCAGCAGCCCACAGCCTTCTGCTACAGTGGAACAACAAAACAGCAGCAGCGGTCAAATGCCAAGACAAGAAGTGGCAGGAGAAATCGTTACCAAGAAAACCCAGCTGTGCTGGGGTACAGCACGAAGCAGCATACGGAAGCCACCTGCAAGGAGAGAGAGAGGTTGGCAGCCACCACATTATTTTCTCCATCCCATTGTCTAAAGACATAGATAATGTCATGCTTGTTCCACTGGAGCTTCACTATCAACCTGTCAGTCAGTTCTGCCTTGGAGTAAAGCAGTAGTACGGACTTAGCACTGCACTACAACTTCCACAGTAATACTCTTGCCATTGAGGACTCAAAACTACACTAACATGGAAAAAAAAGCAGCTCAGACCCAGAAGCTGTATTAACACTATTAGCGCCTCCTGCTGTCAGTTACCTGTGTGCATAAAATGAAACAGGAATGTGAGGGGGAAAAATACAGCATGGGATCCAGTTAAAATAAGACTTATAATGTAAGACTTAAAGAGAGTCAGATGTACCCAGCCACAAATCTAACTCTTCAGCTATTTAACAAAAAAAAAAAAAAAGACAAGGAGCAATACTATTATGAAGTCAATGTTAAAAACAATACACAAATGATGCAGACTTTGTTTAAAAAAAAGTCTCACCAATAGATTTTGCACCAGATTCTTCACATTCTGCCCCATCTCAGGGGCTTGAGGTCCACTAGATGCCAGTTTTATTAGTGTAGCAAGAAAATTCTTGCATTTCTTCACATTCTCTAGCATCTCCTAGTGTGGAAATAAAGAGAAGACTGTTAGATGTTGCACTGGCTCTCCAACCTCTGATGAATATAGAGAATGTTAATTTTTAATTAAAAACTTTTTTTTTCCCCTTACTGTAGAAGTGCTGGTCTGTGCTACTGTTGTGCCCTCTGCTTTCACAGAGACTGCCTTTTGGGAGATAGCTTGTGCAGGTGGTCCTGTAACTGGAAGTTTTACAGGTGTTCCAGTACTCGAAGGCTTTACAGCAGTAACTGCAGTAACACTAGCTGTTGCAGCTGCTGTCTGAAAAGAAAAATTAACACTTTTTAACCAAAGACTAACGTGACAAACATACTGTATTCTGCTAGCGTATAAGGTGGCACCCTCCCTCCACACTATTATTTAAAACATAAATAAATTATTTTTATCTTCGTTTTTAAAGTTTAGATTCATTTGCTTTGAGAGGCTCTATTTAATACAGTAAGAACCCCCACAGCCTTAATTCTGTTTTTAAATCAAGGGCAGGGGGAAGAAACAACAAACACTTACCCAGACTGAAGCACTGCCTGCAACTTCAAGTGAAGAAAGGAAGGTAAAGCTATCTTGAAGAAACCAATATACTAACTTTGCCAGGCTCCTACAGTCTAAGACTTATGAATTTTGGACAATGCTAGGCCAGGCGATAGTACACTGAAGATAAATATGACCTTAAGTGATTATTTATCTTTCTTTCTTCCCCTGCAGCTCCTCTCCCAATTGCAATATCCCTTACTCTTCCTATCACCTGTGCAGTAGGCGAAAGATGTCGTGTCCACTTTGGAAGGATGCATGTGCCAGCAGAAGCAGCCAGCTGAGCAAATGCACCTAACAAGTTCTTCCTGCCTTTTCCTTGTGGGCAGCAATTTGGATCTCTCTCTCCTCTGCCCAGACACAAAGCCTCACAAAATTCAGTTATTTTGAGACCTCTTTTTAAAATCTCATTAGAATTTACCAACAGATTCAGAAGCTCCAGCAACAGGAAAGTAATGAAGGTTTAGGAAAAAATAAGAACACAATTGCCTCTCTCCTTTGCAAACCAGGCTAAATAGTAGTTTCCAGAGGAAAACCTACTAAACTGAAGTATTTCTACTTCAGATTTTAAAAAAAGAAAGGGGGAAAAAAAACCCCACACCATACACAAAAAACCATTCTGCTACAACAGAATACAGTATGAGTAAAAGACTTTGCCTCTACAGAAACCACCACTTTTGATTTCTCAACTTGAAAACTAAAAAGCCAGATTGAACCTGCAGGTTACAAAAAAGCAAGAGTTTCAGGTTAGCATTTGAAACATGAAGTTGGGTGTCATTTTTCCTCCAAACCTCTCAGGAGAAAGAGAAAGTCTGGTTTTGTAGGCCAAATTCTAGGTTCAGATCTGTGCAACACAATTGCTTTCACTGACTCTTAACACACTTAAACACCACAGTTTATTCCAGCAATCACAAATTAATACTTGCCAATTGTGTTAACGGTAAGACAGTAGCACAAGAGCCCAACTTGCCCTACCACGGATAAAACAAAAACTAATCAGAGTTGGACACGCATCATGTAGAATATCAAAGTGCTTTTAAGTCTTTCAGGATAGGGAAAATTAGCGAGCAAACATTTAAAGCTAAAGCAAAACACACACACTTTTGTTGTTTATTTATAATTTTTTTTTTCCTGGGTGGGTTTTCCCCCTGCCCCAAGCTGCCACCAGTTTGACATGAAAGAAGCAGGCAGCTACCAGAAAGCTTTCCAGCTTAGGTTCCCACTGTTGGTAACACTTTAATAGCTCTCTGCAGGATCTTTGCCACCACCACTGCCTCTTCCAAGGCTGAGGCTCAACAGCTCTAAGACCACAGGGAGGCAAACTGGGCATGAGAATCCCACAAACAGATGGACGGGAGGAAGACGGAAGGGGACAGAGTACAGATCTGTCAAGCTGCAATGCCCTGGGCTTTTAAAAGCCGAAAACATGAGGTTCGCGGGAGCTGATCTCTTGCAAATTCCAGCATGTTTACACATCAAGACCAGAACGGCATTTTATCAGCTGAGGGAGGGAACAACAGGAAGTCTGCTGGACCCTTTTCCCAGGAAGATGAATATATGGGAATTAACTTCTGTCATCTGCCCTCAACCTTTTTCACTACTGACAATTCTCATTCTCACTTTGAGCAACAGAGAAACAGTCGCCACAAAAAATGGCATTAATCCTGCATATTTTGAAGTCATTTCAAGAGAAGAAGTGCTCTGCATCTAAATGAAAGTGCCCCAGCATGATGCTAATTAGATACTTTGCAGCTTTGTTACCTCATCTGGGAAGAAGGTAAAAAATAAAAACGTGCAGGTATTTTGTCTAACCTCAGAGCTTAAACATTCAGGAATGTCAAAAAATGGAAATATTTTTGTAGTTGAGGAGAATAATCCTGGAGTCAGTAACTAGAGAGAGTTTTGCAGATAGTAGCATTCCAAGTTGTACTTCGCACAGGATAGGAGATACACAACCAAGCCAAGGATTATTTCCTCTCCACTGTCTCCCACTTTTTGTGACGACATCGTACTTCCACACCAACACTCCTCTCCTGTGACCTCAAGAAACTGTCAAGACTAACATCAGCAAGTTCTTTCACGACTGATGAATGAACCACTGCCAAGGAAATCAGACCCAAGGACTACTTCTTTCTTTCCCCAGACGGTTCTCCTGCAACCTTAGGCACCTGCAACCTTATGCACCGACTCCCTTGTCGGCACTCTTCTCTTGCCTGCCCCAGGGTAAGGAGTGAAGTGGCTCTGTGATGGCAAGATGTATCCATATTGCACCTATTTACTCTTTATTGTACAAGGAGCTTGTACAGAGGGCTTTGCAATCCTCTGCAAAACAGAGAGGCTCCAAGGAAGCCACTCTAAACAGAACGGCACTATTATTTTTTCCTAGAGCTATCGTTCCTGCTGCTTAAATCCAGCCCTATGCTCGTTAGAAGTGTTCAAGTTTCTACAAAATACGGCTGAAAAAAATACGGCTTACAAAAAAATACTCCATGTCTACCTCTTTAAATATCTCAGACCAATACAAGTTAAATTGATTACATCAAAACTGAACTAAGAAAGTACAGAAGAACCAAGTCAAAGGCAGATGCAAGTTTAAAAAGGAAAAGTTAATAGCATGTTTATCCACAATGTTTATCCACATGAGACTGTGAGGATGCAGGCAGCTTCATCCATCAGATGGAAGAAATCTTTACCTTCATCACTTCTCCCCAGTGCAAGGGTAGTATAGTAGATGACTATTGCTTTTATATCCTAAAGATCTCTATGCAGAGATCACAAGCACATGGTTTGCAAGCTAGTATTCCAAAATAAAAGTGGGTAACGAATCCCATTACTGTTCTTAGACACAAATCATATGTTGTTTCCATCCAAAGCAAAATGGAAAATGTATTAAGAGAGGCCTCTGGGTTTTCCCCTTTAGCCCCAACATCATCCATCTGTAGTGAGAAGGAAGAGAAAAAAGATCACAGGCAGAGCTGTGGGTAGTTTTCAGTTGCTGATATAGAAGAACAGTAGGAGGATGAATTTGTAAGTCAGACTGTTAGTTACCGCTGTCAGCGAACATAGCCCCCAATCCTTCAAACACCCTCAAGGTCAAGAACATACATCCAGCATGGTTTTCTGAATGACTGATCCTGCCCATTTACTGAGTGCTTGGTCAACCACTACAGCCCAGTCTCTTTCAACCTCTTGTTCACAAAAGAAAAGGTACATACAAGCCAGACTTCTTCCCAATTTCTCCTCCAGGTTATGAGGAGAACAGAATATTTTAGCTGTAGAAAGAAGCAGTTTTCTTTTCATTACACGTGCTTATCCAGAACCGTGGTCCCCAAGAACAGAGGAAGAACTGTATCTAGGAGAAGTCTCATACTGTACAGGTAGCAAGAGCCTCTTCAGAAGAGTCCTACAACATTTTTCTCTGGAAAAAGAGAAATAAGACCTAGGAAATAAGACAAAAAACACTACCTAAAAATAATGAGGCATTTCCAGCCACTGTCTACTTACAGTCGTATCTGTGGAACCTGTCTACCAAATTCAATTAGAGAACAGAGGTCTTCAGCTATGACCTTCCTTCAGCTTTTAATGAGGGAGAGAAAAACAGAGACCTGAAAAACAGCTTGACTAGTGCAGACAGCTCATTTTCCCCTCAACAACACCCCAGGTATACTTTTTCCCCCTACGGAATCAGGGAACCCAAACAGGAGAGAGCATTAGGAAGTCTCCATTTCCCAGAAAAGCATCAGCTAGAGCTTGAGGGAGCTGTGTCATAGGGTACAAAAGCACTGGAAATGGCTCTCTGAACTATTTATTTTATCCATTGTTCATGTGCTTTCTACTGTAGTGAGAGAAGATGAGCTGACACACACTGGCAGAAGCATAATTAAATTATGCATTTAAAAAAAAAGACATTCAGGAAGGAATTTATCATGACAACAAAAGTTACCAGCTCAGTGAAAACCGTATTAGAGTTAGAAATAACAAGAATGCATGCATATTTTCTTCAGTTGTCTCTGTCACTTACTCCGCTGCACTATAAAGCTTGCCACCTACCTGTATTACAGCAGGTGGCTGTACAGTAGAAGCCACAGCATTTGTTGTTTGAGATAATGGTTTCACAGGAGTAGCTGCTACTTTCTTTAGTAACTGGGTGCCAGAGTTCTTAAAAAAAAAAAAAAAAATTAAACGTGCAGAGAACAGTTGTCAGACAAGTCAATGACAAAACAGACACTGACGTTTGCCTGCTCTTGTCCAGTATAAACCAAGACATCCGCTCCTACAGTAACAATACAGGCATCATTCACATAGCCCATATAGTTTCAACACTGTTCAACAAAGCTACTTGTCTACCAGCTTAATGCTCAAGAACAGATTCAGAGACATTTAGACGCAATGCCGAATCAGAACAAAACAGTTAAAGGATAGGCATGTTGGCAAGACCTATGCAGATGTTACTTTTTTTATTCCCGCTCCTCCTCCTGCATGCTGACTACATTACAAGAGACGGAAGTGAAAAGCCAGCAGAGCTCAGGGAAGAAGGAACATCCTGGGGACATGCTTCACTCAGCTTCAGAGAAGTATCCCACCAGAGGATCACAAGGTTGCAGTTACCAGCAGGAACCATTTAGGTAGGTTTTTCGGTTTTGGGTTGTTTTTGTTTTTTTTCTTAAAACCCTTTACATAGAATCATAAAGGTTGGAAAAGGCCTTTAAGATCATCGAGTCCAACCGTCAACCCAACACCACCATGTCCCTAAGCACCACATCTACACGTCTTTTAAATACTTCCAGGGTCGGTGACTCAACCACTTCCCTGGGCAGCCTGTTCCAAGGCCTGACCACTCTTGCAGTAAAGAAATTTTTCCTCATGTCCAATCTAAACCTCCCTTGGTGCAACTTGAGGCCATTTCCTCCCGTCCTATCGCTTGTTACTTGGCAGAAGAGACCGACCCCCACCTCGCTACAACCTCCTTTCAGGTAGTTGTAGAGCGCAATGAGGTCTCCCCTCAGCCTCCTCTTCTCCAGACTAAACAGTCCCAGTTCCCTCAGCCGCTCCTCATAAGACTTGTTCTCCAGGCCCTTAACCAGCTTTGTTGCCCTTCTCAAAGGGCATCAGCATCATCATCACAGCAGAATTCCTTAATTTTAACTATACCATATGTAATGGCTAGCAGTTTTTTCAAACTGAGAAAGCAAAGCACATAGTGATTTTTATGTGCAAAACCAAACACCATCATGCTGTTCAGAAAGCATTCAAATGCTTATTTAACCCTCCATAACTTATTTGCAAACCCTGTTATAACCACATAAGATACAGCTACGTCAAAGAAAAGCTATGAGAGAAGTTACCTGTACAGCACATATTCTGATGGCAGGTGTGCTGGTCAGTACAGATGGCCTCACGCTTGTGTTATTTTGTGGCTGACTCTGTGCTCGTGCTATTGCTTGTTGAGATACTAGCATTAGTTGGCCATTACTGCTTCTGATAAGAACAGTTCCTGTTGGAGAAAAACATCCAGACTGTTAGAAATTAAGCAATATTATGGCTTTCCTATGCTCCTGTGGAAGAAATAGCTAGACCACACTGATAAGATAATGTAATATTTAGTTTCTTACTCCAAGGAACAGCTGCCGAGAAATGTAAGAGCTAAGCGTACGTCAACTTTACTCTGCATGACAGAAAACGATTCCTCAAGTCAAGAGAAAAACTTCACTAGACAGCCACATCGAAACACTACGTGTATATAAGATGCAAATTGCAAAGTAGTTCATCATTTGAGTCAAAAAGAAAAAGACAGACACACCACACACACACACTCTGGGATTACTTTAACAGTAACTTCTTTAAGCAGCTCTTCAACCTGCAAGATTCATCACCACTATCACACTTGGCTGCCTCTATACATTTTCACTTTCTGAACATTTAGGCACATACTTACAGGTGAAGATATGGTTTAGAGAAAACCTGCAATGGGAACTGAAGTCTGTTTCATACCAGTTCACCTGCCTATATCAAGACCATCCCCTTTGGTCAGAGGGCAGTGGCCTCCAACGAAAGCCAAGGCCACTCAGACATTTGAAGCTGTCCCTCTGTCAAGGGTCTGTCCAAAAGCATTAAAATGCATGGTTTTAATTAAAGCAGCTTATGGCCAAATAGGGAGATTCCAGTGGGAAAGAAAAAAAAAAGCAAAAGAAAGAAAGAAAAGAAAAAGACTCTTCTGCCTTGTTTCCTTGCTTTTTTGTTTTCCTCTCAAACCTACAGCAAAGTCAGCCCACCACGATTCAACTCCTACCACCTTTCTCCTACCCCATCAGCTATAACGACAAACAATTAAACAGTTAACAAACAATGAGTATTTTTACTAAAGCTTTCAAATGAAAATCACCCGAAGGAGAATCAGTCAGATGCCACATCATAGCCCCATCTTCCCTGCATTTGGAAACCATTCAGCTGCCAATGCCTCCTCCTCCTCCTTCTCCTCCCTGGTCCCCTAAGGGCTAGGCTCTGGACAATCCAGACGTTTCATCAGGGTCACAAATACAAAATGCCAGCTGGATCCCTGGTCTCAACGGCTTCAGATCCCTACCTTTGCTGGTGCCTCACCTCCTTTACCTTCAACAGCAGCTGATGCAGAGACCACCACTAAAACCACCATCCTCTAACACCTCACTTAACAAAGGCCTTTCGCAGAAAGGAAAGGGGGAAGGTACAGGAGAATGCCAGATATGTAAATAAGAGTATCTCAACATTTTTGGAGAGCTGCATTAAACTTTCTTGCAAGTTATCCAATATCTGAAGAATCCCAGAGCTTCTATGCACACTTACAATCTTTCCTAGTGTAAAACAAGCCTGCATCAATGGATAGTCTTTTTACTATCTGGTTAGTCTGGAAGCTGTCAAAATATCACTGTACAATACAGCCCAAAACACTGCTTCTGTCTGAGTTTAAATGAATACAACAGGAAAAGCCACAAGCTCTATGAGTTGGGTTTTGTTTGTTTTGGGTTTTGTTTTGTTTTGTTTTTTAAATAATTAAGCTATAACCACATGCTTAGAAACAGCTTTTCATCCTC
Organism: Calonectris borealis; assembly: GCF_964195595.1. Taxonomy (NCBI): domain Eukaryota; kingdom Metazoa; phylum Chordata; class Aves; order Procellariiformes; family Procellariidae; genus Calonectris; species Calonectris borealis. The sequence goes on from NC_134313.1 coordinate 51,675,453, forward strand.
CACATCTAAAAGCATAAGAGGATATTGCAAGACAACACGAAACTTGGTATAAAATTCTGTAACGTCAACATATTGCCATTTACATAGCACACACAAACTGACACTGCAAGAGTAGCATCTAGAGCGATTCCCTCCTTTCTCAAGCAGCCTTTACTAGATGGGGCAGATGCACAAGACAGTTGCATATCCAGAAAAATACTGTCACTCCATCTGACAACTCAGCTTTCTCCTCCTCCACTAAGTCTTGACTATAATTATATTTAGCTATAGATGGATCTTTTAATTTAATCAATGAATACCCGGAATCACAGCAAACACATCAGATTCTAATTCTCTTTTCATGCCATCTTATTTAGACAGTGATTCATGACATACAATTTATCATCAGTCAAAAAAGGGCATTTTTTTCCCTGTTCACATCACATGCTTATGCAGATTCTACAGGAAGAGAAAAAGCTGACGATACCACGCATTTTGATAGCAATAGCATTTCCCTCTGCTCTAGGTCTACACTCAGGATGGCAGAAGTGTTGCTACTGGAGGTTTTAGGCTTTTTTCCCTAAGCTTGCTTAAAAATGTCATTGCTAGCTTTACTCTTTGAGAAGGCACATATAAATTTATTATTTAATTCCTTTAGAGATTTGGAATGCATTAAGTGTTTTGTTTTCATGTATTTGGATATTTTGTCACTACTCATTACATTTGTTTTTTAAGCCAAACTGTCAGAAGCACAATTTCTACTTCCATGAATCATACTGCATACCAGGAAAGGCATCGTTACCAGTCAACTCGATTATAGGGTTGGGTTTTTTTTTTTGCACTACTTTCTGAAGTTTCAGTTAGCATTTGCCAGAGATGGAGCCCCTGCCTGAAGAGTATCCCATCCTCCAGCCACTTCAATGGGGAGAGTTTCCAGCAGACTCCACTTGACAGGAAATTAACTCAAGAGCAACACAGCTAGCAAGCTTATGCAAACACAATACAGTTCATATGCAAATTCATGAACATCTTAAAAAAGTAAACAAAAAACTATCACCACAAATATTAACAAGATCCAGTAGCCCCTTTACATTTGACCATGACTGCAACAACCCCCAACACCACTGTACTCTGAAACATAAATCAACTTTCCTCCTAGTAACAGGATTAGTCAATACAAAGACATCCATACTGCATCAGAACACTGTAAAATAACTTCAGGTTTATTCTTGGTGAAAGCATCCACAGAAGTTGTTACCCAAGGCCACGCCAGTGGTCATAGCCTTGATTGGAACATACGACTAAGGTGATGCCTGTTTACTTCCATAAGTTATGGTAAGAACCTGTTCCACTTGGAACAAACGTTAATTTCCCTATATTTGTTCCATTCGGCAGAATTTTTAACATGGTGGTGGCTTTTTCATGGCAGTAGCTTTTCATGACAGTTAGGAAACTTATAACTCCAAAACCAACAAAATCAGTATTATGGTAATCTACTAACTACTGCTTTTGTAGGCTTAATATTATAAATGCCCAACACTAGCACAAATAAGGTTGAAGGAAAATTTGAAGTAACTGTCATAGCTACAGATCCATACAGTGAAGAGCCACAAGACAACACTTCAAGCATGAAACACACAGTTCTGGGTAATTACAACCTAATGTTGTGAAGTGACAGTAAACTGACACATGGATTGTCTGAAACAATTTGAAAGCTATTGAGAAGGACATTTATTTTTCACTTCTGGTTGCCACAATTTACTTATACTTATTCACAACTTAAAAATACCCCCAATCTTTTGATACTCTCTTTCTGCCTTGAAACAAAAGCAACGACCCAACACTGAAGTCAATAGTGCCAGAAGAAAAGGTTCCACAGCACTCAAGACCAATGCCTGAAGTCTCATACACCACGTACCGCTGCACAAGTGTGAAATGAGGGAACAGCAGGTGATGGTAACCTTGAGGTTCTCAATAGAAAGGTCAAGTAAACAGACTCATGCAGCTACCAAGATGCTACTATCAGAAATGAAGAGAAGGTAAGTGCAAGAATCCTTCACTTGATAAGAAATATTATCTTTTTTTTTTTCCAAGAGCTGTTTTCACATTCACTAGAACGCAATTTTTGCCAAACTAAACGTGAAAACAGATCAGGTCTTGCAGTCATTGCTCCACAGGAAAATGGGGTGGGGGGAACCTCTGAACAGCTGAAACAGTGAAGTTTCAACTAACGCCGCTCAGCACAGCGTTTAAAAACAGAAAAGAAATCTGCAATCTCTGACCAAAATATCGGCACCAACTGTAGTTACTGAACAGCAATCAGACATCTTCATAACGCCAAAGGTGCCCTCTTTTGGGCGGCACTTCCAAGAAAGCACCATTTACAGGATACACAGTTTGACAGTTTTACTGAAGTTGTTTCAGAGAACAGGAAAGACTTTCTCACCACTTGTGCACTTTGACAGCAAGAGTAAGGCACAATCCCTTTTGGGTTACAAGGCTGTTCCTATTTTCAGATCACAAACATGAAACCTAAGTGACCAGTTACCAGCAGGGATTAGTTCTCACATGCTTCGCTGGAGGACGTGGGCGTCTCTCGCAGATTAACAAACAGCCCTTTTTACACTGAATTGAGACTTCTGTCTCTAGATATTGTGCCTGTCCTGCCAAAAACATCCTTCGGAAAGTTATTTATTTTTCTTGACTGCCAGAGAAGGCAGTTAAAATAAAGTCAGCTATTTCAGCCCTTTGTTCCCGGCACACCTTCCTTCGGCTGCAATCCTGCAGGAAGGCTGGAGGGGAAGGAACCGACAACCGAAACCCAGCTCGGCTTCCTCTAAAGCTATACAGAAGGAGCCACGCTATAGCTTCTCACCTTGAAGAGGTTTCATTGACATCTATACCCTTTCTCTCCAGTGACCTGCCTTCTCCTGGAACAGGGGCTCCAGGAGCCATGCCTCCAAAAAGAGTGCCCAGCGTCACTCCTGCAAAGCTCAGGCAGCCACCACCCAGAACAGCCTCCACGTAGGCACGCCAGCTGTGCGTGCCATGGAAAACCAGAGGCCTTCTATTAAATTTCCATTTGCTGCTCAAACCTGAAATACCTCCATTGTAAATTTTTGCTGTCCCAGCACCACCAACCAAGGAAATCCAGCTTTTTCTGAACTTGGTTATAATGCACTTCAAATTTTCTAAGCTGTAGCTGTGTGTAGCATCCAACCCAGGAATGAAGAAACACAGGTTAGCAGGAGGAGCAGCTTACAGATACCTCTTCATTGTAACTACAGACAGAGAACCAAAAACTCACCAGAGACATGAACAAGATGCTGTGGGATAATGACAGAAATCTGTTTATGCCACTGTACGTAAGGCCACCTACATGGGCTTCACTGTATTTCAAGGAAAAGCGTTAAGGAAACCGCACTGTTGTTAACGTAAAGCTGTGCTGCCAACCGAAGCTCAGGGTTTCATCCAGCGGCACTGAACACCATTGTATGCTAAAAGCATCCCACCCTAAGGGCAACTTCCACCAATAAATTTCTACCACATAAGACAAGCTCAAGGCCATTTCTTACGGGGAACATCCAGAAGGCATTTCCCGAGATGAACCAGCCAGCAGGTGTGCTCCGGTGGAGATACACCATGTGCTGTTACACGTGAAGCTGAAGTTGTCAAGTTAATCCACCACTTCGATTACACCATTTCCAACACAACTGCTCAACACAACAGCTCTTCGGAACTGCTGGCTGGGGAGCAACATGAGGAAACGCAAAGAAGTCTCTTGCTCCTAAAATAAAATACAAGCAAGAACCAACTGCATTAGACCCAACTCATTTAAGAGAATACAAGTTACAAAAGCCCCTTTCAAAGAAGGGTAAGTTTAGCTTATTTCAAAACAAGGGGTGCCTGCACAGGTATGTTTCCAGCTTTAGTAAAGTTCACTTTAACCGCTATTATAAATACAGGGCTAAATGAGACTTTCAGGTCCCAAATCAGTAAGTAAACAGTTTAACAACAAAAAAAAATCTTTTAAAACAGCAGCAATGTTTCAGTGCTCTCTGTTCCTAAACAAACCTCATTCTTTCACTGAACTACTCAAAACAAAGGGATAGCTTTTAAAGGCAGTTAAAAGGTAAGACATCCCCCTTTAAAGGGAATGTTTTAGTAGGAAACTAAATGGCAACTAGAAAGGAATATTGGTTTTAAGTTTCTTAGCCTGACTATTTAGGATGACTCTAAATTCAGAAAATAAAGGGCCAAGTACTACTAATCCATGCAACGGCTTTGAAAATAAGTTTTTCTCTCTAAAGGCATCCTTTAAAAAAATGCATTTTTTTCTTCTTTAACCTCATTTATTGAGCCCCACAGAACAGGTCACTTAAAAGTTACAAAAACACATTACAGAACTGAATAAGACAGACCCAGAACGGACGTTGTTAGAGACATCAACTGTTTAGACAGTGATCATATCAAGGTGTATTATGTTGTAAACTGGCTGTAAAAAACTGCTGAAGAGGCAGAAAATGTTAGTGAAATACTGTGAAAGACATGGTAAGTCTGATGCTGAACTGACTTAACTTTTACATGACTTACATAACACTTCTAATATGTTGCGGCTGTATGTTTTCAAATGAAGTATGGACTGTACTGCATGCAGGAGAACTACTTATTCCTCATGACCGTCACTTGGTACTTGTGTTTTCCTAGATGTCTACTGCAGATTTCTGTACTGAAGATGAAGAAACCAAGACGACAGCCCAATATGAAGGCAACATCTAGCTGTGCTTCTCACTGTCTTAGGAACAAAGCTACAGTGAAGATCTGGTGGCCACCTGAGGTTACCTCGCCACAGGCTCCCAAGGATGAGCTCTAAGTTCTATTCTTAAATCAAATACAATTGATTTCAGACAACTGACCTTCTGGGAAGCCACAAAGATTGCCTGTTTGGGGCTTTTCTTGGGAAAACATCTCTGCTCTTGGATTTCCCAGACAAGCAGGGTAGAGGACTCATCTACACCACATGGGTCAAGTTGAGTTGTTCAGCTTGTGTACCACATCCGCAAAGCATTTTACTCTGCTAGACAAATCATTCCAACCTTTGGAAGTCAATTTTAGTTGACGGAAGAGGAACTCAGCAATGATCAACCCATAATCAACACTGTTATGGCAGCAACCAGAATCACTCACTACATACCCAGGCCTTCAACCAATTCATTCTGTTCACATGTCGTTTCACTAACCAAATAATTACATATCTCAAAAATCACCCTCTGCACCCTTTCCCTCTGTTCTAGGGAAGTTTCTATACTAATGGGTCTTTCTAGCAATGGCTCAGGACCAGTAACTTGTGTGTATATATTGCAGTGTCACAATAAGATGCCCGATTTTGAGTTCCAATGAAAGACACCTTGTTTTGCCCACAGATATGGAATTCATTAATTTCCAGGTCAGGAGAAAAGTTCAAAGGGCATAATCCCAATATGCTTTCATGCTACAACGGAACACAGACAGGCTAAATAAAAAACAATACAATGTTATACCCACAAATTCTTTAAAGTAGTTGATTGCATCTTTGCCAGCTGCACAAACACCACACTGCAGAATTCTTGTAGACTCTGGCCTACAGCTTTTAAGGTTGCATCAGTCTCAGATGCCTGACCACATCTCACCTTTTCAAAGCCAGGGACTAGCCTTACTCACAGACACAACTGTCCAGTTGACAGCACTGTTTCATTAGCATTACTGTTTCCCAGATTTCCTGGGTTGCTGTGAGCAGCTTTTTAAACCACCACGCACCCACAACTCTGTCGCACTAACAGCTCGACGGGCATACGGCCCCAGTGAAGGCTGCTGCCTCCAGTAACTCCAACCTTTCTCTAGCAAGGTTCTGTGCTGACAGTGGGCGCCAGCTCCTGAGACGCGCAGAAAGGGATGAAGATATCTCTTCTAGGCAGGATGAAGCAGAGTCTGATAGCCCATTATTTCAAATACTCTGGAATAATGGACACCACGCATCTTTCTGAAGAGTCTAAACAACATCCCCTCTCCCTCCCTTCCTCCAGGAACTAGACACAAAGTGCTAAAAATGCAAAAATCTGAAGCCAAGTTTCACACACTGCTTAATCAGTAAGTCTTATCCAAGCTGTTGGAGGCTAGCTGCTCATCTATGCATTTTGGTGCCCAGATGGGTATCCCTATTTAACAGACTAGCACTTGGGCTGCCGTAATGCTGTTGCCTTTTCACAGAATACAGGCCCACGTTTTAGAGCTAAGAGTTCTCCTCGACTGCACGCACAGTTGAGCTTCCTTACTTGAGAATACATTCATATCCACGCAATTTTACAGTCATAGAACTCTTGTGCAAAAATATAACTGCCCCAGTTGCAAGGTAGTATACCTTTTATTTATAGCAAACAACAGATGTCCATACCAACCATCTAAAGAAAATCCAGACATCGCATTGATTCTTGGAGGGGCTGTAAATAACTGACAGGTCATAGATGTTTTCTGGGCATAGTTCCAAGATGGCACTAATTTTTCTATTTGAATTCAAAGTGTATTTATTACACTTGAATCCCAAGAGTTTTTGTTTTTACTGTAGGTAGGCATACGGGATTCCTGGCCAACGCTGTGTTCCACAAGCCAGAGTCTTATTTGATATCATGAGAACATCTAGCTCTTGTCCTTGGGCCACGTCTTTCAGCAACTGGGATCACTTCCCATCAGTATTTCCCCACCTTATCTTTGTGGTTTGCAAGTTTGCTACTTGAGGCTTGGTTGCTTTCCTATCCGAGTAATCAGACAGTTCCAGGATCGTCTACAGATAAGATGATCTGACTGAAGAGTTCTCCAGGACCCAAGCTGCTTCATGAAGGAGCTTCAAGTATTTTCAGAGGACTCAGCTGATGGCTGAGTGAAATAGTACCTCCAAGGAGCCAAAGTGACACTTGCTTACTTGCAAGACAACTCCTACTGTGCTGAAAAAGGCACTGAATCTATACACCACACTCTTTTCTAGTTTGCTGTGTACTCCTAGTGTTCACTGGAGTCAAATTCTTTAAATAGCAAGTTAGATGCCTGGCACATTGCAGCCATACATATACAGTGCACAGCTTTACAAGGACCAGAAGGTATGCCAACACCCTGCACTTACCATTTGTAGAACATTGTGAGCTATTAAGCTGTTACAGAGAAATCTGAAACTTACAGAGTGTTGAACTATAAATCTTAATTTTAAACCAAGAGATGCTAAAAACATAACTGGTATCTTGGTAGAGTTCTAATAAAGGACAAGATCAGCCCCCTTTAAATCTCTGTCTCCTTTATGTAACAGGATAATCAACTCCATTAATCCAGATTAATTTTGCAATGGGACATTGTTTCCTTGGTGTTCACACGGGGACTAGCAGAAGGTTGAATTCCACTTAATTTCCTCTAAAAGTACATATTCACCCCTCTGTTGGATGGATTTTCACTTATTCCAGAAGGGCAAGCAAGGGCTTAACACTGAATTTTAACACTGATTACCACCTTGCTCTAAGTGGGATGGAGCAAACAAAAATTCTTGTAGAAGACTGCAAAACCTTCGTGGAAGTATTAACTTCTGTTTACACAGATACTGTGGAAACTGTCACCAAAATGGTGTGTTATTTGTCAAGTGGCTAGTATGCAAGCCATATATAAAGCTGTTCTGAATATGCTTACCCCCTTCAACACGCACCATCGGCTGCCCCAAGCAGACTGCCTAGCAACACACCACCAAGCAGGCAGCTGGACCTGGCTTCGAGGGCTCCACTTGAACTAGATGGCAACTGCCACTTGGCAAGCTGCAAGTAAAAGTCTTCAGGTGTTGTGCCAACCAGGGCATGCTGGTTGTTAATCTAGCCTGGACATTCACGCAAGGAACTTTGATTTCTCAAGCAACTCCGAGGAGCAGTGAATGCTAACAAAGCCATCTCCTCTGCCTCCACCAAACTGGAAGCGTGCGCTAGAAGAGGTCTGCAAACACGAGCTATGAAAACCAACTGCCATCATGACATCTGACTGTTCTGAGTTCACCAAATCACCCCAGTAAGACAACTGAGCTTCACGAGTTCTCCAGCCTTAACAGACCCTAGATTTGCTCATTAGCAACAAGGATTTTCCATCTGCTGCCATTTTTACCCCGCTTCAGTTGTGATCAGAGACTATTTCCTCTGGTGGAACAGATCTGTTAGTGGACTTTGCTCTGAAGATGACACAAATGGCAGAACAGACCTTAATCCTGACAATCTGAATAGCAAGCCACTTAGAAACATCTCTTGTTATCTTTTCCACTTTGCAAATTATATACATTTTTCTTCTGAAATCATCATAGTTTTCAGAGAATTAGCTTCATGCAAAAAGAATTCCAAAAAAAGTATTTGCCTTTGGGTTTTTGTTTGAGTGGTTAGGGCAGTACTAATTATTCATCTTTGATAGTTATGAGAAGCTTTGCAACTTACAGCAAAACTCACATATACAACTGTAACATCCAATCCTACCCACTAAGCACAGCACAGATTTCTACCACATGGCATGACAAATACTTGGTTCTCTAAGATAACTGAAAAAAAATCTGGTATTGCAAACCACTCAAAATAACAACTCATGAGCTCACCTACTTTATCAACATCTTTGGGAAAAGAATACTGAAATATAATTAGTATTTCTTCCAGCTGTCAGTTGTGTATGGATGATACTATTTTTACTGCCACAAGCTGAAGGGTCCTTTAAATACTGCAAAAGCAACAGAAGTCAGGCTCACATTCTCTCTCTTCTAAGGATTAAAAAAAGTTTACTCTTCACCAATCTGTAGCTGTAGTTCTTTGCAATACACTCCAATTGATTGTAAAATCTGAACAGCATTTAACATTTATTTTACAGAGCATCATATTTCAGTGCTTCAGTATTCAGAATGCATCTGGGTTTTTTTGTGAAAACCATAAATCTAGACGTTAGCTTTATATCTTCTGCCAAGATTTAAATCTTAATTCCCACAGGGCTGTGCATTTAATGATATGAAGGCATTGTTTTGCCAGACACATTCAGTCCTGAAAGCAAAATCAAGTCCTACACAGCAGCTGAAATTTCTACTAGTTACAGTGGAAGACATTTACTCACTGTTTTTTAAGTTTGACTTAGTTCCTCTGAAGGAACCGACCCCTTGCTGACCCCTCCGAAGGAAAAAATAAAATTACTGGTGTTGCCTAATGCGAAGAGAGAAGTTTGCAAAGAATCCATCCTGATAAACCTGCTGAACAGAGGACACCATTGGGATATAAAAGATTGTAGCCATGTATTATTTAGCCCCTACTGGTCATCCTACAGCACAAGTATTATGCTCAGACTTCAAGAGATTATCAACATCCAGAAATTGTAGACTTTGAAGGCGTTTCTAGGTTTTTTGTCTTGTTGAAACAAGAAATCTTTAGATAGCCTCCTCCTACCCAAACATAATATAAACTAAAAAGTATTTTAAAATCAGTGCTTCCTCCTATTCCAAAGTGAAGGACTAGATGCAAATATGTAAATATTAAATTCCTCATGCAGTTTTACAACGGAGAAGTAACAACTAGAACGTGAAGAGGGAGGTTCAGAGTACTGCACTTGAGAGGTATTAAGCCAATTTCAGAAGCAGAAGAGGGCAGCATCCAGATGTTTACCAGCCCTTACCTCTTCAGATTACCTTAGTTTCTATATCCAATTAAGAGAAGCACGACAAGATCAGGCTCCGTACCACCTCACAGCAGTTTTGGGATACCCGCATCAGCTCTCTCCCTCCCACCCACAGGTGTCCGCACGCCGACTGCCTGCCTCTTGCCACGCAGCCCTGGCCACCTGCCATGAACAGTGGTTGTGCTTTCTGAACAGTTACCCACTATCAGCCTAGATAAGCTGTAGGCAGTGGAAAACCTGCCAGGGACAAGCCACAACATCCAAGCGAAGACAACTGAGCTGCAGACAGAAACCAAGAGCCTCTACCTGCTGCCATTCCCCTCCAAGTCAGGTGCAAAGGAAGCTTTATACAGCAGCCATGCCTTGCACCAGCTTACTAGTGCAAATTAAGGCAGACTCAGGGCAACTTCTTTTTGCTGACACCATGCTCGTTCAGGCCCACTGGTGTTAGGAATAAAGGAAAGCATAAAATAGGAATACATACCCCAGAGGCAGCTGATGCTACAGTGAAGCGTTCCGGCAGCTGCTGCCATAGCCCTGTAACCAGCAGCAGTGGCATCAGGCGAGCTTTTTGAAGAGCTTCCTGCTGTAAGCAGATCCTAAGGTAACTACAGAGGATCCCTAGCACCCGGTCACGTTCTGTATTTTTTCGTCCCTCCACAAGAGAAGCAGATACATCTGCTAATTATCCTTTCAACGCCTGCCTGTGACGAGCATTCCAGGGCCAGGGATAGAATGAAAGCCACAAGAACAGACACAGAAGTAACAAAAAACTAAGTTCAAGAAAACTAAAGAAGAAAGGAAACCAAGCAACAACATTCTCCTTGTTATTTTTATGCTCTTTTTCTACCCTCCATTTCTCCAAAGCGGTGTGGGGCCCAAAGACACTAAGGTGAACTATAGACATTCGTCATGGCCCATGGAAACCTGGTCACTCCTTCCCCTTCCCATGCCTTTTAACTATTTCCTCTTGTTAATAGCACAGCCCAACCATTTTTCTCCCCAACAGTTCAAGTTAAGTTCAAGTTAACCAAGAACACAACTTCTTGTCAAGCAGATGGTCCATGAGACAAGACATTTGCAGTTTTGTGAGCATCAGCACAGACCACACAACCAGCAGAGCTCAGGACTGATGCAGTACTGCACTCGCCATGCTGGTCTGCTCTCTGCCAGTCCCACAGACTGCTACGTGCAAAGCCTCCTGAAATGCTGCTAACATGTTCTTGTCAACAGAGAGGGCAATTGAGGAAGGGTCCCTTTGGTACATCATACAAGTTCCCTCCATTTAGGAAGACATAGCCCAACCATTCAGTCTCAGATTGATGGTATGTAAGGTCAAAATGCCAGAACCAAACCTTCAAGGCAGAATCTGTCCAGCTGAAGGTGTATAAAGGACACAGTCCCCAGCTGGAGCCCTACTGCGTGCTAAAACCCCCAGTGGTGTCCAGCCGTAAATCAGGGGTAGACTCACACCTGACTGCTGAGGGTGAAGTACCTTGAGTACCAGCACTGGTCTAACAGCTGGCTACTCAACTGAAAACCAGCACACTGTAGAGGAAAACATAGGAAGGTGATGAAAAATCCTTGTTACTCATGAGCAAGTCTGGGTCCTGCAAGACCTGGAGAACTTGCGAAGCTCAGTGATCTTCCCTGGGTAACTGGGTAAAAGTGGCACTTGGCAGAGCGATAATCCGTACTCAGAGAGGTGAGGATTCATACCTGGTCATCTGCCCTTCCCACCTCCTGGCTTTATTCTGGACAAGAGGGAGGGGGAGGTAGAGATGGAAGAGAAAGAACAGCCTAAGTCCATGACTTCCATGAACCTCTGCTCCTCTCCAAGCCATGGGGGCAAACGCCGCTCCCCTGGTACCCTTCCTTCCCCAGACTGCAGCTCTGTAGAAGCACAGGAGCAATGCCTGCTCCAGGCCACAAGCAGTTGACGAGTACTTCAGGATGACCAGTAAGGGCAGTGCTGTCCAGCCTTCCTCAGAACAAGCCAGTTTAAATATCTCCTTTGGAAACTCAGGGGGAGGATGCTTTCTCTAAGCATTTTTATTAGCAGGTGCCACAGGTTGAATGCTGTGATTTTAAAGCCAAGTGCGTTCTCCCTTCTGTATTTTATCCTGCATGGCTAGATTTTGCAATTTATTTGAAATACACTTTTCAAGCCTAAGAATTTGGTGGTTTATTCCACTTTCTTTTTTAAGGACGCTAACACTTGCAGATTTAATGCCATTCACCTTGCATTTAAATTTCTGAATGATTTTATTATTCATTAAAAATTGAATCCACATAGAAGATGGAGGTAGAATACTAACACTTACTCAAGCCAGAATGCATTTTTAAGTCATCCTTAGAACAATTATTTAGACAAGTTTCCCTGAAACATTGATACATTTGAAATCTGACAACTTCTATGCTCCTTCTGGAGCATTAAACTCCATACAGTTGCTTTTAATTTACAACGCTGCACAGTACCGGCACCTCTGAACCTCCAATACAAAGTTTGCTTGCTTTGTTTCTTGTCCCAGGAGCAAGGAAAACAAACTGATGCAACCAAAGGGTAACGGTATTTTTGTTATACCTGCCTCCTGCCACCATGCAAGTCAGATGACATTCAGCAGTATACCTTGATGTAATCAAACCCAAGCTACTAGGAAAAACAAAAGTTTTGCTAACTTGTAGTTCCCAAACTACAGGCAACTCACACGAGCATTCACCTTCATGGAAAGTTGTTTAACTGAATGTCAATACATTCCAGAAAGCCAAAATACTGGATAGAAAACCTGAAGATCTGGGGGGCCCTACTACAAAAAAATTAATATATTTCCATCACAGTTCATTTCAGAAGAAAGTTGGCAAGGATTTAGACTCATCGTTGACTACTGACTACATTATAGCATCATGTGAGTTCTGGGAAATCTACAGTGAAATGTACTGATTAAAGACAATAAGTTTTTTTTTTTTAATTACATTAGCATTATATATTTCCTTGAGAGGTGCATGTCTTTGATAAAGACATGGGGGAAAAAAAAAAGAGGAAAGAAAGAAAGAAAGAAAAAAGGAAAAAAAATGCAAATATGTACTAGCAGCACAGGAATTAATGTAAAACCAGTCATCCTTTTAGGCAACATCCTACCTGAAAGTAATTGCAACAGATGCTCCAACAAAGGAACTGTCCTGGCAGGAAATAATGATAGCAACAATAGCAATAAAGTGATTACATATCTCGGGGTCTCAGTATAGCGAGATCAAGATCAGAGGAATCAAAGACACTTTCTTTTTAAAAAGCACTTACATACAGCCTGACAGGGAAGAGCGACAAGTTTAGAATCCACAGCACCTTCTCCCTCTTGTGAGAAAGTGCAGGTAGGAGCCCTGGCTAACCCTCTGCTGCTATCCAAAGTATTAAGCCATCTTTATCAGCACTGTGCAATTCCTACATTAATATTTTCTTTGGCGCTATAGGAAGTACATTAAGTGTGGTGCCTCTCTAAAATCTTCGTTTCCCACATATGCTTTATAGAAAAAAGCATTTCAAAGGGCAACACGTAATGAAATGTCAACATTACACTCCTCATGCCGGGTAATATTTTGTTGCAGTAACGGTTCACATCGGCCTGGTTGTAACAGTGAAAACAACTCCTCCAGAACAGCTTGCTGGGAGGGGGAGCAGGAGCAGTACGGCTTGCGCTGTAAGTGGGAGTTACTTTGCAGTCGCTAACCCGCGTTCACACCTCCCCGTGTTACTCGTTCATCCAAGTTCCACGAAAGCCTCAATTAGTCCTTCTCAAGTCACAAATTAAGGTAACTTGGCCACTGAGTTTTTGGTTAGTGGTCCTGCTCCTCGTGCTATCCAGCGAAGTAGAAAGTTGCCTTAATCCAGAGACTTCCAGATCCATCCTCCAGACCTGCTACGAGCCTCTCAGAGGCTAAAGCATCCCAAGTGCTAGATGACTTAACCCACCCGCATTTCCAATGCCCTGCAAGACAGACAAACACCCCAATCCCCAGAAGTTTGGGGCAGAAAAGCAACTCGCCCCAAACTTTCGGCACACCCCTGAAACACCCCCTCCCGTCGCGGCAGCTGCCGCTCCCCCCTCCGTCCTGCCCCTTCTTCGCTACGGCTCGTCCCCCGCCGCAAGGGCAGGCCGACGGGCTCCCGGGGACGCCCGGCTGCCACCCCGCCCTCCCGACCCGCTCCCAGGCAGCAGGGAGCGCGACACGCCAGGTAAGTCGCGACACGGGACGCAGCGCGAAGCTGGGCGGCCGCCCACTCACCTGGGGGCAGCTGGAAGTTGGCCGGTAACTGGAGGGTGGCCGCGGGCGGCCCCTTGGGCGCCACCGGCCGCGGGCCCCCGGAGGCGGCCACCCGCGCCACCAGGGCCCCCACAGGGGGGGCGGCCGCCAGGCGCGGCGGTGGTTGCGGGGTGGCGGAGGGCGCCGGGCCGTCGGGCACCTTGGCGACGGGGCTGTCCCGGTGGGGCGCCGGGCCCGCGGCGGGGGCGCAGAGGAGCCCCGCGGGCGGCGGGGCGGCCGCCTGCTCCGGGTGCCTGCCGGGCATCAGCCTGACGGGGGCCGCCGCCGAGGTGCTCATGGAGGAGGAGGCGGTGAGGAGACGGGGGGCGGCCGCGTCGCGTAGAGCCCAGCGCCGTCCCGCAGCATCGCGGGCGGGGGACGCTCAGGCGCTGCCCCGGCCGCCGGCTCGCTCGCGGAAACACATGGTGGCCCCGCTCTGCCGGGCGCCGCGCACGTGGGCCCGGCCGGCCCGGCCTCCCCTGCCGGCGGGCGGGCGGAGGGCGGGCCCACGCCGCCGGCGCGCCCTACTGCGGCGGCGCCCGGCCCGGCCCGGCCCGGCCCGGCCCCGCTCGCCCCTCAGAGCCCGCCCGGCCGCGGCGCGCCCCCGCCCGCCGTGTTTATAGAGCCATGCGGACCCCCGCGCAGGCGCCGAGGCCCGGCCCCCCTCCCTCCCGGGTGGGGCCGCAAGCGGGGCGGGGCGGGGCGGGGCGGGGCGGGCACTGAGGAGAAAGTTGGCGGCCCCCTGAGAGCCCCCGCGGCAGCCGGGGTTCACGCTACCCCGGAACGGGGTCTCGGCCCAGGGAGACGCTGTGGGACCCCGCCGGGACTCGCTCAGGAGGCGACGCCACCCCGCGTCGCTGCGGGACCCGGCTCCTCTCCCAGTCGCCGCCGGGTAGCGCCGGCCGCCTGCCCGCCCGCCCGCTCTCAGAGCCCCGATTTCAGTCAGCTCCGGTAGGCACAGCGCGGGTGCCCGCAGCACAGCCGCGAAGCTGAAAGCGAGCGGGCCGGGTGCCGTTCCTCCGGCCCGCTCACCTGTGCCAGCCCTTCGACTGTACCTGGGGGCGGCAGGTGTCCTTGGGGCTTCCATTCAAAACAAAAGGGGCTCCAGCAAGGGTAAGAAGTTCCCCGTGTCACGATCAGCTCAGGACCGGAGCTGAACCTGCTGACAGGCCGAAAAGGCAAAAGGCGGCGTGTACCTGTCAGCATGAAGGGGACAAAGTTGTCCAGTTTGACCTTCACGCCCAGGGCTGGATTTGAAGAAAGGCTGAGGAGGGACGTGTAGCTCACTCCCCTTGCAAAGCAAGCGTAATCGTTACAGGATACATACAACATAGCTTTTAAAAACAATTTTCAGAGTATAACTGAAAGTTTCTGCTCGTTTGATAGGGATGTCAGCATGACCTGCAGTAATTCTGTTTTGAGGTTTTTGCATATCGTAGCTAAGTTTGGGCTAAACTTCAATAGGTTTTGAAGCATGCTTATATACGTGCTTCTCTCTACCCATAAAACTCAAGGGGCGTTGCTCATCTGCCCAAGTTGAGCACAGCATAAGTGATTACAAAAACCAAGGCCTGGTGTACAGTTCATTATAGTGGTACAAAAAGCACAAAATCCAGCGAAGTGTTAAGAGACAAATAATTTTCATTTTAATTACTCTTGCATTAAACATCCTTTGCAACTATGTTTTTCAGGTAGAAATGTAGACAAGAAATTCTAATACTTGAGGATGCACTGAAAATCATGTAAAATGTGTACTGAATGCAAAAAATTATACAACTCCTTTTCCATGCCCTGATAGATGCATTACTGCTTACAGGTTTGTCAGACTGGGAGCAAAGGAAACACTCCTCTTTCTGACCGTTTCCATTCACAACCTTGCTCAATTTCACAGTATTACTGCTTTAAAATGCAGTCAGCAGCAGCTGGAACAGCTACAGAACAGAAATCGGTTGAGATGAGAACTGAAAGCATATGGCCACAGTTTAATTTCCAGCATGGTCACAACACAGGTAACTGTACCCTCCCAAACTCCACCACAAGAGGTAACAGGTAACAACAGGCATGAAGATAAGTCACATGGACCAGCTGGGTAAGAGCTTTAATCTGTTATGTGCACGTCAAGTTCATTCTACCATGCTTTCACCACTATTGTTACACCGGTAGCTTTAACAGATTGCAGAAAGCACAGCTATCGCACCTGCATTTGCAACATACCAGGTAAGAAACACAGTGCCACAGAAGCGTATATTCAGGACACAAAAAAAACCCTATTTAGGATCCAAACACAGTATTTGCTCTCTCACACAGCATCCCCTCTCCCCCATCGCCGCAGCTCTCGCCTTGCCTCAGCCCTCACTGTACTTACCATGCCAGAACAAACAATCCAAAATCCCAAAGAGGCGGCAGCAGCAATGGTTACAGTTTCCAAGTATGAGAGCAGGCTAGGAAGACAGTGGAAGAGGAGGCAATGGGATAACACAGGAGGGAGGCAGTCTCTGTACCCCTTAGAGCTCTGCCAAGTCTGAGCAAACTAAATCACTTCTTACGCATATGAAGCTGTTACACGCACAAAGCAACAACCAGGATACAGTGGGTTACTTCCCACAAGCCAAAGGATGCTCAGAGACCAGGAGACAGGGAAACTTCAATTCCGGCAAAGACCAAGAGTGACGGACAGCAGAAGGAGGAGGATGCAAGGGAAGGCACATTGTCCACTGTTCTTGGACTTCAGGAAGAATGGAGTTGGCTTATTACTTAAAACCAAGTTTTTATCTTCTTGGGGCCATTCAACTTTTCAAGGAATCTCCGAGACCCCCATGCAAATGCTCAGGAGTGAAAGCGTATCTGGCAGAGACAAAACCAAACAGCTGAAGAAGACAGAAGTATATGCACTAAAGCTGCGAGGCACAGCAGAGTGTGAAAAAAGGAAGTAGAAAATACAGCATAGTGAGAGAAAAACATACTTAGGCTGCAAAAGGAGCAAAGGAAGTATGACAACACAGGAAAAGGTATAGCACAATGATAATAAAGAGAAAAAACCCCACTGAACAAAGCCCAGAAGATTTAGAAATATGCATATCTTAAAAAAAAAAAGAAAAAAAATACTGGGCTAAGCTGAAGTGCTGTAAGTGTCCTCTCCAAACAAAGCAGACGCACATATCATTCTATAAAACTGCACAGGAAATAAAAGGAGTCGTCCTTTTTTCACACTGGAAAAATGTGTTACAATAGAGGACTGGATATTACCAGTATGCAAGCTTCATTACCCAGAGTAAAAGAAATGCAAAAAGTCAGAATAACAAGGAACACAGAATCTGAAATTTTAAAGCTACTTTCATAACTGAACAGGTTACAGCACATGTAAGGAAAGTTACTTTTGTCACTACCTGGAGGGTTGTTTTTTTTTAATCTTTATTTTCTTGGGTGACTGCTACCACCAAAAAAACCCATGCATTGAAAAACTTTTAATAAAGTTATCATTCTTGTCTACAGCTTTTTTCCCAAGACCTTGTCCAGGACATACTGATAAACATGGTAACTGCTTTTCAAAGTCAGGTGAAGATATATCTAGCTGTTCATTCCATGAATTTCCAGATTTGGAGAATTGACGTGCTTTGCTACTTCAAATAACCCATGAATGGACTCCTCTGACATTCATGTAGAAATATCTTCTTTACCTTCTGGGCATAGGGAAGCATTACTGCAAACAACGGTTCAGATTTCCTTCCCGGGAGCTGTTAGTTTGCCCGTAGTTTGGTCTGCATAACCCCTTTCCAACAGCTGAGACTTACACAGTGCACACTGAATCGGTTTCTGCTGTACTAAGCTTTCTCCGGGGTTTCAAATAAGGCATTTAAAACACAAACCACCTACTAGGTCAAGGGAGGTGATTCCGGCCCTCTGCTCCGCTCTGGTGAGACCCCATCTGGAGTACTGTCTCCAGCTCTGGAGCCCTCAGCACAAGACAGACATGGACCTGTTGGAGCGGGTCCAGAGGAGGGCCACAAAAATGATCAGGGGGAAGAAACACCTCTCCTATGAGAACAGGCTGTGAGAGTTGGGGCTGTTCAGTCTGGAGAGGAGAAGGCTCCAGGGAGACCTGATTGCAGCCTTTCAGTACTTAAAGGGGGCTTGTAAGAAAGATGGGGGCAGACTTTTTAGCAGGGTCTGTTGCGACAGGACAAAGGGGAATGGTTTTAAAATAAAAGATGGTAAATTTAGACTAGATACAAGGAAGAAGTTTTTTACAATGGGAGTGGTGAAATGCTGGAACAGGTTGCCCAGAGAGGGGGTAGATGCCCCATCCCTGGAAACATTCAAGGTCAGCCTGGACGGGGCTCTGAGCAACCTGATCTAGTTGAAGATGTCCCTGCTTATTGCAGGGGGGTTGGACTGGATGACCTTTAAGGGTCCCTTCCAACTCAAACTATTCTATGATTCTATGATTCTACCCATCCTTCAAAATTCCTGTCCAGAAAGCTAGCCTTAACTCTTCCAAAGACAGACCTTTACAAAGTCCTCAGATCTCAAGTCAGTTTCACATCCAACACTTCGGTTTTAGTGTCCTACAACCCTATAAAATCCATCTAATATGCTTCAGGGTTTTTAATCTGTCAGTGATCTTTTTTACAAAAGTTTTATTTTCTCTCCGATTGATAAATCATCAATTAAATACAACCAGCAAATTAGCTGGAATGAGAAACTTGTAATATTTGCCTTAAGCTTTTCTTAAGTGACAGAGACTTGGCAGCACTATGGAATTAACTTAAGCATGTAACTGCAACATTAAGGGAAGAAATATGTGTGAAGATTTAATCTTATTAGTTTAAATAGTTAATTTTAATGGGAAAAATGAAAAGCTTACCATGAAACATGTTAAATGGTAACAAAGAACACTAGCTCTGCAGGAAAAAATGCTGAAAGAAATGAGATACTGGAGGTAAGAGCAATTAAAAAAAAAAATCAGGGAATGGAAAATTTCACATACCAAAAAAAAAGTGAGAATGAGCTAGTTGGAAATGCAGAAATAGAAGATATGACCAAAAAGATTAAGTAATGGGAATACAGTTGCAAATGTGAATTTATTTAGTAATGAAAACTATCAAGTGAAATCATGACTGGCTATTTAATATCGCAGTAACCATACCTCTGCATTGAGTTTGCGATTTGAGTAGATTTTTTCTAAATTTGTAGTCAGTGTTACAGTCTGCCCTGTTTTTTCTGTCTTGACTGCTGATCTTTTATGGAGGTGCCTCTTGCTTTTGGACATTCAGGTGACAGATGCCAAACCAAACATCACACTATAAATAAGTCAAACTCTTTGTTCCGTGAGGTATACTACACTGCAGCTTCAAAACCTTATAAAACATTTAAAAGTACAACAGGAAGGTACAACAAAAGAATTACGCATATACTGTCATATTGTTCTAAGCTATAAAGCTTGGTTGACTATACGGAGCTACTAATAACAAGAGAGCTAACTGAACATGGAGCTTAGCCATACGGTGAGGCATGTTAAATCCCAGCAGAGGAAAGCCTATCTGGACGTGCACCTGCAGTTCCTGTTGGTTTGGGGAACCCAAAGCTACAGCATGAAGCCACAGCAGTGATCCGATTGGGAAGGTCAGGGAAGCACACGCACCTCACAAGCTAGGCTTTACGTGAGGAAGAAAGATCAGAAGACTAAGTGAACAGAGGGAGAAAGAAGGGAGGAATGGGCACAAGCAATAGAAATGGGTAGCTGAAAATATACAGTAACAGGAAATAGGTACAGTTAAAATGCCTCAGCAAAAAAGATTCACAGCATTAAAGGCTTAGCTATTGGGCACAAATATATTCCCAATGGAACACAGAAGGTAAAAAAAAAAATTGATCTAAGACGTAACATTTTAAGAATTACATGACTGTATTAAGAAGTCATACTGGATACCACTTGCTATCCGGTAAAATTCACTAAAAGAAAGCAGTTTTATCACTGAAGCTGCAATGGCCTATAATACTACAGTATTACATAAAGTGACATTGCTAATCTATTTTTCATGAATAATGTACAGCGTTGCAACACTTAGTAAATGAAACAGAACACAGATCAGAACTTTACTGCTCAGTGGTATTACGAGTCCAGTAATTATCCCATTTGCAAAAAGTTACAGTAGAAAAGAAGAAAAACCTTGGGGTTCTGACAGATTTTACGTGTCTTGTACCAACACTAACTGGGGGCAATCATCAGTTTCTGGAAAACATGTTAGTAACTTTTTGTGGCAAATACACGTGCAAGAAAAAAAGAATATGTGAATATATGCCTCTTTGCACAGTG
The DNA here is from genome assembly GCF_964195595.1 of Calonectris borealis. Lineage (NCBI taxonomy): Eukaryota > Metazoa > Chordata > Aves > Procellariiformes > Procellariidae > Calonectris > Calonectris borealis. Next base: position 51,695,743 of record NC_134313.1, read on the forward strand.
CAGGATGAATGAGCATATTGGGTTTAGCACAACTGCAGCTCCATCAAGTTTCAGGAAAACTACAGAACTCAGCTTAAGAAGAAACAAGTTCATTCAGCAGCTCTGTGCACTGTAGACAATTACCGCCTCTTAGAACTTAAAAAACATGATAACAGCTATCATAGTTGTTCTGTGACTTAGGTATTTTTCTCTTTTTCTTTTAAGATTCTTTTTCCCTTCTCTATTTCTGCAACTTCCATTTCAATATCTTTTGCACTAAAAATCTGAGTAAGACAATGTGATTAATACCACTGATTTCCAATTGTGATGCTTTAATCTATTTAGTTACAATCCATAGCAAAAACCATGCTGCTAAATATTTGTAAAGCATTTCAAAGTGATGCAAACCATCAGAATCAGACTTATGAATCAGATGACAGTGAATTAAGAGGGGCTAAAAGGGGCTGCATTCCCTTCCCACCACTTAACACCAGCCACCATAAGGCTGAGCAAAAGCTGTAACACAAACTACACCAGTAAAATAATCCAACTGCAGACAAATTAAAACTGATGTTCACCTACCTCCTTAAACAGAGACTGGAATTCTGTTGTAGCATATAGGATGTCTTCCTGTTCTTTTATGCCGTGCCCTAGTATTAAACAAGCTCAGATGTCAGCCGGGACTATACTCCACTAGGTACTTTCCAAAATTTAAAAATATGTACTATATTTAATTGCATTTATCAGCATTTTATAAACACATAGGTAGTTATGCCAGCTATCAGAAATTTTTATTTCTAAAAGAAAACAGAACACTCAAGAATTAACACTCTGGTGAGTATTCCAACTTTGTTGGGAAAATAAGCCTACAGCACAGTTATTTTTTCTCTGGGGGAAAAAAAAACCAAACCACAAAACAAACCAAAAAACCCACTACTGACATAGCAAATCAGTTTCATCAGGGCAAATCACGAATTCTCCTTCAAATGCCAAGGTTGTGTCCTTGTCTTCCTTTATCCTCATAAGTATCATGTTGTAGGAAACTATTGCTAGAGTGGCGTGTTTAATTTCCACCTCCCCGTGCTTGCATTATCATCTTGGATTAAGCAGGTGCATGTTTTTTAGCTGAACTGCTGGCCTTCCACTGGGAATTCATAATTTGATTCACTCTTAACACACACAAAGCATAAAAGCATGGAAGTACATGATTTCTGAACCTGGAACTGCAATCTTACTTCCTTCTTTTAATTCCATGGATGTTTCAAACAAGCTCGTTTACTTGATCAAAAATAAGAAGTGCCCGCAAAGAACACCTGGATTTCTCTTCATTTCTTTCACTGAATAATAAAAATATGGAGATTTTTTTTCTTCTTCTTCTCTCCCCCCCAAAAATGTTCTCATATTTGAAGGGGCGGAGAGGTATTTTAAACTTTGAACAAATGTTAAAACTAAAAAATTAGTCTAATTAATGTCAAAAGCATTAATGCAAAGCAAATTAATTGCTTAAGTTCTTTAAATATTTTGGAAAATGTGTTTACATATTGTTCCCTCCCCCATTTTCTCTGTGCTGTTTTCCTAAACATCCAAGTCACAGTCACTTACTGTATTGGGAGAGATGAAACGCATACTGAATTTCAAAGCACACGCTCATTTTTAAAATTTGTTATTCAAGCTGACGGCCTAGAGACAGTCAACAGGAAACCTTAGGTATCTGTAGCTAGGTCAGGTAAATTTGAGTCCACCCCTTCTCTCCATCCACACCTGAGAGTTACTGGAGGAGGGAAAAAAAACACCACAAACAAAAAAAACCACAAAACAAACAAACCCAAAACCTGATGAGCTGGAACAATGAACACAGTTTTGAAAATCATGTCTATTTTTTCCACCATCACAGAATCACAGAATGGCTGAGGTTGGAAGGGATCTCTGGAGGGCCTCTGGTTCAACCCCTTCCTGCCCAAGCAGGGCCACCTAGAACCAGTTGCCCAGGACCGTGTCCGGATGGCTTGTAAATATCTCTAAGGAGGGAATATCCTCCACAACCTCTCTGGGCAACCTTGCCAGTGCTCAGTCACTCTCATGGTGGGGAGGGGGGGAAGGTATTTCGTGATGTTCAGAGGGAACCTCCTGTGTTACAGGAGTTTGTGCCCGCTGCCTCTGGTCCTGCCACTGGGCATCACTGACAAGAGCCTGGCTCTGTCTTCTTTGCACCCTCCCTGCAGGTATTTATAGACATTGGCTAGATCCCCCGGAGCCTTCTCTTTTCCAGGCTGAGCGGTCCCAGCTCTCTCAGCCTTTCCTCATAGGTGAGACGCTCCAGTCCCTTCATCATCTTTGGGGCCCTTCGCTGGACTCTCTCCAGTATGTCCATGTCTCCCTTGTACTGGGCAGCCCAGAACTGGACACAGCACTCCAGGTGTGGCCTCACCAGTGCTGAGCAGAGAGGAAGGATGACCTCCCTCGACCTGCTGGCAATACTTTGTAGTACGCAGTAAGTATTAAAGTAACTGTTCCAAAAAATGAAAATACTGTATTCTGATAATATTTTTAATGTACATTTTTTTATATTCTCTAAAGCCTGTATTTTCCACTTGTGATAGAAACAGAAGCTATTAAGCTACAAAGGGACCACAGCCTGTCAGAAATACTGTGATAAGTATCACTACAGGATAAAACATTGCTATCATTGTCATCATGTTCAAAGGCAATGATAATGTCTTATACAACCCACACAAGTAGCATGTTGCCATACACCTTCCTACACTGCTTCCTGCATGAAATTTTCCCAACAGTGTCTTACCCTATTATAAATTAGCAGCAATCACTATAGCTCCCAGCACTATCAATCTACAGAGACACTACAAAAATCACCTAACATTGTACCACCAGATGTTAGGGGAGATTTCATACATCAAGTTGAATGCACAGGTGTCACCTGGAATAATTTTTGTGAGAAGATTTTGTATACCAGTTATATACTTGTTTCCTATAAAGTCATTAACACTTACCTGCAGTGGCTGGTTTCTCCTTATTATAGCAAGTTCAGTGGTTTTTTTCCACCAGATTTCACAGCGTAGCATACAATGAAATCATTAAAACAAGTATATTTACCAAGCATTTCACATTTTCACAAAGGAAAGAAGCCCAAGCTTTTCTTGAAGTATTTATCACATGCTTTGTACTGGATTACTTCTTAGCAAAGCTGATTGCTAATTCAATGGTGTCCTTTTGAGCTTCTGTAGCTTCTTCTGAGTAATTCTTTCCCAAAAACTCTTACCCAGTTTTAGCATTGCCACTAATTGCGTTGGCCTGTGGAGGACAGAAAGGAAGTTCTAAATCTCACCACAACATACATTAATTTACCTGCTGTAGTCAATCTTACAAAGGCTTGTCTACATTTCATATTGGGAGTCCCTCACTATCACGATGCAATATGCAGTGCACAACTCGCCTGTCTGCCAGGTCAGACAGCTTCTACGTAGACTCTGCTAACGTTTCAATACTTGATCTTAGGGTATCTGGGAACATAAATATATGAGAATAGCAGTTCTCAACTTTTTCGTGTCACACATCTGTTTCTTTATGTAAACCATTTTAGCAACTCTGTGTTTCCTAAAACCTCTTCTGATGTAGAGCTAGGGGAAGGACAGAAATTTCAAACCCATTTAACGCAGTCCTGTGAGCAATAGTTAAAGAAACTCAAATTAAATTCTGTCCATGAGAGAAGCATTCCAAGTAAGCCAGGATGTAGAATACTTCTCTAACCAATGTAGATCTATACTCAGGGTTTTACAGATGCCGTGGTGTTTGTGGTGTTTTTTTCAGTTAAAAGCCAAGAAGTTCTGTTTGGAAGAACTGCCAAAGCTTGGTACCTATTTTTTTACATCAGAGAGGAAAAAAAGGCATACACAGGGTTTCTCTCAACTGGAATTCAAAACTTTTTTCAGTTTCACTGGCATCTAAATTGCTATCAGAGCTTCCTGGTGAATTGAGGAGCGTCCAGGTGGTCTGGTGTGCAAGACCAGCTTCTAGTGCTGCAGCTATTGTCTTTTCTTGTATTATCTAGTGAATACATATTCGTAGTGATTCAAGGATTATCTTCCCCTCTCTGAAGTTTAATAATTAAAAAAGTTTTTCTAACATAATAATAATTAAAAAATCACTAACATCTGTTCATTTAAAAGGGAAGTGGAAGGTGGGCAGAAGTTTCATCTAGGTTTACTGAGGAGCTGATGATGACATCTCCACCCATGCCATGACTTTGTCAACTAACTGTATCCCTGGTGGCCCAACTGCCAACACGCTTCTGCCAATCCTGCAGAAAAGATTCCATGAGCATTTTCTCAAATTAAAATGAGAATGGCAAGAATGGTGTCTTGCACTGTTTACAGTGAAAAAAGTACATTCAGGAAGTTGTTTTTCTTTTCATGTTTACAATACTGTCATTAATAAACCAGTTGTCAGATTCTGCGAATCCTCAGCTTGTCACAGGCTCATTGCTTGATCTATCCAACATTTATCTGCATGTCCCAGGACTCCGTCCCAGCTAGCTCAAAAATGCCTCTGAAGTATCGTGATAGCTCATGAGCACAGCAGTCTGTGTTTTGGTCCGAGTTCATGAGAGATAAAAGAAATCCACAGGACAAGGGAAAAGCAGATGGTGGCTAGGACTTCCCTGCTTTCTGGCTCTTGGGAGTCGCGCAGAGAACATGAACTGTAATCCGATTAATTACACTCTTGAGGCAAAAAAATAGGGAATAAGAAGCAACTACTGACAGGTCCCAGCAGGACAGGGAACCAAGAAGGCGGCATGATGGGCACATCATGGTATAGAATAGAAGACTACAAAGCAAAAACACTACCGCTTGCATTGGTAGGTAACTCTGCTACTCTATGCTCACCTTGGGAAAAATAAAACCAAGCAACCAACCAACCAAACATGCAATAATTAAGAAAGGAGGAAAGAAGGAATTAGGACTTCTCCTTACCTTTTGTTCATAACCTCCAAGTTAAGAACCGAAATCTCAGAGCAAAGGGAAGTTGGAAGGGAGATAATGCTAACAGCAAGAATGGCTATTACCTGACATATTAAATTACCTAAAAGGCAACTTTCCCCACAAAGTTTCTTATATAGAGACAATGCAAAGTGTTTACTTACTTGCCAATTCTAGCAGCTATGTTAAAGCCATTAAGAGGTGTAAGAAAAATGGCAAAAATATCAAATTGATAAAACTCACATTTACAGTATCAACACAGTAATGAAAAATACTTATATAATAAAACTATCCACTTGGAAACAAAGATAGGTCAATACAGAAGTGCTATTCAACTTTCTCTTTGGATTTTTTATTTCCTTGGTGGTCAAAGACAGAGAGAAATTCATAAAATACACAGAATGTATATAAAACTAGTGTAAGACTTAAAAGGATCCTTATGCCCTCCAGTTCTTTGTCTCAAAGCAAATGTGATCTTTGATTTTGCCTTCACCAAAGCACATACACTTACAGGTCTGGGGGAGTTTTAATCCATTCTACATGATTTTTTTTCCAATTTACACATAACCAAAGCATAGAAGCTATTACAACATGCTGGCATACTACCTTCCTCCCTCGTCTTCTCCTACTAAGTTTGGAAGATACTTACTTTCAAAGAGAATTAATCCAAAGCCTTCTGAGCAGCAAAGGGTGGACACCGCTCCTGTCTGCACTGGGGAGACCAATCCACTGCAGCAGCTTCCAGCTGCCTTAGCTATACCTATGCCAAAGAGAAAAGTTGTCAGAGATAATCACTGGAGCTTGATTATCTCTACTGCTACAATGGTCTCTGGCACACATCGAGCGCAGGCAGCCAGGACACAGCTAGTCCATTTTGGAGGCAAGGAGAGTCTGGTACGAATGTGGTCTTGGGGACAAAAAGTGGGCTTCAGCAGTTTTGTTCCCTAACGAAGACTGAACTCTCTCACATGAGCTCATGCACTGTAAGGGCTTTCAGCAACCACTTGGCACAAACTCAGCAATGAAATTACTCCAGTAAATTAAAGTGGTAAATATCTGATTGACTGAGTACAAGGTACGGACAACACCAGCTGCAGTCAGGTGTGACCCTTCCTTTAGCCAGAGGACTTCCTCAACCCTGCCTCTCCTCTCTTCATTTAATAATAATAATAGTAATAATACTCTTGGTCATTGCCTCCATGACCAACCAACATATTCAACAGTTTCCCTGCAATTGGAGTTGAACCCTAAATATAATCATCCAGATTGCTCTCTCACTACTGCTTCCAGTGGCACAGCTGCAACGCCGATAGGGAGAGGTTCTAATGTGAACAGACTGTATACAGAAGGGTTCACCATATTTGTTCCAGTCCTGCTTGAGTCAATTACAAAACCCCTTGATCAAGACTTAGAATTCTCTGGCATAAAAACTCCAATAACGGCCTAGTTGCTGTCTGTGTTCTTTCAAATACAGCCGATATGTGAGTTCTCAGTATCCATACAGAAAAGTTTCTGTAAAAAGTGACAAGTGAACAAAAGAATCACAAAGAAACACAACACACATTTCAGATGGACTTTTTTTTTTCCTGTATGAACAAGCTACCATTTCTTGCAGCAAGTATCAAGCCTTTGTAAAGCTTTTACATCTACTTACGTATTTTTGCCATAGCTTATTATAACTTTATTTCCAAAACCAAGTATGCTTCAGTGACCTAGTTCAGCTTGAACCTTCCTTTTGATCCTGTTGATGTTTGGTTCAGAATTCAACATCCAGTATCAGAAACAAATCCAAAACATAGACTCATACTAGCTTCTATGAAGAAAATTAACTCTATCCCAACCAAAACCAGCACAACTGACTGTGCAAAAACTTTCAGTGCATAAAATTGATTCTTCATATATGCAGAACTTACATATAAGTACTTACATACTTACAGACAATATACATCTATCAAGTTGACACTTACCTTCCAAGACTGGTAGGTACCAGATGGATCTGTCTGGTGCAGTTCAGGACTGCTGCTGCTATCAAAGCCCACAGTCAAGGCAGACATACCAAAACATCTACAACCATTGCTTTGTGTGCAGCACTGTGGAAAGCTGACCACTTTTGGCATCCCAGAAAATCAAGACGTTTACTAGCCCAATACACAAGCAAAGCACAAGACTGAAAAGGCTGGATACAGGCATTCACCATAAAACTCTTCATTTCTAATACATAAACAGCTTATTTCTGATCTTCAGAAGTTAGTTTGTGGTCGGTGTCCTAGTTGCACAACTCCATTCAAGTCACACACAAGTAACTGAGGCAAAACAGGCTTGCACTGTAAAGAAATTAATCCCTGTTAAAACCACACAGACTACAGGAATTAAGGCTTAATCAGATTATCCTTTAACATGATCTCAGGCACAGTTGTGAACAGATTTGAAGGAACATCTCAGATGGTGGCAATCAATCAGCCTGCTCACAGGTGTTCTGCTAGTCTTTAGTATTTGAAAATAAGAATCTGGGAGTTTTACATTCAGTTTGGCCTTTCACATTGCTCTGTTCTGTAAGGGATTTTGTTGTTTTCTTTTTAAGTTTATATTTTTATCTCAACTCCTTTATACAACAATATTGTTTGGTCTCTGCATTATTATTTCCAAATTATACAATAAAGTTCTTCACAGATCTATACATATGAGAAACAGTTATGTTTGCTAGTGCTCCTTAAAATAAAAGAGCTCATAACGGTGATTATTTTCTTGTGAAAGTTATTTTTCTCAAGTGATAATTCACTTTTTTAAGAAGTCATGCAAAGGAAACATAACCTGACTTCCTTTTATTACGGATAATAATAGAAACCATCAGTTTGTTTTCAATACTCAGTATCATCTGATGCTTTTAAGTGGAAACCGAGAAGTGTCAAACTGCTTACCTGCTAAAGTTGCAAAGCAGTGTGTGGTATATTCTACTGTGACTGGACCCTCAAGAGTCAGCTTATGGCGCTGTTAATCACTATTCTGGCACCAGCAGCCAGGTCTGCATAATCATAATTATAAAGACTTCACAAAAATTCTTTCATTAACTAGCAACAAATTATTATTCAAGAAGGAGCAAACCCTTGCAACTTTTTTTTTAAGTCAGAAACTGTTGAAAAAGCAATGTAGGTGAAGACAGAAGCAAATTCAAAACAGCACAGAGAAGTAACTTTATTCTAACTGAGAAACAGCAATTTTAAATAAATTTCAGGCCATAACAGTTTTTAAGTTTACAGAAAGTTAACTTACAGAATTAAATATGGATTTAGCCCCTCCAAAAACACATATGTAAAGTACCCTGCTCCCTACCGTACCACATGTCATGGTTTTGGTATTGTACAACTCCCTGCACGCCACAGTACCAGGAAATTGGGGTTACAGCACCATAATAGTGTGTAAGAAGAGAGGGTTGCTGAGGTACATCCTTATTCTTCTTCATTACAAGCTACTGTAGAAAATCCAAGGCACATTTCATATTATAACTTTCCTGACAGTAAAGCCAGTTGAGTAGGTTCCTGATTTCCCAATTTCCTAGTCAATTATTCACTGACTGGTGTAGTTCTTCATCCTCCCATTCTCCCACAAATTCACCTGCTTGTGAGGCCAGTGAAAACACTCAGCTTCCAAAAGTAAAAGATAATTTTTAAATTTTTTTAAGTTGGATCATTTTGATGACCCATTTATTACAAAGAGCTGAAAATTTCTTCTATCACTTGGAATCCCCTTCTTGGGGAGCAGCTCCATGTTCAGCATCAGCCAATCTAAGAGCACACTGCTATCAAAAGAGGAGATTCTCCCATCTCCCGTCCCTCACTGCATCTTCTCATTCTCTCCCTGTGCTAGGATGAACTGTTCTGCAGCTGTTAAGTCAGATCAGTGTGTTAACCCAACTCAAAACTAATTTTTTTTTTACAAGCTGAGTTTTGTTTTCAGCTCTCTGAAAGCTGAAAGCAAAGAGGACAGTTTTGCGTCCTGATAGCATGACGTAAATGGAGATTGCCACAAAAAGCAGCAGTTCTGTACTTCCCAACCACTTCCACATGGACATTCCTGCAGCTTCCCCTGAACTGGATTTAACAATCGCACAACTTCATGGCAACTCACCAAAAAAAAGAATTCACTTTGCATCAGGTCAGTGAGTTTAGGACTATTTTCTTCAGTAGCAGCTTGCATACACAGTAGGTGAGGTTTAACATCAAATTGTACCCTCAGTGGGTGTTAATAATGGTTTGACCACCAAAAAAGGACAGTTCCATCTCCTCCACCAACTTCTTCCTTCACTCCCCCCCTCCCTCACAGAGTTATGGGGTTCATACAGTTGCACATTGAATCAATTCAACAAGCAAATGAAGAGGGTTTTTTCTGTGAGATGGGTTGTCAACTCACAAGGGGTCAAAGAAACATCAGAAAGGGCACCAGGGAGTAGATGAGAGTGCCTAGGGTACAGCAGAGACAGGAGGAAGAAGTGGCACTCAGGAGCACACACTCGTATGAGAGTTTAGACTGATCTCAGTCAGTGCTACTGTGGCTCTCCTCTGTGAATTGCTCCCCTTTCCCCTGAGCCTCTGCTGGCTCTCACCTGACCTTGGTCAGACACTGCAAGAAACTTCTTCTCCCTGGCTTATCTCTCTGCCGGGCAGGCTTCCAGCCTGGCTTACCAGCAAAGCCAGCACAAAAGTGACGATGGAAGAGCATAGCCCAGAGTAAGACCTTTGTCTTGCAGTGGCAACTAGCCAGACCAGTCAGTTCAGTGGTCACATGGAACTGTACGTTGAGATGAGACATATGCTCTAGGCGGTTTTGCTAACCAATTTGCTGAGTTTCCATGCAGTTTTGCCTTCATTCAATCCTCATCTGAAGGAAAATATTCCTTGCGGAGGCAAAGGTTCGCAAGTGTTAGTTCATACATGGAACAGGGGTCTCATAAATGAGACGGGCATGTCAAGAGGTAGTTTTTAGGGCAGAGGAGGAGGACGGCAGCACAGATTCAAGCCCAAAGTTGTCTTCCAACTGCCAGGAATGTTTCCAATATCATCTTGATTTGTTTTGCTGAATTTGATCTCTAGGTTTGCCTTTCTTGTCCCTTTCAGTCTGCTTATTGCCATCGCAACCAGTACAGAGCAGCTTCTGCTATCCAAGCAGCTTGTCCCTGATGATGAGATGCAAACAGACTCACATAAGATGATTTAAAAAAAAAAAAAAAGAGGGACCAGTAAGTTTTAACAAATCAAAATAATTCTGACTGGCCCCATAAGTGTCTTTCAGCTATATTCAAATCAGTTACACAGGAACCCAAGCCTTCATATCCTAGTACTAATCTCCCAAACCACCATGTCCACCTTCACAATGTTTTTCATAAATCCGGTCTTTAAAGGACTTTTACATACTCCATACCGGCAACAGAATGAATTGTGGAGCAATAACACTAGAAACAATACCTGCAAAAGCCAAACAGACATGATCATCAAGTGCATACATTTTTCTCACAGTTCTTTCCTCTAGAAGCTTGGTGACAGAATTTTTTTCTGTGTATCCAACAGAGCTGTATCTAGCCCTCAAATTCCAACCTGTTAGATGAGAATAAAGAAATTGTTCTTATTTCCAATATTAACTTTATTTATGTGTCCTGGTTTCGGCTGGGATAGGGTTAAATTTCTTCCTAGTGCTGTGTTTTGGATTTAGTATGAGAAGAATGTTGATAACACACTGATGTTTCCAGTTGTTGCTAAGTGCCCTCCTAGTCCAAGGACAGCTCCCGTGCCTACTGACTGAGCTAGGTACACAAGATGGGAGGGAACATAATCAGGACAGCCAGCCCAGCTGGCCAATGGGGTATTCCATACCATGTGACGTCATGCTCAGTATATGAAGGGTAGGCGTGATCCAGGAAGTGCCGATCGCTACTTGGTTATCGGTCAGCGCGGGTGGTGAGCAATTGCATTGTACATCACTCATTTTGTATATTCTATCATTATTTATTATCATTATTCTCCCTTTTCTGTTCTATTAAACTGTCTTTATCTCAACCCACGAGTTTTTCTCACTCTTACCCTTCCGATTCTCTCCCCGTCCCACTGGGGGGGCGGGGGGGAGTGAGTGAGCGGCTGTGTGGTATTTGGCTGCCTGCCAGGTTAAACCACGACAGTCCTTTTTGGCGCCCAACGTGGGGCTCGAAGGGTTGAGATAACGATAGATCTGACCAAAGTGTGTTAAGGCAAAATTGTTATAAGCATCCATTATATTGATTGGTCACAATGTTGATGTATTGGCTGTCAAAGGTGTGGGGCTGGCTCTCAATGTTGGGTCATGTAATACCTTGCTTGCAGTATGTGTTCCCTTTTGTGCTGTTTATCATCAGTCGGAACTGGGCCAAGATTATCATTTTGTTGCTGTTTTATGAGGTGATAAAATCATTGGTCGTAAGTCTAATCTGGTATCTGTACTCGGCACTGCCATCATTTCTGTACCTCGGGAAGCACCTCTTAGAAATTATTGGTAATTGCACTTGTTTCTCCTCGGAGAATGAATTTAAGGGGGAGACGGGATGGGACACTCTCTCCCACTTGTTCATCTTCCCTTCCATATCGTCAGAAACTCCTTTTTCTTCTATCCTCTTCACAAAGATGTCCACAATATTCCCTGAGAATTTTGAATATCCTTGGGATGCTCAAACAAGCATGTTCATATTGGTATTATGTCTCCTGAATGTGGTTCAGGCCTTGTTTAGGGTTAAACAACTATTCAGGAATACTGTCCAGAGATCAACCCTCAGGAACAAGAAAAGAGGGAGGGCAAGCAGCGGTGCCTCATTGGGGCAGGCGGAGCGGCGAGTCTCGGGGGCGGCTACAGACACGGTGGCTACTCAAAACCCCACGACAGGCACTGCAGCTACTCCAACCCCCATGACAACCCCTGTGGCTACTCAAACCCCGGCAACAGTCACCGTAGCTTCTCCAACCCCTGCGACAAGCACTGCAGCCACTCAAGCTCCGGCAACAGGCACTACAATTACTCCAACCCCCATGACAAGCACTGCAGCTACCCAAACCCCAGCAACAGGCACTACAGCTGAACCAGAGGACCAACCCTTGCTGGTATCCGTTGCCCCTGTACAGAAGAGGAAATCTTGGAAGCGGAGATCAGGTCGTTTAGAAAGGGATGATGAAAGAGCAGGGACATCACGAGGAGAGGAGGAGGAAGAGGAAGAACTCATAAACGAGACGGAAACCACCCGATCCCTATCCCTGAGTGAGCTGAGAGATATGCGGAAAGATTTCAGCCGTCGTCCAGGCGAGCATATTGTTACCTGGCTGCTCCGATGCTGGGATAATGGGGCCAGTAGCCTGGAATTGGAGGGGAAGGAAGCCAAACAGCTGGGATCCCTTGCTAGGGAAGGAGGCATTGACAAAGCAATTGGAAAAGGGACACAGGTCCTCAGCCTCTGGAGGCGACTGCTGTCAGGCGTGAAGGAAAGGTATCCCTTCAAGGAAGATGTTATATATCGCCCAAGCAAATGGACCACTATGGAGAGAGGTATCCAGTACCTGAGAGAACTAGGCGTGCTGGAGGTGGTTTATAGTGACCTGAACGACAACCAAACGCCCAAAGATCCAGATGACGTCCAGTGCACGCGACCCATGTGGCGGAAGTTGGTACGGAGCGCACCAGCATCGTACGCCAGTTCGTTGGCAGTACTGTGCTGGAAAGAGGAAGAAGCACCAACGGTGGATGAGGTGGTTAGCAGACTTCGGGATTTTGAAGAAACTATCTCCTCCTCCCTTGTCTCGGCTGTAGAGAAGCTGTCCCGAGAGGTCCAGCAACTCAAAGACAATAGGTCCTATTCTCCACCTGTACAGACCAGTATCTCAGCCATTAGGAGTCAGCGTTTTTCTCCTCAAGAGAGAGGATATAGAAAGTACACACCACGGGGCACCCTGTGGTTTTACCTGCGTGACCACGGAGAGGACATGAGGCAGTGGGATGGAAAACCTACCTTGACCCTAGAGGCACGTGTACGTGAGTTGCAAGGAAAAACAATCACACAAGGGGGTTCTCTCAGGAAAAATGCTGCTCCAGTTTTCAGGAAAACCCTGTCTCACGACGGTCCAGTTTCCAGTGAACAGTTCCCCAGACAGAGTAGAAGGGCTGATTTTACTTTGGACTGTAATGAAGGAATTCTTGACTCACGTTTGCAAGAAGTGAGAAGCGGATACTATGACCAGAACTAGAGGGGCCCTGCCTCCGGCCAGGTGGAGGAAAGGGACAACCGGGTTTACTGGACTGTGTGGATTCGATGGCCTGGCACATCAGAGCCACAGGAGTATAAGGCTCTCGTAGACACCGGTGCACAGTGCACCCTAATGCCATCAAGCTATAAAGGGGCAGAACCCATCTGTATTTCTGGAGTGACAGGGGGATCCCAAGAGTTAACTGTGTTGGAGGCCGAAGTGAGCCTGACCGGGAACGAGTGGCAGAAGCACCCCATTGTGACTGGCCCAGAGGCTCCGTGCATCCTTGGCATAGACTACCTCAGGAGAGGGTATTTTAAGGACCCAAAAGGGTATCGGTGGGCTTTTGGTATAGCTGCCCTGGAGACGGAGGAAATTAAACAGCTGTCCACCTTGCCTGGTCTCTCAGAGGACCCTTCTGTTGTGGGGTTGTTGAGGGTTGAAGAACAACAAGTACCAATCGCTACCACAACAGTGCATCGGCGACAATACCGCACCAACCGAGATTCCCTGATCCCTATCCATGAGCTGATTCGTCGACTGGAGAGCCAAGGAGTGATCAGCAAGACTCGCTCACCCTTCAACAGTCCCATATGGCCAGTGCGAAAGTCTAATGGAGAGTGGAGACTAACAGTAGACTACCGTGGCCTGAACGAAGTCACGCCGCCACTGAGTGCTGCCGTGCCGGACATGCTAGAACTTCAATACGAACTGGAGTCAAAGGCAGCCAAGTGGTACGCCACCATTGACATTGCTAATGCCTTCTTCTCCATCCCTTTGGCTGCAGAGTGCAGGCCACAGTTTGCTTTCACTTGGAGGGGCGTCCAGTACACCTGGAACCGACTGCCCCAGGGGTGGAAACACAGCCCTACCATTTGCCATGGACTGATCCACACCGCACTGGAACAGGGTGAGGCTCCAGAACACTTGCAATACATTGATGACATCATCGTGTGGGGCAACACAGCAGAAGAAGTTTTTGAGAAAGGGGAGAGAATAATTCAAATCCTTCTGAAAGCTGGTTTTGCCATAAAACAAAGTAAGGTCAAGGGACCTGCACAGGAGATCCAGTTTTTAGGAATAAAATGGCAAGATGGACGTCGTCAGATCCCAATGGATGTGATCAACAAAATAACAGCCATGTCCCCACCGACTAGCAAAAGGGAAACACAAGCTTTCTTAGGCGTTGTGGGCTTTTGGAGAATGCATATTCCAAATTACAGTCAGATCGTAAGCCCTCTCTATCAAGTGACCAGGAAGAAGAACGACTTCAAATGGGGCCCTGAGCAACAACAAGCCTTTGAACAAATTAAACAGGAGATAGTTCATGCAGTAGCCCTTGGGCCAGTCCGGGCAGGACAAGATGTGAAGAATGTGCTCTACACCGCAGCCGGGGAGAATGGTCCTACCTGGAGCCTCTGGCAGAAAGCACCAGGGGAGACTCGAGGTCGACCCTTAGGGTTCTGGAGTCGGGGATACAGAGGATCCGAGGCCCGCTACACTCCAACTGAGAAGGAGATATTGGCAGCATATGAAGGGGTTCGAGCTGCTTCAGAAGTGGTTGGTACTGAAGCACAGCTCCTCCTGGCACCCCGACTGCCAGTGCTGGGCTGGATGTTCAAAGGGAGGGTCCCCTCTACACATCATGCAACCGATGCTACGTGGAGTAAGTGGGTCGCACTGATCACACAACGAGCTCGAATAGGAAACCCCAGTCGCCCAGGAATCTTGGAGGTGATCACGAACTGGCCAGAAGGCAAAGATTTTGGAATATCCCCAGAGGAGGAGGTGATACGTGCTGAAGAAGCCCCACTGTATAATAAACTACCAGAAAATGAGAAGCAATATGCCCTGTTCACTGATGGGTCCTGTCGCCTTGTGGGAAAGCATCGGAGGTGGAAAGCTGCTGTATGGAGTCCTATACGCCAAGTTGCAGAAACTGCTGAAGGAGAAGGTGAATCCAGCCAGTTTGCAGAGGTAAAAGCCATCCAGCTGGCCTTGGACATTGCTGAACGAGAAAAATGGCCAGTACTCTATCTCTATACTGACTCATGGATGGTGGCAAATGCCCTGTGGGGGTGGTTGCATCAGTGGAAGCAGAACAACTGGCAGCGCAGAGGTAAGCCCATCTGGGCTGCCGCATTGTGGCAAGATATTGCTGCCCGAGTAGAGAACCTGGTTGTAAAAGTACGTCACGTAGATGCTCACGTACCCAAGAGTCGGGCCAGTGAAGAACATCAAAACAACCAGCAGGTGGACCGGGCTGCTAAGATTGAAGTGGCTCAGGTGGATCTGGACTGGCAACATAAGGGTGAATTATTTATAGCTCGGTGGGCCCATGATGCCTCAGGCCATCAAGGAAGAGATGCAACATATAGATGGGCTCGTGATCGAGGGGTGGACTTAACCATGGACGCTATTGCACAGGTTATCCATGAATGTGAAACGTGCGCTGCAATCAAACAAGCCAAGCGAGTAAAGCCTCTTTGGTATGGGGGACGATGGTTGAAATACAAATATGGGGAGGCCTGGCAGATTGATTATATCACACTCCCACAAACCCGCCACGGCAAGCGCTATGTGCTCACCATGGTGGAAGCAACCACCGGCTGGCTAGAAACATACCCTGTGCCTCATGCCACTGCCCGGAACACCATCCTGGGTCTTGAAAAGCAAGTCCTGTGGCGACATGGCACCCCAGAAAGAATTGAGTCAGACAACGGGACTCATTTCCGAAACACCCTCATAGACACCTGGGCCAAAGAGCATGGCATTGAGTGGGTCTATCACATCCCCTACCACGCACCAGCCTCCGGGAAAATCGAACGATACAACGGGCTGTTAAAGACAACACTGAAGGCAATGGGTGGTGGGACATTCAAGCATTGGGATACACATTTAGCAAAAGCCACCTGGTTAGTCAACACTAGGGGGTCTGTTAATCGAGCTGGCCCTGCCCAATCAAGACTTTTACGTACTGTAGATGGAGATAAAGTCCCTGTCGTGCACATAAGAAATATGCTGGGGAAGACAGTCTGGGTTACTCCTGCCTCTGGCAAGGGAAAACCCATCCGTGGGATTGCTTTTGCTCAAGGACCTGGGTACACTTGGTGGGTGATGCGAAAGGATGGGCAAGTCCGGTGTGTACCTCAAGGGGATTTGATTTTGGGTGAAAATAGCCAATGAACTGAATTTTATGATGTCAATTGTTATATGATATTGTATATCATTATTTCTATGGTTGCTATCAATGGTGTAGCAGTGAAAATCACCCAGATTAATGAAGAATGAACTAACTCCGATGAAACCGAGCAAAGTGCAACGATGATAGAACTGAACGAGCGCAGCAGTACTGAAATGAGAACTGGCTTCAGGATGCAACAGCTCAACACCACACACCATCCTTCTGGCCCTGAAAGACTGTTATGACAGATGGAGCCCAAAGTTGTGGACTAAAAGAACTCAATGGACATTTATATATATTTATGTATATATATGTATGTATATGTATTATATGTATATATGTATGTATATGTATTATATATGTATATATATAAAAAAGATAGTGGTGATTAATTGAAAGGTATCGAAAAATGTGAGACCTAAGCATAACGTAAATGGTATGGAATAAGGGGTGGATACTGTCCTGGTTTCGGCTGGGATAGGGTTAAATTTCTTCCTAGTGCTGTGTTTTGGATTTAGTATGAGAAGAATGTTGATAACACACTGATGTTTCCAGTTGTTGCTAAGTGCCCTCCTAGTCCAAGGACAGCTCCCGTGCCTACTGACTGAGCTAGGTACACAAGATGGGAGGGAACATAATCAGGACAGCCAGCCCAGCTGGCCAATGGGGTATTCCATACCATGTGACGTCATGCTCAGTATATGAAGGGTAGGCGTGATCCAGGAAGTGCCGATCGCTACTTGGTTATCGGTCAGCGCGGGTGGTGAGCAATTGCATTGTACATCACTCATTTTGTATATTCTATCATTATTTATTATCATTATTCTCCCTTTTCTGTTCTATTAAACTGTCTTTATCTCAACCCACGAGTTTTTCTCACTCTTACCCTTCCGATTCTCTCCCCGTCCCACTGGGGGGGCGGGGGGAGTGAGTGAGCGGCTGTGTGGTATTTGGCTGCCTGCCAGGTTAAACCACGACATTATGTTATGCAGAGGAGATATTATAATACTAAGTCTTTTCACAAGGACGTCGGCAAACAGCTATGTGGAGGCTGTGTCATTCTCCCCGAACAATAAATAATAATGTTTGACAACTGTTAGGAAGGAAAAATGATAAGGTGCAGTAGACGTCACAGCAAAAAGTTTCAAAGTTGCAAAAGTTGTGGTTTACAAATACAGTACAGAGGGGCTGCCCCTGAACAAAAGGCTTACAACCAAAGTACAAAACAAAGGAAATAAAGTGGTTACAGACACAAGAGCCCAGGGAGATAGCAAGACAACATAGATCAATGTGATAACGAGTATTCTTAGTATACTCGCTGTTTATAGGTGGCTAAGCTGATCTCAAAGCTAACTGCTGACAAAGAAGGGTAATGCTGCTCCACTCTTGTTCCCCTTCTCTTGTCTTCCCTTGCTTTGACATCGAAACTCATCAGCTCCCAATCTGTGAAACTCAACAGGCAGAAAACTGCTTGTATAGAAAAGCAATTGTTTTCATAGAATCATAGAATCATTAAGGTTGGAAAAGACTTCTAAGATCATCGTGTCCAACTGTCAACCCAACACACCATGCCCACTACACCATGTCCCTAAGCGCCTCATCTACACTTCTTTTAAATACTTCCAGGGATGGTGACTCCACCACTTCCCTGGGCAGCCTGTTCCAAGGCCTGACCACTCGTTCAGTAAAGAAATTCCTCCTAATGCCCAATCTAAACCTGCCTTGGTGCAATTTGAGGCCATTTCCTCTCGTCCTATCGCTTGTTACTTGGCAGAAGAGACCAACACCCACCTTGCTACAATCTCCTTTCAGGTAATTATAGAGCGCGATGAGGTCTCCCCTGAGCCTCCTCTTCTCCAGACTAAACAACCCCAGTTCCCTCAGCCGCTCCTCGTAAGGCTTGTGCTCCAGGCCCTTCACCAGCTTCCTTGCCCTCCTCTGGACACGCTCCAGCACCTCCATGTCCTTCTTGTAGTGAGGGGCCCAGAACTGAACACAGGATTCGAGGCGCAGCCTCACCAGTGCCGAGTACAGGGGCACGATCACCTCCCTACTCCTGCTGGCCACACTATTCCTAATACAGGCCAGGATGCCATTGGCCTTCTTGGCCACAGGGGCACACTGCTGGCTCATGTTCAGCCAGCTCATGTCAATCAGCACCCCCAGGTCCTTTTCCTCCGGGCAACTTTCCAGCCACTCTTCCCCAAGCCTGTAGCGTTGCCTGGGCTTGTTGTGACCCAAGTGCAGGACCCGGCACTTGGCCTTGTTGAACCCCATACAGTTGGCCTCAGCCCATCGATCCAGCCTGTCCAGGTCCCTCTGCAGAGCCTTCCTACCCTCCAGCAGATCAACACTCCCGCCCAACTTGGTGTCATCTGCAAACTTACTGAGGGAGCACTCGATCCCCTCGTCCAGATCATTGATAAAGATATTGAACAGGACCGGCCCCAGTACTGACCCCTGGGGAACACCGCTCGTGATCGGCCGCCAACTGGATTTAACTCCGTTCACCACAACTCTCTGGGCTCAGCCGTCCAGCCAGTTTTTTACCCAGCGAAGAGTGCACCTGTCTAAGCCGTGAGCCGCCAGCTTCTCTAGGAGAATGCTGTGGGAGACAGTGTCAAAGGCCTTACTGAAGTCCAGGTAGACCACATCCACAGCCTTTCCCTCATCCACTGGTGGGTCACCTGGTCATAGAAGGAGATCAGGTTGGTCAAGCAGGACCTGCCTTCCATGAACCCGTGCTGGCTGGGCCTGATCCCCTGGTTGTCCTGGACATAGCTCGTGAGCGCCCTCAAAACGAACCGCTCCATGATCTTCCCCAGCACCGAGGTCAGGCTGACCGGCCTGTAGTTCCCTGGATCCTCCTTCCGGCCCTTCTTATAGATGGGCATCACACGACTGGCGAGCCTCCAGTCGTCCGGGACCTCCCCAGTTAACCAAGACTGCTGGTAAATGATGGAGAGCGGCTCGGCAAGCTCTACTAATTCAGCTAATTTTCCTACTAATTTAGCTTCCTTAAGCATCTCACCACAAGCTCAGATGAGTAAAAGTGATGGCACAGGAGACAGAGTGGGAACACGTGGCCACGAGTGTAGAGGGGGGCGAAGGAAAAACATGGCTCTTGATAACAGCTAGCTGTGAGGTCTACTTAGCTATAAGATAATGCCAGACTGCAACTTATATGTTGTCACTGGTTCCATAGGTATTTCGGTGAGGAAGAGTTTTGAAGGTAGACAATGACGTACCACAGACATTTATGAGAAGCTCCTTTCATATCCACAAGTACAAAAAAAGATAAAGACAGCTGCTTTGAAAACTTCTAAGAAAGACTAATGGAAAGGATGCTAGGGTCAACATCTCAAGAGCAGATAAGAACTTTGTTTCTTTCTCAGTTGGTTTGAAACTTGGCATTTCCCCTCATAAAATCTTTTTCTTAGAAGACACAAATCAATGAACGTTGAAAAGGAAAGAAAAACTGACCAGCATTGTGTCAGGTCTGACAGTGGGCTGAAGAAAATGAGTGAACAATATGATCAATTATAAATAAACTAGGATTTTGAGCTGAAAGTCTCAAGCATGACCGAAATAGCACATCAGCACCCTCCTTTGCTTTCTCAGTCTTCCTCAAAGATGCTCTCCTACCAACACTAAGGAATTGATGCAAAAGAGGGCTTACAGGAACACACAAGTAGTCCTCTCCTTGCCGAAATTTATCATCTTATCCAGCACTCAAGAAAGAAAAGCTCTTTGAGTACACTACATAGAAAACTCATCCCTTTTTTACACAACTTCCTTGTGATAAATATTTTCCTTATTACTTACCTAAGACCAAAGCTTTGCTACATCACAACCAACGTCAAACTTCTCCGTTTCTGTGACTATTTTATATACAGTACACAGAGGGTAAAATATTACATAAATGAATGCAGAAAACTGTACATTATTTTTAAAAGACATAAGCCAGTATCTTTAGGCATTTAGGAAGAATAACAGAGTATGGTTTCATACTGCTACTATAAAATGTTTGCTCTTTAAAAAAAAATCCAAACCAACAGGTACATACAATCTAGTCATCAATTCTACTTGTTTTAGAGCTCACATAACTTCCATTTTAAATAGGCCAGCAAAAGTTTTCATAGGCAATTTCTTGTGACATTTTCAATCCATTACAAGTTTTGTCCTCTGTTCTAGCCCTACAATTTATTACTTTGCTTACAAAAATCAGATCTCAACCAATAAATATCAATAAAAATAGGAGGTTTCATCTGCTTCTTTTCACCATTTGACCACTATCTCTTCCACTTGGCTCTCCTCATCATAATTTCTGATGAATTTCCGTTTTTTGTCTCCTATCCCCAGAGCAAAATTACCTCTATTTTTGATTCATGGGTTATAATTTCTTGTCCATGCCAGTGTCTAATCAACTTTTCAAGTCGATGCTGACCAAACACTATGAAGAAGTCTGGGAAAGACAAACATGAATGAAAAATAAAATCCATACTTAATATTTTCAATAAACACATAAACCCTGAATCCTACAAAACAGAATTATTCCAAACTGAATTATTCCTGATAGCTAAATCAGCAGGGTAAAATGATGCATCACATGTGGCAGAATCAAAGGCCCACTTGGAATGAGTAGGAAAGAATGTAGCATTTAGAAAACTGCATAATGAATTTATTTGAGCAACAGTACCTTATTCCTGCAAAAATATATACACACTAATATGTGAACATACTTTAAAAGTTATGCAAAATCACATTTTATCTTTATGAAAGACTGGTAGTATTTAATAATAAAGTGTAGATTTCGTTATTGAACAAAAGACTCCTTTTTTATTCCTATAGAATCAACACAAGAGAGGCATAGGTATTATTATGGCCCACATTCCTATCAGCAAGGCTTCTAATTAGTCTTTTAATTTAGAATTTTTCTTACTGATATCCAGAGCAAACTCAACTCGATTTTCAGATGGATTTAATAGTAAGATACATTGCTATTTTACATGCAAAACAATATATAGCAATTATGGAATAACACTGTCATACTTTTCTAGAATATACTTTTAGACTAGAGTCATGCTTTAAAATTTCATGCTGAATAAAAGGAAAAGATGGGGAGTGGTGAAAAGCATTGCTACGTCCTTAAAGCAAAATAAGTACCAGAAATCAAGAGTTACTACTTTTTTCTGGTTTCCTATGTTGCTTAGAGAAAATTTTAGTCAATTCCTCTTTGTAGGGTAGTTCAAAAGCAGTTTACCTATTTCTAGCACACATCCCTTGTTGCTCTCATTTTAAAACACGGGAAGACCAAGGCCTATAGTTCCTACCTTGCAAATACCAACTTGCCCCCTGGATGCAATCTCCTGTTTTGTACAGCAGAATTCCTGTACCCTGGGACCCTGTTCTCACAGGCTGCACTCACACGAAGCATCTTCTCTCTCCTCCCTTTTGCTCCTGCTTGAAAAGAAACACGCATACATACGTATTATACATATGTTTAGAGTAATGCAAGTTAGAGACAGTACCATTCCAAGCAACCATTCATTGTACCTGCACACTCTATGTCAGGAATTTGGACTAGATAAAGGAAACATTTCAAAATGTCAGTTATTTTTTGTAGTGATTTTCTTGGCTCTTGAATATACATACATACTCAGTTACTGTATTTCCACTGATGATGGGACTACTGAGGACAGAAAGGTATGAATGAGTAAACTTTCACAGGAAAGGAGTTTTGGCCTTCAGTGAATCATGGGCCTTTTGAGCGGTCCCGATGACTAAATTACTGTGTACATACCAAATACAGAAATGGGGGCAAAGAAATGGGGCCACGTCTGGAAGGATGAATACCACGGTACAAACAGTGATGTGATACGTGTTCAACAGAAGTTTATTTTGGTTCCTTTTTAAACATTATAAAATATGAATAAGCTATATCTGTCATTCCAAGCTAAGAGTAAAATGTATGTATTGTGTGTGTAAGAAATGTTATAGATCCTCACTCTGCAACGGGATCTCCAGTCATCATTTTATCCTTGAAAATACTTTAAAAGTGGAAGAAAGCAAGCGAGAAGCAAGAAGCCCACAGACATTAAAAGTGGAAAACAATAAATGTACATTCAATACAACAAAATTTTAGTTAGAGGATATTTTCCCAAATTGGTTTCGAGCACAGCAATACCCACAAAGCATATATACAGAAATGTGAGTATATTGTTTCTTTTGCTGTGCCTTGTGGTCACTGAGGTGCCGTGTAAGAGAAATGGCACCACTGGTTATTAACAGTGACAAGACTATCTCTATAATCTATTTTTTGTCAAATAGAACTGTATTCCCTGCATTGTATTTCATTGTATAATTTATTATTTTTTATTCATCAAAAGAATTAATCTTTAAAGATTTTAAGACCTTCTGATAAAATATACAGTGACTTTGAGATACACTGTGTATAGGAAGTTAATAATGAATGTTAAATGGCTATTTATTGTTCTTCTATGATTTAAAAAGCAATACATCATAGCAATATATAGAGTATATCAACAGACAGAAGAGAACAGAATCAAATGTTGTTTATGTGAGACAGCAGCAGGAACGGAGCATGGAGCTGGATGCCTTGGGATGGATGAGGCGTCAACTGGGAGCTGCTGGGGCAGAACGTCTGCTACAGACACCCTGATCAGGAAGAAGTAGAAGAGGCCTTCTTCAGACAGTTGGAAGAAACTTCATGTTTGCAGGCCCTGATCTTCAAAAGCGACTTTAACCATCCTGATACCTGCTGGAGGGGCAGCAAAGCAGGGCACAAGTAATGCAAAAGGTTTGGGAAGTGCATTGATTGACAAATCCCTCACAAAGGTGATTGAGGAGCCAACAAGGAGAGGTGCTCTGCTGGACCTCACATTTACAAACAAGGAAGGACTGGTCGGGGATGTGAAGGTCTGGGACAGCCTTGGCTGCAGTGACCATGAGAAGGTGGAGTTCAGGATCCCAAGAGGAAGGAACAAAGCAAAAAGCAGGATCACGGCCCTAGATTTCAGGAAACCAGAATTCGGCCCATTCAGGGACCTGCTTGAAAGAGTCCCACAGGATGCGGCCCTGGAGAGAAGACCAAGAGAGATGGTCAATTTTCAAAGATCAGCTCCTCCAAACTCAAGAATGGTCCACCCCCATCTGCAGGAAATTGAGCAAGGAGGCCTGCAGGAGTTCCTGACAAAACCCAAACATAAAAATGAAGCATATCAGAGGTGGAAGCAGGGAGACCTGGAGCAATACAGAGACACTGTCTGAGCATGCAGGGAGGGGAGAGCAATGGATTTTTTTTATCTCAACCTTAGTAAGGTTTTAGACAGTTATCTCCCATAACATTCTCATAGGTAAACTGAAGTACAGATGAATTAAGTGTACAGTGAGGTGTACTGAAAACTAGCTGAACTGCCAGGCTCATAGGGTTGTGGTCAGTGGCATGGAGTCCACCTGGGGGCCAGTCAGTAGTGATATATCTCAAGGGTCAATATTGGGTCAATACTGGGGCCAATACTGTTTAACTTCTTCATTAATGACCTGGATGACAGGAGACAGTACACCCTCAGCAAGTTACAAGACTGGGAGGAGTCGTTGATATACCAGATGGTTGTGGTCCCATTCAGAGAGTCCGCAACAGGTTGAAGAAATGGGCAGTCACGAACCTCATGAAGTTCAACAAGGGGAAGTGCAAAGTCCTCCGCTTGGGGAGGAACAACCCCATGCACCAACACATGTTGGGGGGCATCCGGCTGGAAAGCAGCTTGGCAGAAAAGGCCCTGGGGGTCCTGGTGGACAAGGTGAATGTGAGCCAGCAATGTGCCCTTGCAGCAAAGGCCAACAGCATCCTGGGCAGCATTGGGAGCAGCACTGCTAGCAGAATGAGGGAGGTCTTCTTCAGGTCATGGGATCAGGCCCGCTGAAAGAAAATTGCAGTCGGTACAATTATCTTTCTATATTCCCTCAGCAAGTTGATTAGGATTGTGACAGTAAGAAGTACTGTCCTGTAGCCATCTTCTCTGTCCTCCTCTGAGTCTTCAGAGAAGCTGAAGATGATGCAGATGATGCAGGAGTCCCCAGAAGCATCTCCAGAAGAATAGCATACCTCTCCATTGCCAATGTGTTGCCTTTAACAGACATGAATATTCAGATCATCAAGATCATTGCTACCTTTTCTTCAGCACTGCTTGGCAGTGCCTCTCATGTTTATCTTTTCTGCTTTGCTTTTGACATTCAAAAAATGAGGAAGTTAGTGAACTACAGCACTTTGCTTCTGTGTCCTAAAATAAAATATTAACCTCTAAGAATTCTTGAAGAATTTTCAACTCTAAGGAGGCTTAGATTAGATGTTGTCTTTTCTTTATTTATAGCATACGCTCCTAGTAGCTGGAGATTCCCTTTTGAAGAATAAAATCAGGACACGGAAAGATTTTCTCACCGCAGCTTTTGCACTTACTCCCATTAGTGCAAACTGCTGAACCTGCTGTGAGTTTCTTTATTCTAAATATTGATATTTGCAGACTAAAATGACAGATACTCAAATAAAAATTTAGTATCCCAATGATTTTTTTCTGGCTTTGTCATTGCCCCTCTGGAACATGGCAGAGCCACCAATATCTTTGTAGCATGCAGTGCTGTTTGGGTACTTCACTTTATATCAGAACACATAGGCTTGCATTTCAGGTGCTACTTCTTATTAATATTCTCTCAATAGCCAGTGCAGAACATAAATGGCAAAATTGAAAAAAACAGACAAAAAGCTGACACAATAAATTGAAGACAAATTTATCCTGTTAGTGTGATCTCTTCTAGGAAGCAAAAAGCACCATTTACCCTACCAACAGTCTGATATTGTTGTGTATTTTGATAAAAAATTACTGTTTATTAAATAAACAGAATCTGAACCATTTTCAGGACTCAAACATTTACATAGCAGACCTTCAGGTGCAAGCTCCATTTTGCAGCAAGATGAATTAACATGGAGACATGGCATGTGGGAAATCCCACCAAGTTATGAGATCACACCAAGTTTAGTTGGTGAAGAAATACTGAACCAAAAATAGCATTTCTTCTTTTTGCTGTCTTCCTTTTTCACCTACCGAAAGATGCTCCTTTCTTGGGATCTGCTCTGTTACCTGATTGTATTGCTGATGTTACAAAACACATGCATAAACATCCCTTTTTTTTTTAAATTGCAAGATGAAAAAGTAGTCTACCCTGAAAAAGAGGCTCAAATTCACCCTGTCATCCTATTAGCAGTAGATCCTGAGCTATCATACTTACTGTAGTAAAGAAAGTGGGGTTTTTTTTGTCAATTTGAAGTGAATGCACAAAATGAGGTGCTGTCACCAACATATTAAAGACTTTGTCTAAGAAACAGTCTAACAGTCTAACTCTCTCAGGAAGCATTCTCAACTTTGATACCGAGACCTTTAGTCAAGCAGGTTTAAGCAGATGGTGCTACCATAAAATTCTTTGCTGTCCTCTTTCCTGTATATAAAGCTTCATAAATGCAAAGTTTGAAATTTTAAATGTAAATTTGAAAATTATGATGAATCAGCATTCTGTATTTTCCTGCTTGTGGATGGGAATGTCTGAGGGTTCCTTCTCTTACTTATCTCTCCTACTCCAGAGAATTTATGGAAACTTAGATAATAAAAATGGCAGAAAATACAGACAGAAACTGAAGATCGCTTACCATTTTTTCTCAGAATTGTTGGAACTCGGCACTGGTGAGGCCGCACCTCGAATACTGTGTTCAGTTTTGGGCCCCTCACTACAAGAAGGACATGGAGGTGCTGGAGCGTGTCCAGAGGAGGGCAACGAAGCTGGTGAAGGGCCTGGAGCACAAGCCTTATGAGGAGCGGCTGAGGGAACTGGGACTGTTTAGCCTGGAGAAGAGGAGGCTGAGGGGAGACCTCATCGCGCTCTACAGCTACCTGAAAGGAGGTTGTAGCGAGGTGGGTGTTGGTCTCTTCTGCCAAGTAACTAGCGATAGGACAAGAGGAAATGGCCTCAAGTTGCACCAAGGGAGGTTTAGGTTGAACATTAGGAGAAATTTCTTTACTGAAAGAGTGGTCAGGCCTTGGAACAGGCTGCCCAGGGAAGTGGTGGAGTCACCATCCCTGGAGGTATTTAAAAGACGTGTAGATGAGGCCCTTAGGGACATGGTGTAGTGGGCATGGTGGTGTTGGGTTGACGGTTGGACACGATGATCTTAGAGGTCTTTTCCAACCTGTATGATTCTATGATTCTATGATTCTAAGACTGGATGACTGCAAATATTATAGGTTTCTCCAAAACTAAATTAATTCCTGTGCAATGAGGAATTTTGACACAATCCTGAGAAGACTAAAATGGGTCTACTGCAAGGACTCCATTTCAAACAGATAGCTTTCTCTAGGAAATAAATGTTAATGCTTTCCAGTCCCTAGTCTCAGGAACTGTATCTTTACCTACTACTTGTTACTGAGAAATATGAGTTGGAAACATGGGGAAAAAATCTTTCAGAAAAGGGCCCATCCTTCTCTATCTGCATTCTTTTCTCTCAAAAAAATATGACATACCGAAATGCACATCAACAAAAAAGACACTACACTGACAAAAATTGGAACAGAGGTGGAAGAAGATCTGACTGAAACATATTTGCATTTGAAACTCTTGGTGATAATCTAGATTTATGCATCTAAATTACAATTAAATAATGTTAAGGTTGTGAGTAACTCACAAGAGCAAAGAAATGTGCAATTAAAGAGAAAATATACCATATGTCCTTTGATATCTAGGCATATTGCAGTGCATTAAGAAAGTCATAAAAGAGACACCCTGTTGTGGTTATGTGTTCTGAGACATGTGGCACATTTCCATTGTAGCTATCTATTTCCCTGCTTGTACGCATCTGTGCCATTATTTAAATGTTGATTTTGAGTGTGAATTTCCCCTTCCATGGTAAAAAAATGGAGCTGCAGACTCTTTTTTCATTGTTTCTTTAGATCTGTTGCTATTTACGAATATGGAAGTCCAAAATTTTAAACATACAAATGAAAAATCATCACAAAGGGGAATAAATGGATTTAATCATCAGACAAAATTAGGCAAAAGAGATGGTTTTAGTTATTATGAATGAATGATCTTATGTGTGTATCTAAAAACAGTTGAATTCCAAACATTGCTCTCCCATATTTTGCATGGAAATAGGAATGTACTAAAAAGTTTCTCATATTTAATTTGGACCACTTTTGGGAAATACAGTGGGCAATTACTCCTTTCAGTTTAAAGCTCCTTACCTGTGGCATCCCACAAGCCTATTTTTCTCCTCTACTCAAAACCAACCTGAAAATTTGGGAGAATGTGATGGAACATTCAGATCTTAAAAGCAGTGTTTATGTGGCTGACATCTAACCCACACTGTCTCAACGCTATGATCACCAAGACACCCCAATGTGAAGTATTTTATAAATAGTGGTTGGGTAACCGGAGG
This sequence comes from Calonectris borealis, assembly GCF_964195595.1. Taxonomy (NCBI): domain Eukaryota; kingdom Metazoa; phylum Chordata; class Aves; order Procellariiformes; family Procellariidae; genus Calonectris; species Calonectris borealis. The sequence continues at coordinate 51,723,652 of NC_134313.1, forward strand.
ATGAGAACAAGGTAAGTCATACTTGTGGGAAAAGAAAAACATTATGTGGAGTTCCCAGTGTTTAGAGTATTTAATGAGAACATGTTTGCCCTCCAGTTGCTGAATATGCCTGTAGCCTTGGGACACTTTCAGACACCTTACCAGTTCTCCAGAGCCATGTAGCATGTACATGCTAAAGAAGTTAAGTCCTTGTGATTCTATTTGCAGCTGGCTAGGAGATGGTACCTCCTGATTACATGCTGATTTGGCCACGGCTGTCTTGCATTCTTCATTCCTACGATTTTTTGTTGTCATTCGTAGTAACTAGGAATAGTATTAATTTGAGCACAGAGCTATTACAACAGTTATCCTGTGAGTTCACTCCAAGAACATACAATAATAACCATGAATCACCATAAAGCATATCAACTTTAGAAAAAACAGGTTTCTTCAACCCTTTCTTTTTTTGCTTTAGGTTTCCTACAAGTACGATAGTGATGATGATGATAATAAAGTGTGTGGGAGACAGGAAAAAAAAACCCTGCTAGTACAAAAAATAGACCCAGATACCATGGTGATGAGTGAAATGGTTAGAAACACAAACAGCCTAATGGATTGCTGGCATCACTCCTCCTCCTTAGCATGACCTACAGTGCAAGGACTGGGCCAGAGACATTTTCTGGACAGGAGAGCAAGCCAGATTAGCATCACATCAACGCAGGGTCCTGAATAATCTGAAGAGACAGGGCAGAAGCAGCACCATTCTGGTAGCAGAGAGCATCAGGCCCAGGTGGCGAGCCCTTGGAGAGAGGGATGCTGTAGGAATGCAAGAACAGCTTGGAGCCGGCAGCCTGGGAACTGGTTGTTAAGGGAAAAAAGCAGGGGGTGATGGGCAGTCACAGTCAATCCTAGGACAGCAGAGCCAGGAAGTGCAATCTCCATGGGGCTGGGGAAAGAAGCCAGCCTAGAAACAGTCTGAGGAGAGAGCATGCCAGTTGGGAAGCAGCTGTACAGCCACAGGGTGGCCACGGATGCCACTAACAAATGTGTGCTGTAACCAAAAGGGTTAGGGCTTGAGGGAAGAGCCAGGGACTTCAGCCAGCAACAGCTGAGAAACAGAGCAAGCAATGCACCGAGTCAGGAACAAGATTCACGTTTTGTGGTGTGGTGTCACGTCACTGAGCAGTGTTCCATCAGCCACAGCAGCACACGCTTCTGTCAACCGCAAGAGCAGAGATCAGTTTAGAAAAGGCCACAGCTTGGGAAGGGGACAGTGCTGACAGCCTGCAGCGCGTCACTGAAAAGCACACAGGTTGAGTGGGGGATTTGCCTGGGAAAAAGCAGATTTAAAATGCTTTAGCTGGGGATTTTCGACTTTATGCTACCATTACTCTTTGAAACTCTCACCCTCGTGAAGAACTGTCTTAGACTTTGCGAACTTGACGTGAGCGTTTCTGGCGAAACGGAGATTCCCTCCAGCGGCCGCACTGAAAAAAATCAAGGCTGATTTTAGCACTTTCAGCGCCTATAATGTATTTAAAGTTGCAGCGGTAACTGCTTCTCCTTGATCCGTTTCGTTCTCATGACAGGGAAGCTGCGGCCGCCGAGGTCGGTACGGAAAGCCGCCCCACACCAACGAGCTGGGGGTCGCACAGCTGCTCCCCTCCAACTTTTTCTTCGTGGTTTGTTTTTCGCCCCACCTGTCAGCGCTGGCGGCAGCACAGGCGCTACCGAGCAAGCGGCACCGCAAACGGCAAAAGTGTCACGGCGGCAGCGGCACCTCCCCCGGCGGTTAGCGCCGGGCCCACGCCTGCCAACTCCCCTCACCGGCGGGCCCGACGGTGCCACGCCAGAACCGCCGCGGCCTCGCCAGGGGAGCACAGGACCATCAGCCGCCGCCGCCTCTCGGCGCTTCCCGGAGGTGGCTCGCGGCCCGCCCCGCCCCGCCCCGCCCCGCGCGGCCGCCAGAGCGGGCTGCCCGGGTGCAACCAACTGTCGCGGTGGGTAGAGGGGGGAGGAGAACACGCCGCTCGGCACAGCCGGAGCGCGTCCTTGTAACGTGCGCACCACAGCGCTCCCATCCCCCCCGCCGGCCGTACCACTTCGCTGCCTGTCCGGCGCTGAGGCGCGTTGGGCAGGAACGTACCAACGCCGCGGAGGGAAAGGGGTAGCCAAGAAGGTCGCCTGACAAGGGGAGGTCATGTTCAAACGGCGCAGCGCCGACTCTCGGTCCCGTTGTTTTGGCCGAGCGGTGCGAGCCGGCCGCGGCCTCGTCGGGGCTCCCCCTCGCAGCGGGAAAGGGGGAGGAGCAGCCGGCCCTCCTTAACCCTTCCCCGGCGGGACGGGGATGGGCCGTCCCGCTGGGCAGCCGCCCCCGCCCCCCGCGCGCAGCGTTCTTCCCGGATCGCTGCCGCCTCCCGCCGCTGCTGGTGCCGCGGGGCGCGTGAGCGGGCGGGCGGCGGGGGCGGACCCTCCTGGTAGCGGCCCGACATGTCGGTGGCGTTCGCGGCCCCGAGGCAGCGGGGGAAAGGCGAGATCACGCCGGCCGCCATCCAGAAGGTGAGGGCGAGAGGAGAGGAGAGGAGGGGCCGGCCCCGGGGGCTGCAGCTGCTTCCTGCCGCCGGGCCGCACGGGGAAGGGACTGGCGGCGCCCCGGAGCGCCAAGGCCCCGGCCGGGGCAGCGACCGGGCCGCGCTCGCTGCGTTCGGGGCACGGCCCGGCGGGGGCCGTCGGCAAGGCGCTGCCTCTCTGCATTTCGGCACTTGTTGGGGGGTCCCGGGGCCCGAGGGAGGCGCCGAGCGGGCGGGCCGCGCCGGCTGCCGCGGGGCGGGGCGCGGAGGCCGCGCGGGGGTGGGGGTGGGGGGGCGGCCGGTGGCCCTGGGGCCCCACCCGGGGCCGTGGGCGTGAACTAATCCGTAGGGACTCGGCCTGGCACGGTGGGGAGACAGAGGGGTCCAGTAACTCCCTCCTGCGAGGGGTGCCTGTGGGTCGGGCTTCAGTCGGGTTGTTACTAAAGCCTGCCTAACTTTGGGCTCTGCCTCTGCGGGGTAAGCGGCGACTGCAGCTCCCAAACTTGGTCGGCCTAGTAGGAAGGCTGCCTCCCATAAACTTCAAGTGTTATTAAAGAAGAACATTATGGTCAGAGCCAATGACAGCGACTCCGGACGACTCCATTTAAGCTTTTGTGGGAGGAAGCAAGTTAACTCGCTAAAGCAATCAAAGAAAAGCATATATAGGATTTGTAATAATCCACGATGTTTTGTGGCAGAAGCAAAGGAGCATGTTCAAGTTCACTGGTAATTTGGTGGTATTTAGAAACTTAACCGAAGACTCGCACTGTTATCAGTGTAAATAACCATGAGTCAAACAGATTTCAGATTACTACGAGCTGCTTGTGTCAGAGCCTTTCGGGTAGATATAGCTAACTTACGCTTAACTATAGCTAACCTGTAGCTTTACTATGACTTAGTAAAGAATGAGGGTGTCAACAAGGCAGGTGTTGCAGGGATTAGGACCTCAAAGAAGGCCCCAGAGTTACAGTGGAGATCTCCAGGGTAGTGTAGTAGAGGTCAGTGCTTGAGAAGAGTAGATAAAAAATACATACCCACTGGGTGGAAAGCTGCCTAGAGGTAGTCAGTAGAGACTTCAGGTCGCTGGGTTGCATATGGAGAATGCAGACAATTAAGGTTTTCTTGTGCTGTAGTCAAACCATTAATTTGATGGTGGTGTGCTGGCCAAAGTCTAGTATAGTTAAAGCTGAAGAATCTTTGTAATGTACATAAGCTGTCAGAAGCCCTGGAGGTGTCTTCATCCAGCTGGAAACTAAATTCTCTTTTGATGGTAGGTGTTTATAACTCTTTCAAAGAACTATTTTAGTTTTCTATCAGCAACTGCTCAATCAAACTTGGATAAAACAGTGCTGGCAGCTAGGATGCCGTTGTATTCCTTCTTGTTTGCTTTCCTCTTGGCCCTAGCATTCCTTCCCCCACCATCCCTTCAGGAGGTCAGCTTACATGGTAACAGTGAAGAATGCAACCATCTAACTGACCATCTCAAGGTCTACGTGTCTGCTAAGCTTTAAGTGTCTGCTGCCTTCCTCTGGAAAGTGGGAGACATTCTGAGGAGAGCCTTCATTCAAGGCTTGCTTTTTAAGTGCTCTATTAGACTTTGGTATCAAAGGTATTGGCTCCCTTTTCCTTATTTTTTCTGGTGAAAATGGCCACTGTGTTTCTTACAAAACTTGATGTTAGTACATGTGAAAAGTGTCTGTGTAGCAATGTGTTTGCGATCATCTTCAGTAAGCGCAGCTACAGTTCTGCCTAGTTTCTGAGGCTCAGACAGTAACTCAAAATACTGCAGTTCTGTCTATGTTTACTGCTTAATGACAGTGTTTCCAGATCCAGCAGTTTTAGGCAAAATAATTGCTCAGTGATCATTCTAGTCAGTTCTGGTGAATTACTGGTTTGAATTTAGGAAGACTTGGCTGGTTGGCTCATTCTTACATGGATATAAGTCCTGACTGGACTGCATGAGGTTTCTGACTCTGTACCCTTTTCATAGTAGAGATGGATTAGTTGGAAGGAAAAACAGTGTCAGTACTGATTTCTTTTTTTTTGTTTTCCTCCTGTAGAATTTTTTTAAGTTGGATTCCTAGGGAAATAAAGGTGGTGTAATAACACTGTTTGTGCTTTCCTTGTAAAAGCATGAGCCTTTTGGCTAGCCTCAGCCATGTCTGGAACATGGAAAGAGTCTTGCAGATGGTTAAGATCCTATTAGTTTTGTGAAATTCAGCAGCTGGGTAGAGTAAAGGGTTCTAAACTAGCTTTCACTGAGAGAAAGCAAAGGGTGATTTCAATGGAGAATTTTCCATTTGGCAGTAAACTTTCCGTTTAGTTCACTTGACTTGGGTAACTTGGCTGGTAGCTCAGATTAGCCATGGTTCTTCTGACTCTTGTACGATCAGAGCGCGGGAGAGTGGTTAAAAAGGCATGAGTGTGGGCATGTGCAGTTCTAGGAAACCAGACTTCGTTTTTTTCCTGTTTATGGAGTTTGGAACACCTTGAATTCACGAGCTTTTTGTAGAAAGCCATGAGATCTGCAATTTCCCATGATTTTAGGACTACTTTTTTTTCTGTCAAAAAATTAATTCACATATGTTCATATTCCTGGACTCTTCTGAAGTATAATAGATCTATTGTGCCCATTATACAGAATATTTATAAAGTACAGTTTAATTAGAGATTCTTCATGTAAATATGGCCTAGCTTTCCAGTGCATTTCCTTGAGACAAACCTGTCTAGTAAGCTCAGTTTCTATCAATAACAATTTCAATCCATTTATTATTAATTTTATGAACAGTTGCAGGCTTTAGAAGGAGAAGGGAAACTTGGGGCATAAATTTTTAAGTAAATTTCTTGGTAGACATCAAACGAAGAAGTGCAAAACTTTGAAAACTTCATAAGAACTTGGTGCAGAATGAGCATAGGTATTTGAATGGGAAGCTTCACAAATGTAGCTATAATAGATATGAAACCCTTAAACTGAAAGCTGTAAAACTAATTGGAGAGGGAAAATGGGAGCAAAAGTGTGTTCCATAAATAATTGGTTAAAGTAGAACTTTCTGGAATACTACTTTTTTGTTGTTGTTTTTAAAAACTCTGGGAAGAGGAGCAAGACTCAAACTTATCTTCAGTTTCTTTCCACAAAGACATGAAATTTACTCCAAACTTCTTCTTTATTATTTCAGATGTTGGATGAAAATAACCATCTTATTCAGTGTATAATGGACTATCAGAACAAAGGAAAGACGTCTGAATGCTCTCAGTAAGACATTAATCCAAATCTACTGTGGAGTGGGTGAATTTCTATTTAGATCACCATTCTTGATTTGTTTATCTCACCTTGTAGGAGAACTGTGCTGTGAAGAACAGAAAAGTATTGCTACAGATACTACACTTACAATTTATGGTTATTTTATTTGCCATATGACTATCACTGCTGTCACTGAAATGTTGCAACTTGCCTACTGCAAGTTGATGTCATGGTGATGACGCTCATAAAAATGGGAACTGTATAACCAAGACCTTTTTTCTCTGCATCATAATTATACTTCGGGAAAGAGGTAGTTTTCTTCTCAAACCTTTCAAAATCATGTAGGAATGGACCTTTCTTCTTCCTGATGGCATGTTTGAAAACTACCCGCTTACCATTTGCCCAAGAACAAACAAGCTTGTCTTAAAAGTTTGGCTTGCCAGAATATCCTTTGCCAGAATATCCACAGATTTGCTGTCTAGTGGAGTCTCTGGAGAGTGATCTAAGAGAACTGTGGAAGAAGTGATTTATTAAGGAATATTATTTTCCCATTACTCTTTTCTGGCATGGGATAATCATGGCACCCTTGTAATTGGACAAATATGAAGTCCCATGACAGACGGGGTGTCACAGTATGGCTTGTGTCCCTTGCTAAGAGAACTGATAGTCTGGGAGTAGGAGGGGGTCATAAATAGTAGGTATTTTTGCTTTTATTGTAGCACAGTTGTTATATTGAGCTGTTTGCAAGCCTGCAGTTATGTATTCTTAATCGGTTCCTGCTTTCAAGATTATTTTTGTGACTGTGGGCTGGATGTTGAGACTCTGGAATGTGGTTCTGTAGCAGAAAAATCATTCCATAGCAAACTTCCAAAGCTCAGGGTCCTGATGAAATGCTTGCAGTGTTCTTCATCACGATTCATGTAAATCTATGGTATCTTGTATCTGGGAACATAATAGAAGGAGCTCTCTTTCCCTAGTGTTTGTGATGGAAATTACACCAAACAGCCACACACACACTGTATATGTCTCCTGGTGACTTAGTTCAGGGCAGGAAGTGAAATAGGTGAGAACAATGTCACCCAGCTTTAGATTTTTTTCATAGCAAGACAGAAGTTGTGGAGAAGATATAGGCACAGATTTGATGGAGGCACTGGGAAAGATTGGGTGATAGGTAAGTGTGAGGGAAAAGGGTTAGGATTCCTAATAATGGTCCTTTTGTAAGTCTCTTGAATCTTGTTTTACATAGGTAACTTTCTTTACATGTGTAGAATTAAAGTAAATTCTGATGTTACTGTATTTGTGACTTAAGATCTGTTTTGTTTTTATTTTGATAGATACCAGCAGATGCTGCATACAAACTTGGTTTACCTAGCCACGATAGCTGACTCCAACCAGAACATGCAGTCTCTACTACCAGCAGTAAGTACAAAACAGTGTAAAAGTAGGGAATAGATTTCATTTGTGTTCCTGGAGGAAAAAAAATCAAAACCAAACAAAAGTGTTTGAGGTAATGACCAAACATGTAGCCTCTGATTTACTGTACAGTGACTACATGATGCAGTGTCTCTTCATGCTATATTTGGAGTAATCTCACTGCTTAGGTCTTGCTCAAAATCTGACTTGTTTAACTGAAGACTGTAATTCTGTATTAAACACACAGGGCACAGATTATCTGGCCTGCCTCATAGATAGTCTTAGATTCCGCCCCCCCCCTCCCCCCCCCCCCCCAACTGAGAACTCTAGTAGTATGGCTCTTAGTCAGCTCCTACAGCAGTACTCTGTTTTTCCTCTTACATTAGGGAAGGGGGGGGGGGGATTTTTTTTTTTTTTCTCCACTGGAATATCATCCATTCTTTTGCCTCAGCGGAATGAGGTTGGGTAAATCTTTGTCTGCTTTTCTGTACTCTAGGTGAATCTCTTAAATTCTTTGCCTCTCTCCTGTATCAGAAAGCAACCTTTTTTTAAGATGGGTTAATGATAATATGCAAGAAACAAGGTCGCACAGGCTTAACTTGAAACACTGCATTGCTTTACAAATGAAGCATTTCTTGGATAATACTTGCATCTTTTTTTTTTAATCTGGAGTTTTCTGAATCTGTATTCCTGAACTCTTTATTTTATAAGATACCTCAAATTTTTCCCCCTTTCCATTGTTTATAGAGCAGTAAGGAAAGATACAACAAACATTAAAATAGCTTGCGATCTGTTTGCTTTTGCGTTAATCGGAAAGCTTGGGGAGTTCATTGTGAGTAACACAAGGAAGTTCTTTGTTTTTTGGTAATAAGACTTTTCTGGAATTAATGTAGTCTTGATTCATTTCTGTAATATGAAGCTAAAAAGAATGTCTATAAAACAGCCATTCCTAGATACTAGTTTTCATCAACTGAAATTGAATTACTTTTTCTTTGGTCTCTGGAGAAGTGTTCTCCAATCATTGCTACTAGCAAAGCATCCTTTCAAGTTGGTACCTAGAGGACTATAGAAACAGTGCTTCATTATGTCCAACCTGTTGTGCCTGTAGAGGCTTCTCTTTTTATAAATCCGTGCTTGTAGCTGAGGGGGAGGGAAAGAAACCTTTAAGAGGGCTGTGTGTATTACTCAACTAATATGTATTTGGAGGCTTAATTCATATCCAGGTTCTGATGACAACTGGAAATGAATTTGACCTTGTCCTAGTCCCTGGTGAACAGCCCTGTTCTTAAAGTTGAATGTGATGACATTCTCTTCTTGAAAGAAAATGAAGTTAGGGCCAGGAAAGATTTTCACACGTGAGGACTGAAGTACATTTCTGATCTTGAATGTAAGGAATATTCCACAGTTGTGAGAAAATAGCGTAGTGTGGTTTTGGTTGGGGGGGGGGGGGGGGCGTCTTTGGACAACTGGGGGGGGAATAAAAAGGTAGCCTCTTGTTTTTCTTTCAAACTAAAATACAAAATGAAATGTAGATGTTCAACCTTACTGAAGTATAGACACTCTGACCTACCAAGTCAGATCTTCGAAGATTTGCCTGAAATACGGTAACATAATCAGATAAAATGACTTTTTGTTGGGGTTTTTAGAAAAATATTCTTTAAATTCTTTCTGTCTTCCCAACAAATTCTAGCCAGGAGAATTTGGGAACATGTGAGCTACTGCTTTTTTCAATGCAAGATAAACTGCTTCAGACTCTTTTCCTTTATTGGCTTTCCATTTAAGAACTGATGAGGCTCAAGTTGACTTGGAAGTATTATGTTTCTGTTCACCATGCTTCTGTGTCAGCTGTTGAAAGTCTTACTAAATTCAAGGGTTGTGGGTGGCAACAGTTAAATATGGAGCAAAATACAGTGTGTGTAAACATCTACTATTTTTAATAGTAAAATACATCAACTTTATGGTACTACCACTGCAGTAGTTTCCCACATAACTTAGGAGGGCTTGAGTCTGGATAGCTTCTGAAGTTGGATCGTATCTATCTATTCAGATCTGGAAGATTGTTCCCCTAGTAAACTATACTGTCTTTTTTGTTTAAATTTTGTCTTGTTTTTGTTTTAGTCTGGTAAATACACTATCAAGAAATTTAACTATTATATAACAACTTAACTATTACTCTTTATAAAATGCTTTATGTGATAAAATGAGGTTGAAAAGAGAATACTGATGTTAAATAGCATTCACACTGAACAAAAGAGCTAAATGATCAGGTTCACCGAAGTTTTTAATATAAGCTAAAATGACTTGAACCTGATGATAAGTTCGTTGTATCATCTCACAATACTCCTTAGACTTAATGCTTCATCCTGTTGGGAAAAATGCTTGTAGTCAGCTTCTGTGTGTTCGTCCACATCTTTTAGAATGTGCTATTCTAATCAAATGACTGTACATCATTTCTGAAAGTGTGGTATTGCCTGCAGAGAACAAGATAAATCTTACACTGAACAAAAGTATAGTGAACCAACTGTGTTGTGCAGAGAAATGCTTCTATAAAGGGGGCCTGGAAGTGAGGCAAAGGTGAAGCAGGTGAAGCTAGTGTTGCAGGGTGTGGTTGAAGGGAACTGGAAAAACTTTGACACTCCAGTGTCATAACAAGGCTCCTGTTGTCTTTGTATGCATGATAAATTTAGAGTATTAAATTATGACTTCTGGGCTAAGAGACCTTCCTTCACAACAGAAGACAAAAGAAGTGTGAGGTTAATCTCCTTGAGTCAACCAGTCTTTTCTCAGCCATGTGAACAGCAGCATTATTAAGGGCAGGGCTATTTTGGAGTGTCTTCCCAGCTGGATGAGAGTGGTGGTTAAGTCCACGTGTGAAATTGATGCAACTTTTTGCTGCCTCTTTCCGAATTATGGCAAGTATTCTCTTTCTTGGACAGCAGTCAAAAGTCTACTTATCACCACCATATAGAATAAGCTACCTTCCCAAAAAGGGCTTGTATGGTGCGGAACACAACACTGTTGCATTCTTTTGGTTTTCATTGGTGCTACTTTTGAGTGAGGCAACAGCAAAGTATTAGTCTCCTTGAATTGTAGAGAGCAAAGATGCAATTAAAGTTTGTTACTGGGACTTCCAAGAGAACCTCCGAAAAGTAGTAGTGAAGTATTGGGTGCGTGTGTTTCTAAACACATTAAATCTCAAACTGCAGAACAGGCATCTTATCCTCCCTGACCTTTATTTATTTTTTGTTTTCTTGAGAGAGAGTGTTTTAGTGGCATTAAAAAGTCATTGCAAACTATTGAATTTAAAAAACCCTGACTTTTGCACTTGGACTTTTTCCCTCCCCCATATGTCTTCATTTTGCCAAATATTTATAAGAAAACAACCCATGACCATCGCTTTATTGGGAAAAGTAGAGGGAAACTCTTATCCTGCACTTCAGCCTTTTCATTTTGGCATTAGTTTTATAACAGGCAAATATTGAGGTCTGCAGGAATTATTTGATTTGGAACATTTGTTTTAGGTTTTTTTAAACACAGAAAAAGTATTTGGGTTTTTTTTTCTCAGTTTTTCTTACATAATGCAACTTGCCTTCTGTCAGCATGCAGAGAGCACTTTATTTCAGTGTGTATTTCAAGAAGGTGATGAAAATAAATGCTTTTGATTATTGCTCACTTCTATAATGTGCCAGTTTCTTCCAATAGCAAGCTAAACTCTCTCTGTGAAGTGACTTCCAAGAAAACTCATTGTGTCTGAGTTGTAGAAAAATATGCACATCACATTAAATTGTTTTTCTAAATTTCATAATATTGGAAAGGTTATTAATAAAAAAGTGACTTTTTCTCTTGCTTGAGATACTTCTCTCAAAACTAATGCTTTCTGTAGGATTTGGAAAATCCTTTAATGTATGCTGTTCCCAAACTTGCCACACAGATTAGGGGGGAGTCCATGCCATTTTAGTTACAAAACACTTCTATCTAAAATGGTGATTGCTTTTTATAAATACCCAGCTTCAACAAATACTGAAATGCTGGTTACTTCCAAAGAAACTGCTTCAAGAGGTAAAACCATTAAACATCATTACTAGCACCTGACTAAAACTTTTCTTCAAGTTCCGTATTGGAAGATGGGGTGTTTTGTTTTGGTATGGTTTTTTTTAAAGCTGCAGAGTTCAGGTGGCTAAATAGGAGTCTTCAATGTAAGAACAGTTTTACTCAATCAGTGGAAAGTGTCATATGATCTTAAATACACTTTAATATTTTTCAAAGGGGTAATATTCAATCTATGGTTTTAATGTACTTATGATGTAATTAGTTTGTGGAAACAATTCAGAGTCTTAGGAACTGAACACTGCACTATGCTTTTTAAGTAGCCTTCATTTTGAACATAAAAGTTGTCTAAAAATATATGTTAATTGAATTATCTTGATACACTTTTTCTTGAAAAAGAAAGATGGCATCCAGAAAAGAAAAATATGGCTCAGTTTTAATAGCTTAAATAAACTTTGCAAATAAAACTCCTGTTAGGGAAGATGAGAGGAATCCTAAATTAATAAAATTTTTGTTCAGTTATGTACCAAATGCCTGTGAGAGTCTGCTATCTGTGGTAGTATAGCAGAAAGTCTGTTTGTGGTATCTGCTTTCCTGCTGATCACAACTGGTATCAGTCTTTAAACCGCTGGCTTAATTCTGTGTATATTGAATGTTAGTGTGTTGATTAATTGGTTTTAAAGCAGATACACAAAGCAGTATGGTATATTATTCTGCATTAGCCTTTCAGAACACAAGTCCATGCCAAATTCAAGTTCAACTATTTGTAAACTGAATTCATAGAGAACAGAGCAAAAGAAAGGTTGAATGTTTCCTGTCAAAAGGCAAGTGAGCTATTAGTCAGAAGTGGAGCTTGGATTTTGAAGAATAATTGCTCTGATTAAATGATTGTCAAACAGTTTTCAAAAATCATAATAATTTCTAAAGACTTTTTAAAAGAGAAACGTTAGGTAGCAGATTTTTTGAGAAAGGGAGGAAAGATGTTGCATTCATATTATGCGAGTACACTCCAAGGAACTTTCCTGCAGCTCTTCAAACAAGAGACAAGTAGAGCCACTGTGGTTGGGATGGGTAAAAGAAATTAAGCTTCACGTTCCTTTACTGTTATTAGAAACTATCAAGCTAGTGCAAATCCATAATTGATAAAAGCTAATCTGTTTGTGCTTGCATCCTCCCTGAAGAACACAATTTCTTAAATTATTCCTTCCTTCAACTCTTCGTACTCTGCCTTTTTACTTGCTATGTTGATTTTGCATAGCAAAAAATACTTCCTGTGTTTTGTGAGCAAGAAACACATGGGGTAAGCCTCCTTTGGTAATAGTCTCTAGCTCCCAGTTAATTAGGCTTTGTCACTAAAGAATGGGAAATGTGGGACATCTAGGTTCATGTTGTAGTGCCACATTACTCTAAGAATTCAGTGTTACCACTGTGTTAGTGATCTCGGATACTCACTTTGAACAAAATGGTAAATAAGACTTTTCCTGAAGTTGTACAGTATTACTGGTCTGTTAGAGATGAGATGTAATTCTTTATTGCTGTCAGTAGCCTAATTCTTAGGTATGACTGCAATAACCAGTCATAAAAGCAATGCGTTATGATCTAGCTGGACAAGTGCTTACAGAGAAGTCTAGTGTGTCTGTATCACTTAATTGTTTTTGCTCCAAGGCCAGCACGTGATCATCTGTATCAATTTTCTTTCTTTGAGGCTTTGCATGCTGTTTGACCTCTGACCCCTCAGTGAACACTCTGATTGCCTACATGTTCATTGTATGTAAAAATGTGGTTATGGGATATTGACCAAAAGAGAACTAGTTTTACAAATAGCTACTCAGATATTTTTTTTTTTTTGGGTGGTGCATGGAAGAACACATCCATCGCTTTTACCAGGAAACTGAAAAACAACTCATTATGGGAAGGAAATCTTCTAAAATTGTCAATAGTACAAGCTTTTTAGAAGACTTAAAGGCAAAACAACCAAATTTGCTATGGTTGAAGTTTTGTGGGTTGTTTCTCCCGTAGCCTGTTTGTTGAATCTTTGTAACAACACCAGCCCTTGTGTTGATACACATCTTTTGGGGCTGATAATGTTATCCGGCTTTAGCAAAAGAGAATTGGGTATGCTGCATTTTTAAAAGAATTTTCAGATTGTGGATCCTCAGTTTATCCACATATGCCATGGTCTTATAATAAAAATTGCTTTTCCAGATTGTTCGTTTTGCTCCAGAGAGGCTTTTAAATGTTGGAAAAAAGTTTAGCTGTTGTTTGACAAGATTTCCTTTCAATAGTCATGGTTATGCTGACACAACCAGAGCTGTACTCTCATCTTCTGCCTTGTGATGTTTTAAAGTTGTCGTATGATGAATCAATCTGGAGAAACAGTCCAGATTAATTAGGTGGAAAGGGGGATATTTTCATTCTGGATTAATTCAGATTAACCACAGGGCTATGTAAATGGCTGTGTTGGCACAACTGAAAGGGTAGTATTGGGAAACAGAGAGCAGCTGGAGGGAGCTCTTAAGCCAGAAATTCTACAAAAAAAAATCAGAATATGGGAATTTAAGTTGTTAGCATGTTAGGAGTGAATTCATAGACCACTAGTGTGCTCCACTTTAAATAAGAGGATCACTCTAACTTCTGTAAGCTACTTTGCATGTATTGCTAATCAGGTGTGTCCACATGGGGAGCTAGTGCACTGTACACAAAAAAACTACTTATAGTGCCTGCTAACTTCTGTGGCTGATTTAGAAATCAGTGAAAATAGCAGCCAATTTGAATTAGGAGTATGCTTAAAGTGTAATTCTTTCATGCTTGAAGATGTGATTTGCCTCTCTTCTGTACAGTATCTGCACAATAAATACCTGTTTGAACTGTAGGCAGTCTGCTGAGAGCTGTACCAGGCAGTCTGGTAACATAGATGCCGAGTCCTTTAGCCCGTATGGTTTTGCTGTTTCCTCAGTGAAATGCTCTGAGGGTTCTGCAGGATTCTTTCTGCTTTAATTGAGTTTACATAAGGCCTTCTAGCTGGAATAGAGGTGGAATTTTTCTCTTAGGTTACTAAATGCAAGCAAAACCTGTAAATATTGGACCAGACATTAAACCATCTTAAAAGCCAAAGAGGCAGGAGGTAAACAGCTCCTGCTTTTGAGGACAGATATGAACTGCATTTTATGTGGGAATTATAGAGTACCTCTGAAGTTGTCCAGTTTCTGTAGCTTAATGTTCCCCAAGTCAATGTCCACAGTTAACTTATTCCTAGTCACTTAAAATAAAACCATCTGAATTTGTACCAGATTATTTAACTTTTGATTTAAATGATTTCTAGTTATGTCAAGAATTAAGAATTTTGCGTGATTAATTTTTGAGTACGAGAAGAGCTATTGCTATGTGAACATTAAGTATTTTAGGGTTAAATTTTCTGGTTGTTAAAATGATGCTAAAGAATATTTGTACAGTGAAATATTTTTATGTAGTGATCTATGCAATTTGAAACAACTGAAGATTCCAATTTCCTCTTTAAACAAAGTGTTTAAGTATTACATTATGTACTCTTCTAACATTTTGTTCAAATATTAAGTTAGAGTTTTGAAGATGTAAATCAAGATTTAGAAACTGGTTGTCATTCTAAATTTAGAATTCCTTACTGCTAGTGTCACAACTGGTACTCCAACACCGAAAGCACAAATTACATTTGTAATCAACTTAACTATTTAGACATGATTGTAAGATTTTTTTAAATAGAAATCCTCCCTACCCCCAAATATTACACTTGCTGAGAATTGATATAGTTTCTTTATTTTTTTCGTTTAAGATACTCTCAGTACTAGAATACCCTGCACCTTGCAGAAGGAGAGTCGTAACCCAATTAAATAAGTCTCGCCTCTTTCAAATCTCAAAAATGTATTCCTTTATGATCTTATTTCCCAGTCTGACACCTCAGTAAGTACTCTGCAGGTGCCATCACCACCTATCAACAGAGTTCTGTTCTCTGAGACTGGGACAGGTGCTGTGATATTAGCAATGTGATATTAGCAGGGCAGTGTACCTCCTGGGATGGGATATTTTGCTTTGCAGAAAATGGTATTTGAGAACTGAAAACAAAGATGATTGATTAAATCCTGAGTTAGGGTTTCTCTTAGAAAGATCGGAAGGCTTTTACATTTGTGTTCCATGTAGCTTTTAATTGTTATTCTGGGAGAATTTCAAGAAAATTGTATTTTTGATAGTGTACTTTAAATATCTATTGCTATTTGTAGTGATTAGCAATACTGTGTTTTAGTGTGCTTAACAGTATTTCCTGTCTTTTACATTTTATTGATGACTGAGTTGGTATTCCACCTCAGTTTTTATAACAATAAATGTTCCATAAACAAATCTTTCAACCTGCTATTGACAGTAAGAAAAATCTGATAATACAAAGTAGGGCAGAGAAGAGATGATAGATGAAGTTCCAGGTGTACAATTCCACCATGGCAGCTTTTATTGTATCCTGTCTTGCATTTGATCTAATTTATTATTTAAAAGAAAATACTCTAACAAAAAAATGCAGTTTGGCTGTTGTTTTAAGTGTATGCTTTCAAATAACTTTTGGGTTTAATAGGATTTTTTTTGTTGAAAGTTGTCAATTAAAATTTAATGTTTTTTTCCCATGTGTCTTTGTTACAAATGCAGGTTGGTTTCAGTCTTTTTCCAGTTCAGATTTCCAGAGTTGGACAAAATAGCTTACAAATTTTTTTTTTCATGCTCTGACAAATCTTAAATGCTCATAGCGGCTATAAATTGTGATCTGTGCGTTTGGGGAAGTGAACCAATAATTATTGTTTAGCAAGTGGAAGCTATGTCTAACATCTTACTTCTAATTCTTTAATTTACTTTTTACTAGTAAAAATTTAACATTTTCTACTTCATAATTGGAATAAAATCAGCAGTGATTTTGATTTCCATTCCTTTCTGTCACTCATCCAGCAGAAGGAGGGGAGTACCCTTTCCTTTGTTTCTGTTAACCTAACTACATTTGGATGTCATTTCACCCTTCACATCTAGACTGAATGGGTAGGGTTCATGTTGGGTAACTTTCCTTTCACAAAGGGTGGGGAGTTTCTTTTTCTTTTTTCTTTTCTTAGTATTTGGCTTTTGAATACTGTGTCATCATTTTGTATTTTAAAAGGTCTTTATCATGCCTAGTGCATATTACTGGGGATAGTCAATTTCCTTAACTTCTGTAAAGAACAAAAAAGGTTAAATGACCCAGGGTTTTGGGGGGGGGGGGTGGGTTGTTTGGTTTTTGCCTTTTTTTTTTTTTTTTTTTAACTAAAGATGATTTAAAAGAAGTTTACCACCTATAAAAGCCTGGATCAAGTCTGATAGAAATAGGGAAGTTGCCATTTTAAAACAATTTTTTCTTGTTTTCTTTGCCTGCGGCCAGTAGAAAAATACTCTGGAGGAATTTCACTGGGGAATAATTATATCTGCAGGAGACATTACTTTTTAATTACTATCAGGTAGCGATTGGTTTACGACCCTGACATGAAGGCTTGTAACACACTTCTAAAACATCCTACATAATATTAACTGTTTTGATTGCGTATATGTATGTGTAATTATCTCTGAATCTTACTTAAACTTTGTTCTAGTGTCTTGTGTCGATGAATTCCTCAGGTTTATGTGATTTATGTGGTGTCTTGTATGTTTAATGTTATTCCTCAATTTACTGACCATTCTCCTGGGGTTTTCTTTGTTGAAGCATAAATTGGATGATCTATTTTTTGTATGCATCATACATTAAATTGTATTTCTGTCATATCCTCTTATGTACGTTTCCTTTTGACGTTTAAAAAAAACAACAAACAAAAAAAAACCAAAAAACCCCCAACAAACAAACACACAACAAACAAACAAACAAAAAACCAAACACTCCCTGCCCCAAAAACAATAACAATAACAAAAAAACCCCACTGTCCTTTTTGACTTGTTTCAGGTGAAAGACATTCAAAGTCTATAATCACTGGTTGCATGTCTTTGGAATCCTTCTGCTTTTACAGTATCTTTTTGTGATTGCTTTCCTCAAATCGAGCATGCATCATGATCAAAAATACCATTGCATTTTTTTTCTTGCATATTGGACCTCACTTTTGATATATCAAGTACTGCAGATAATCAGAAAGAGAACACAGGTATTTTGAATAGTTTTTATGGATTTTTTTTTTTTAGTTATTTTTTCCCACCAAACTGTCTGGGTAGTGGTCAAGTCTTTTTTTTTTTTTCTGGATTAGTTGCAGTTCTGAAGAAAGAGTAGTTCAAAATTAAATGTAATTGCCGTATATTTATCCATGTTGAATTTCACCTGGCACCATTCTGCTTATTCTTTCTTCCACAGTTTTCAGTAATTAATGTTGCAACATCTTCAAATGTTGACATTTACTAAGAAATATTTTCAGGGGACCTCTATATGTTCCTTTATTTGAACTTCATGTAAGGTTATTGCTTATTTCTTCTTTTTGGGCAGTTTCTGATCAATGGAAGTGTGTATCCCTGGACAACATATTTTTCCAAATGGCTTTGTCAAAAAACTTCTATTAAGAAGTTTTTGTTAAATATGCAGCTAAGTGGTTTAATTTATATATTTGAAAATTTCTAATAGATTAGAAAAATATGACTTCCCTATATTGACACTTTACTAACTCATGTTTATTTTTATTATCCTTGGAGTTTTATAATACTCTAATTATTTTCATCAATTTACTTGTAGCTTGGGGAACAAGGCTCACAGATTTATGATTCCTAGAATTGGTCCTACTACTTTTTTATAAAAAGAGGCACAGTGTTCGCCTACCTTCTAATCATCTTACGGGGTAGTTTATTTTAATGAAAGATTGAATTTTTTAGCAGGTTGGACCTTTTTCTTGCATTATTTTCAAGAATCTGAAATGGGTTCACACAGGTCTTTCGGCTGTTTTCATATCCAGAAGCTCCTCTTGCTAAATTATTTTCTGGTAGTACCTGTTTGGGTGTTCTTAATTACTCCTTCAGTTCTCTCAATTCCCTGTGGTTTGTGAAGTCTCTTGCAGGTTTTTGTATCTAATGGGATTTTTAAAATCCTTAATACTTTTTTTTCCTGTCCTTGAATATTTGCGCTCTCAACGCTGTTTTTTGATTGCTGCAGTGTTTGTCTTAATGTTAAACAACAGTTATTTTGAACACTTTCAGAATAAATTTCAGAGTTGGGATATATAGCTTTGTCTCAAATAACCTTTGGAGAGGTTTTTTGTCCATCTTCCCATGCATAAGGGCATGCCCGTGTTTGTGCAGTAACACCTGCAGGATAGCTTAAAACCTAGGTATGATCTAATATTTTTTAGTACTTTATAGTATTTTTCATTATCAGCATGTTGTGTGAACATTGGGTTTACTAATGATTTATATGTGGAATCTAAGAAGTTCATTTTAATTCTGAAAACATTTCAACTTGGATGGTTTTTGGCTTTGCTCTGTTTGCTGACATGTTACGCTCTGAGCTCTAGCTGTTCATGTGGAGGTAACAAGTGTGTTGTTTTGCTGGTATTCCAAAAAATACTTTCTAAATGAAAATTAAAAATAGTCGCTTTGTTTTCTTTTTTGTTTGTTTCTCTGTATATCAGTTTTAGATAATTTCTGTTAGATACAAAGGTAGGATGATAGTGAGCTTCTGAAGGTGAAGGAAAGGAAGACTTAGCTGAAGTGGCCTTGCTTTGGTTGCTCACTAATGGAGGAAGATCAAGCAGCATTCCACTCACACTGTTCAGAGAGAAGAGCTGCCTCTCACTCTTACCTTTTCCACCTTCTGCTACTTCTGTTTATAGGATGAGGAATAAACTTGCTTATAAAAGGTCATTCTCTTCATCACGGAGGAATGAAAGGAAGAGAAGTCATCTACTTGCTTGCGTTTTCCTTCATCTCCTTCCTTGCTCCTGCTGAAAAAGACTTTTCACTAATTTCTTGAGGAATTTTTTAAAATATTGCAGGGAAAATAATACATGCTCAATGTATTTAAAGAAATGTTGAGAAAATAAATTAGTATTGTTCCCCCTCTTGCCCCGGCAAGCGAATACTTGTGTGTCTGTACTGCTCTGATGTTGCCTTCTCCAAGGCCAGGAAGGGGTCCCACCTTACGCTCATTTGGAAGGAGTTACTCTTTTCTACTGTATTATGTCTTGTCTTTGTGAACCTCCTGATGGGTAGGTGTAGGTATAAAGGGGGCCTGGGCTAGGGGGAACTTAGGGATCACCCCCTTGGTTGTTTCTATGAAGAGAAATGTTGAAAAACACACAGAGGGTTGTCTCATGGGAAGGGTTTTGCATGAATAGTTATGACCTTTTAGAGAGAGTCCTCAAAAGCCAGAGACCGAGGCGTTCACTCTCACAGAGATGATTTTTATTCCTCTGAAAGCATTTGCCTAAGGTATGAGAGGAGGATGGTACAGTCTCGCAGGTGCTTTTAATAGGAAAACGAAGCTGGCTACTAGCAATTTCTGCGCCTCCTTACATTGCCGTGAGTAGAACCTAATAGTAAATTCCCCCTTGTATTCGCTGTTTTTCTTGCTCTCCCTCTTTGAACTCTCAAGGTTATTCAGTTATTTTCCTCACAATTTCATTAGGAAATTTGCCAAAAACATCCTTTCTAGGCAGCTGTCTCTGGACCTTTGGAGGCCAGCACTAATGTGCTTCCAGTCTGTAGGGGGTGTTTGGCACGAAATTATGAACTAGGCCTTCAGCGCTTCGGGGGAGAGAAGGGAAGAGATCGCAAACATTTTACCACACCCAGGTGCAAATTTTTGCTAGTCTATGAGCATTCAGAGGCTTTCATCTCTTGTTGTACCTGTTTTGTCCTGGTGCAAGGTCTGTTAACAGCAACAAACTGTTGATGTGAGAGAATTATAATGGAAGAGTTATTTTTCTGTTCACCAAATGTTGCTTTGAAGGAAAGCTTGGGGGGGGGGGGGGGAGTGAGTCCACCAATCTTAAACTGTTCAGATGTAATTTTTTAATGAGGCATTGATTTGTATTTTTTTATTTTAAAGCGGTGCTTGAAGGTGCTGTAGTGTTGTCTGCATGTAATCCTTCATGTAAAATTGATTGAAATATTAAACGTTTTGCCAAAATTAATACTGAGAGGAGTTAAATGTGTCGGAAAGAGTAAGAAATGCATTTCAGTGCTTTCTTTTATGCCCCGCTTAACAATATAGGCAACTGCTGTACCGTATGTACATACAATGTATTTGTCAGACTAACTGCTTCTCGTGTTTGACTAAACTGTCTCCTTTCAGCCACCCACACAGAATATGCCTATGGGTCCGGGAGGGATGAGTCAGAGCGGCCCTCCCCCACCTCCGCGCTCGCACAACATGTCTTCAGATGGTATGGTAGGTGGGGGCCCTCCTGCACCACACATGCAGAACCAGATGAACGGCCAGATGCCTGGTAAGTTTTTCTCCTCTAAGACATTAACACCAGCGTTGCCTGGCAACTGAAACGACATGGGGGCTCAAGGGATACTAGATTGTTGATGACAAAACTGCTTTGAATGCCCCCGAGTACAAGCTCTCTTAGAGTTTGTTAGCTACAGAGCTACGTGACCTGTATTCAGTGTTTATCAGGCTGCCCTTGGGCTTTGATGTAGCTGACACACAGCATTCCTCTGATGAACAGAACTGGCTAAATTTAGTCTGTTTGAAACCGTGCAGTACAGCTGGCTTTAGAAGGCTTATTGGGGAAAGGTATTGGCCTGTGGCTGAGTGAACACAAATCCTTCCATAAAAAGATAATGTGAAATCATCGTAGCTAAATAATTAGATAATAATAAAATAGATACATCTTAAAGAGGGCGTTGCGAATGTGGGTAAACGTTAAAGAAAAAAAGATCGCTTTTTATACAGAAAGTCATCCAGCTTCCACTAATCCTTTGTGTTCTTTATTATTGAAGATGTGTTGAATCGTAAGGGATTTGTAAAGAAATGGCCTCCAGATTATTGTTCTAGGTGTAAATTTTAAGTCAGTTTTTATGCTGTCCTGTTTTGTAATAAAAAGAAAAGTGCTTGGGAAGTCAGAAACAAAGCAGTGAAACAAGATAATAAAATTCAACATTGTACCGACTAGTACTGGCTTTGGGGTAACTATTCCCTTTAGCAGTCAGATCAGAATAGAGTAGGCCCTGGAAAAACTTGCTTCTTTATATAGAGGCTGTTTTCCAGGATTTCTACTCATAAAGGCATACGGCCTATTTCATGGGAATTGGCTTTCAGCTTAAAATTGCATTCCCAGAATTGCTTTTGTTCAGGACCCCTTCATTTTTTTTGTGTGGAGGAACTTTTCATACAAAAGCTCCTCAAGGTATTGATTTCTTCCAAGAAAGGACATTTCTATCAAAGGATCTTTGAAAATTCATCTCTCAGTGGTCACAAGGATAAGCTTCTCGACAGCAAACACAGTAAATAACCATGGAAAACTTATTATGAAGTAAAAAATATAATGATTGCTGTAGTCTCTAATTTCTATGCAAATCTTGATAAAATGGACCTGATAGTGTTAGTGACAGCTTTTCTGAGAAAAGTAGCTGAATAGCTTTCAGAGGCTGTGTGTAAGAAGTGTAATAAAAGATCTGGAGAAGAAGTTAGTTTCATCATACATGTTGGTCATGGTCTGTGTTTGGAAGTGGAAAGAGCAATATATGCTGCTCCCTAAGTAGGGCAGAGATATTATGGTTGTGGAGTCCTCTATCCATCTAAGATCCATCAGCTCCCATGGAGAATAGCATTGCCTCTCACAAATCAGTCTCTTTGACCCTCTAGTGTAATCATATTATTGTTATTATAATGATCTTTTCCAAGGAGAAGGATTACTAAGTCACAATGTGAGCATAATGACTTCACTGCAGAGCCACGGGGGAGAAAAGTCACTCCTTAAACATACATATTTTGTAATTAGATAGAATAAGAAAAGAGCTCTTATGAAAATATGTGAAAGGTGAATAGGTTTGTTTTGGTATTCACCTAGACAGATGCTTAAATACAGTTTCCAACTAAGCTTTAATTTAGCCTTTCTTCTAACATATTCCCTTTTTTGAATGTCTGTTCCTTCCCTTCTCTGTTTAAGGTTGTCTCTGAGGATGTGAAGATAAACAGCTTAGGGTGAGGGCATCTCTAATATTGGAAAGGCATGCTAAAATAATTCCATAGTTAGGCGTTGGAGAAGGGGAAATGGAATCATCTTGTTAAGTGGGTAGCTGAATGATTATTTTCTTTTCTAAGTGTTTGCGAGTTTGCCTGTATGTGAGCCTTTGTGTATTTCATAGACATGTATTTGTAATCATTTCTGCAATGTGTGCATTTGCTTTATAGGGCACTTACTCTGAAGTTACGTAGACACTTTGTAGTAGAAGCCAGATACAAAAGCTTAAATATCTGAAGAGATGATCTGTCCAAAAGGAATAAAGTCATAAGGTGCAAACCGAGAGACTCCAGGGTCAACAACCATGAGTTGACCAGCCTGGAAGAAGCAAGATGCAGGCTCTTGAAAATACCAGCTAAGGATTTCTGGAAGGCCTTATCTGAAGGGGCTTCCGCAGGACTGAGTATGGGTGGAAGGGTTGATGGGAGGATTAAAAGAACTGCTTAGTGTGATGGTCAGGGCATGAGTTGATTTAAAGTTCTGCCGTAGACCTGTCCCATTACCTGAAGGGCAAAGGATGATTTCTCTCATACTTGTGTTCTGGTTAATAAAGGACTTGACGTGCTGCTGAAGCCCTTAATTGCATCCCCTGACAAATAAGTGTCTGTATCCTCTTACCAGGGAAGACAGTCACGACAAACCTTTTTCAGCCTATGGTGGAATTAAGTGTTATCTGTACCTATGACGGATTATGGCTTTTGCCTGAAAAATTACGGTCTGAAGAGTTACATCAACTTGAGAGTTTGTGTGATGCAAAGTAAGGATGGTCTGGATTTGGAAGGAGATGATGAACTGGGTTGTTCTGGTGGCAAGTTACCTTCCTGATTTCTTGAGCTTGTTTTATCATATGTAGAAAGTTGAAAGGTAAGACTAGCCGTAGGGTTCTCTGACCTTTGTCCTGGCACTAGTAGATCACCTTACAGTATATAACTAGTATATAACCAGAATAACAGGTGCTTGTGTGTTACCAACAAGTTCTCTCAGTCGTCTTTCCTTCTTGCAAATGTAGTCTCAAATGCACTTAGGCTGGCTTACAGCTTCTCAGAGCTATGACACTGTCCATAAGTGATTAAGAGGAAAAAGGACTTACTTCTCTTTATAGTCAAGATAGATACTTATTCCACTACCTTTATTATAACACAGAATCTAATCAGTATAGCTTTTGAAACAGTTATTTTAATGGCAGATACGCACTTCATGTCTCATTCATTCATATTTCAGTCATACTCGGTTATTCCTATTTTGTTTATTTGTATGAAAAAAAAAAAATCAACTGTTGTGTCCTTATGTGCAGGAGAACCCTGTGAAGTATTTTGGCAGAGTATAAAACAATTCATTTGTAGAGTATGTTCTTACTATTTTTCATTTGCAAGGCTTTTTGATGCTATGGCGTTAGCTTTTCCTCTGTCCTTGTCTTCTAGCTTCTGACTAACAAACTACCTGATTTTGACCCCAGAACATATGCATGCCTGACATTTCATGTGCCAGCTTTTTCTTATGAGTGCTTTCTCCTGTTTTGGTGCTATCTGAGATGTGAAGTGTAAATCAGCCTTTTAGAGAAGGTATTTTATTTTTTCAACTTCTTCTCTCTTGCGATGATTTTTTGCCTTCCCCATTTTGCTTCTCACATTACAGATTTTTAAAAACTTATTCCACTGTGTGCTTGGCTAGCTGTCTGAAATCTATTATTGATAATTTCTTCCTTTAAACAAAATGCAACAAAACCACTCCCAGGCCCTGACTTTCTGGAACTAACCCTGTGTATTCCTTCCTTTTCTTTGGAAAGAAATTAAGAAAGTAGTCTTTTAGCAGTCCTACAATAGTTGCTTGGCACTACAGTCCAGAGCTTTTCTTCACCTTAGCTTTACTTAAACACATTAATGATTGATCTCATGGTTAGAGATGATCTCACTTCTTCAAAATTAAACTGTCTCCATGTTCTCACTGTTACACAGTTAGGCAGTGTTGAATTGAAGAGGGGACAGTATAGACATCCATAGTTCTCTGTCATGGTCATAATCCTGTTCACTGAGTTATTTTTTCTGTATTTGTGATGGATCTACCGTTGTACAATTCGGCATCTCTGCTCATCTTGTTTTGCTGGAGCAGTGAACTGCACATATGATAACTTTTTTAGCTTTTTCACTTGATAAAATAAGCTTATGTGTTCATTACAGTAAGATGTCTTGAAAAGGGCAAGAAGGTAAACATACTCTTAAACATATTCTCTGTTTCTTCATGTTGGCTTTTAGTATCTGTGTTATCTTTTGCATCTTTTTGTTTGCAGGTCAGTTGGTATTGCCTCTGTGACCTTGTGTACAACTGTGTCTCCTTATTTTAGCCTTCATTCTGTCCTGGATTAGTACAGTTATTTTTTTAGCCAAGACAGGACTCGGGAGCTGTTTACAACTGAAGGCAGATACTTCCCCCCCGCCCCCCGGGGAGATATGTAATCAAATCACTATCTTCCTACAGCTCTACTAGCATAGTTTCTTTTAGGTTCCTCTTCTAAGTTTTCTGTATTTCTTAGGTTTTTGTAGCTTAACAAAAAATCTGTGGCATGTTTGGCAACAATGGCATCTTCTTGGTGAACTCTGTATGTATCAACACTTGCCTTGTTTACTACTCTGTCATGTGCTCTGATTGTACATATCTTCATAAACTCTTCATGTGGTGCTTGTCATATGCATAATCCTTGCATTTTATTTACTTTTTTCACTTGTCATATTTATATCCAGTCACACCTCTTATTAATTTTACTCGTAGTAGCTGCTCACTTATCCCAGCTGAAGTAATGAGTAAACGGATCAGATGGTATTGTAATATTTTTAATTTTTGAAATACCCATTGAGAGTAGATTTAATTCAGAGAACAGTCCAATTCCAACCTGTGTTGTCAAAAAGAGGGCCTCATGGGGAATATGAGTAGGTTACTCTTCCTTTGAATTTTTGCAAGCATGAGAGGTGAGCTGATAATTTGATGGCTGTCCTTCTAGTTATCATCTCCCATTCTAGTTATCTGTAAATACAGTTGCAGAATATTGGCCATGGATTATATGTTCAAACAATGTTAAATAAGCCTTCAGCCATTTTTATTCTACATGTATTTGTACCATATCAGTGTTAATACTGCCTGACTTTTGAAAAAAAAATATTAACTGTTACTTTCAGAAAAGTGTCTAGTATGGTTTGTTTGAATAAACAGAAATGTAACAATTATATGTGTAGCTGTGATAGAGCTACCAAGCTGGCTGTTAAACTGATACTGTGCAATTTGGGTTGAAATTCAAGGTGTGTTGTACGAGTACTAAAAAGACTAGTTTTGCATATGATATGGATGTAAGATGAGCTGTATGATATGAGCTGTATGAGATTATGGAGCGGATTGTTTTGAGGGTGCTCACGAGCCATGTCCAGGGCAACCAGGGGATCAGGCCCAGCCAGCACGGGTTCATGAAAGGCAGGTCCTGGTTGACCAACCTGATCTCCTTCTATGACCAGGTGACCCGCCAGTGGATGAGGGAAAGGCTGTGGATGTGGTCTACCTGGACTTCAGTAAAGCCTTTGACACTGTCTCCCACAGCATTCTCCTAGAGAAGCTGGCGGCTCACGGCTTAGACAGGTGCACTCTTCGCTGGGTAAAAAACTGGCTGGACGGCCGAGCCTAGAGAGTTGTGGTGAACGGAGTTAGATCCAGTTGGCGGCCGATCATGAGCGGTGTTCCCCAGGGCTCAGTTTTGGGGCCAGTTCTGTTCAATATCTTTATCAATGATCTGGATGAGGGGATCGAGTGCTGCCTCAGTAAGTTTGCAGATGACACCAAGTTGGGCAGGAGTGTTGATCTGCTCGAGGGTAGGAAGGCTCTGCAGAGGGGCCTGGACAGGCTGGATCGATGGGCCGAGGCCAACTGTATGGGGTTCAACAAGGCCAAGTGCTGGGTCCTGCACTTGGGCCACAACAACCCCAGGCAACGCTCCAGGCTTGGGGAAGAGTGGCTGGAAAGCTGCCCAGAGGAAAAGGACCTGGGGGTGCTGGTTGACATGAGCCAGCTGAACATGAGCCGGCAGTGTGCCCAGGTGGCCAAGAAGGCCAACGGCATCCTGGCTCGTATCAGAAACAGTGTGGCCAGCAGGAGCAGGGAGGTGATCGTGCCGCTGTACTCGGCACTGGTGAGGCCGCACCTCGAATCCTGTGTTCAGTTTTGGGCCCCTCACTACAAGAAGGACATGGAGGTGCTGGAGCGTGTCCAGAGGAGGGCAACGAAGCTGGTGAAGGGCCTGGAGCACAAGCCTTATGAGGAGCGGCTGAGGGAACTGGGGTTGTTTAGCCTGGAGAAGAGGAGGCTGAGGGGAGACCTCATTGCGCTCTACAACTACCTGAAAGGAGGTTGTAGCGAGGTGGGTGTTGGTCTCTTCTGCCAAGTAACAAGCGATAGGACGAGAGGAAATGGCCTCAAGTTGCGCCAAGGGAGGTTTAGATTGGACATGAGGAGAAATTTCTTACTGCAAGAGTGGTCAGGCCTTGGAACAGGCTGCCCAGGGAAGTGGTTGAGTCCCCATCCCTGGAAGTATTTAAAAGACGTGTAGATGAGGCGCTTAGGGACATGGTGTAGTGGGCATGGTGGTGTTTGGTTGATGGTTGGATTCGATGGTCTTAGAGGTCTTTTCCAACCTTTATGATTCTATATTTTACACCTTTGTTTTAGTAGCGTCAGCTGCTCAACAAAAGAAAATATATTGCATAGTAGAGGTGAACTTTGAGTGGTGTTAACTTTTTTTTTAAGTTGGGACATCGTGAGCAAACTCTGTTTTAGCTTTGTTCTAATGTAACTGTATTTAGTAACTTTCATTTAGTTTTGTGATTCAATATGGCTATATTAACGTAGAACCTTTTTTCCCCATTTTTCTTTCTGAAGGACCTAACCATATGCCTATGCAAGGACCTGGACCTAACCAGCTCAATATGACGAACAGTTCCATGAACATGCCTTCAAGTAGCCATGGGTCAATGGGTGGCTATAATCACTCAGTGCCATCCTCACAGAGTATGCCAGTGCAGAATCAGATGACTATGAGCCAGGGACAGCCGATGGGCAACTATGGTCCCAGACCAAACATGAACATGCAACCAAACCAAGGTAAGTGAGGTGCTTGTTACCTTCTGTAATAAGGAAATATCTCAGGTACAGACTTTTTCTAAAGGTCTTTTCTTGTAGATTTTCTTCTCTAAATGCATTTGTACCCATGTTTGGAGGACTCTACATCTCCTTCTTCCCATGTGTCAGTGACTTTTTATTTATTTTCAGACATTGAACTGTTTTCAGGTATTGTTGAGAATCTGGGAATGGATCTGCTTTCATCAGTTATAAGTTTGAACTACTGTTTATCTTTCTCAGACTTTACACTTCTATCTAAGTGTTATTATTGCTTGAGTTGATAAAATACATCTCTACTCTTCAGTCTCTTGGGTAAATTGAAAAATTAAAGTCAGGTAGCCCTCAGATTTTTGTTCCTAATTAATCTTTGCTCTCTGCTTCATGCTGTTTTAGCGTGGAATGTCTGTTAATCTTGAAGAAATAAAATTCAGTTCCAGGAACAAATCTGCTACTCCCTACTGTTTTCAGGAGATGTCCTTGTGTATATAGTAAAATTCAAAACTAATTTTGTATCTGGGATATTTGCATAGCATAAACAGATGATATATCCTGTTGACAGTATGGTCCTTGTTGAAGTGCAAGGACATTGCAGAATTAAAATATTGCATTAGAGTCACAACAGACCAAATTATTAAATTGTACGTATACTGCATATTCTTATAAATGTGCTTTACAAGTCAGCAAGCAGTATTTTCAGTTTACCTGTTAAGTCTGTTACTACATTGGGTCTGGACATACCACCTGCTAGAAGACATACTGCAGAATTTAAAAAAAAAAAAAAAAAAAAGCTTCTGCCACATTTACAGCAAGTATGTTTTTTTTTTTCCCCCAGTATGTATGAGCTCTTATGGATATATTAGCTGAAGGATATGACTTGAGTCGAGGTTTTCATCTAATGCCATAGGAGAATGCGTTTTTCCCTTTTTCTAAGGCTCCCTTCCTGGTCATTGTAGAAAAAGTAATCCTCCAGTAGCATAAGTTCTTCTTATTGCAGTATACTCTCATTGAAGACCAAAGCTCACTTTGTTAGGTAGATACCGTTTGCTCCTGAGATGTACAAACAGACCAGGTCATACTGATCAGTTTGATTATTAGATCACAGAAAGGTTCAAAATGGACAAAAGACTAAGTTAATGAGAGACAGAAAATGAGTTGAGACGAAACAGCTATTTCTGCAGTTTTCTTACCAGTAGTGAAAGTGGGAAGTCTGAGTCCTTCATCATCCGCATTGTTAATGGCATTTTTCTTAAAATTTAACGGCAGAGGAAACAAAAGCACATAGTAGAGGAAACCATCACAAGTGGGTATATTTTTGACTGTCTCTCTGAACTGGCAAGTTTTCTGTGTATTCTGGGCAATACACAATGGATTAATTTTGTAAACCCTGTAAGATGCTTTAGAAAAGTCCTGTGCCTGCTCAGTTGAAATTTCTTAGTTGCAGAGAGTTAGCAGTACATATGTAGCAATATGTGTGAGGGAGCCATCCACTAAGTCGTTCTACAGAAAACAACTTACTTTGTATGACTGGCTTACAATTTAGGATTAGCGATTATTCCATCTCAAAGTAGTGTTCTTTACTCTTCCTCGTTCCCCTGATGTATTTTCAGTACTCTGTCAAACTTGAAAATGCTCATTAGAAATTAGGCAGAAAGATACTTAAAAGGTTTCTGTTCTGAACAAATAATAGTACTGAAGTGGCTTTGGGGAATAAAGAATAAAGCAGTATCTAACCAAATTATATGTTCAAGAACAAGAGCAAAATCTCTAGTTAGAACAAGAGCTGGTACCATTACCTGCACTTAGGGTCACAGTAAGCTTTCACATTAGGTAATTCTAATTTTGCCAAATTTTGACCCTTTAGGCTGAGACTTTTTCCATTCCAAATGTCTGCTTCAAGGCTGATTTTTTTTGCTGAAGTTTCACAGAAGTGAAGATCCATTTCTGACAGTGCAGTGAAAAATTACATTCTTTAAAATATTTCAATGTCTCACAGAAACAATAGTAAATAGAGCACTTCTTATGTAAATGTAGAAGTGCAGGTGCCCACTGCTTTAGAGTAAGGCTTTGAAACTTGTCTGTTATGACAGCAAGGTGCCATTTGCTATTTCAATGAAAATATTGTCCCAAATTAGTCAAATTTTAAATGTTTGTAGGGGAAGAAGTCTTTACGTCTGAAGATGTGCATGTTTGTTATGTATTGGTAGCTGAGGTTTTTGACCTAAGAATATTCCCAGTCAGGTCTACTTAATACATTTCCTCCATTTTCTACTCTTAGTTGTTGCATTTGTATTGAGATTTGGTGACAAATTAGAGAAAACATTTTTGTATCTTCACTCTCTCGTGACTCCAAGGCAGCAGGGGAGAGAATGGAAGAGAAATCTGTGAGACCATGAGGGATTTAGGTAGGTAGCCAAGATCCAGTCTAGCTGGGCAGAGGGTCTCAGCCAAGCACGGATACTGCAGGCTTCTCATCTAAGTGAAGAAACAAGAATGAGCCACTAGGAAATGCATTGAGATGCAGTTCAAGAAAAAGGGAATAAACAGATTGTGACTTGAAGATTTCTTAACTGGTAGCCTGTGCTGCCGTTCAGAAACAGAAATAAACCAAAATTTTCTGAACCTCAGTATTGTTGTCAGGAGGCATTTGTGAATCCCTAAGCAGGCATTGTTTCTTATAAAGGGGTGATCGTATGGAGAATGAGAGATCCTACTATATCTATCAGTTAATAACAGTACTAACTAAATAAAATGCTAAGTATTCCGCAAGATAAGGTCTTAGCATCTCCAGTTGGCTGTTAAAAATTAGTAGATGTTTTTGACCTTAATCTTTCCCTGCATGAGTTCCCCATCTGTAGAGGAATGAATCTGATGGTAAGATTATAATACCATTTGATTTCACAGGAGTGTTGTGAAAGTATATTCATTATGAAGATTTGGACATTTTAGTTATGAGTGCCATAAGAAAACCCATGAGTAAATTAATAATTCTGTCTTCAGTGTTTGACTAGGCATGGCATCTCACATGAACAATTAAGAGGGAACAAAGTATTGAAATAGCTTTTCAGTGAATAATATGTACTGTGTCCTGAATAAGGCCAGTACTTTTAGAAAAAAAAAAATGCTATCGTATAATAGAAAAAGACACCATAACACATAAAAAGGTTTGATCTAACTTTTGGGTGGTTTAGCATAACTTTTTATGTGCATTTTGTAGCAAGACATCTTGCTGTATATACACATGTTGAGGCAGATGGTGTTAGTGAGAAAAAATGAAAAAGTGCTAATTAAGAAATAAAATGCATAGTAACAGAACCCATTGTTGGATTTACTTTGTGTCTCCACTTTGTGCTCATTATTGATTTATACTAGTTTATAAAATGCTAGCCAGAGGAATGTCTTAAATGAGAAGCAAAATTTTCACAGTATTGTTTTTATATAGCCAGTCCAGTAAGAGGAATTTCTGTATATATTTTTGCAAAACTGTCCCTTTTACTATCTGCTATCTGTGATATGTTGTCATCATAGCTTGGCCATCTCAGAAACTTTGTTTCTCAGATCCTTTTGCTAGTATTCTGTTCCCTTGCCAGAAGTGCTTGAAGCAAAGTTGCCAAACTCCCCAGTCTGTATTTAATGAGCATTAAACGTTGCTTGGGGTGAGGAAGGGGAACTAGTTTACTTTTAACAGGTGAACTCTACATGAGAATATCATGTTGACTCAATCATTTGCAGAAGACCAATTGTCAAATCTGGTGCTGTGATTTTTTTAATGACAGTTTCATTTATATAAACTTAAAAAATTCCGTTAAAGTTTCAGAGCTCTTTCAATTACAAGCAAATATGAAGAGATCACAGAGACGACAGAGATGAGGCAGGTGCAGAATTCCTGCTCTTCTGTTGTCCACGTAAAGAAAGGAACATAAAGATAGAAACATCCAATGTTATCTGAAACATAAACATATTCACAGACAGATCAGGATAAAATGATGTCTGAGGTTGAGGACTTTTTGTGAATGTCTTGCCATCTGTTCATTCCCATGTAAGCAGAGGCTGTTAATTTCAATACCTCAACTGCTTACGGTAGCCATGATGTTATGGACAAAGCAGGGCAGTCTCAATTTTTTGGACAGCTAACCTATTAAAGAAAAATAAAACTGCCTCCACATTCTGAAGTGCCATCATGCTATAGCTGGATTTGTAGCATGTCTAGCTGTGAAAGACACTGCAGTTCTCCTATCTTGAAAAAACAAAGATACAAACAGGTGCCACAGTGCTTGTTCTTTCATCTTTCTTCCCTAGCGTAAAACATGAAAGGCAACATTGATAACTAAGGAATTTTTTTGTATGACCTATTCTTATGGTTTTTTTAGATGACATCTGAAATTATGGTTCAGTTTAAGATGAGAACTTTGTGGAATAAGCGAGTGTAGAGAAGTTTCTACTACCTTTAATTTGCGGCCTAAATCATACATTAGGAGTAGCAAAAAATTTTGTATCCTCAGAGTCTTTTGAGCTAGTGTTTAAACTGCCCTTCATGTTAAAACACCTTTAAGATTTTGGCTCATCTGACCAAGTACATCTGAATTGTAGCTTTTGTCAAGAATCTTGAGAAAATTGAAAGTTAAATTTACGGTAGAGTTCCTAAGCTAGCTCTTGCAAGAGTTACCACCATCACTTATGTTTACAAACAATCATTTTTTGTAAATATGAAGAAAAACAACAAAAAGGTTTTGCTGAGGGCTGCTGCATTGCTAGGTATATATTTTGTTATTTATGTAACAGCGGACACAATGATGAGATTTATCATGGTAAATCTGGTGTGGTGTACTTTGCTGATACTCTAGATGTGGATATCCGATTGCTTCATCGATACGAGTGCACGTTGTGAAATGCCTAAAGAATGGACCTCTTCGTAGCAACAAAAGAAACAATAGTTTATACAGTTGCTTTTTGGTTATACCCAGCTGCTCCCATTGCTCTGATCGGAAAAGGAGAGCCACCAGTTCATTTCTGAGTGTGGTTCCTCACTTCTCTGCTTCTTCAGAAGTTTCAACCATGTCAGCAGTTATTCTTGTCCTCTCATAGCATTTGCCACCAGTATCTGAGTTTCAGCAGAAGAGACAAAGCTAAGGAGACGTTTTTAAATGGCTGAGTTTTTCTGTAGCTCTTTCATCCTCAGTGCACTTCCGGTCTCAAATGCGTTAGGTTTATCTGGCACCCACTTCTAGTTTGCATTTCTGTTTCTCTCTATTCATCTTACATGTCTGAAGACTAGGTTGTCAAGTTTCCTGAAGTCATTTCTTGGCAGGAGACGACCACCAGGTGACTGCATTTATAAGAAGATCAGGTACCAGCCCATTTTTACTTAAATCTGCATATATTTTCTTCCCTATACGTGAGTCCTCCTTATGAGGCACTGGCTGGAGCAGGAACAGTTTTTTTTTTTCATTTAGTAGGTGTAGAGGACTTTGAAATGAGCAGTTGAGGAAAATGTTGTGCGTTCTTGATAATGTACACTACTTTTAATTAAATTGAACAATGAGCAGTTCAGTTTTCACCTATTGTCTGGCTTGCTTTATACATTCACTTACTCCATAAGACTGATTTGGGTCTACACTTTGCATTTTTCAAATGCCTGTTTAATGACTACCAAAATCACAGGACCTACAGTATTAATTCTTAGCATCTTTTTCTTCAGACTTTTATCCCAAGAATGTTTCCAGTATATTGACATGTAAAGGCTGCCTTCTGAATATACAGAAACATTTATAGGACTTTTGTACTACCAAAGTTAAAATAGTTTCTTGGAAAGACAGTAGTCTGCTTGTCTACTTGCATATTTACAGGGATAGTCCTACAGAATATTTTCTTGGACTCATTTTGGACTCTGTACAAATCAAATATTTTGTCCTCTCTGGAATAAATAGTTCTAGAAATTCCCCAAAAAATAAGAGTTTCTAAGGAGACTTTTTGAAAGTAGTGAGCATTCTCTTGCAACACACAATTTTGAGAACTTCTGTGTGTGAGGTCTTATCTCCAAGTCTGGAAGAGATCATGACTTCCACTGAGTGTAGTTTGTTGTGATCTGATTGGAGATTCAAGAGCTGTATTTTAAGTGGGCTGTAAAAATATGTGCTACAAATATTAGAGTGTCTTAGATCATGAACTAATGGTCTTACGTTTTTTGACTTAAGTTTTGTGAAGGGGTTTTCTAGGTTAATCTTATGCCATATTAAGTATTATATGATGAATAAATGTAGCTTTATTGTAGGCTTGATTTTTCAAAAGAAAAAACAAATTCAAGATTCCCTCACCCCTCGAAACTACCACATAAAATTATTCTGTTGCATGGGACGATAGAGACCATGGTTCTTCTTTTAGGTATCTTTGTAATAAGAGAGAGATGTGAACCAAACTGGAAGGAAGCCAGGCACTCTGTTACTAACACAATACACAGTCTGATACAGGGTAGTGAATTCTCATTGTGGCTCTACAAAGCGTTAATGAAGTTCTAATTTAAAAAGCAAACAGAAAACCTCTACATTGCACCATGGGGACCCAACACATTTTATCACATTGTATTGTGACTAATATTAATATTGTTAATTAACAAGCTTTCTTGAGATCTAGGAATATTATGGCAACAAGTTTTTTTTTTTTCTTCAAGGCTGCCTAATGTTTCTCGGTACCGCCAAACAGAGGAGCAGTGAAATGGAATGATTTAAATTACCTATTCATTCAGAAGATCAAAAAATGAAGTATATTTTTGCTAAGTGAAAAATAATTACAGTATCTCAATTTAAACCTTTTTTTTACTTTAAAATTGAGACATGGACACTGCCATGCTGAAGGATAGAAGCATAACTGGATGATTGTAAGAGTGGCCAATATTTATCTTCAGAGGAAAATGAAGCTTAACAGAACTAAGGCCACTTTAGTTCTCACTGAGAGATTCCACATAGGGGTTTAATGGGATTTAACTAATGCACTTTGAATTCGTACCATTAATTAATTTGGCTTAACTTTCTCTCGTAATCCCACATAGACGGGATCTAAGTGACTATGTATTCCTTTCCTTATATAAATCCATTTTCGGTATTGACTGTATCTAGGTAATTTTCCAGTACTGCGGTTTCTACGTAGAACTTTCTGCTTGTGCTCCAGCATCTAATTATTTAAAAATATTAAATGCAATGGCAAAATCTAGCATATAGAAAATTAGATATAGAAAAACCTTCCTTTTTCTCCTGGGATGGGGCTAAGGAGTGGGTGTGCTAGTTTGAAGTTTTCATTTGTTTTGTTTTTTAGTGAGACTAATAACTTGTTTTCTTTGTAGTTTATAAAATAAATTTAAAAAAAAACAAAAAAAGGCAAACAAAGCTTTGGGTTTCACCATTATAAAGTGTGCAATATGTCTTAAGTGGTTTGAATTAATGTATTATAAAAATATGTTGTTTAAGAACTTTAGCTCCTTGTCACAACTCTTTCCTCTTCATATTTTTAATACTGGAATAACTCTTTTCTGAAGTGGTATTACAGAGGTAGGGGGGACGCAGTTCTTTGTTAAAAGTTGCATCAACCTAATCTGCAATCCCGTATAATGAAATGGCGTAATCATCATTTTCATTGCGGTATGGTATCAGTAGGGTGCTCTTCAGCTGTCTGTTTCATTACTGAAGTTTGCATTTCTCCAAGTTCAGCCTTAACCAGACTTTCTCAGTTGATAAAACATGGACAGTACTTGATTTCTCCTGGTCTCTTCCTGTGGCTTATAGAAACTTGGTGCAGTTTGGTGTGAAAGAAGACTTTTGTTACAGGCTGCTTGGGACTGTCAGTGGTGGGCAGAGCATGTATTCCTGGGGGCCTTTCTGCCTGTTGTGTGATTGCCTGACTCACGTAGTTTGTCTTTATAGGCTAAATAAAATTGTTTATTTTGTGATAACAACTAAGTGGCTCGTTAATGGACTATAACAACTACTACATGTGTATTAAAACTATGCCCCGAGGAGTTCACAATGTTAAGTAATTTTTCTATGACTTACCAAGGTTTCACCATCAGGTTTTCATGTACGCTTTCTTTGCAGGTGCTTTTTAAAACAAAAAAAAAACAAAAAATGGTAAAAGTGTTTCAGTTATCTTTGTGCGTGAGTAAACTAATGTCTGTGTAGTTTGAAGAAAAATCATCTAGAAAGAAGCCTTATTTAGGCCGAGTCCTATTTTGTAACTTGGTTACTGAATTGATCGCCTGCATTTGCATAGGTCCAGAAACAATGAAT
Organism: Calonectris borealis; assembly: GCF_964195595.1. Classification (NCBI taxonomy): domain Eukaryota; kingdom Metazoa; phylum Chordata; class Aves; order Procellariiformes; family Procellariidae; genus Calonectris; species Calonectris borealis. Next base: position 51,759,527 of record NC_134313.1, read on the forward strand.
CCTTATGAGAGCATTAGAAATACAGAGCCTTTTTTTATCCATTTTTAAAGGTTGGGTTTGCCATGTTCTTTTTGAAAGATTTAATCACAAATCATGTATTACAGAACACTTATTTGCTACTAATTTGCTACTTTCACAGGTCCAATGATGCACCAGCAGCCTCCCTCCCAGCAATACAACATGCCACAAGCAGGTGGCCAGCATTACCAGGGCCAGCAGCCACCTATGGGAATGATGGGCCAAGTCAACCAAGGAAATCACATGATGGGTCAAAGACAGATTCCTCCATACAGGCCACCACAGCAAGGTAGGACTTCACTTCAGTGTTTTGACATTGATTTTAAATAACCATCTTTAAAACTATTTTAAATCACTTCCTTGCTTACACCAAATTTTAGTCAAGTCATTGGGTGTCACAGACTTTGTTTGCAGACTCTTTTTGTTACCCTCTTAAGAGTGGTTATTGCAGCAACAGATTACTGGTATCACCATGAAACGTGAAGACAAGTATTTCTTTTGTTTTGAGTTCTTTCTGACAAAAAGTATCTAAAAATACGCATCTCAGATACACGGATGCAGAATTTTGTTTCGATATTTAAATGATAGGTATAGAAAAGGAACAGAGTACCTGCTTGGCTCTGAATTCGTTCAGTTACAAAAAAGGAACAATGTTCCACAATCTTGCTGCCTTTTTTTTTTCCAGTCCTTTTAGAAAAGGAATAACTTTATTTTTAACACCTTAGTTTGTTATACGCATGTTCCTAAAATGAGCTCAAAACTGAAGTTTGATATATATGTGCTCAATCTAGTGCAGCCAAACAACTCTGTGTGTGTGTGTATATATATATATATATATAGACAGATATATTTAATTTTTTTTTTTAAGTAAACCAGATTACATATGTTGTCTGAAATGCAACGATATGGGTGGGGAGTACATTTGAGAAATATTTCTCATACTAAAATCAGAAATTAGCAGGCTTTATAACAGAGAAAACAAGTTATTTACATATTGACTGGTTGTGGTTTTTCAGGCCCACCACAGCAGTACTCAGGCCAGGAAGACTATTATGGGGACCAATACAGTCATGGTGGACAAGGTCCTCCAGAAGGCATGAACCAGCAATATTACCCTGATGGTAATCTCTCATAAATGTTAACTTTCCCATTTTCTATACCTGCCCAATATTAATGTAGTCATATGCCCAAAATTAGGGAATGGGACAAGAATAGTAATTGGATATCATACCTCACATTTACAAAACCTTTCAAATTCAGAATTGTTACTACAGTTTAAGTAACTATGACGAGATAATTTTACAACTTATTCAAAGTATGTAATTTGTAATACTCCCATTTGAAACTCTTAACAACAATTTGAGTATTTCAAAATGAAAATTCTGTAATTGGTTTATCTAAAAGTATGGAGGGTTCTTTAGCATATCTAGCATAATTGAGATGAATTAAAACAGCCATAACTTTATTATAAATAAGAGAGGGGGCGATATCCTTTTATTAAAGATTTTATTGAAGTGGAAAAACTTGTTAAAAATATGTGGTTTTTCTGTAAATATTCTATTTTTTACCATAGTGTTTAGTTTTAATATAAGTCGCACAAATGTGTTATTGCTGCTATGGATGGTATGGGCCTCGAGCTTAATTTTTACCAAGAAATAAAATGGTCCCTGCCCTGAGGAGCTTATAATTGTGAATCCTCTTTAGAAGTCCCCCCAGTGTGTTCAAGACAAGACCATAACTTCGAATTGCATAAATCTGTCTGCCTGCCTCTTGGAATTTAGAGTGCTGAAGGCTATTGATGGTGTTATAAGTTAGAAAAGTTGCAATTAACCTGTTTTCAGGCTGAGCAGAGACTGGGAGAACAAAGATGCTGACTCATGACTACTGTGATAACTGTGTGTGCAACTTAATGGTATCTTATGAAGTTCAAGGAATGTGGTAGATGTTAATGTTTTGAAAATGTATACAAAGCAAAGCTGTGTAATTGCCAAAGCAACTACTCATTGCAAAAAAAAAGTTAGTTGTTTGAATTTTGAATTCTATTAAATTGATTTTAAGAAACATCAAGCCACGTCTATATAAGCTTACATGTGTTATTTTTGGAGATATATGTGCAAAGTTATTTTACAAGTTGCATTAACTCATAATTATTAAGCTTTCAGTTTGGAACTTTTATGTTATACACATGAACTTTATGTGGTTACAGGCAATTTACCGTAGTAAGGGCAATTGGATGTTACCATCGACAGCTCTGTAGCAGCACAGATTACTTCTCTAAGACCTATTCCTTCTGAAGATTCATTCTTTATCATTACCTCATTATTACTCTTATATAGAATGCAAAGAGAATATAAGACTTGTGTTAATAGTTATGTATTTGTATTAGATTCAGTCAATGACGTATGGTGCAGTTGCAGAACTAATTACAAAGACCACTTAGTTTTAGAACTATTTTCTCCTTTCCTTATTTTTATTCCAAAATTTATTCCAAGTGTATATAATTTGTATAATTTTATATCAAATTTAAACAAATTTTTGGCTTGTTTTCTTGACCAAGGTAGCAGTAAGATATATTTTGGTCATCTGTAAGACAAAATAGATTTGTTCTAAAAACAGCAACAGGTGGGGTGCTTACTGCATGGTTTCATAATCAGAGATGCCTGTAGTGTCTGAAAAGGAAGATTCTTTTCTAATGATCCTACTCAGGGCTGGAATGTAGGAGCAAAAATTTTCTTAAGATTTGTAGGAATTCTGTTCGTAGGCAAAACCTTGAGTAGGTTATTTTTCTGTCACTTAAAAGCAAAATTTAGTGTAGACTATGGTTCATAACTTCATTGAGCTTTATTTGTTGTATTTCACACTGCTTTTAGCATATGCTTTTGAATTGGAGATCAGCAGAACAGGTGTTAGACAAAGTATGATAATTGCTTTCTTTGTTCATTCTAATTTAATTCAGGTTATTTACATGTGAAAGGCCTAAATGCTTTATTTTTTTTGAGTGAAAGATAAAGTACTTCCCCCCCCCCGCCCCCCCCAACAAGGATTATCAGAAGGTTAAGACCATCCCTTGCTGTGATGTTGCTAAAACTACTGCATTAAACCTTTTTTTTTTCCTGTCACATGTTAATTCAATATGAAAGGAAATCATATTAATAAATCTTAGGCTAATACAATTGAAGATTCTTTTTCATGTATATCCAGTTGAAATTTTTTTCATTTTTCTGAGAAATGAAATATTTTTAGGGTTTTCACTCAGAGGCCATTAACGTTTCTTCCTGTCTCTTGTCGAATTGATGTAGGTCATAATGATTACGGTTATCAGCAACCGTCGTATCCTGAACAAGGCTACGATAGGCCTTATGAGGATTCCTCACAACATTACTACGAAGGAGGTATCTATATACCTTCACACACATACGCACATACATTCCCTTTCCTCCCCCACCCGCAACGGGAACAAAAATTCTTGCACAACACGACTTATACCCATGCAAAGCTCTTGTAGAATACTAGTTGCTGGCTGTCTTGAAAATTGCAGGGAACTTGAAGCATTCAGAATAATTTCTTGCAAACACCTAAAATATATAACCACAATTTGCCATTTCTAACAACAGTAAAATGACTAAAACACTCTAGAGATTTTCTTTTTTTTTTTACCTCAATGGAAATTTTTATTTAAACATAAATTTGTTGGTTCAGTTGTATATCTTTTTGTGTGTGTGTATATTTTGTATAATTATAGTGCCGTTAGGAAACAGCTTGCTGATCTTGTGTAGCTAGTCTGTGCTCTTGTAGCTGTCCTTAATTTTGTCTTTTTAAATTTTATTTAGCATAGTCATGATCTTATGACTGTGATGTTCCAGTAAATGTAATGCTTGTTTGGCAGAGATGCTGAAAATGCTGCAGTTCAACTTTGCAAAATTGGCTTTAACTGCAGTTGTTTGGCCGAATTCCTTCTGTTTGGTTTGAGTTTTCTTTGTTTTGTTCAGTTTTTGAAATCAATATTGCATTTTCATTTTGTTCTTGTGTTGTTGGCTGTGCATCTTAGAAGGAAAAAGATTAATAAAGTAGGTATCTTTATAAGTTTTTGCTTTCTTGCAATCATCTTACAGGAAACTCACAATATGGTCAGCAGCAAGATGCATATCAAGGACCACCCCAACAGCAGGGTTATCCACCACAACAGCAGCAATATCCAGGCCAACAAGGCTATCCAGGACAACAGCAGGGTTATGGTAAGAACCTGAAGATACAGACAGCAATCACAGAAAAGACTGAGAGAGATCCTCATATGTTATTCCATCCCTGGTTTACTGGGTTGAAAGGCCAGGTTTGTGCAAAAAAGCTGTATGCCCACAATTTCACTGGGCCAAAACAAGACAGCGTATTTTGGGAAGTAGATCTATTGGCAATCTAGAACAGTGTGGTAGCACAGAAAACCACAGGTGACAAGACAACATTATAACGGGTGTCTGTAATCTAGAAGGATCCAGAAAGGATCTGCTATTTTCTGTCCTCTGTAGGGGAACACAGTCAGGAGGGCACAGAGATAGCAAAGAGCCATTTATATCCTTTCATCCTTGGATTTGCCATTTAGAACAAAATCTTTTTAAAAGTAGTTTAAAATTTCATCCAACATATGTGAATCATTCTTTTAAAATTCTTGTACTGATTACTAAAGAAATAAATATAAGCATTGGAGCTTTCAAGAGTTTGTCTTACAAATTTGCACTAGTAATGCAAACCTTCTGATGTATGCCAGGAATGAGAAATCCTCTGCCACAAGTAAGATCATGTAGTCCTTGGATTCAAGGAAAACCTCCCACCGAGGAAACTTAGTATGTAATTTTTGTGCATTACTTGTGAAAACTTGAGGTCAGAAAAGCATACTGGAAATACTGCTCTTCAAAGGTTTACTTGCTCGCATATTGTGAAGCTGTACATTTTTATCTCAGGAGAAAGAATCTCTGAAATCTAATTCCATATATTTTAATTCTAGTTTTGTTGCAGGTTTAAGTGCTAAAACATTCAGCATTGTGGGTATGTGAGGAAGTGGATGGCTGACTTGTTTGCCATGTAGATAAATGACAGATTTGCATTAAATCCAGTTATGCTGAGACAAAGTTAAAATTTAAGAGGGTCCACTGAGATTTAGCAAGTTTTCTCCTTTTGGAGGTTATGGATGAATTGATAGTTCTAAAATAATAGTCATGTACTTATATTCTGCTAAACGTAACATAGGAACAGAATGAAGATCAGAGTGAAGGTCCATCTAGCTCACTATTCTAAATTTTGTAAGTAAAGAAATAAAATCTGACTTACTCTGAAAATTTAGGTTAAGAAATGCTAGAAGAAAGGGATGAAGAAATCTCTTGGAGTGACTTACCCACTGTAATTTGTAAACTCAAATAGCATACTTCTAAATTTCTATTTTTTAGCAGAAATAGATATTGTAGTTCCATTTTTATTTTATGAAATCTGTCACTGAATATTTAGAATTCAACTATAAAGAATTAGGATGAATAAATAAAACCAAGTTTCATTTGTCAGATGAACACAGCACTTTTTAGGATGTAGTATCCTTGCTCAGTTTAATATTTAATTGCTTTGTAATTTGCAAAAATAAATCGGCATCCGAGTCATTATTATCAATCTTTAAGGTTTTGTTCCACTGTAGAAAGCTGAAACTGCATAGTTCAAGGGGATTTGAGACCTGAGGAGAATGGTAATAGCTTGTGGAGCTTTTCTTCTCCAGGTCATCTTGTTGACTGTCTCATAGATCCAGAATTACTGAAAGAGTTACCAGCTGATGTCATCTTAATGTCCAGTGCCTGTAGCTAAAACTAGCCCTCTCTAGCACTGAATCACAGTATTCCTAAAACACATTGTTTCTTCTGGGGGGAAGGGAGAAGTGTTGGTTTGTTTAAAAGAAAGCACTTCCGAAGAGTTGCAAATCTTCCTGACTGTGCCAGTTTTTAAGGGGTGGTAGAAAAAGCTGACTTAGATCCACTGCAAAAGATCCGTATGGAGTGTCACTGAAATACACAGCACACCATCTCTCCCAAGGTAGGAGGGGATGAGGTTAATCTTGTTTGGAACATGTCTGCACTGTCTGATGGCAGTAACGTGCAGCTTCCAATGGTAGACAGGCTGAGTCTCTGTGAATAGTAGCAGAAAGAGTTTGTATTGACAAAAAAACTGCTTCCTTTTACAGTCAAAAAAGGGTGAAGCCAAAGTTGGTTTTGTGTGTGGGTGTTTTTTTTTCCCCCTATCCTTTTCCTGGAAAGTTAAGATGACCAGAGGAGTATGGAGTAGAGGGTGCTTTTTTTCCATCCCACAATAGCATTAACTGGTTGTCACATCTCGCATTTTATGCATGTAACTTGCTTGCCTGACATCCCATTTATGATTGCCTGCTGTGGTGTGTGCTTGCTGTGGAACTGACTTTCTGGCAGTGCAGTGCTGCTAGTCTTCTCAAAAGGTCCAAATGCTGAACGCAGCTGATCATCTGCCTGCTCCTTGGATTATAAAGTTCTGAAACTGGAGCAGCATAAAGCAGGAGGAGCGTGTGCCTCCTTAAATCCTGGAAAGTGCTCATGTTTATGATTTGTCATTTCTTGCCTTATTCTTCCCTGTCCTATGACCTCATGTGTGGAACTACACGCATTGGTAATAAATAATGAATATATAAAAACCGTAAACGTTCCTGTGGTTGGAGCACAGGACCTGTCAGCTAAGGTGCTTTCCAGGGTGAGAGGAGGACCACTGATCCCTGGTATGTTTTTAGGTAGGAAAAGACCTAATTGCACAGTAGTGATACTTCTTAGCCCTGCTCTGTTGTAAGATTCAATGCTTTCGCTGTTCTCTTCTTCCTAACACCTTAAGCAATCTTTTTTTTGTTTACATTTTAATGATCTCCAGGCCCTTCCCAGAGTGGTCCAGGACCTCAGTATCCCAATTATCCACAAGGACAAGGCCAGCAGTATGGGGGGTACAGACCCACACAGCCTGGGCCACCACAGCCACCACAGCAGAGGCCTTATGGATATGACCAGGTATTCTTTCATTTGATGAGAAAGTTGTGATTCTTACACACTCATTTGATAATCTTAGTTTCTTATGAACATCTAAACTAATGAATTTGAGGACATGGTCTCACAGGTGTGTATATACAATTTTCACGGATTTTATTTCCAGGTGGGTTACCCAGAATCATTTGTCAGGAGGTGTGATTAGTCGTTCTCTTCTGAGTTTACAGAGTTTTAATGCAATTTGGCAAAGTAAGGCACTCCAGAAAATGTTTTTGGACCTTAAAAAATTAAGGTGATCTGTTTCATAGCCTCATGGTGAATGACTAATATGAAAGGTGAGGTTCCTAAATCTCATGGTGGATCATTCTTCATTACTGCCTTCCAATAAAAGTGGTTGAATTGATTTTCCATAAACACAAATCCAGTAATCCTCCTCTCCGGTTGCAGAACCACCTCAGGTGTGCAACTGAAGTCCCTCTACTGTAGAGCTGTGTGGGGAGACATGAAGCCTATTTCTGCACAGATTTTTCTCTAAGTAGTATAAAGGAATACTGAACATGGGAAAGAAGTGACCTGAAAAATCAACTGCTTCTTTCCTATCACTACTAAGATAAGTTTAAAACAAACAAACACCAAAACTCTAGGCTGGAGTTGTAGTGGAAGACTCCTGTAAAAAAAAGGCTTCTAATTAAAGGATGAAGCGGAGATTTTATTCCTCTAGAAGGTACTAAACTGTACAAATCTAATCTTTGCAATGTGAATTATTCAGAAATGTCATTAAAACGTACACTATTACTTTCCTCCGCATAAATAAAATGGAGAGTAACTAAATAGACCTTATGATCAAGTTGAGGTTCTAATGTTTAAATAAAATCCTGATACGTCAGTAGAAGATCAGTTGAACTTTCAAGAAGAACTTTCCCTTGGAAGTGAGAATAGCCACAATTGCCCGCATTTTTAAAGAACAGTTGGCTTCCTTTCTACAGAAATGAGAAAAGACGAGGAAGAAGGAACAAACTCTTTCAGTGTGGGACTTTAGAGATGCAATTACTTCTAATTATTTAACAGAGAAACAAAATCCTCATGCATTGAACTAATAGCTTCCTCCTGCAAATAATAAGCTACAGGAGAATGCTTTACTTGTGGCAAACGTAGGGTCAAGGAAACTTAATCTCAATTTGCTGAGTTTCTTCCAGCTTTCTTTGCAGTAGAAGTGGATAACCCTCTCTGTAGATAGGCTCTACTTCGTCCAGTTTGTGCAATCTAAGTTCCCCTGGGAAACCTCTCCGCTCTTTCATACTAGCCATTCCCATAGGAATTGTGCTGCTTAAATTCTCATCTGACAGCTGTTCTGAAACTCTTCCTCCTGACTGATTGCCATATTACAATGGAAAAAAACTGACACTGCAACATAAAACTGGAATTTAAAATACTGCCTTATTGTGATGGTACTTAACATGGAATGGTGGTGGGACCGCAGTTTGGAGAATGTTCGCTTCATAGCACACTACTTGTTTCTGCAAGCCTTGAACCCCGTGGTGAGGGATCATGGTAAACATGCAGCATTGATGCTTTCACCTCTGCCCTCCTCTGCAGTACATGACGTTCTGTTAAAAGAAATAGAGAATATCAATAAGGGTAATAATTCTGTGTATTGGATCTATGGAATAATTGATTCCCATAGGATATGTTGACTAGTTCTGTATGTTCACCGGGGTGTGCCTTATTTTTGAGATGCATGTACGAGTCCATTCTGTGATGACTGATACATGAATATTTTTAGGTATCTCTGAAAGCAGGTTAGTTTCCTCAATTACTTTGAATTTAGGTGACCTTGTCTTTTTGAAATCGTTTTCAAAGTTTAGGTGGGAAGTAATTCCCATCTTTAATTTTTGATGGTGTTCTGCAAATTTCACAGCAGTCCGTTGAATTTAAAGATATACTCTTCTGATCAAATTAGGTTCCTGGCTTTAAATCTGTATCATCAGTCTTACTTTTACATTAAAACACAAAGGATTTTTAGTGAGATAAACTCTGTACCACTTACTAATATTGGTTTATCATCTATTGTTATTTGTTTCCATCTTTTAACATCATAGTTTATTTGGATGGTCTTCTGATTTCAGCTTTTAATACAGGAAAATAGGCCTTGTGGTCTAATTTTGTATTTTGAATTTCTTTCTTAGGGTCAGTATGGAAATTATCAACAGTGAAAAAGTACTCACATTCCGGTAGGCAATATCTATTAGCAGCCATATTGTCTCCTCAGCACTGTGGACATCTTCCTGAGATGAGAACCTCCCATTCCATCTAGCTTTTGGAAAAATCTTGTGGCTGTTTTATGGTATACAGTCTTTATGGGTTAATTGTTAAAGACTGTAGATTCTCAGAAACTGATTTCACATCTCTACTCTAGATGGCAATATTGGACAGAAAATACGTGACATAACAATTTGCAGTGAGTTGAGAACTGTATGTCAAATAGACTGTTACAGACTGAAAGGTGCGAACAGCTTTGTGTGTTTATGAAGGTTATGGGAATTTAATATTTTTTCCACAGATTTTTTTTGTAGGGGGAAAGGGGAAATGCACACTTTTTACAGCAGCAATATTTTGTATATTATGTTTTTCATGTGGTGAATATGCAAGACAGTACACTACTCGCTGGGCAGGATTAGAAATCTACTGTTAAAAATGGGTTGGGGCATGATAAGTGCTTGATTGTATAAATCTGGAAATGGTGTATAATAAAGATAACAGTGAAAAAAGATGGAGAGCATCATACATCACTGATAGGTTCATGTACAAAGAATAAGAATCCCAGTTATCTAAATGGGAACATAATTATGGACAGTATAATATAGTCTTGTGCAAAGATTAATTTTTTAAGCTTTCCAATTTTTCTGAGTGAAGCATTTTTGTAAAAATTGTTTCTAACATAGTTTGACAATTTTCTGCAACATTTTTTGGGTAACAAGATAAACGTTTGGGTTTTATTTCTCAAGTGTTTTGTCACAGCTTTGCATAAGCAAGCTGTAATCCCTCTTAATAATTGCAATAACAAAGAAAATGACAAGTGTTAATTTTACTTGGCTTGAATATGCAAAGAACTTGAAAAAGAATATGGGGGACAGGACTGTATTGTATAAGTGTATTTTAACCTTTAGTTGAATAATTTGTATGTATCAAAATAGCCTAGAAGACTTTGTAAAACCTATCTAAACTTTCCTAACTGGGAGTTAATATCTTTAGAAAGGGGACATTTTTTGTGTGTGTCCATTTTTCTTATTGGTTAACATGAGACCAAGGGATGTTTTATAACATCAAATATAAAACCTGTTGGTGAGGTAAATGCCAAATTTTGTTTTGAACTGCATTAATGCTTTTATAGTGTTGCATGTGAGATAGAGGCAGCACCTTGATCAATAGCACAGTACACAAAAAATTGGTTTTGAGACTGTCCTGTATATCAGATAAATAAATGGATATTCTGTTGTGCAGGAATATATGCATTCAAGAATTCCTGGCAACTTTTATAAAGGACAAAACTTAAAATTAGCCCAGGGATAAAATGATTTTTTTTTTTTGGTTGGCAATCATGTCTGGGGAAGGGGGCGGAGGGGGAGGGGAGAAAAACAACTGGTGTTCATAATATGTATGACATTGTACATGGAAGACAAGATTTTCAATTTGTCCATCATTTTTAAAGGGCAAACAATTTTCTTAAAGTCGATAGAAAATACACATCAAGGTTTGAACAGATATGGCATGAGGAACATTATTATGAATGAAATGCTTGTAGGTTCTGTGCCAATTTTCCACCACTGTGTACTTCATTGCTATTTAAAACTGTACTCCATCAATTCTAACGGAAGAATAAATTATTTGTGATTTTAATTTTCTCATTTGTTTCTTTAAATTAGATCCCTATCACTCTGTCTCATCTGGAGACTCTGCTGTGGGTTTTTATTTTATAGAAGTTTGGCCAGAATAACCAAACTGTATTTGCATTCTAGGACTTTATCAAAATTCTCTTGCCATAGCCAAGTTAATTAGAATTAACTGTTCAGTAATCAGCATGTTGTGTAGGTTGTTTGTTACGAAATTCTTCCTCTGAAAATGAAGGTCCATGAGGCTATAATCAAGATGACTGAATTAGATAAATGAGTTGAGGAGGCAAAAATGTGTTGAACCCAACCTGGTGTAGATACGTTATCTCATTTGAAATAAGCTCAACTGACATTAAGAAATAATTTGTCTTGCCAGCCCATCTTCTGTTGTCTTATTCTCCTTTTTAATGGAAACTAAAATTGCAATTTTAATAAGCAGAATTTCCTCCAGGGTTTCCCTCCTAGAGACTACTGCATTTGCAAGGTTTAATTGTTTTATAACGGTCCTGTTTCGTAAAACTTTTTAATTGGTGGTGACAAAAATTACCTTATTCCTCTGATACTATGCCAGAAGAACAACTTAAGAGGAGATAGCTCCATGCAAAGTATTTCTACTAAAATTATATATTAAAAAATAACCAGTTTTCCCTAAACAAAAAAGAAGCAGGAATGCACAACAGGACCAGGATGAAATAGCAAGATACGAGGTTCATTTTAGTAAGTATTCTTTATTAAATAAAATCTGACCAATAGGAAAGTAGTAAAAAAGGTGTTAATTTGGCATTTTACATGTAGAATGTAGAAAATAAGACTTAAGAGGGGGACTGACACAGCAAATCAAATACGTGAACAGAAATGATACAGATGTTCAAAGAGTAAAGAGGAATGACTTTTAGTTATCATAGTGCTGTGATATTTGCCATCATATTTTGCTCTTCCTTTACAGACAGTTTTATTTCCCTTTCTGCTCTTGAATGACTCACGGAAGGGAGAAGCTGGCTCACTGTTTCAAATGAAATTGGCTTCATAATGTTGTAACATAAGTAAGCAAACATGCCACTTTATAGAGCAGGATAAATGTATCTTTTTGCAAATAGTCCCGCTTTCATTTTCATATCTAAAATTACTTTTAAATGTTTAAAGTAATTGATTTTTTTGAGAAAATACTCCTGATTAAAGAGGGGCAAGGACTTCAGTGCAAAAATATCATTGTACTTCTTACAGCTCTTACCACAGAGGATGCTGAAACACTTTAATGTGATTTAAAAAAAAAAAAATCAGATTTTAGATTCCAGAAAAGGAGAGAATACTTTAAATTTACAAAATGAAGAGAAATTGTTGTATCAGCAAGTCCAGGTGAAATTCAGCCAGAAGCCCTGAAGAAGCTTCAAAAGAAAGTAGCTGATTTTCCTACATGGGCAACGTTGGTGTGTCATAAAATAGAAGCATAAGGGTGAAATCCTATTAAATGAACCCAAACAAACCTTCTGAAGTAAATAGATAATTGGATAAAGTAGTAAATTAAATTTAAGGAATAAAAAGAAAAAAGATCTTCAGTAGTATATGAAATGATATGTTTGTTTAAAAAAAAAAAAGACCAAAACATGCCCCTTAATCTGCTAGAATTATTGTAAAAGGTAATAGCACAATCTGATGGAATTGGTCTTTATTTGTATGTTCACAAAGCCTGAAGTTCTCTGAGAAGCTGCTACCATAAAAATAAAGCATGCAGTAAGGTGGATTGTGAAGCACTGGAAATTAGGTAAGATGGGGAGAATAGGAATAAATCCTAAATATAAAAAAAATGATGGAGATCGATAACAAATTATGCCAGACCTCTATTGGGACCACTCATTAACACTTAACAAATAAATTGGAGAAAAGAGTACATGCTCTGGTATCAAAATGAGGTGGAAATGGTGCTACTGAGATTAAGCAGGACTTGAAACTTTGTGGAAATGCAGCGGACCATAGCAGAACGTAGGAAATGGCTGATGTTTACAAATACAACAAAGTAGGTACTGGGTGGGATAATAGTAACTTACTCATACGCAGTTAATCAACTGTCAGGAGAAATTGTGTGGCTAGTGCAGTAAAACTTCTGTTCAGTGGGTATCAGAAGCCACAGTGCCACCGAAATGTTTAAAAAGAGGTGGTATGGAACGCTTAACAAAATACCGTGACACTGATCAGAGTTTTATCAACGCTCTGAGTTACTGTGTTCATCCTTGTCTCTCCCATATCAAAAAAAGATAGGTCAGGTAAAAGATAAATGAGTAATGAGTGGTCAAGAGCAAATGAAGTATGTTTGGGATTCTTTGTTTCAGAAGTCGGTATGTATAAACCAGAGGTATGTAACAGATAGTGTAATTTTTGCAAGGTTACGGACAATGTGATGAAAATTTAAGGCAACACCTTTAAAATCGATAACAGAAAATGCTTTTTACGATGTGCACAACTGCAAACTCAATCCTCAAGATATTATTGAAGCCAGGGGCTTAGTAGGATTAAAAAAAGAATTGGATATATATATGAGAACATGCACAATTACATTAGATCAGATGAAACAGTTTATTTTGAAAGAATGTGAAACCTCACGCTTCACAGCTTTATGCAACAAGCAGCATGGAAGATATTTCTGTTGGTGCCTTGACAGTAAATATATGGGGAGTATATTTAGATTTCTTCTTATCATAACTTTTAGAACCTCACTCTGCAAAACCTGGAAGTAGGCATTATCAGCAGCAGACTACTGATTTAGGTTGCAGAATTAAACTGAAACGTAGATCTGAACTGGGGTGGCAATGTTCCATTCAGAAAATTATTTTTTCCCACTATGATGAAATTTATCACCAAAATAATATGAATAGTGAAATACTTTTGTTTCAGGCTTGCAAGATGTTGGATTTCACTCAATTCTCATAAGCTTCCCGTGACACAGTTTTTTCAAGAAAAATTCTTGACTAATCTAGCAGAATGTATGATTTCCTATTCCTGAGATCTGATGATTTTACAAGAGGAGTTTTTTCAGTTTTCTGTAGATAATGTTTTCTAACTTTCCCTTACTATTCTTCACTTGGTCTTAGAAAATGAAAGTAGTTCAGTATGTCCATGGCTTCACGTACATATGCCTCGGGTTTCTGGTGGGGGAAGAGCTGTGGGGCTGGAAGGGAAGCTGCTGGAATAGCTGTGGCTATTCGTCTGTGAACTCTTCAGAGCACTGCGTTACGTTCACTTGCCTTGACACTTCTTAAACAAATGGCGTAGGTGAATTGCCATATAAATGCTTTTGCATTTTGGTTCATAATTTTCATTTAATCTAAAAGTTAATTTTACACAGCATAAATTCTAATCACCTACTGCAGTTGGTGTTGCCAGAAGTGTGCTGGCATCTTGACATGGGTCCATTACAGATACTTTTGTAGAAAAACGCCATTTGCTGGGCTCGGTAGGAATACACATTTTGTTTTTATGAAATTAAGTTACATCAATGGTATCTCCTGACTGTTTTTTAGCAAATTTCAAATCAAGTGAAGAATTTTTAGTCTCCAGTATTAAGTTGCCTTTACACTTTTCCAGTCACAGCTTTTCTCAGCCCGGAGCCTTTAGACTTCCTTTCCACAGGGCTACAATATAAACAAGTGCCACAGTTCTTTTTATCTAAATTCTGATTATGGCCTTACTTGTTAAGGTAGTTTCTTGCCAAGTTAATACGGTGTCAATCTCAAAGGTTAATGATCTGTATATCTCTCTCTATTTTTTTCCCCAGCAAGGATACAGATCATTTCAGAGCTAGCTCTTCTTATTTGAGCACATAGGTAACTACATCTATCTGTTTGCTCCCAAGGCTGTTTCCAGCTTGGATAAAATGTTTGCCTTCTATCATGAAATACCTTCTTTAGAAACTTACTGTTGGGGAAAAAGGGATCTGCCTATAAACGCCAGAGTTTTTAGGTTTTTTAAGCCCAGAGAGCCTGCTCATCTGAGTATGACGAAGCATTTGCTAGCTTGGCACTGGTTTCAGATTTATCAACTGCTTCAGTGTCCGTGTAGGCTCAGGAAAGGTAAGAACATAGCAAAACTGAGGCAGGCATGAAGGTTTCTGTTGTATCCCCCAAAGTTTTTGGCTGATGGCAAGTGCTTGATTTTAGGACCGTAAATAGATGCTTGGTGGGTGCTAGGATATCTGTAACCGATACAAGTACCTTGTGTGCATGCTAACATGTCTAATGGAGCCTGGTGTTCATTGGTGCTTGTTATGACTTGCTATGCTCTTGCTATAAAGACAGCACTGATACTTTATTACCTCAGAAGCTTAGTTCTATATGGCCTGTATTATTTGCCCTTCAATTTCACATTGCTTCGTGTTTTCCTGCTCTCTGGCAGCAAACAAAGAAGGCAGAAAACCAGGAATCTGTGAGACGCACTCTGCTGAGGAAGGAACAAGGAACATAGAGATAGATTTAACTGCTTCAATAGTTCTTTTGCCTGTTTATAAATTTGGAGTTTAAAATGTGGTACACCTGAAGTCTGTGGGCCAAGCATGATAGAGGTGACCTCTGACTAAGTTTTCTTCATACTCTGCCCTACCATCATTATTTAAGTGACCACAGGCAGCTGGTCACCATTTGAATGAACGCTTTGCAGTATGTCTGCACGACCAATTTGTATCAGTTTTTTGAAGTGAGCTAGTGGGCCAAAGCACCTTTCGTTGAGCTGCCTGCGTTTCCACTGAGAGTTGCTGCCGGGTGTCATGCTGGTTGGTGTGTATTTGTCTTTGCAGCACGTTGGTCCAATGACTCGGTAACTTGTAGGCTACCCCACGTTATACCATCAGTTGTGCAGACAGTTTGTATATTTAGATGAATATTGAGGAACTCTCTCCTTTGTTGCTGTTTCTCTCTCATCTTGTGACCGTGTTGATCATCTGTTCTGTTTGTGTAAGCCATGACAGCTCACCTTTTGACCACAGCCATCTTCTAGAAGGGTGGCAGGCAAGACTCACCTTGAAGCCTGACAAAGATGCAAAGGTAGAATTGCTGCTGGAGACGTTGGAAGATTTCTGTGACAAAGAAAAGATAGCAATTATTTAGGGAACTGCCCACGTGGATGATAAGATCATCTATAGTTCCTCCTTTGGTATGTGTTTGAGACCACCTTCTCCATTGCTATGAGGAGGCTCTGAGCCCAAGAACAGCTATAAGTTAGTGGATTTACATCATACTTATCATTTGGAAGCAGGGCTTTTGAGTGAAGATCGCTATAAGGAACTGCTCCCTGAGTTTCTAAAAGAGGACAACACCTTCCAAGCACCAGTACATGTGAGGGAGAGAGTGCCCAAGAGGCTTGCTTCTGTCGCTTAGTGGCCGATGACTTTGGAGTGGGAAAGTCTACTATAAGGAGGATGGACAACAAAATCTGCCTTCTCCTGGCAAAATCCATAAGATCATGTAGAACCTCACCCAGCATTGAGTCCTCAATTTCTAGCACTGTGGGCACCTGTGACTACATCAACAAGAAGAGTTCACTACTCCTTTTATATGAGGCTTCATGGATTTCCACAGATGTACTGACTGGCATCACTGGACCATGCTGGGACACCCCTCTCCCCCACCATCTTCTGCACATGTAGATCTTGAGAGCAGGAGAGACTGGTACTCCCATTTTCTCCAGATAAATGAATATCCAAGGAGAGTAGATCCCTAAGTGCACTCTGAGCGGTGGTGCCAACAGCCTGTGGCACAGGGTCATGAGAGCCTATGCAGACAAGCATGTGTGGTATAAAGGGTCTGTTTATCCACCATACTGTACACGGATGAATCTGTGAGCTATGTAGCCTTTGAAAGCAAAAAATTCATGTTTGGGTAAAGGGAGGGTGTAGAAAGCTAGGAGGAGGAAGAGATGGCGAGACTTAGAAACATCCACAAACATAAAGGCTTCCTTAATGTAACCCAGGAGACTTGCAAGGACAAGGAAGGGTCTCCTGCCAACACAGGAGGGAGAGGGGAGAACTTGGTGCTTTACAATGAGTTGGATGGCTGATGGCATTCTCAGAAGGCAAGAAGTCAGATCATAAAGTATTACACGTTGGAAGGGACCTAAGGAGGTCTCTAGTCCAACCTCCTGCTCAAAGGTGGGTCAATTATGAACTCGTGTTGCTTAGGTCTTCATCCATTCAGGTCTTGAAAACCTCCAAGGATGGAGAGTGCACAACCTCTCTGGGCACCATGTTCCCTTGCCTGACTTTCCTCTGTGTGAAAATGTTTCTTTTAGCAAGTCTGAACCTCTTTTCCTTCAGCTTATGCCTGTTGTCTCTTGTCCTCCAACCATGCACTGCCATGAAGTACCTGGCTTGGTCTTCTTGCTAACCTCCCTTTAGGTGCTTGGAGGCTGCTGTTAGGTCCCCTCCAAAACCATCTCATCTCAGCTGAACAAGCCCTATTCCCACAACCTCTTCTCAAAGGGCAAGTGCTCCATCCTGGTGGCCCTCCACTTATTTTGATCCACTTCATCACTTTCTTTGCCGGGGGTGGGACAAGGCTGGACATAGTACTGCAGGTCCACACAGTTCCCAATGCACAGTCAGTCCCTAGCAGTCAAAGATGTCATAGAATCACAGAATCATTAAGGTTGGAAAAGACTTCTGAGATCATTGAGTCCAACCTCAGCCCAACACCACCATGCCCACTACACCATGTCCCTAAGCGCCTCATCTACACGTCTTTTAAATACTTCCAGGGATGGGGACTCAACCACTTCCCTGGGCAGCCTGTTCCAAGGCCTGACCACTCTTTCGGTAAAGAAATTTCTCCTAATGTCCAATCTAAACCTCCCTTGGTGCAATTTGAGGCCATTTCCTCTCGTCCTATCGCTTGTTACTTGGTAGAAGAGACCAACACCCACCTCACTACAACCTCCTTTCAGGTAGTTGTAGAGCGCGATGAGGTCTCCCCTGAGCCTCCTCTTCTCCAGGCTAAACAGTCCCAGTTCCCTCAGCCGCTCCTCATAAGACTTGTGCTCCAGGCCCTTCACCAGCTTCGTTGCCCTCCTCTGGACACGCTCCAGCACCTCCATGTCCTTCTTGTAGTGAGGGGCCCAAAACTGAACACAGGATTCGAGGTGCGGCCTCACCAGTGCCGAGTACAGGGGCACGATCACCTCCCTGCTCCTGCTGGCCACACTGTTTCTGATACGAGCCAGGATGCCATTGGCCTTCTTGGCCACCTGGGCACACTGCCAGCTCATGTTCAGCTGGCTCAAGTCAACCAGCACCCCCAGGTCCTTTTCCTCTGGGCAGCTTTCCAGCCACTCTTCCCCAAGCCTGTAGCGTTGCCTGGGGTTGTTGTGGCCCAAGTGCAGGACCCGGCACTTGGCCTTGTTGGACCTCATACAGTTGGCCTCGGCCCATCGATCCAGCCTGTCCAGGTCCCCCTGCAGAGCCTTCCTACCCTCGAGCAGATCAACACTCCCGCCCAGCTTGGTGTCGGCTGCAAACTTACTGAGGGAGCACTCGATCCCCTCATCCAGATCATTGATAAAGATATTGAACAGGACCGGCCCCAGTACTGACCCCTGGGGAACACCGCTCGTGACCGGCCGCCAACTGGATCTAACTCCGTTCACCACAACTCTCTGGGCTCGGCCGTCCAGCCAGTTTTTTACCCAGCGAAGAGTGCACCTGTCTAAGCCGTGAGCCAGTGCCCGGAAACAGAAAGTGTCAGAAGCCAAAGATGATGTAGGAGGAGGTGTTAATTTATAAGATCAGAGGAGGAACAAGAATGGGGATGGTGAATCACTATGCTTAAAACTCCAGATGTCTGTATATAAATGCAGTAAGTACAGGAACATACAGAAAGATTCTTAAGTGTATTATCAAAATTATGACTGCATTGGCATAACAGAAACATGGTTCTATTTATTTATTTACAGGGCTTGAACATTAACATATACGGAAGTTCTCTCAGGAAGGTCAACAAATTGAAGAGAGAAGATACTTTGTCAGTGAATAAAGCAATATGTCTCCTCTGAGGTATGGAAGATTGACCAATTGAGAATCCGTGGCAATAATAAATGGAAAGACATCAAATGCTGTCATTGCGGTGAAAGTTTATTATAGACTTTAAATTAGATCTGCCTGAATTGTAACTGTGCAAACACCTTTTGGGAAGGAGATGGAGCAGAATACAGGCCATTTCCTAGGAGAGTTTTGATACAGAAGGCATGGAGAAAGCAGCCAAATGGAAAAGGTCCTTGGTGTTCATTCTCACCAGTGAAGAGGAATCACCTCTTAATGCAGGGCTTAAAGGCAGCTCAAGGAAGAGATCATGAGGCGGTAAGAGTTTACCCTTAGAAAAGGAAGGGGAACAAATAACGGTTTGAACAGCAGAACCAATGTTGCCCACGTTTGCATAGTCGTATCAAGAATAAGTTTATGATTGGATTTTCTGATGCCTAACGACTTGAGCTCTAACAACAGCCTTTGCTGAACTGAGGTATTTATCAAATTTCTCTTCTTTCCTAGTTGGGTTGTTTCATGACCCTTGTAGGAATGTAGTGTCTTGAAACACCTCTCTGAGAGTTGAGTGAAATTTGTCAAATTTGGTTGAAATTTGTCAAGGAGTTCACTTTTCCTCAGGAAGCCTAACAAACAGCAAACTTCCACAAAGAAGATGTCTGTAATCTCAGAGAATGAAGAGGAAACATATCATGGGGAAAAAAGTCTGAAGAAAAAGGAGTTCAGGAGAGCTGGCAAGTCTTTAAAGAAATTATACTATGGGTAGAAGTACAAATTATCCCAATGTGGAGGATCAAGAGCTCATCAGTGCCTTCAAACAAAAGAGGAAGCGCACAGAAAGCTCTCATTGTTAGGATTAAGCTTAAAAGAATAGTAGAACACATTGAAATAAAATCAAAGCAAGCCACAAAATGAAATATAACTATTCAGAGATACTAGTAGAAAAGGAAGAGGTGGTCCATCACTTCACAGAGAACAAAAGCTGTAGACAGTGTTGTTCAGGAGTATTCAAGCTTAGGACGTTACTCCTAGACTTAGGTAGGAATAATCAGTTACAGAAATACCTGATGAGGAACAGTTCATTAGGTACATCTAACTTTACTATAGTTACAGCAAATGATTAGATTGCTACCCCTATTTTAGGATCAAGAAACTAGTAAAATAACAGCAATAATAACGATACAGTCTAGATTTGTTATCTTAGTGCCCGTATCAGACCAATTTATGGCAGGAGAAAAGACAGTGGGCACATTAGAGGTAGGCTTTTGGTGGGGATAATTATCCCCAAATGACTACTGGCAAGAGGTGAGTATGGAGAGATGATGGTCGGTGGATCTCAGAGGGGAATAACATGTATTGATCCTATTTATCAAACACAGTGAGCTGACCACAAGATCCATAATAGTATATTGGCTCATTATAGTACAAAACATGTATTAGCTCTAACATAGATTACACCTTTACTTTTAATCCCCACCACCGCTAAGGGAGCCATGAACTTCCAGCAAAGGATCTGACGGGGAGGGAGTAAATAAATGGTCTTGCAGAGAACCTGCCACCTGCCACATCCCATGGAAATGGATGCTGGGAAACCAGAAGGTGAAACTCCCATTTTGAACATCAGTTGCTGCTGCTATTCAGTTGTACTGTTACTCCTTTTTAACTTCAGAAAACATCCTTTAATTTTAAACTTTGGCTACACAAATTCATGATGTTATGATTCAGAGGGTCCTATACTCCTGAGTGATTTTCAACCTCATTAAGCACCAGTGCAAGTTTCCCAATGGGTACTGAGAAACTGTGGCTTTCGGGAAGGTGAGAATCCAAGTTCTCTACCAACTAGGCTCTTCTTCAACCCATAGAAGATGGTGGTGCTTTTTCTCTTTTTGGTACTGAGAACCTAATGATACTCAGAATATCTTTCCACCGTCTTTAGCTGAGCTGGAGATGTCCTGGGTAGAGCTGCAGACAGTGCCTGTGCTAGGGAAGGAGGCCGTATCATCATCACAAAAGGAGTTCCCATTCCCCAGACGCCCTTGCTTGAGCAGGGAGGAAGAGGAGGTGTTCTTCCTCTTTCCCTGGAGGGAGAAGCAGGTCAGCTGAGCAGCTGGGCGCCAAGCACGGGGGCAACTGGACTTCCTAGGGTGGGGAGCACTGGGGTGACACAGCAGAGTCCCTGCGAGACACAGAGCTCAGCAGGAGCTATATTTCAGAGTTATTTAATTGACCCGCACCTGCTGCTTTAGACCTTGCTAGCTGGTGGTACACAAAAGCAACTACTTTTTCTGCTGAAAAAATACTTTTGCACCGCCTGTGGATATTTCCTAGCTAGTAAGCACAGAGACTAGGGAGTGATGTGGCGGGGGGATATACTGGGGGACAACGACTATATGATGCATATTTTGGCGCTTTCTGGAACATCTGAGACCACAGGAGCAAAACAACCATTTCTATGTTATCTACCATCCCCTCACATTTTTAAGAAAAACACTTCAGACTCTCCTTAAAGGTTTGTGAACAGAATCCTAAAGACTGCAGCTCTCTTCAGCAGCCGTAGCTCTACCAAGCCATCAAGACTTTAAACATCCCACTCTCTAGCAAGTTGTTGAAGCTCCATAGCAAAGTTGAGTACTTCAAATCCTGCCAGTTAGAGCTCAGTCCTCATTCCCACATAAACACAACCATTTTGCAAACATGATCTGATATTAATTACCCCCCTGGCACCAAAAGTCAGGATTTCCTGATGCAGCCCGCTAATGTAAAATGCATTAGTGAAAATGCTGGCTCCAAGGGGTTAGGTTCTCTAAATAAACATAGCAAAGTTCTTCTTTATTCGCAACTCCCAGGCTATTCTGAAAGACTGATTTCTTCAACAAGAAAAAAAAAAGACTAAAATCATCCTTGGGTTTTTAATAGGTTATAAATGCCTTTTTTCTATGCAGTTGCAGGAACTGAATGCCAAGTTGTAGATCAATGAAATCTGACTCTTGCCTTAGAATGAAGTTTGCCCAAGCTCCTTTCTGCCGTCGTGTGCTCTGTATTGTCTCTCTGACGGCAGATGGCTAAGGATCAACAGGGTAGGATTGCACTTCTGACTTTTGGGCAAAAGTGGCAACACTAAAATTTGTGGGTAAAAAAGGAAAAGTTTGTAAGAGCTAGGGATGATTATTATGTAAAAAAAAAAAATCTTCATTTCTAAGGCACTGACTTAGAATTATTCTTCTTCCACTAAAAATGGGAAGGAGGACTCAAACAAAGCCAGCTTGCAATGAATGAGAAATGTTCAGCTCTGTTAACAAAATATGGCTGTGAAGCCAGTGATTTCCATCTGAGAAATTGTCCTCGTTGGCAACACCAGCTTAAGGCATTGCCACCTTCTGCCAGTACCGCAGTGCATTGCCTTCGCATTTGCGCCAAGACTTGGACACGATCAGGAATTTGATCTGGCTTGAGCAGAAAAATAAGGAAACATTTAAAAAAAACCCCCAACACGGTAAATCCTCCGAGCCATTCCCAGCTCAGTCCCAAGCAGTGTTGTCCTGGGACACCTGACAGCCACAGTGAACGGGGAGAATAAGAGAGGGCAGCAGCAGGAGCTAACCCAGGCACAGTTGCCCAAAGCTACCTATTGCTGAGCTGCTGCTGCACCCGAGTGCCAGCAGCAAACAGCTGGGGACGTAACCTTGTGGTCTGCAACAGCAGAAGAGGCAGAACAAGGAAGGGTACCTTGGGCCTCATTTCAAAAGACCCCTCTAAAACCCTGGGGATAAACAGGATGGGGAGCAGTCAGTGAGGCAGGGGAGTCCAAGTTGGCTTATGACTTGTTGGTCTATGGCTTCTGTGGCATCTCACACAGGCATTTTAAGGCTGCCTTTTATTAGCCGGTGTGGAAATTTTACAGCATGAGAGCTGCCTGCCCTGCCTACGCCGGGCCCGGCGCACCGGGGTCGCCTGGGGAGGATCCCGGTGTGGGGCAGGACTGGAGAGCATCAGGGAGGGGTGAGCTCCATTTCCAGATGTTCTCTCATCTCTTGCTGGCCACGCCACCAGATTCATGAGCTCCTCCAGAGTCCCATGCTGTAAAATTTCCACATGGGCTAATAAAAGGCAGCCTTAAAATGCCTGTGTGAGATGCCACAGAAGCCATAGACCAACAAGTCATAAGCCAACTTGGACTCCCCTGCCTCACTGACTGCTCCCCATCCTGTTTATCCCCAGGGTTTTAGAGGGGTCTTTTGAAATGAGGCCCAAGGTACCCTTCCTTGTTCTGCCTCTTCTACTGTTGCATTTCCCTACCTTTCCCTCCTTAGGGATCAGGGAAAGGGAGTGTGTTAAAGCCCTAGTCTAGCCCTTTTATATGGTATAATGAGGCTGAAATGGTAGTGAGGATTTCAACCCATAAATGGCAAGTACCATATAACTAGATTGTCAAAATAATGTGTACTCAGTCCTCTTCCCATTTCAGAGCAGCTAAAAATATATGCACTGGTATGATAAGTTCAGGTACAAATGCAAGCATCTCATCCCCACCTGATTTGAAACACAAATGCCTGTTTAATATTACTCCACTACAAATAAACAAATTTGTATCTGAAATACTGTCCAGCACATATAATAAAATCTATTCAGCTAATCGTCCCGTCACATTTATAAGAAGGGCTGAAACCTGCAATAGGGTGAAAGAAAATTCAATTACAACTTCAACAGAATACTCGTCCAGATCAAATTTTGTTTGAATCATCTAATGAGGCACACTTAATTGCTGGAAAACTGCAGCATTTTTTAGAGCAGTTTTCAAATGTTAATTGCATCGTTTTATTTCAACAGTTCATGAATGCTATGTTTGGCTACAAATTTAACTTTCTTGATTTCAGCTAAAATGAAAACCCTTTCTGTCTTGGTATTCTAGCCTTGCATATTCTATTCTTTAGTTGAATCACATCCTAGAAAATGTTTTACTTTTGTCTTCCATGCTTGTGGAGGGAAGAGTGAAATGGCAGCTTCAATCTACTCCAAATTTTTTTCTTAATTTGAAAAAAAAGTTTGCTGTACAAGTTTTCTACCAGGGTCAAGATCTATGGGAGGAGGTAGAAGATTCTAAAATTTCAAAACTAAATATCTCTTTTCTACCCAGAGTTTTCAGAATTCATTCTTTGTTGTGCAGGTCTGAAAGGTTAAAAATAACTGTACCTCCTGAGACTTCTCCCTGGGCTGTGCTCTTCCCTGGGATTCAGTAAGCTTCTTCCACCCAAACTGGGTCAGCCTCCGTGCCTAATTTTAAAATCTCTGGGATCCAACACTTTATAAAAATCAATGAGAACTTTCCCATTATATAATCCCAGCAGTCACATATGATATGCTCTGGCCTGATTCTGCTGGAGCTTGATTTTATATATTGAAATGGTGATTATTAGTTTTAAAGAGCTGTGAGCTCCTTGCAGAAAATTATGGGGAAAATTCTTCATATGTGGAGTCTTTTCTCTGTCACTTTATGCAGACTCTTTCCTTTTCAGGCAGGAAAACTACAGTTAAAATGAGAATGTTTCCTGACTGAACTTAGGAAATTGCCTTTTAAACTAAAGGTTGAGAAAGTACATTTCCTTACATTTGCTCTGGGTTTGTGATCTCTTTTACTCTCTGAAAATGTATTTACAAGAGATGGTAACGGAGATCACAAATATCTCTACAAATACTGTTTTTCTAGACGTTTTGATACCAGAGTTGTTCAGCCTGAGAGGTCCGGGACAAACTCCAGCAATATTAAATAATATAGGGGACCATTACTACCAGATCAATGAATAAACCAAAATAATTTCGGTATTTATGTAAAATACCTCATTGTTTTCCCAGTCTCTGCTTAGAGAGACTCTTCTTTGTAGGCTATGATGCCTACAAAATATTTGACAACTGTTTGACTGCTCGCATGCTAAACCAGTGTCCCATCACACTCTCCTTTTTCTGTGCTCAGGCTTTTCTGGTGATATCTAGCTGTTTCTAAGCTTAGACTGGGTATTGGAATAAAAATTTTTTTCATCTGTGTTTATGCAGCACCTAGCACAGTGTCGTCCTGAAGCACGGCAGGGAATAGAAGATGCTCCTGCAAAGCAAATTAACAGTGTCTTTGGGATTTGGAAATGACATGAAGAACTATTCAAGGTTCGGCTCCAGAAAGTAAATCACTAAGTCAAATTGTTAACGATAGCTGTGACAGGACGCTTGGTAGCAATGCATGGTTTGGAATATTATTGTAAACAATTTGACAAATACGTTAGATAACGAACAAAGTAATAAAAAATCAATGTCTGTTCCCAGATAATTTGTGAAAAGGCAAAAGGAGTATATTTATCAAATATATTGTTTCTGCAAATAGTTCACCTCATGATTTCAGAGGGGAAATAGGTAGGAAGAGAAAATGAGCTCAACAAAACAAACATCGGTTTATATGTCAATATCCTTGTAAATGGTAATGACAGAAGGGAAATACAGCTAATACGATATGGGAACAAAATCGTTTCTAAACTGAATATTTTGTTGCGACTCTCCCGAACCTCCCCAGCTCCTTAACAATGACAAATCCGAGGGGTCGCACGCTGCCGCCTGGCGCACTCCGACGCCGGAGCCGTAGGAGAGCTCTGGCTGTGCCGCTCCAGGAGCGCTTCCCGGCTCTCCCACTCTTTCAGTCGCCATCCCGCACCGTGTATTTCCTTTTGCTCTCTGTTTGTCTGCGGCAAATGGCTGTTTGGGAAACAAACAGGCACGTTTCTGAATTCCAGGGGAACAGCAACCTGGCTCACAGCAGATTTCCTTATGACTTTTTAAGGACAACATTAATATCATTTATAGTCATCTTAATCATTCCCTTTGACAGAAACAACCGCAGAAGAGGGAGGCTTCTTCCAAGAGACTGACTCTGCCTTGCTTGTGGCTTCCCCCTTAATTAGGAAGCCAGAGGCACGTGTCTGAAACCTACCTAGGATGGAGCTGCGCAGGTTTAGAAGCCCCAGGACAGACATAATTTCAAAACTCAGCTACCCCAGACCCTAGCCAAGGTGCAGATATGTCTGCATGACCTGCTGTCACCTCCTTTCCTCGGTGGCATTGAGTTTCACAAGAGCTCCCCTCCCCACCTCCCAAGGTTTTCAGCCTGGTGGATCACGCTTCCCCTGCCGTTGGGGTTCGCAGGCGGAGGGGAACAGCTGCTCCAGAGAGGCACAATAATTTATTTTGTTTCTGATTGGAGTCATTGTGATTTTTTAACGGGTTATTTTTAGTCTGATCAGACGTAGGAGAGGAAACAGGTAATGCCATAGCTGATATCAGGATGGAAAGCAAAGCCAGAGGAGCACGGAAAATCCGCCTGTGCTCAGGCCTCCCTTGCTGTAGGAATGCCTGCAGAAACACCAGCTTATGACCTGGGAAAGCAAGGCAGCCAAGCGTGTGTGTGTGGGGGTGGGTGGCGGGGTCCTGCCAGTGCCCATTTGGTCTCCCCTTGGTGCAGACGCTCCTCCTTGCTCCTGGGGGAAAAAGAAGAACGTGAAGTTTGAGGTTTGCATTTTCAGCTCCCATCTCCTCCCCTGAGGATGGTGGCTGGCGTTGCTCTTGCGGTGATGACAGCCGCCGAGCACAGCGTCCCGCCACGCAGTCCACACCTGAAGAGCAAAGCGGGGCAGTGGTCTTCTGCTGATGGAGTAGCCCACGGGGAAGTGGGGACCTCAAGCTGCTCGTGAGTCCTGGGGACCTGCCAGGGTGAAAGGAGGCCCTGGTCAGAGCTGGCAGCTGCTTGCTGTGCTGTCCTCTCACTCTGGCTGTTTGTCTGTGGGCTTCAGCACTGCTTGCCGCTCTCCTGGGTGGCTGAGGAGCAATCTCAGAGCTGGCCTTTTGAAATCTGTGGCCACCCCTCAGATCTCTGTGTTTTGTTCCCAAAAACCAGAATCTTGTGAGACTGTAGAGGGAGAGACTCTCTCTGGAAAAAGGATTTTCTCTGCTAAATGCCAGGACCCTAAATAAGAAGGAGACTGCAACTGGAAAATAGGCTGAGTATCACGAATCCCTCAGGAGGTCTCTTTCCCATTAAAGTCCTAAAACCAGGCAACATATATCTGGGAGTTTTATCTTCCTCCTTTCCACAGTATTATCTTCCATTAGTAGTGGTAATCTTTTAGGGAAGTGTTTTCATTTTGTGAGTATCCTACTATGCAGAGAGACAGGTAAGAATGGTTTGCAATGAGGGGACAATGACATCTAGAGAAGGTAGGTGGCATTGAGCTCTCCAGCCTCAGCTCTACATTTGCTCACACCTCAGCAAATTTTTTTTCTAGAATCTCGGGGGGGGGCATTTGCATAGCTTAGTTACAAATGCCCGCAATATTCAACTCATTTTGGGGTGTCAGATGTTCTTCTGCCTTTATGCCCATGCAAAGTCAAGACACCCTACAGCAGGGAGTTGAGTAACAGTGCTTGGCAGCAGAGGGTAGGTACTGAATGCTGCTATAATCAATGAAGGTCTATGCAATAAATGGCTTGTAGTAGTAGTATTTAAATCTCAGATGTCTGTGGAAAATATCAACTTAAAGAACTTTCTGTCCTCATTACTTTAGAGTGTGTTCATTCTGAACACAGAGCATCGAGGACTCTGAAGTTCATTTAAAACCTATGCAAAGTTACAGCCTCAAATTCACATTTAAAGCACCACAGAAACGGAAATCTTACTGTCAAAAAGTGACTGTAAGTTCTAGTTTTAAAAGTAGTAATGAAATGCCCATGGAGGGGAACTGTGTATCATATCCTTTTTCATTGGTTTCAGACATGCTCCTTGGCTTGGAGAAAAACAAAAGCAAAGAGTTGGGAAAGGCATTACAGGAGGGATTAATTTCAGTTTGTTGAGGTTACACAAGTCTCGCCCTGACCGCTCTTGTTCTCCAG
Organism: Calonectris borealis; assembly: GCF_964195595.1. Lineage (NCBI taxonomy): Eukaryota > Metazoa > Chordata > Aves > Procellariiformes > Procellariidae > Calonectris > Calonectris borealis. Next base: position 51,787,402 of record NC_134313.1, read on the forward strand.
GAGGCTAAGTGGTTATCTTAAATGTGAGGGAGTCTCTCCAGGTACAGCAGCCAGGATCCAGTAAGGAGCATAAAAAAAAAACAAAACCAAAACCAAAAACCAAACAAAGAAACCCAGTTCTGGTCTGCCCAGAAATAAGGGGTTTTTTTACCTACCTGACCTGATTTGTGGAAACATTACTTGCAATACTGGCATTTTTCTTTCAGAGAAGAATGAATTTCCTTTTACAGACTCTAGCTCGCCATCTGCACTTTGCTTTCCCTTGCACAGTCTGAATTTACTTTTCCTGAGGACCGATGAGCATCCTATTCAAACAAAGACCAAATAGCACAGTGTAGGGGAAATCTGGCAAGCTTCGTCCTCCTGATGGGTGAAGTATTACGTCTCACTGTACCTGATGGCAAACTCTATGTTTTGATAGCTTTAGATGTTAAATGCCAGTTTAAAAGGTGGCACAGAGATTAAGGCAGCTATAACCTACTGGAAATCAGTGAATGCCTAAATCTCTTTATGCTAAATCTCAGGCTCCTAGCCAGAGAAGTTTGGCCTTTCCATAAAATCTTCATGCTTGTAATTCTTTGGGCATTTTTAAGGTTGTTTTTTAAGTCGTCTTTTTGCCAGCAGCTGACGTGGAAGCCCAGCCTAAAGCTATTTAAATCTGTAGCAGTCCTTTAGCTGAGCTTCACAGTCTTCCAGAAGGTCCATAATGTCTGGTGCCTGGATGGTACGATGGTTTGATACAGTCCGTCACGCAGTCTGGATGACTTTCCCCTCTCTGTCTGAGTGCCTGGACCACTCCTCGGGCTGATTCCCTGGGTGTGGGTGACCCACAGCATCCACTCTTCGTGGGCTACCTCCAGCACATCTTGGCATCGGCTCCACAAAGGGACTGTGCAGCTAAACTGCTTTAGATCCCTTGGGACTGGTGTTAACACCCTGCAGCATGAGCTGGCCCTTCCCAGAGCACCACCTCCTCCACATCCCAGGGTTTTGGCTTTCCACTTTGGGTACGCTGGGACTTGAATGCACAGGTAAACTTGGCAAACCGTCTGAAAACCAAGTATTTCTTACAATGGCAGGTACAGAGCATATGCAGAACCAAACAAAACTCACCTCTTTGCAGGAAGACTTTTGCCGCCTTGCTTGGACCTGCCATTAAATTGGACCCCCTCTTGCTAAAGGATGCCTCCCTGCCTCTAGGGCTGTAAACCTCGAGCCACCAAAAATCACAAGCTAGATTCTCTTAGGAAAATCAAAGTGAAAAGTCTGCCCCCCCAGTCATTAGATTATAAAAAATAATTCTAAATAGTGGGGTTTTTTTTAAGTCTGTGCCTTTATTTTTTTAAACTCTTCTCTCCTTCCTTTGCACTGTTTGTCCATCAACTTTATTTGAAAAAACAACATTTAACACATCCAGAAATTAACACCTCACCTTGCCTGCTCAAGTAGGGATTCTGCATATGCGAAAGACAAGGGAAATCCATGTCATGCAGCAGTTTGGGCTTTCTTCTCTACCATAGCCTCATCTCTCCCCTACACTTGCTCAGGTATAAAGGTTCTAAAATGAAGAGGGAGGTATATTCTTTATGCACCCACTGTGAAATTATTTTTCAATACATATTTATGTGAACTGCAAACATCTTTAAATGTAAAGTTGTCATTACAGTGTCAACCATCTTGCTAACTGCTGGAAAACCCCTAACCTAAACAGTGCTTTTTATAACTCAGCACATTATTTATATTTAGAATCCTTAATTATCTCTTTTCCACAGTCAACTCTAATAAATTCCAAACATTTAAAAATAATTTTAAATAATGCTGCTTTCTTTGCATATTTTCAATCAGCTGCACAAATATCTAAATTAGCTGGTGATTATACGACATTTGGTTTACTTTAAAAACTGGTAATTAGTTGTCCAATGCAACACTTTCTTTTTTAGCCTCCGTTGTCCCCCCCCCTGCCACTGCCCTGGGACCTGCTCCCGGGTGCTGGGATGGGGTCCCAGCTTTCCTTTGCCTCCCTTCCCCCACTCCGGCTGCCCAGGCATCTCTCCTTGTCCCCGAGCCCAGGCGGAGGTCTCAGCCCCAGCAAGCGGTGGAGGCGGTGGCTGCCGCTGCGGTCACCGTGGCTGCTCAGCTCTGGGGGCCACCACTGCCACCATCCCTCTGCACCTTATTATTCTGGGTGGCTCCACTAATTGCAAAGTAAGTACTTATCATTTTAGGAGCAACTACAATTAGTAGTAGCTACAAGCTGTTTGGTAGCGGTAGGTTCTGGGTCTCAGTGCGTGAGCTACTCCCACCAGGTGTCTTCTTCTTGGCAACATTTGAGTGCCTTAAATCCTTGCACACTCCAAGCAGTCGTAGATAAAAGAGGAGCACAAATAAACTACAAATGGCAATATAAATGGTGAGCAGCAATATGTTTAACACTCAGCCGTACACATATACTAACCTTTTCACTTATAGAGACTGTCATCACTCATGCTAATTGGCTAATTGACCAGAAAGATGTCTTTTTAATTAAGTTTTTTCACTACAAATGTTTTTTTTTTTTTTTAATTTTACAAACTTCTGCTGTAAATTACCTTTAAACAAATTTTAATTTACCATAGTTTCTGTTTGGAAAGTAAATATTAAAAAAGGACATCTTAGTTTGGTTTTTTTGTTGTGGTTTTTTTTTAAGATAACACTCACTCACACACACACACACATATTTTAACTTAAAAATAAGTTACCCCAACTGATCTATACATGTTTTATGAATGGTTCTTGTGATGCTCAAAAATTCCATCCAGTAGAAAACTTTTGGGAAGAAGAGTCACATCCCACTTTCATTACAAAAATAAGTAATTTTACATGTCTGACCTTTTTGGTACTCAATAATTTTAATTTGCTTTTAAGCTGGTTTTTATTGTGGTTTTTTCGGTGGGAGGGAGACAGAGGATTGAGGGAGGCAGGTGAACAGAGGACGAGGAGTGTGCAGGCAAATTTTTCAAGGAGAAGGATAGAGAACATCAGAAAGAAATGGTAACACTCAACATTTTCATTGATAATGTAATTTCTCCTTTTGCTGTACTGGTGCATGTAGCATAGCGTAGCTGCATAGGTACCCACAAACAAAGACTCCCCATATGGAAAACAGGTGATGCTACTGAGATGTCTTCAGAGAAACAGGATGATGACATGAAGGGGAAGAAAAATCAATGTAATGTCTTTCTAAATATCAGAATGAACAGCTCACTCTGGACAGTTTCACGTTTGTTAGAGAGAACTTCTTCCTGAAGAACCGTTGCATTTTTTTCTAGGGGACTTTCTGAAGTGATCAGCCTGGGGAGGGGCCACCTTCCTACCTAGCTCTCCTGTTTGTGCTCGCTTAATGTACAGATTCAGTAGCGTTTCCCGGTGGGGCAGAGATGAGGAGTCACAGGTTGAGTGTGAGCGCTGCTACGTCCCGTTGTGTGGCCTCAGGCAGGTCATTTAACCTCACGGGGCAGATGGGACCCTCATTGCCTGCTCACCTTTGTAAAGCACTTTGTCAACTTTGGATGAAAAAGCAATGCTTTTATTTGGAGATTGCTCTGCACTGGCTCTGTGGCAAAAAAAGGCGATAATAAAACAGGGACTGAGTTTGCCCTTGGGGTAGTCAAAAAGAAGATGAACATTTGAAGATAGTTGAAGAAATATTTTCTGGCAGATCATCTCATGTGAAAGAAGGAACGTGGAAGCAAAGGGGAAATATGCCTAACAGGAACAGAAAAGAGATTTGTGTCTTGGGGCTTCCTTTTCTGTGCCAGGACTTCTGTGATGCAGGTCTCCACCCTCTTACCATCCTTTAAATTGCTCCGTACTGGGGATTTCTTACTGTTATTGGAGTGAAGTGAAGACTCTCCCAAGGATACGTCTGAGCAAACTCTCTCAAAAACTGACAGGCCAGAAAGCCTCTATGGGTCCTGTGAGCGGTGAGCCTGGAGCAACGCTGAAGAGAGCCAAGAGCCAGAGAACGGAGGAAATTGAGCCATGCATGCAGGCAGATGAGGAGAAAACAAAGCCTCTCAGATACTGTCTCGGTGTCTGTATCAAAAAGACAACATACAGCTAGGAAAAATCATGACACACTGGAAAATTCAGGATAGATCCTTTAATGGAATAGAATTGGAAAGCTGGTGGTCAGAAAGAAAACACCAATCCTGACATCATGATAACGCAAAGACACTTTTCTACTGACAGGACTGAGAATAAAAGTAAGAACTCCTTAGGCTTCTTCCTTACTGACTACGAGAAAAATAATAGCACCATTTTACAGATGGGTAAACTGTAATTGCCAAGGGAATCAAGTTTCTTGCTGTCATCACACAGTATATCTAACTCATACCTAGGCAGGGATCCCCTACACATCACGTCATTCACCTGTTAATTTGCCGGTCAACTATTAAGAAAATACTTTGGTTATAAAGAAGGACTATACAATTCACCCAGCAGAAGATGATTACAAGGCATCCACGCCATCCTTCTCTAGCCAGTCCGTGGCACCATTAGTCTGTCTAGGCGAGGAGTTCCCAAAGGCTGGCACATAAAATCTTCATCCACAGCCTGCAAAAGAGATTTTTAAAATTCTGATTGTATCCCAGATTGTTATGTAGCCCCCCTCACGGACAAAACCATGGGTACACGGTTTGGTTTTGTTTTTCACATCATGTGGCTACTAATATTTGCACAAAGTGGGCGATGGTGTGAATATTACTTTCTGCGTCTTTCGTTGTTTTGCTTGTGTTTTGAACTCATTCTGCACTGTCTTAATAGCAAGATACAAGGCAGCAGAGACTTAGACCAACTGAGTAAGTGCACCTCTGCATGTTGTTTTTTCTGCCTCTGATTCCTATGAAGTGTTTTTCCCTCTGGGATTATATTTTAAGTTGTGTTACAAAGCTGATGCACATTTCCCCTATCCCAGGGTTATTTGTGCTGGATTGCAGACATAGAGAAAACTCAAAGGATAGATGTGCAACTAAACAACACTGAGGAGATACAGACTGCTACGGAACACATTATTAAGTAAAATGACATTTGATTTGTAGCTGTGAGACCAACCCCTTTTGACATTCAAGGATGCCCAGCTATGGGCTGCCTTGAAAGCCTCCACACATCGATAGTTTTTCTGTTGCTAGGAGGAAGGGTTTTGAAGTGGGAGGAGAACCAGAGACCCTCTAGTCAATAGAAGGATCGTCATGTAAGGGTCAAGAGGGAGCAGAACTCAGAGAGAGAAGAAAATTCAGCTGACTATACTGTGCTATTCTTCATTCACTTTAATACCTACACTTAATGATATGCTTTAAAACCAAACCTCGGAAATGTCAGGAGTTTTTTTCTCATGGTGACATCCTATGTAGGAAGAATCTCCTGAGTTCTCCCTTTAAAACAGAAAGATGAAAAAAAACTTGCCTTGGAGAAATTTCCTCTGGATTTGAGCTTGTTGGTGTGTTGTTTACTCAAATGATTTATGGACTGGAGATTAGTGAAGTCATAGCAACACAGAAATTGCCAAATGAAAATAAAACCAGCCCTGTGTACTCTTATTGAACATAATCAAGGAAGCAGCTGACAAACAGGATTTTTTTTCCCTGTTATGCAAAGACTTTGTATGAGACAAAGACGATTCTCGCCTTTCAAAACTCTTTGAGCAGTGTCTGGCATTCCAATAACTGGCGTGATTAATTTGACTTCGCCAAATAACGGGGTATTTTGTATCCTGCCGTACCCTATATATAACCCACAAAGACTTATTTCCTCCTGGAGAAATGAACGTGTCCTTCTAGGAGGCAAGGGCTGGGAAAAGACTCATTCCCAGTGCTGCCACAGACTTGCTGTCAAGTCTGAGACTTGTCTTTCTGTAAAGCTAGTGAAGGGCCACGGGTCTGAGCTGAGCTCATCCCCTGGCACCTCCGAAGACCACGGAGAGGGCTGTGCACCTCTGCACAGGGGCAGCATCTTTTAGGGTAAGACGGACGGCATCTGGATGAGCGCAGAGGGAGCCCGTAGGACTGCCTTCCGGAGACCAGTTCAGGTCCTCACCTTCCCCTCTGAAGCCTTGCCTTACTTTTCTAACCACAAAAGCGGCATGATTAGGATGATTGAGCGTGTGTTATGCCAGTGTAGCACATCAAAATGGCAGTGCCACTTCCCACCGACGAAAAACGGGGCAGGATAAACTTTAACAGGTTACTCTAAATGTTTGTGGATTCAGCCACTGTATAAAACTTCTTTGCCATATCTCTTAATCTGTTTTATCTATTCAGATTGCCAAGCCCTGCAGAAGAGGACTCTCTCTTATTGTCCTGGTTTCGGCTGGGATGGAGTTGATTTTCTTCCTATTAACTGGTGTAGTGCTGTGTTTTGGATGTAGTGTGAGAATGATGTTGATGACACACTGATGTTTTGGTTGTTGCTAGGTAATGTTTACGCTTGTCAAGGACTTTTCATCTCCCCGTGCCCTGCCAGGTGTGCAGGGGGCTGGGAGGGAGCGTGGCCAGGACGGCTGGCCCAGCTGGCCAATGGGCTATTCCATACCATATGATGTCATGCTCAGCATATAAGGCTGGGTGAAGAAGGCTGGGGGGACGTTCGGCGTGATGGCGTTTGTCTTCCCAAGACACCGTTACGCGTGATGGAGCCCTGCTTTCCTGGAGATGGCTGAACACCTGCCTGCCAATGGGAAGTAGTGAATGAACTCCTTGTTTTGCTTTGCTTGCGTGCGCGGCTTTTGCTTTACCTATTAAACTGTCTTTATCTCAACCCACGAGTTTTCTCACTTTTACCCTTCTGATTCTCTCCCCTGTCCCACCGGGGGGAGTGAGCGAGCGACTGGGTGGTGCTCAGTTGCCAGCTGGGGTTAAACCATGACACTTATTTTACTTTTTTGCACGGCAGCGTACACAACAGGATGATGTTTGTGGTGGCTGGAAGTTGCTGCTGCAATGCAGTTAATAACTCACTCCAGAAAGACCAAACTTGAAATCTGACCTCGGGAGTGGTGTGACAGGGAGGTGGCTTCCTTTGGCACATTCAGGAGCGGCCTTGTGAGAGCACAGCAAGGCTTTGGGATCACTTAGACTATGGTGGAATTATTTATTTGCTTGTATGCAAACAAAGACCTTCCTTTTATGTAAATCTTATTCAGTCAAGGTAGGTAAGTAGAGAGGAATGAAGAGTGTCTGTGGGCTGGGAAACCAGAGGAAGAATAGATAACGGCATCTATGAAAGCTGCCAAACTCTAGCCTAGTGCAAGATCAGGGGAGACGTGTGTCAAGACCAGTGAGTACAGCAATTTGTTGAAGTGGCAATTTAGGGGCAGAAAGATCAGTCCAAGATCTAAATTGAAAACGTACATCAATATCTTGCTGGTGTTTCTATATGTAGCTGAGTAAAAGCACATCACCTGAAAAGGGGAGAGGAAGGACAATACTTTTTGACAAGTTTGGGGTCTACGAAGACTTCTTGGAGTCAGGCAAATGCTGTGGTTCTTTGGGGATGGTCACAGCTTCAAAGTCAAGAAGTTGTGTGGAGACTGTCAAAGACAAAACAAAAGTCCTTGTGGGGATGCAGGTAGTGGATAACCAAGAAGATGGTCATCTAGCAGAGATGCAGATCTGCTGGTAGGAAGCAGAGGCGAGTGCCCAAACAGAGCTGTATGAAGACGGGCCAGCTTGCGTTTCTTAAAATCAGCATCGCAGAAAGCAATCAGAAAAGCTTTCCTCTGCTTTGTAAATCTCCGTGTGAGCTAGCAGGTCCTCTGATGTGAGGCTCTTGTGATAGTGGATTATCCAAGCTCTAATCCTTCGGTGTTGTCTGGGAGACAGTCGCCTCCTCCGTTAGATACAACACTCCTGACCCTGTTGGGCTATGTGCCGCAGAAGCCGGTGTGTATAAGCAGTGTTAGTATCAGTGTCCCAGAACGGGTTACTGGGAGTTCATATCCTACCACGTAGCGTTTCCACGTCTCACACTGTGGTTGTTTTGGTCTGACTGCCTCTCTGTAGATGGAGCTCTGCCAGGATGGCTCAGAGAAGTGACATTACCTTTACCCAGTTCTTATTGTAACAAGAAGGAATAACATCTTTTTCACTCAGCGCTGACGCAGTGGAATACTGCCAAACCCCTGGAAAGCCTCCGAATCGGCACATTTCTCCTGCCCATTAAAAACTAATACAGTACTACCAAAACAGAGAGCAGTGTTGACAAAAACATATTTTTCCCACAATTTAAGATCCCAATTTACATGTAAAATAAACATTGAATACAGATTTAATTCACTTTTTACATCTTCTGATGGTGTATAATAGGAATAATACCTCTTTTAAAGCAAACTAGAAAAAGGCAGACTTTCATGCACTGAATAAAGATCTCAGCTCACAATCTTGGCTTCCTCGGCACACAGCGCTAGTTTAGTTCCTAATTTCCTCTCGAGTGGCTTAATGGTACTGTATTGCTTAATTATAGCAGTTGCAAACTCCATCCTCTAAGAAATATCACTGGGACCCAAACATCTGCAAGATTTTGAAGGAGGAAGATACCACATAAAATACCCATTTTTGTATTATTTTGTGTTTATTAGTCCGTCACACGTAGCATAGCTACTAAGCAGATGGAACAATGCAGCATTTAAATAAGAACCAATGGTAATGAAATAGAAGATATTAAGTTGCACAAACTCTCTCTCCTTCAAAGACTCAGGCTACAGCAGGGGGCACTTGCACGTAACATGAGTTTTTTAAAAGCAAAATACAGGTGGGCCAGAGATCCTAAAGGTGGCATATATCTACCGGGTCATCCTAGCCTACCCCTCCCCTAGCCGGTGAGCATTGTTCTCAGCTGCCTATTTATTGCTGTTGTGTCATGTCTTCTTTTAAATGCCCCAAGTGATATGGCTTCTACCCTTTGCCTTTGGGATTCTTTCCTGGCCTATCAGATCTCGCTATCGGGAAGCCTTTCCCCTGACTTTTCAGTGTTACTTCTCTTTTTTGTAGTTTTATTCGCTTTACTCCTGGTTATATCCTTTTTATTACCTTTAATATTTCTCCTCTCTCCCCTCTTTTTAGCATTGCAAGTGAACATTTGCATGTAATAAAAATAGTTATCCTGTGTCCTGAGATACACAGCAATTTAGGTTCTCGGAGCAGGGGAGAGAAGACAGAGCAGGATTCAGCACACAAAGCATCTCATACCTGTTCCAGAGTATTTGGCAACACTACTTGCAGTGCAACCTCGATACTGTGCCACAAATGGCAGCCACCACCGCAGGGAGATGTGGTCCTAGCGATGGTCTAAATGCAGTCGGATGTGGAGCCAGTCGTTATGCAGTTGCGCTGCTGTCCACGGGGAGCAAGTTCACTTGCATCCGTAGGTGAACGCACCTACGGCGGCATGAAAAAGCAGAATCCCCTCAACACACAACTGATTTTGATGAGAGCTGGGCAGAGAGCGCTATAAACGAAATAGCATTTACCTGTTCAGAGTCTATATGATATCTGAAACCTTAAAGTCCGATGAGTAGGAAGAAAGTTCAAAATGCTTTAAGGTAGTTGCTGTTGCTATAGAAACTATTTCCTGGGCATCTGCACACCCCGCGCTTTTGTCTCACTCGGTCCCTGGCTACCCGAAAGGGGGCCCGTGGGGTGTGAACAGAGAAGGTGGGGGAACACGTCAGAGGTACTGCGAGCCCATATTGTTTCATATTGCCTCCCCTGCAAAAGGGGTTTAAAAACAGACAATTGGGGAGCGGCGGTCTATTACTAATGGGAGAGAGGAAAAGAAGCATCAAGATCCAGAGAACTAAATTCACCCTGACGGAGCTCCGGTGAACAAAGGAGCTCCAAAGGAATTTGTCTTTTGCTGTCTGAAGAGCTTGGTCTGTGTGACCCACCTGCCCAGATGTTTTCTTAAGGCATCTGATTTTTCAAATTTCATTATGAAAAATGTTAAGTACTGATCTTAAGAGTTTGCCCTACTTTCTGAAAGTGATGAAATGGGCAACAGTTAAAGAAGTCTCCTGTTTCCTTGGGTTTGATCTCACTTTTGGAATAGCAGGATAAGAAATTCACGGAAGAACAACAGAAAGGATGTTGGCAATGGAGAAAAAACTTAGCCTAAGACATTCCCAGAACTTTTTCTCTCCTCTCTGTGTTTTGTCGAGTTATTAAAATGTTAAAACCGAACAGGTAGTGCTGCCCTGCCCCATCACCTTCCCCAAGCACAGTGTTTAAGTGGGCCTATTTTGAAAGGTGGCTTTGTTTTTCTAAGCAGTGGGTATGCAATTGCAGCGAGGTCAATGAGAGGTCAGGCAATGCCAGTCAACTGGGAGGTCAGGCGATTTCTTTTCTCTTCCCTGGAAAGAAAATACTTACCTCTCAGCAATCACATTTCTTGTGGGAAGGGAGCAGAATCTGAATGGGGAATGAGGATAAGAATTTATGCATACAGCTCCTATTAATTGTTAGCTTGGTTGTGGGTATTAAAATTTGCCTAGACTTTTTAAAAAGTCTACAGTCAATAGAGAAGCAGCGTGGTTCTCCCCCTTCAAAATGCAAAAATGAAATAAATGAATCCGCAAATCCCCATAAATAGCCGATGACATCTAACCCCAGCTGGTTTTCTGCTTTGCCAAAACTGTCAGCTAGACGCAAGGAGCCTGTTGGTGCTGGTACCTCTGCTGTTGGTCTTTTTCCCTCCACTCTTCTCTCCAAAGACTTCCTCTGGAACAGCAAACTGTTAGCATAAGACATACTGAATAACTGCCTTCTGAAAAACAGTTTCAATTCTCTTTCACTCCTTAATAAAACCCACCTCGGTGAGGAACTCATATACCACCTTTTGCATTTTTTAATGAAGACACCTAAATGTTCTCAACATTCTTCAGAACTGTGCTTCTCTGGAAGGAGTATTAATCTGCCTCCACAAGAAAATATTCTTGTATATCAATTATTAACAAACTCTTTAATAGAATTTCTCTAGCTCCCTGTTGCATGTCTCCTTCAGACATCTTGGCTGTTTTTCCTGGTGGCTTTGGAAAGACAAGAGGAAAACTCTGTTTTATAGACTTCTGACTGAATATTGAGAACCACAAGAAGAGCTAAGAGGGATTTTTGGTAGAATCCACTTTCTTCACTGAATAATGCTATTTCCGTTTGACCCAAGCTATTCCATAATGAAGCTGAGATTCAATGAATGAATTGAGCTGAACAAGACTGGAAGAAAAAAGACAAGTTTCACGCAGGTGTTTCCAAAGGGAAGCGGACTGGCCTTCATATCCCCTCTCCTCTTCCAGGAAAGAAGGGCAAACCCTGCTGCTTCAGAAACAGCAACTTTTATGAGCAGCTGAATCGGGGAGGAAAACAAGCAGCTCCAGGGGCAGCACGGCGAGCGAAGCCTGCCTTCCTACCGCTTTGCAGCTACCTCTGCTCGCTGCCCTGCATTGCTGCCCGCTGGCCAGGATGCAGAGCTGGGGGAGCCCGACCCCCGGAGCCGGGGGCCGAGGTTGGACCGAGGTGCCCGGGCAGGAGGCTGGGGACAGGCAGCAGAGCTAGCACAGGCAGTCTGCCTCTCTTCCCCTCCGCCGAGGCACTAATCAGGGTTTTTCTCCTCTATCCAGCTGTTCATTTTTATGAAACTTGTAGGAACTTAATATCTTTGAGACTTCTATTGCTCTTTTCAAATTTGTCTGAAAGTCGCTAATGGGTTGGAGAATTATTAGGGGAGGACTGACTGACAGACAGCCTGATTGCGGAAACCTCGTTTCTTCCTGAAACTGGGCTGAAAGCAGTGAACTGGTGGGAAAGCTTGTGCCACCTTCTTTGATACAGACTTTTTTTGCATGTCATTTGGATCCCTGCCCTATTTAATATACACCTTTTGAGCATGGACATTTATTACACAGCTAGATTAGCTGTACATAAATCTGCCGCCTATTCAGCTTGTCATCCAGCTTCTGGGAAAACATTATCACTGATAAAAAGTGCATTTTTTTAACGAGCCGTAAGTCAAATTTCTACCAACTTTCAGCAGAGTTCTTTCATGAATCCTTAAAGTGAGCATGGTATCCTCAGTTTCTTACACTGGGTGTCTCTGCTGGAGAGTTGTTCCAAATAATTATTATTATTATAAATTATTATCATTATTAATACTATTAAAATGAGGGGAAGAGTGTGTTATTTGCCTCTAGGCTTTTTGCAAAAGTGATGTGACTAATTTTTATGTGCCCTCTCCTAAAAGCACTGCAAGTGGCATCCTAGAGCGTGCCCTGAAATACAGGAAAAAAAGGGGTTGCATAAAGCATAGGCATAATGAAATGATAAACACGAATTCTTACTTTTTCACACTTTTCTTTCATTCCACTTGATTCATAAGGACAAGAATAAATATCTTCCTCATTTTTGCTGGAGATCACCTTGGCTGACTAAAGGAGAACATTTCAGAACAATCAGATTTATCAGCCTTTAATTTAGATGCTGAATAAGAGAGATCTTTTCTCCTAACCAATTTTGAGTATGGTAAAGAGATACTATGAAAAAGTAACAAATAACTTTAAATCCTCAGACCAGAAGTATGTTACCCTCATTTTTTCAGGTTTAGTTTCTGTCATGCTTTTGACAGTAATACTGGCTCTGCAGTCAGCTACAAACACTCCTGAAAAGTCAGGACAGACATGGTTTAATCTTTAGAACAAACAGCAAGAACCTTTTGCCCAGCCCACCTTAATGACTGTTTATAGGGATAACAGATATTGCATCATAAAAAAAAAAAATATAGATCAAAAAACTTCACATTGTTCCCTCCTGTTTTCAGGTCAATTTTTACTCTGCCTATTGCTAGCTCCCACTATAAATATATAACAAGTGCTCAGTACGCACAGTCAGTCTCTTGCAGTTGACTTTGCTTGGCTTCCAGGTTATATTAAGGCTTTTGGCTTCGTGGCTGTAGGGAGAAATCTCAGTGCAGGCATCGAGCTTAGCAAGGGGGGGCTGTGAATAGAGTCAGCCAGAAATACTGACAGTAAGTCAGAGGTGGGCAGCAAGGGACAGAAGCAGCAATTGACTACCGGCGAAGTCGAGGATTAAAAACATATCATTGGGAAAAAAAACCAGCAGAAGATGAGATTCCCTGAAATGCTCTCCGACTTAAAATCTAGCCCCAGTAAAAATGGAAATAAAAAAGTTCTGACTTGCTCTGTTTTATTTAAAATTCCCTCTTTACCTTTCAGACACAGATCAGGTACAGGGTGTTTCCTTTCCTTCTGTTCTTTAAAAGCCAAATTAAATCCGTGGTTGTTTTATAGAGAAAATTGTAAGCTAGGGGGGTTTATAAAAAGATCTAGAGAATGAAAGGTTTAGTCTTTTGACAGGGAGCTAGCAGGAGTGCTGCATATACTCAGTTATCGCAGCCTTTCTCCTGCAATAATTTTTACTGACCTCGGCTCCAATTTTATGCTCATTACTCAGGCAAACGGCTCATTGTTTTCATTGGCAGCTTTGCCCAAGTATGAAATTCAAGAGGAAGCTTTGAAACTGCAAAGACATTGTAGAAATTCATAAGGGTTGGACTGATTTAAAGTGAAAGCTGGAGTAGTGATACGGCGAGGTGTCTGAGAGCCCGAGACAGCAAAGACCTCCGTAGCCAGACACCCTCTTGCCTGGCCAAACGTCCCCAGGTCTGACCTGGATATCCTGCCTAAAATGCTAGGGGATGCCTGTGACATTAAGAGCTACATGTTAGGTGAATTTGCAACATGAATACAGGCAGTGCACAGGTGAAATCTGCCATAAATGAGTGCCGTTGCGTTTTTGAATGTAAAACAATGCGTTGGGGCATAAGCGATTTGCATCTGCGAAGATGTGTCTGGCATAGAAAATGAATGTAGTAAAGGATTGTTCAACAGCTCCACTTGAGTTCAAGAACCCATCAGAGAGGAAAGGGCCAGGGCCAGGGTGTGCTCCAGAGGTGTAACCCCTGGGTGAACAACCTTCCCAGGTCTTACCAATTTTGCAAGTTTCTAAGGAGCAGCTGTTAGCAGAGATACATCTCGCTGCCTTAGCTGACGCTCATGTTAGCTCTCTTGAAGAAAAAAAAGGAGCTGGAGGGAGAGAGCTGGAGCTGCAGGGAGGCCAGAAGAGCCCACTGAGCATCCTCCAGATGGCACGGGCTGCGGGAAAGGGCCACGCCAGGGGAAGAGCTCAAGGGAAGGACGAGAAACTGGAAGAACTTTTAGAGGACACTGAAGTAGGGAAGGGAAGCTGCAACAGCAGAATAGTCACCATTATTTTGGGAGGGGGGGGTTGGCTAAATCAAGAATTTCATCACTGATCAGGCTTATGCATGAAACTGTGAAGCGTGTCCCTGCTGTTCGGTTGTACAGGGACCACCTCAGTGTATCCACACACTGAACCAGGGGTCATGGAAAGCATGGACATGCCTGGCACGGGGGCACGGGCCAGTCCTGCGGCACAGTGAGGATAATTTGTGGGGTGGGACTCAGTTTCTCATGGCTGCCCGAAAGGCGGGAGCAGCAGAAGTAAGACCAGGGCTGGAGCTTGTGGTCGCGCACCTTCTCCAGCAATGCCACAGCTCTTAGGCGGCAGGATCAGGCTCCTTTTTGCCTGCTTTCAGCTCCGCGCGTTTGGCATCACAGATTCCCTGTCCTGTCTGGGGCTCCCGAGATTTTCAGCGTGGTGCAGGGGAAGACTGGCAGGGAGATGGGGTGACAGAAAACCCGGTGCTTTTGAGAAACTTGCCCAGTTCTACCAGGGAAATTTGACAAAAACGTTGTGTTCTGAGGGAATGTGTCAAGGTTGTAAAAGTGGCATTTTCCTGTGGGGGGAGAGCACTTCCACATTTCTGAATAGTTTTGCCCAAGAGCAAGAGTAAGACCGACCTCAGGTGTCCTGCCCAGCTCTTGAACTGCAACAGCTTCTCCCTTTATCTCCAGCAGCTTTCCATGCAATGCCAATAACAGCAGCACGTCCTCTACAGCTGTTGATTTAAGGAACTATATTATAAAAACCTTTCGACGAGGGACATCCTTTTCTCTGTGCCGCAGACGCTATACTTCACATGTTCACCTGCAGTGTGTTGTGTGAGGGACCTGCCGCGGCACTGCGTCCTCCTGCTATCTGGTGCCACCTGACTTCGGTAGCTCTGCATGTCCTTTGGGGTAATGCAGAGAAGGGTGTGAGCGAGCTGAGGGAGGCAGCTCTGGGAGCTCTGCCGAGCCAGCTAACACTGACCAACAGGGCGGGATTGGGAATGGGGCATGGGGCCATGCACCTCCTCCATGGGCTGGGCATGGGGAGTGACCGATAACACTCACGCATGCAGAAGATGAGAAGATAGCAGATGTATACAGAGATATCAGCTGCAGGCAGGTACTCCACTTCTGCAGCTGTTGTGGATATACTAGTTTTCTCGTATTTTCAATTGTTTTTAGAAAAAAAAATGATAGGAGTTTAAAAAAAAGGCCACAAATACTGTTTCCTGTGTTGAGTGAACTCTACTTGCTTTTACTCCTTTCCCTGTCTGCTGAGCTTACCATCAAGCCAAACAAGCCTCCAAGCGCTGCCAACTGCAGTAGCAGATTAAGTGATTTGGGGTATATCACCTCAAAAAAACTATCAGTTACCAGACCACATTGCCCTAAGTAGGACAGTGATTTCCTATTTCATCCTAAGGCAATTGGTTTTCGTTACTGGTGACTGCTGCTATTTATTCCATAATAATCTTTTTATAAGTTGCTGGACAACTGAGAAAGATGTAGAAACCCACAAAATGTGTGTTTAAGATGGCCAACAACACTGTCTTCCACAAAACTCCTACTTAAAAGTTTGTAATGTTTGTTTGTTCTTTCTGTCCTTCCTAGACATCAATTTTCTCCCACAAGCTCTTGATTTTATTTTCTGTAAGCTTTGATGTACTTTTGCAAGCTCCTACCACTGCTTCTTAGACCTTAGCTTCTTAACTAAAGCCATTTATTGATATACTACATCTCTCAGTGAAGTAGTACATCAATAAATTAAAGATTAGTTCAGTGTGTCAGCTATCCCAGAGCATTCTGGGAAACGTTTGCCACTTTGGATGACTGTGGAGGCCACGCAACATCCTCGCACAGGAAAGATAATAACTCTGGAAGATTTAAGCTTTCTCTCCACGACATCTCCTCCTGCTAAATATTTTTTGAAAGTCACCTTTTAAACCAATTCATGGATCCTGCTTACTACTAAACAAACAGGTGGCAGTAAGTTTACATACTATAAAGAAAGGTGCCCAAACCAATTTTCAGCTGTCTCTTGCTGAATTTCGTTTTTCCTGCTCTCTGATCTGATTTTATGCAGGCTACTCATAGCAATAAACAGTTTTGTCCTGTATTTAGATGCATCATGTTCCCTGTGTGACTCAGGCTCCTATTGCACTTGTGACAAATGTGACTGCAAACTTTCATTGCACGTAATTTTTTGCAATGGCGTGGATGGAGGTGCATTGCTGCTGAAGAGGATGCCATCAGACTTATCTTAACTATTCACGTGAGCTACTTAAATGTTCTTTATTACTATTTTTACATTGGCATTCCTGCATTCCTCAGTATTTAGTTCAGGATTTTTTACTATTTACTTGCCTGATTTTATGCCTTGACCTTGCAGTCAATTTCTAGGATTTTACTTTGGACAAGATTTCAAAATGGGAGCCAAAAATTAGAGTTCAAAGCCAATATTTGCATTCCTAAACAGATGCATTATGTACAAATATTCTGATGGCAGAGCAGATACCATTAATTTGATTTCGGAGATGCAGGGTAGTCTGCACTAGTGCGGATGAAATCTTTCATTCTGGCGCCCCGTTGAAGCCTCGGCTTCAGTCCTTCCATTATGAAAATGGCACCTCGTTCTTTGAATACATATCCACTCTCTGGATGAAGATGGACATGCCAGGGCAAACTAGAAGTGTTTTGGGCACACAAAAGCCCTGGTTAGAAAGAAAATGGTGCCAATCCGTTCCCTCTGGTATTTTGAATCAGTTGCTTGGGGAACATGACTTTTTCTCTGTTTTCTCCTTGTTGGTGAGACAATCCAGATTTCTGCTGCGGCTGCACTAGGATGGTATTTGGAAACCACTATGAGGGACCAGGCCTTAGCTGTGTTAGGTGTTATTGTAAAAGAGTGTTTGTGATTTGGGGGATGGTCTTTGCAAGTTGTTCACTTCTACTACTTGCTATTGGTGCTGAGCGAGTGAGCCGTCACTGAAGTCTCTTGACTGGGTATGGGGAAACATTTGAAATGGAAGAATAATAATGATACGTAGCAGATAGATAGGCCTTGTAATGAATATTTTGTTGTGTACAGACACCCACGTTAACACATGCATGGGGCCATTTGTATGAAGCGCAGTCGTTCTCCAAACCTTCACAGGGAACAAAATCCTGTTTGCACAAAGGTTCGTGAATAATGAATATAAACAGGGACATGAAGAAGGCACTTAGATACCATGGTGATGGGTATAGGATAATGGTACATACATAGCCAGATGGCTTTACACAGCCAATTGGAATTGAAATGAATGAATGACTCCTGATAAACCCTGCCCAAGTGCTTAACCCAGGCTACACAAGACCTGTAAGGTCATCTTAGAAAAAACTCTGTAGCTATTCAATATTTTGTGGCAAAATCCTTAGCAGAAATATATCACTCTGGCTTGGAGCCTTCTGGTGAAACTTTGCACTGTAGAGGCTTATTATTATCATCTGTATTGCCTTTAAAATGCAAACTGACAATGGCCAGAGCACCTGGGAGGACGGACGCCCTATCTGCCCGAGCTTAACAGACACACAATTTTTTTGAGTCAGTCATAGTGACTGAGGTTGCTGTACTAACCCTCATGCGCTGAGGGGAGCTGGAGTCTTAGGGAGCAGCAATGAAGAAGAAATTATTCTATTAATTGCCTACCTGGCATTCAGCAATGGGCAGGTTTCCTCCCATTGCTAACGGACAAAATAGCAGAAAATTACTTTTAAAAGGATGAGGCTCCTGCAAATTATGTTTCTTTCATCACTGCACACAGAGAAGAAATACCTGATGCCATCCTACCTGTTCCAGGAGGTAGTTACTTGTGCACTAAACTGTGGTGGTGGGATGAGACAAATTCATCTCAGCTCCAGTGGGGAGCTTGCCTTGTGAAATTATCTACCTTGTAGATAATCTTCATCTGGTTGAAAATTCTCTGAGCTAAATTTCTCAGCTAGAAATGAGTAGACTCACATTGAGAGTGTACTAGATACTTTGGGCTAAGTCTCCAGGCAGATGTTCTTGGTGCGCCCCGAGCACCATCCCAAGGAATGAGTGAAAACCCCTATACGTGACCCCAGCATAACGCGCTGTACATTCCCTGCGCAGGCAAGAATGGTATCTGGGAACTGTTAATATCTGCCTCTCAGAGAATTACACACATTAGCCCTGGCGTTTAACTCCGCAACGTTTCCTACGAAGACAGTATTTCGGCCTGTGTTTCAGCAAAGCTGGGGTGCAGGAAAAATGAATAGTAATCGCCACATGCAGTGCTGACCCCTCTGCCACTGTACAACTGTTTGCTGTAGACATTTGGGGATGTATTCACGCCCCTAGTTACAGAATTAGCATGTAGGCACTTAGAGGTGAGGCTTTGGACATTTATCCAAATGGATACTTCTGCTACCTAGTTAAATATGTAGTAGTTACCAGTTATTAGGAACCTTCCCATATACGGGCCATTGGTGAGCTTTTGTTAAAGCAAAGAGTAAAATGTAAACTGTCAAGCAACCATCTCTGACTGACACTTGGGAAACTGAGCTGCTGATGATTAGTATCCCATTTACAATTAAAATCTGGCTTCCTTTTCTAATTTTTGTTGACATACTGTTGGTCTGTGGACTCCTAGTAGACAATCTGGATTTTTAAATAGACCTTGCTTTGACTTCGAATTACCATACAATTAACAATTCTAAAAATGCTGCCTTTTAATTTCACTGCTTGTATTCATTTTTCTGTGCACTCTTAATTTGCTATCCTGGCATGTCTCTTGTAGACTCTGGTTTAGTACATCAGATGTCTGTATTTCTATTTAAGACACAGAAGTAGCTAGTCTATATATCTACAGTGGATATATTCTTGCTTCTGAACAAAGGAAAGCTCTACATAGCTCCATAAGCTACGCTTCCCCTTAATCCACTGCATTTACTTGGCAATACCATGCTGCGATTTAATCACGATGGTTTTGAGGCAGAAACCCCTGGCCGTGGGAGTCTGTGCCAAAGGGCCCATGGTCCCCAGCTGGGCTACACATGCAGAGCTGTGCCTGTGTGCGTGAAGCCGCTCAGGTATTTCAGTACGTGGTGTGCAGCTCTTGACTGTCCCCTTCAGCATCTCTGGGAACAAAAGGTTTAAAAATGCTATAAACCCAGTTGCCTCTTCCTCCAGCAAGTGCAACAAGAAGGAAAATGGTCCATTGCATTGGAAGCCAGTAAATTTTTCAGGACCTGCCCTTATAAGATGCTGCCCCCTTATGTTTGTTCCTCTTCTAATAACCACAAATCTTCGAAAATGGCTGGGGTCCCAGGAAGGATGTGGGGACACGGCACGAAGTCAGAAGGAGCAGTGCCTCGCTCAGAGCCACTCTACCACCAATGCCCGCCCAGCAGCACTCTGTCTCCGCAAGGGAGAGAGCTCCGTTCAGGGCTCACGTGGGGCCAACAACCAGCAGCACGGTTTGGGGACAGATGTCTGGTAGAAAAAAAATGGGGCAGGACCCTGGCAAGTTTTACGATGGCGCTTCCTCATTTTGAGAAGGGAATTATGTAAAGTTGTTGCCTGCCATGATCCAGCTTTGCACTAAATGACCCAAGGGGTCCCTTCAGCCCTGTGTTTCCATGAGCTGCAGGAATAGTCAAAAACCACTGTGGGGAGTGTTCCACTTATCATTCATTTGGATTTGTTTATTGCTGTATTTTCCCAGGCTGATGCTATGTTACTTTTTTTCCTAACACTGTTCTTGCTTCATACAAATACTCAGAGCTTTCAAGAAGAGAAGTATTACCTATTAGTGTGCCCAGGAAAGGTATTTAGTAATCCTAGGTGCTTAAACTGGTAATTTAACTGGTATTTAATGGGTGGATGCTTAGACTGGTAATGTTTGTTTATTTTACAAGACTTCCCCAGTAAACCTATCCTTCTTGCTGCTGCTAATCCTTGGCAGAAGGGATATGGGAAGATTACAAAAGCTGCCAGTAATTTTCAGGACCAAAATTCAGTCTCCTGGTACCTCCCTGATCTCTTCATTGCTTTGTTCCAGCAAAAGGCCCTTGGTAGCCAGAAGGACACTGGTTCCTGAAAGGAATTTCAAAAAGTGCATAAAGTTGGTATCTGCTTAGAAGTAATACAAAACAGGAGCATCTGCCAGAGACAGGAGCATGTTGCTGGCTTAGTAAAACAGCAGGGGAACCTGCTGTTGACCAGATTTGTCCATATCAGTGCAGGTGTCTCTGCAGTTAATAAGAATTACTATTTACACTTGTTTTCAGAGATTTGGAGACATGGGGATAATATAGATAGCCCGTAAGTCATAAAGAGCAAGTAGATATGACACATGTTCCCATTAATGTATAGTGTTACTCCTTGGAGTTTGTGATATTGAGACATTACGAAGTGTGGTATGAAATACAGATGGCTCTGAATCTTGACTATATTTGTTTAATTAAAGCAGAATATATTCTGAGACAGATTTTTATCCTGAATTCAAGATGGGAAAAAGGATGAGCAAAGTTATATGTAAGCTGAGCGTGTTCAGAATTACCAAGACATGGCAGCCGGGCGTAAGTGGGATTTGCTGTTTATCTTCAGAAAAAACAAAGTGAATGTTTAAGCATAAGCAATCATCTTCCTTTGACAAAGTGTGTTCTGATCAGTCAATAGATGCATTACGGCCATTTTTGAGTTGGTGTAAATGAGTCTCTCTCTGTGCATGTCAGCACCGCAGAGGCAGATCCGGCTTCCCAGATGTGCCTGCCCAGCTGCTCTGGCTCTGAAGGGAGAAACCAGAGTGAGGCACTGGGATGGAGGAAGGAGAAACCCCTCAGCAGTGGGGCTTATTGGTCTTGCTACTACTTGGAGCCCAGACAAGTCAGGCAACAGCTACAGGCTCTAGGAGGGGGTGTTTTGCCCTTTTTTCCTTTTGCCTCTCAGCCAGCAGTAGCTTCACCCTGTATGTCCTCACCCACCTGGCTTTGCTGGCCTCTGGCACAGGCAAAGTAGCCATGCGGCAGGGCGGCAGTGGCTGTTTCGATGCCTCCAATGCTGCTTTTTGAGTCAAGACTTGTTTCAGAGTCAATACCAAGAGTCAGTCCCACAAAAGACTCATGGTAGCTGAGCAAAAAACAACGTCTGGCTGCATGGAAGGACTATTGCAAAGCAGTAGGGTCTGAACCATGTGACTATTCGTAATTAAAATGGAAAACATTTTACTGTGTGAGACTGCTGGCCGAGTCCAGGTCACACAACAGGTCATGAAGATCAGATGTGTCTCCCTCCCTCACTCTGGACACGCGCTTCCTCATCCAGCTCTAAAACACAAATGTTGAGTCTGTCCTAGTCTTCATAGCTTGGGTTAGTTCATCCCAGGTAGAGTGAGATACCATAGTGTTTCCACATATAACCTGCAAAAGTCTTACAGGTAAGAGAAGCAGGTTGCCTTGGAGGGGGAGGAAGAGGGATGCCAGCCGTGGCTGGCTGACATGCGCGGGGGAACTGGCTCTCTTTCCGTGCAGTCACGGCCGGCCAGTGCGGAGGTGGAAATATTAGAGGATCTGCACACATTTGCTTCCCATTGTGCTGTGTGGGGAAAAAAAAAAGACATTATCAGATGTGGCCAGTTTCTGTGAAAAAATATGCCCCAGTGAGTATTTTCTTTTTGGCCCTACTCTCAAGTCTAAATTAGGATCATTTCCACTAAATAACACCCTTTGTGGCAGGCACACTCGCTCTCCAACATAAAATGTTATTTTTCTTTACAATATCAGGTGGGAGTAAGATAAAACCTTCCTTCTGGGAATCTGTATAATCTGTAATTCTTCCATGGTTTGTTACTCTGTGGATTAAATCCCACCCTACCACCACACAGAGGAAAACTACTGGGTAGGCTGCTCGGCTGGCTTTTGCCTGGCAGTACAGAGGCTGTCCTAACACATGTGGTAGAAGTGGCAAGAAACTGCCTTTGGTTCTGGACTCTCGGTGACGGGTCATCGCAGGATCTGTCATCTAATGGGGGGCCTTGATCACCTGGTGGCCCCTCCTGGGCTAGCTCAGGGGAATGGGAAAGGGGGAAATGGGACAAAAGGACGGTCCATCCTTAGCGGCTTGTTCTCCGAGATCAGGGTGGCAAGAGGGAGGGGGAATGAGGAAAAGCGGGACCAGGAAAGGTGATGGACCAAAGATGGACCAAACCAGAAATGGGTCTGGGTGGGATTATGAACATGAAGATTTTTACACTTAACGTTCCTTCTGACTTGGGAAACGGCTTTAAAAAAATAAATATGTAGAGCATGTGAGCACATGTCTGCGTGGAAGAAGGGGAAGGGTCAAGAGAGAAGCCTGAAGTACTTGGTTGCTTTTGGATATTTACTGCTTCAAAACGCTGGGAAGGGACGATATCTTTCATACTTGATTTTTACTGAAGTACAAAGCAAATCCTCTCTGCATTAAACAGCGAAGAGCATTCTTGAGAGTAAGGACCCTTAAAGACTCTTGTGTTTTGTTTTGTTTTTTTCCTTCTGGGCAATGAATGACTAGTCCCTTGACACCACTAACTGTTTATGTAGAAAAGCTAATTTCACTTCTGCCAATAAAGTTCTCTTGCCAGTCTGAGTTTCTCATTAAAATTAATATTCTTATTGTATGTCCCTGTCTTTTCCCTTGCTGAGAGAGAAGCTAATAATCTTTCATTCAGGGCCAAATTCCCACCTCTTCCCCATCCCAAAGCAGAGGAGGGGGGAGAAGGTAATTGCATATGGAAAGGCACATTGGCAGGAACACAGTCCTTTGGAGATGTGCTTCATTTCATGGTAAGGAGAAGTATTTCAGTGGCTGTATCTTTCAGTTGGGCTGTAGGAGACCTTGGTTCACTTCTCTACTGGAACAAGCTTCAAGCTTACATCTCATGGGGGAATATCATAACTAACAGGCCAGAGACTGCGGGGGATTGTTCCCAATTTCTCTCCAGTGAAGCAGCTCTGTTTTGTAAGAGAGAATTAAGTAGCCAGGGAGACCAAGTACGGAGGCATGGCGGGGGGGATTAGGGCACTCGGTTGGGATGTTTCAGTTCCTGCTCTACTTAATATGATAACTTCACGGAGTCATTAGATGAGAGGAGGCTTTATTTCCCCCACTCGCTCTGCCTGGTGTGATGCTGGAGCTGTTAAGGGAGTACCTACCGGAGCATTCATCGGAGGTGGGGAGGATAAGATGTTTTGAGGAGCCTGTCGGCACTTGTTGTGAAATAGGTGGGACCAGCTCAGCGGCCCCACTGTGCGATGCCCACCTGCGCATGGGAATACGTCGTGCAGAAAGGAGAAAGCTGGGAACCACATAGCTTTGGGCTTAGCACGCTTGAAGGAGAAATTAGGTGGGAAACCCTCTGTGGCTCTAGCCTAGGAGGACTGTGTGGCCAAGAAACCGTTCAGACCTGAGGCTTAAGCAAGTGCGCAGGTAACCCTGAAATCCTCCCCCAGCCACGGTGGGGGATCGTTCTGCCCTCACACACCCAAATAGTATCTCCCCCATGCTGTCCTCATGCCTGAGGGGGAACTCCCTTTTCCTAAGCAGACTAGTTCATACCAGGATTTTCTCTCTGCACTGGTAAAACTAAAAGACCTGCTCAGGGACAACAGGACGGATAGAAGCCCAGCCACAACAAATCATCCCGTCAGGTGGGACTATAATGTATGGGAGCTTCAATACCCTTTCCTCTTTTACATCTCCCTGCTGCCTTTTGGGCTTGCTTTTCGAGAGGGAGGGGAACGAAAGTGTGGCTTAGTGGGTTTAGCGGGTAACTTGGAAGTATGCTTGGAAGAAAGGCCCAGCCTTTCAAAAAATGCCTAGGAAAGCAATTCCTGACAACACTGAGAACATCACTAATGCTAAATGTTCCTTTAGTTCTAATTTTGAGACAGTTGCCAATCTTGCAAATTAAAGATTTATTGCCTGAGAGTACTCAGATCACAACCTAACACAGGTTTAGCTGCTTTGTTCCATGCTGTCTGGAGTCATTCCAGAGGCTAAGCCCCTGTATTAGAAACATCACCAATGCAAAGATTGAATGATCGATCAAAGCAATGCAGATTATGAGTTCTCCTATGCAGTCCTCCATAAAGGGGATCTAGAGAAGCAGCTATTTTTTTGTGTTTATTTTTGGCAGACAGTGTTATGTCAAAGATTCTGTGAGACTGTTTTGTAACAACCTGTGTCTTTTATTTAAGGAGGTAAATTTTGCTAGAATAAATATTTTTCAAGTGAACGAGGAAATGACATAACTGAGACAAGACACAGAAATGAAATGTTCTGCACAATTCGTCAGAATAGATCAAAGATAGCAAAGGGAAAAGGTATTTCTAACTTCAGAAACTCCAGAATAAATAGACTGTTACTGATGCAAACTCCCTCAAGAAAACAAATAGGATGCACTTTTGCTCTGTTTTGAAATTAATTCTAAGTCCAAGGAACGGAATACATAATGTGTGTAATAATTTCAATGTGAATCCCAGGGATATTAAACATTAAATCTGGGCTGAGATCTCGCATTATAAAAATTATTGAGAGCATGTCATTAACATACATCGTTCAGCTACTTACTGTATTTGAAGAGGCTAGGTTTATACAAATACATCAGAGTAATACTTTGCATTCCAGGGCGTGACCAAATAATCAAATTACAAAGAATGAAGTGGTTAGGGCTTGAGATAGCATGGTAAACACTACAACTCAAAGGATCCTCTGTTGTGGATCAGATCTTGCTCTCGGTAGACTGCCTGCAAAATCAAGGAATAAATAGGTGTGACATCAGGGATGCCTTTTTCAAACTATGTAGATATCATCCAAAACTTTAACACAGAGCAAACCCAGCAATCCAGCAGGAAAGAAAACGAGCCACATCAGGTGCTGCTCCACTTGTTCAATTTGCCTCTCAGACACTCAGTTTGAAGTGTGTGTCTGATTATTG
Organism: Calonectris borealis; assembly: GCF_964195595.1. NCBI lineage: Eukaryota > Metazoa > Chordata > Aves > Procellariiformes > Procellariidae > Calonectris > Calonectris borealis. The sequence continues at coordinate 51,812,674 of NC_134313.1, forward strand.
ATCATAATGTTTTCCTCATCACAAACCTCTCTCTCCTTATCAGTAAAGAATATTCACCCTATTGTCCTAGTTCACTTTTTATGTTTCTGGGAGTTTTTCCCACTCTAATGTATATTGTTCTCCAGATAATGCAACTAGGAAAAAAAGTGTGTTTAAATCTGGATTAATCTTCTGAGAACCAAGCTTTTAATTAACTCATGGAAGAAGTTCGTAAGAAACGTGGCAGAACATTCTCTTGAGCCTGTATCTTTGTATTTAAGTCCTCTGCTAGAAAACATGGACCCGTTACCACTGATCCTTTTTACCATATTGCATCTCATCATGAAGCTGGGCAGCTTTGTGACTCCTTTTGATGTGAGCAGGTAGCCAAAATTCTATATTATTCCAGTCAGGAAGGGAAACTGGTGATGGAGATGGTGTATTTGAAGAAATTCTGTTTATTTAGAGAAATGTACCAAATCCTGCTTTTTTGACGCAAGGTCCCAGAGACAGGCAGTTTCCTTGCTTGAAGCTGCTTTGCAGCTCCCTATGAAAAAAAGTGTACTTTCTGCTGCTCTCAGGTTGGTTTGTGTCTTTCTACTCTCTCTTACCTCCACCCTCATGTTTGTCCCAAAATACCAAGAAAAGCCTTTCTTTTCTGTGTCACTTTTTCTCTATTGTAGGTGAAAACACATGGTTATTTACCTTTTGCAGTTATCTTAAAGCCTGATTGCTAAACATACTGATCTGAAAGAGATAACCTGATGTACATTCTTCCCCTCAGCTCAGTTCACTGAAATGGTGCCACCTTATTTCAAAGTCAAGATAGTTTTCCCACATTTTAACAAAACAAAATTAAAGAAAGCTTAAGCCTTCCCACAGTTATAAACTCTTTCTATTAAGCTAATTTCATATCACCAGGCATTCCTAGTGTTTACAATAATACTCTGATTTGTTTTCTTCCAGCTGCCAAATGGAAGGTTATCTCTAATGAACCCCTGAATTTCACGTATCCTGTATTTCCTCTGTAAGATTCCTGTATTCTCTTTCTGAGTCTATACTGTCCCCCAGATGAAGCCGCTCTCACCTTTTCAGTACAAAGGAACGCTCAACACCCGTAGACTACGAAGGAAGCAATCACTAGAACAGCACGGTCCTTTTTTCTGATGCTACAAACCATGAACCAACACCTTCCTATGGCCACATGCGTAATTAGGAGATGGGGACCTTCTAGCGATGCCCTACAGGAGATAACAACAGTTAGGGCAAGGCGAAGTCCCAGTAGAAGTTGGCAGTGCCAACTTCAACAGTCCTCAATGGTTCAATTTTTGCCAGAGACGCAGGTGAGTCTGCTGAGAGGCGCGTGACCTACCATTGGCTTGATAGCAACACTGGGGATGCTGAGGAGCAGGCGTGGTTCAGGAACTGAAGAAATGGTCACCACCCAGCTGGGACATTTCTAAACCAGAAGGTATTAAGTGATCCTTCTAGTGAAGGATATAGATTTTTTTGATACAGATTTCTGTTCTCATCAAACTTATGGAGTGGTTCTGGTGCTATTCGCAAGCCCACAACTGAACAGGAGCAGTCATACAAAACTTCTGCTTTTGGGAAAATATGAGGTATTGGCCACTTCTACACTGTCCCAATTTTCTTCTGTCTTAGGGCTAATTCGAATTTTGCAAGCAAACCTTCTTTTTCTTTATTTATTGATAGTATCTTCTGCTCAGCAGTAAACAACAGGGACTTGGTCCTGGAGCAGACTTGCAAGAACTTCGGTAGGTAAAGTTTCACCAAGATTTTTCGGTCACAAAACAGGTTTCCGCCACTTCCATCTTTCCTCTGTAGAAAATATAGCAGAGTATGTTGCTATTGTAATGGTTTCTGTGCTTGGAAATAGGACCGCTTATTTGCTGCAAACCAGTTAGAAAATAATTTGTTTCATTTGTTTCAGCTAGCCCACATCTTCAAAAGGAACTTCCAAAGATCATATTTGCAATATACCTTTCCTATTATTACTAAGTATGATAAACTCTAACTCACTTACTAGTTCATCTATTACCTCAGTTACTCATAGTTCTTGTTCAAATTACAGAGGTCCTGGTTTCAAAATCTATTTTTCCAGTTTTTGGATGCGTTCACATTCCCCAGACATTCTCTCCATTTGAAATCAATTAGGAGGTTCCGTTCTGGATCTCCCAAATCCCTAGTCTTTTTGGCTTGTCTAGTCTAATAAATGTAAGGTTTGAGACAACGTATATAATACCTTCACATTTCACTGATTCTATTACACATTCAGTCGCCAAAATTCCCATTATTGTTGTTAGCTGTCCAGCTTGAAATAAAAATGGCGTGCTGGTCCTTTTACACGTCCCTGAGTTTTGCTTCTTCAGTTTGATGTGCTTCCATTTCCTGAGCTGAAAGAGAAGTTCTCCAGGAAGTAACGACGGTCTGCCCAGGGCAGCCTTATGTTCATAATAATCTTTCTTTTCACAGGGCCAGTTTTCAAATGAAGTTCACATTATTCTCAATTTCATTTTACTGGGCCAAATTTTTCATTTTTATTATTTTTCAGCAACATCGTGAGGCAGATTTGGGTCCTCTTTCCCCGATACAGAACTGCACTTAGTGAATTTGTAGTGACTGTCTTTCATCCCTGTCACCAGAAACTGCTTCCTCCTTTGGTCCACAGCTGCAAGGGGAGAATCACAATTTCCATGGTAAACTCCAGAGACGCCTTGGAGAGTCTTTGGCTGCCATTCACTGACCTTAGTGTGAAAGCCTAAGTCCAGTTGAGCACATTTGAATTGATCCCTTGCCAGTTTATCCTGAAAGCCCTCACTGACATCTGCACATGCCAGAAACACAAGTTTCTGCAGCGTCTCTTGCAGTTCTGGTAGGATTTTCCCTTTCCTTTTCCTTTTTCGCCTGGCTTTTAGTTGCACCTGGATCGACTCAGATCTGTGGATGGTTCTAATCAAGAGGCAAAGGTTTGCATGAAGCATGGCTTTTCAGGCTTGCTGCTAGAACTCCTCCTTCCTCTCCATCTTCACCAGCTTTCATTCAGCCCACGATGTTATATTTAGCAAAGTAAATCTCAAACAGAGTTTTCCCTAAAAGATATTAGGTATTTGCATTATTTGACCTGTGAAAGTCCAGCCTCTCCCACGGGACTCTGTGACTTTGCCAACCAAATAGACAAACTGCAGTAAATGTTTTTGCCTAAGCTTTCTGACTGGTCCAACTGAATGTCCAGATGGCTGGCTACCATGATGGGTCTGTGACCAGACATTTCTTCCTGGAGCTGAAATTTAGCCAGTGAGTCCTTGTTCCTCGTCATCCCTGCTAGCGGGTTCCCAGCTGGTGTCTCCCTGCCTTGAAGCATCTATGGCAGTATTGTTGCCATTTACCTTTTTGGGCTTACCAATTCAGACTGGAAGTTTTGCAGATGGCCTTCTCAGTCTGTTAGGACATTTTGTAGTCATTATTCCAACAGGGAGTTCACCTCCGCCTGCAAATCACTTCAGCCATTTCTGGGAAACCTCCAGATGCTGCTGTAATTCCTTTTGTAAAGTTTCCAACTCCTGTTTTAGCGCCTTCTGGTCTTGCTTTAATTCCTTTTGGCTAGTTTTGTTTTCTGAGAGAAGATTTGTTACCGGTTCAAGAAGAATACCAGTTCATAATTTCTCTATTTGAATGGGGTCCCAGTGTTGACACCAGGCTTTTATCTTGTGACCTGATCAGGTTATTCCAATTAGAAGAAGAAATTGATGGGGGAGATACTTCTGATACAGTTCTGTTAACTTATAACAATGTATGAAGTTCTGCTTTCTTAGGGGAAGAGTTAATCGTGCACAGATTTCTTGCCCACAGCTCTTTCTGCTAGAAACCTGTCTAAAAAATCCCCATATTATCCTTCCTTTTGGCCTGTGGGAAGGTCACAGGTCTGCACACCGAAGGCAGGAACACCTTAAGGAGACACTTGCTCTAGTCACAGACAGAGGTAGGTATGCCAAGCCAAAGAGTTACAGGCAGGACAAAAGGGAAATGCTCTGAAACCAGCGACCACCAAAAAAAAGGTCTAAATAGGATAGAGTAGGCAACTGCGTGATGGGGTTAGAGGTGAAGCGCATTCTGCTTTTCATGACTGTTTTAAGATCTACTCCAAATGTTAGCCTATTTTGGGCCCCCGCATACACTAGCAGCCAGGGCAGGGGCTTTTTCCCTAAGACAGAGCCACAGCAACGCTGAGAGGACTACGCGTTAGATCTGTTCAGACTGCTGCATCCTCTTTCTCCTTGTACTGTTTCTTCTGCATAGCTCTACCTCAACAAATCCTATCTACGGAGTTAACACTCCTAAGCCTTTATATCTCCTATATTTAGATGGAGACATGCACTAACCTCCTCTTACAGATACCTTAAGTGAAGGACAATTAAATTTAAGCTCAGTACCTATCACCATATAGATAGATACACTCTTTCATCAGCTAGCCAGCAAGTTATCTGACAACTGGTGAAAGAATCAAGATTTTTGGCCAAAAGAGCTTATGAGTTAACAGATCAAAACAAATTACAATCAATGTTGAGAAGAAAGAAGGCTTGGGAACACAAGTGGTGAGAAGATCAGGATAGCACTCCCATGGGTTTTAAGGCAGGACACGGAGGAAGGAGATGAGAAAAGCTGGCTCAAATGGCATGAAAGAAGAGAGAGAGCAGAGTGGAAGAAGGGGTCACAGGGAGCACTGTGAGCAGCAGAGTCGGAGCAATATGGGATCAATGAGGGAAATAGGATGAAAGGAGTGCAAAGATGAGATTGTGCATGTTCCCCTAAGGAACAATGAAGACAGCTGACGTTGATACACCATTGTCTTCTGATTGCTAAATACAGTTAAGGATTGGTACAAGGACAGCTGCAGATGAAGAACACTGCTAATTATAAGTGTTGCTAAATTCCTCACCCTTGGGAGAGGAAATACCAAAGGGCAGTACTTGTAGGGCATGCGAAGGACTTCAGAGGACTGTGGTGAGAAGTGAATTCTTAGAGCAGAAGTCCTCTATAGGAGATGATCATTGGCTCAGCCACTGACATAATTCCAGTTTGAATGCACCTGCTAGCCTCAGCTATGGCAGTTTGCTACAGGGAGAGACACCACCTTAATTTAATGGATCCTCAGTGATGTCGAGATTTTTCATTTTTCTCAAAACACATGTCTTGGGTTCCAACTAACAAAAAGACTAAAAGACTGTGAAATGGTCCAGGTTGGAGATAAGGTGGTTCATGTGATTAAATGCAGGTGAGAAAAAAGTGACATCTGGAGCAGTATTTGGACTTACTGCAAAAAGAAGGAAAGCGGAAGAAATAAGGAGAGGTCACTGGGATTAATGAAATCCAAGGCCAGAAGAAACAATTGTAATCCTGTCTAGTGATCTCCCTCTTGACCAAAGCCATAGGATTAGCCACAGTGATCTGAGGGTACACCTCAGATACATTTCTGAGACTGCACCAAGCACCTGGAAAGATGACTTTCTCTTCTGATGTCCAGCCTTAGACATTCATAGCACCTCCAGGGACACCTGAAGTCCTGATAGTAAGTATTGGCATTCCCCTGCAATCTCTCACAAACCCCTGTTTTCCTCGCCTGTCCCAATTTCTGAATCCCTCCCCAAGGGCAGAATTTGTAGTACACGCACTGTGGCTCAGCCAGCAATTCCAGTGCCTGTGACTTGTGTTTCTTCCAGATGTGCCTTCTTTGTCGCGAGTAGACCGTTTTCATGCTTTTTCTGATTCACCAGGTTCAGCCACTAGCTAGGCATCTGGATACAACTCCAGCCACAACCTTGTGGAGTTCCTCATATCACCATGAGATTAACATAGGCTTTTAGTTTTCTTTTGTCTGCTAAACTTTTTACAGTTTCGAGGGAGGCTGGATTGCTCTTCAAGAGGCTGTGAAAACCATCTTCCCTTCCTGTTGCAGGGGCCATATCACTCCCCCCTGTGAATCACTTCGCTAGCTTTCTGTCATCTTCCATAACCGATATAAAGGAAGGCACTGTCCATACCTGAGAACGTTGCAGTTTCGATCAGACACAAATACCGGCTGAAGGCTGATGCAGATAGGTCTGGGGGGAGCATCAGTAAAAGGTGCTGGGGAAGAGGTGAGTATAAGAAAGGATATAAATTGGTTTTTGCAAAACAGGTTTTTGATAATATAAGATGATGGGGTAGAAATGGTACATCTATGTCCAAGAATAAAGAGTTATATGGTATTGAAGAGAAGGATGAGAAATACGATCTTTATACAGCATGAGAAAAGAAAGTAGGTAAATGGTCTGAAAGGTTTAGTGATGTGGGCAGCAAAGTGGTAGCAGGATTGGCTGCCTGTTTGAAAATGAATTAGCAGTAAGAAAGAAAACAGAGGTATCCCCTGTAATAGTGCATAAAAGGATGTAAACATAAAAAGGAAGAAAAGAAACAAGAGCAATGCATGTATATGCAGAGGGAATTTAGTGAATATCTTTTGTTAGACAGTTTATTAGCAGGGTATCAGAAAATTATACAGACATAAAGTTACTTACACAAGAACATTTACAATATAAATGTAATTTTCAGCTGTGGGTTTCATTATCTAGTGGGTAATAGCTCAAGGAATATAAGGTGGATTTTAATTCTGTCTAGCATGTAAAACTAAATGACAATTTGCAGTGTTTGGTGCCATGGAAAGTGTGCTGTTCAGATGCCTGTATAAATTTAAGTTTTATTGGCAACCATAGCACAAACAAGGTGCCCTACCTGTTATCTCTTTATAGAGGATTCTTGTTGTGTTCAGCCTGAGTGTGGCAAAAAATATAAAGTCATTACAGCTTCTGGATATTTTTCTATACTTTGGGGTTTTCATCAAGATTCAGAACCATTTTCAGAGAGTGCATGCCCTAAGACCCTCTCTGTCACTTACAGAATGCTGCAAATTGACTCTATCACTTTACCCGCTGCTGTAAATTGGCTCTGAGCACACATAATGTGTCAGGTTTGCCTACTCACTTTCAGTTTTCACCCGCCTCTACTGGGCATATCTAGGAGTAATGGGATGAAATTGAGCAAAGGAAAATTTAGACTGAATATCAGGAAAATTTTCCTAACAGTGAGATCTATTAGAATGTGGAATAGTCCCCCAGGAAAAGTGATGGAAACCCCATTGCTAGAATCATTAAAAATAGACTGGAAAAAACCACAGTAAAAATACAGTAGAAAATAATCTGCATTGTCAGGGGATGGACAAGATGATTCCCTAGGTTCTCTCAGGCTCTAATTTCTAGGATTTTAGGAGCTGAGCTCCATCAGTATTAAATTCCCTGAATGCCCAAGATCATCTAATTGAAACAATAGAAAGTTTGCTCATAGGCATGCCAGGGAGAGTGCTCAGTAACGATCAGGCTGCATTACTGCTGAGAGTGTATCACTTGATCTGCACTGTACAAAGAAACAAGGAAGGAGACAATTTTTGTCACAATTTACCCTTTGCTAAAGCTGTTCTTGTAAGTCAAATACGCTGGCTTGATTCAGCATTGCTGATGTTATAGAAAGAGATCTTTAAAGCAGGTAATAATGGAGTCCAGATCACAGTTTGTAGTGGTGGAGTTTTGTATCAAAAGCTAACCGCACGTGTTCAGAATCAAAATTTCCTCCTGCAAGACACGTACTTTTTACCAGAAGTCTGTGCTCCTTCCATAGCAAACAGATGCTGTGCACTGCCATTTCATTTGTCTATGGAAGCCTTGCCTGTATCTTGAGGGATAACAGATTACCTCCACAGGGAAAAGACACCGATTCTGAGTTTTTCCTTTCCAAAATGAGCTTGCTATTAAGATTTTCCCATTCTCATTGGTCTTAATATTTTACAATCAATGTCAAAAATCTCAACAAATGAAAAAATTAAAAACAAATTGCCAAAGTAATTCCAGGCACTGTAGCATACCTGAAGTCAGTGCCACTTTCTTACATTCAATGATATTAGTCGCTTCCCTGCTTGCTGTGAGTAGGACACCAAAGAACAAGGAGGAAGACATGACTTGGGAAACTACCACACAGGAGAACGGACTACCCTACAGCCGGATGAAGAAGCCACAAAGTCAGAAAATCCTTTTATTTTTTTCCTGGTAGATTGCTACGATTATTTTCTTCTCACTTCTTGCAATACTCTCACATCCCTGATGACATGCCTATTGGAGCGGGCGCTTTTCTGGGGCCAAACACAAAGACCAAGAAGGTGAGTGAGGTGGAGCATTGCTCATGCTCTTTCCAGCACAGGATCCTCCTCCGTCCTCATGCGTGTCCTGGAAAAGCCTGCTGGAAAGACCCTCTGCCTGATCATGCAGCAGGACCCTTGCTGGGAAGTTACTTACCGTAACAGTTGAGATTTTTAACTTTTATTTCCAGGTTTGGCCAAAAGAAGCGCATTGGGGAAACTGAAAATAAATAAAGCAACTGCCCTAGTTCATGGCAACCGATTCCCAGAGTTCCCTCCTCAGCCTTTAAAAGCAGCAAAACTTTATGGCTCAGACCTTCAACCCTGCTCTGGATGCTTTGTCTCTGCAAAGGGGGGTGGAGGGGAAGGGGCTGCAGCCATCTAGATGTTCTTCAAGGGCTGTTTGTGGCAGGAGACCTCTGCTCGGCTGCACCCCTTGCCTTGGCAGCACTCTCGGGGAGAGGTGCACTTGGGGTGCCTTGGGGGAGAAGCCAGACGGCGGCTCCCCATCCCCTCGCACGGCTGTGAGGTGTTGCAGTGAAATGCAGCCCGGCAGGCGCTGCGCAGCCCCCCCGCCAGCCCGGGCCCCTGGGTCACACAGCTCGGGCTCTCCTGAGCTCCCGCAGACCTCACCCAGCAGTCCCCCTGCTCCTCAGCCACCTCCGCTGCCGAAATTAAGGCAGCCATTTCTCTACATCGCCTTCCAGAGCCCGCAGGTTATAGTCCTCAGCAGCAGAGCACAGCACTGACCCTAGGATCCTTCTCCCCCTTCAGAGGCTGCTCCTCACACGTGCCACGTGCACGCTTACACACGTCATGCAACGCGTGAACGTACCCACTGATTAAATAGTAGTGGCAACAACGTCCTTCTCCTTTCGTTATGAGGACTGCGAGGGTCTGGTGAGAGCCTGGAGGTGCCAGGAGATAATAGGACTGCCTCGTAATTTCTGACCGTCTCTCCCTAGCTGATTCAGGTCATTAGAGCTATTTTGCAACATTCTCCTAATAACCTGCAGATGCTTTCCTCCAACATTGAAATCATACACAAAAGGCCAAGGTTTAGGGAGATGAAGACAACGCTGATAATGAGTCCCTGATTGATAAAAGTAAATACATTTTTATTCAGAGAAAAGGGCATTTGTTACCACAAACATTTCACCTTCAGCACAAATAGGAGTTGCGCTTACATTTACTAAGGGATTATAGCAGCACTACAACTAATTACTTCCCAGCAGCTATTGGCCTCAGGTTAGATGTAAGCTACTTCTGGCAATATGTGGTGTGGGTTCATGTAAAAAGGGGCCAGTATTTTCATTGTCTTGGTAGAAAACAGTGCAACGGTGAGACGTGAGCGAATATACTATGCATAATGCAATACAAAATAAGAGCTTATTACAAGGAGAAGACTCAAGGAGATCAAACAACATTAGTCCATCCCACCATTTTATGTTATGAGGGAGATATTAATTATTCTGTTTGTATTTCGTAGATGGCCTCGAGTTGTACAATTATCACATAGGGAGGTGCACATTACTTGCTGGAGACAGATTCCAGATTCAGGCTCCTTGATTACCTTCAGTTGCATGAAGTCAGTTGTATATTCCCGATGTGACCCATGCAAATTATAGTATGCTTTTGATCAGCAGAATGTTATTTGTCCCTGAGTTATTTACCTGACCTTTGGTGTGAGATTTTTATTTTTTCTGGAATCCCAACACAGTCACATCTTTGCTATTCTTATGTGAATCTCTGAACTCTCTACTCTTCCATCCTGTGACATATAATTTTTGCTAAGCCACTGGCAAGTGATGAGATTACTTTAAAATATCTATTAGGATTCAAACAAGGAGGTTCCTCCAGGTCGAGGCAATGAACTGCCCTGAAATTATTGAGTTATTCATAACTTTGAGCAGCTACAAATTACTGCTATTAACTGAATCCTGTAATTACAGCAAGAAGCTAGGTCTTGTAGCACAATTTCTTGTGTAGATAGTTTTTAGTGCATGTCTTAGGGAGCAAAAACTCGGGGCATGCAGAGAAATGGCCGTTGTGATCCTGTAAAAATAGCTGATGTTTCCTAAACTGGATCTGCTCTAGATCATGACGAAATAAAACATTTACCTTGGATGAGGGACAAGTCCTCGCTCTGATTAAAATAGTGCAGGAATGGTGTCTTCTAGCTCAAGTGAATGCTGTCACTGGATGGACTATTTTTCACCATGACACGAGGAAGATCCTCCTTGAAGGCCTCTCGCCAGAAAGTTTGTTTTGACAATTGGCCTGTAACATCAAGAAATTGCTGACCGACACTCGATAATCCCTTTGAGGCAAACCCCGGAGTGACGGGACTCAGGGACCACACCACGGAGCAAGCGGAGACCTCAGAGCACCTCAGCGCAAGTGTCCAATAGCCCTGTGCTGTCACCAAGCAGAAACGCAACACCGCAGACGGGCCGCTGCTTTCACCTACGCAGCTCGTGCTGGCACCGCTGGGTCCCCTCCCGTGCCACGTGTTCGGATGTCTCTTGAGTATAGAAAGCACTTAGGAAAAATAAGAGTACTTTCATTGCAAAAACAAGCAGGTATTCAAGCTGTTGGGTTTATTACTCTAATTCCTGACGGTGGAGGTCAGCACACAGAGTCTCTTCCATGGCTGGGCATAGCAGTTGGGCATGAAATGGGTGTTCATTTCCGTGCTTCCTAGATGCAGTAATCATGACTCCAGCCTCTGTTTGCTAGTAGCCGTACCCCATCATTCACTGTACCTTGAGAAGGAGGTCTTCTGGAGGGTAGTTAAACCTGAGATATTCCTATACTTGTATTATCTTTCACACAGTCAGAGAGAGGCAAATAGCCCCACATCCAGTCCAAGTAGAATGAAAGAGTGATTTAGATTTCGTATCATGTATTTTTGACCTTTCTGTTGGAAGAATAACACTGAGCTTGTTTAAGAGTAAAAGATTGATGATTCTGAAAGCAATGTTATAAAAACGGTACCTTCTTACTCAGCAGATCTGTTTCTGTTGTGTACTGAGAATCATTGCTGTCTGCGTTCAAAACTAAAAAGTTTATGGTTTTTAGCCCTGCAAAATCAATCCTCTTCAGGACAAGTGAGCTGGTTCCTCTTTATTGTATTATTAATAAAACTCTGTACTCCTTATCAGTTACCAGGCCAGTCAGTGCACATACTGACTGTTAACAAGTGTTCCTGGATCTCTCCCTTTTTCACCTTTAGTGTTGGCATGAGTGGAATTTCTCCTTGTGGAAGAGGCAGATAATGTTTGCACAGCGATAATTCTTGCATATTTTCACTGGCAGAGATTTCATGACCGGCGAGTGATGCATTGGAAGGAAAGAACCTTGCTTCGCCTTCAGAGTATGGCTGAGTTTGCAGTGGAAAAAAAATGACAGGTAAATAGCAGAAATCCATGAAAAGCAAACTTCCACTAAAGTGGATGGGAGTTTAAATGGAGAAGAAGTAAGCAAAGAGCTCAAGATTTGGCTCTGAGAAAATCTATTCACATGAAGCATCTCTTAAGACTTTACCGAACGGACTATCAAATACAGATTTCTTAGTGGAGGTTGTCTTTTACAAGAGGGCAAACATGCAAGGCAAACTCTCAGCACTGAGTGTGTTTTTATTGTAAAACCAACTTGTTTGCTTAGGTATAGATTAGCTTTCCAAAGCAAGAAAAACAGGAAAATGTAAAAACACCATCCATTACTGCTGGAGCTAGTAGGCAGATTCAGAGCTTCTCCCCTTCCTCCCTCACACAGTTCCCCACAAAGGAATCAACGATTGTGAGCAAAGCGATGCAGAATCCAGGATCTTTCCCATGCCAACGTGGAGAAGGTGCCCCACTGAAACCAGAGACAAGAAGTAACAGTGCATGCCTATATACTAGTTGCTTGTCGAGATCTTCATATACAGAGGCTTTCTTTTAATGAAAACGTAAAATTTCCATCTGTTTTGGTTATAAATATTACAACTGTTTTTATGATCTCCATCAATGACAACTGTTCCAACGTCACTAATCAATATGGTCCTTTAACTGTTATTTCCCATTAGGAGGTTGCCCAGTCTGTGGTCTATGGCGATCAACGCGAGTAAGGCAGTTACTCCTCAGTGTGTGACAGCACGCTGCCTACTAGAGACTTCGACAGCATTTTGAGTCCTATTGCCAGACAGATGCTGAATTCAAAAGTTGTAAGAAAGGGTTAATGCACTGGAGTTGTCAGGCTCTCTGGGGAATCCTTTGTGGACTCCTGAGTTTTGAAGAGGAAGATCAGAGACCTGCTGCTATTACAAGGGTTTGCCTAGGACCAGCAGAGGTAAATCACAGTTTCCTCACTTGCCCAAGCTTGTACAAAGGTCAGTTAAAAAAGACAAAAATGTTTCCCTGTCATCTTGTCCTCCAACCTTAATTACTTGTCCCCCAAACACTTCTGTCCAATATGGAGAGATAGACGAGAAATTTGGAGGAGCGACGCTCTTAGAGGGACTGACTGGCACCGCTATGTGTTTACACTGCTTACAGGGTGAAATTACTTAGGCACTGCGACCTCTCAAGATACACTTATCGCAGTCTGAAGTGTGCCTTAAAGAGTAGACGGGCCTCTGCGGGACCCCCCCACGGCACGCCACGAAATTCATCTGGATATGATCCCCACAGCTGCAAATCCATCTTCCGTTTCCACTACACACATTCTGTTAGTCTGCTGTGCTTCCCCTTTAGCATACATCAGCGCAGCTCTTTATTTTAGTGTTATTAATTTTTGACATGAAGTCGCTCTAAACATGGTAAATACGGAAAGTAATTGGTATGTTAAACAGGGGAAGCATAATGAGTCTCATGTACAAACGCGACTCGCTCCTGCTGCAGAGCCGGACTGAAACAGAATACACAATCGCGCTGCCAATTTCAGCAGGAACTTCTTTACCAAGTCCCCGTGGTTCACAGGCAGTGCCTCGACCTCTCCTGTACTTATGATACATCCAGCCACAGTTTAATGGCTGAAATGACTTTGAAGCTTTCCCAGTGGAACCAATTTTCACCCTCTGTGAATACAAGCTCCAGCCTTTCAGCAAAGAGTTTAGTTTGGTGATAAGTTAACATGTGAGGCCAGCCTGAGAATAAATTTTGACTGTTGCCCTGATGGTAGGGCTTTCACATTGCAACTCGTGGTGACGACGTAGGGCTTTTTGGGAGAGACGCGCTCTCCAGACTAATACTGGCTGACGGGATATTTTGTCAGCGAGGAGAGATGTTCTTTGCAGCTGGCGAGGCTGCTGCTGGCTTGTCAGCACTGATGGCAAATCTTCGCTAGGAGGAGCAGATAGGGAAGTCACAGCCCATCTCAGCCCAGGCTTGCAGTGATAACGGGTTGATTGTGAAATACAGGGTGTGAGTTTTAAGGGTACAGATGAGAAATTCTCCTCTAAATTTGGCTAGAAGTCAGTGGAAGAGGGAGATATATCAGAAAGGGGGAGAAGAAGAAGAGTTAGAAAAAATATATACCAACAATTTCTATATAAGCTTCAAAATAACTCCAGTTTGTCTGTTTCTCTTAATTTCAGCCTTTTTAAAGATTCTAGATTTCTAGTTTGCCTTGGGGATAATACACCCTAAATACAGTTATTCCAGCTCTTGTGCTATAGATTCAAATCCAATCAATTTTGTCCAGAACAAGGCTGAAAGATCAGATCAAAATTATTATTGCACAACCCAGAATTAACAAAACACATATATGCTGCTTGAGATGCCATTTCCCTGCCAGCTCTATGCCTTTTCTTTTAGTGGTAATTCACAAATAAAAGACAGACACACTTGGCAGCAGGACGGGACCATAATATTTGACCAAGAATGGAGCTGACATACATCAGCAAAATGCCCACAGACAGCATAATCAGGAACCTGACCTGTCTGCTGCTCTACCAATGGTACTGCATAAATAATTAATCGTACCTGCCAATGTAACGTATAACACCAGGTAGTTCTTTGCTTTTTGTTTTCTATGACAAGCCTTGACCTTTTTCTGTGTTAGCTGTCGTAGAAGAAGAAATTGGAAGAAAGAGAGCAGACCCTTGCTACTCGTGTAATAGCCTACCTGCTTTCTCAGGTTATTCTTGAAGAGGGGTTGTTGACAGGATATAAAATATCTCAGCAGTGCCTGGCAGAAGAGAATCAGCAGAAAAAAGCAGTATCTGGCTACCTTAATCTGAGTTTGGTGCATGAACCAAAAGAACCCATAGATACAATTTTTGCTTGGGACGTTTAAAATTGGGCACTATAATGTGCCATAAAATAGGTACTAGGAAACAAGCAGGAGCCGATAGCAGGATAGATTTAATGGCACAACAGTTTCTTTCTATTTGATTTTATGATCTGGATTTCAGAAGAACCTTGAAAACAGTCCGGAGACAATTTTTTCCTTTTCTTTTTCTTTTTAACACCTTTGTGATTAATTTAAGAATGACGTTTCATTCTGGACAAGAGACCCATGGTATAAGGCTGACAGCTGAGACCTGAAACACATATACTGCAATTCAGCAAGTGCATAAATAAAAAGGACAAGTTAGCACTAGTATCTTCTCTGAGGAAACACCTGAGGTAAGTTTCAAATGCTGAAATGAAGTACTGAATTCAGCTGAGGTACCTATACGCAATTTCAGGCAAACAGCCAGCAAATGTGTGTCCCTTCTTCTTTGTTTCCCCTTCTAGGGGTCATAGCATTATTCCTATTTCAATTTAACATATGTTTTCTGAGGAAGGATGGAAGCCTTGCCCCATGTAACTCACATAGCTCTGTTAAAAAGACCATAAAGCCCACAAAAAAATGAGTCAGAAAACCCAGCACAGTGATTTCAAGAGTAACTCCCAGCACCTTCACGAATAGCATGCCTTAATGATGCAGAAGCCGGACAATAGCATATGATCTCATTAGGGATATGGTTTCAGCCTGGGCCTGATAAACTCAAGTACATAAACTTGCACCTGCACTTTCCAAGTGCAAACACCTGGCTTTTCTTCATAGAAAGAGTCAAAAGCCTGCATGCTCTCTTTCAACAGCCTTTTGCAAGTGCAAGGATTGGAATCTGTACCTGCAAATCACATTCCTGGACTACTCCTACTGATGCCCTAATAACTGCAATCCTTCTGGCTATGCTGTCTTCAGTGCTTCAGTAAACGTTAAATGCATTCACTTTAGAAAATCACAGAGAAGTTGGCTTCGATCGCCGGCAAAGAAGGAACAAATCCTGAGTCTGAAACTTTGCTCCTGATAGATTTGTCACACCTTCTCCTCCCATCAAATAAGGGTTACATTTAAGTACCAGATTACTGAGCCCTAGTTAGCTGACACTGCAGAAGCATTTTCCAACTCTTGTTCTCAAGCAGAAACCTTAATCTAGGACCTGGTCTGGGCTCAGACATCACTGTACCTCTTAGATCCTTCCCTGAGCTTGTGTGAATGTTGATACCAGCCCAAATGCCCAAAATCTAAGGAGACAGCTTGAACCGTTTCTGAATTTTACAGTTAAATGGAGACTCTTGAAACTGGGAAGTTTGGTTCATGGGTTTAGAAAGATAAAGAATCAAGACCTGAAGCTAAGGATTAGGGTTTGTGTTTAGACTCATCATGAATTTGTAATGCACAACCAAGATGAACAGTGGTACCAGCAGTGCTGGCTCCCCTTTGTCTTCCGCAACTACTCGGTCTGCAGGGTGACGGGCAAAAGTATCAGCAGAAAATACCCATTGACAGAGGTGCACAAACATGTCAGGCGGAACCTCTGAACTTTTCTGAAGTGGCTTAGCTCCTTTTTAGATAGCATCAAAAGCAACTAAACCAAAGCTTTCAGAGCTGGCTGCACAGTACCCTCCATGAACAGCTTGAATCACCCAGCTCATGGTAACGGTCTGCCACAGAAGCTCTAATCAAGTGCGCACGTGTGTTTTCTTTTCACGAGATGACAGTTCCCAAGTGAAAGGACACTTCAGCTCTGATAAAACTTTCCTTCTATTGTCTGAGTTCTGTTTGTTTTCTGGCAAACCCCAGCGCTGTCTCTGCTTTCTGTGCAGGCATACATTTCCCATGCTTGTGCAGGGAGGCCAACCAAAGCCTTTGGAGGCTTCTCAGTAGTATTGCCTGAAGCAAATACCACAGCTCAATAGCAATTTAATATTGTAATCAGGAAGCGAACTGTGCAGTTTTGGCACATTATGAAAATTATTAACTACATGTATTAGCGTTGCGATTCTAGTAACTAATACTTACAAAAGGTTCCCTGTGTGGGGAAGACCTCACCTAGACATGAGCAGTTGAGCTATTCTTGAGTGATTGTCAGTGGGCCTTTAAGCCTGTGTTCATGTTCACTGTTTAAAGATAAAACATCAATACTTAGAAATTGTACTTCAAAAGACCTGTTTCATGAATAATAAATTCTCAGGGTGTAAAACCATACCAAACGCCAGAACGTTTTGTGAATTTATGGGGAAGTTTTCCTGTGGAAAAATAATCCTGGCAGATAAGATTAAAAAAGCACATCTCAAACTCCCTAACATAATATAAAGGAGATTGGATTTAAACGTTAAATCATTCTTGTTCTGAGGATTTTTGTTTCATGCCATGACATGTCTCTTTCCCCTGCTTTCCCATTGCTATCAGAATTAATGACCTTATGAACCCCAGTTCAGAATTCACAGACAAGGGCAGATATAAGCAACAGCAAAATGTTCTCTAAACTCGAAATCTGTAATTGTCAAATTAAATTTCTCCATGCAATTATTATGTCTAGGCTGACTCAAGGTTGAAGCAAAGCTACATTTGCCTTTGTGTCTTATGCAACTCTTGTTGGTCTAGTAGTTCTTCACCTGGCAGAGAGTGGTAGTAAGGAGTGAAGGTGGTTGGGCAAGCATATTAGTATCAAACACAGATGACCTATACAGTATGATTGACTAACTTTGAACCTCATAGCATCCCTATTCAGAGTACATAATCGTATTCCTTTCAGTAATCAATTATGTGCTTTTCCAAATAGGCAGGGACACAAACAAATACATTCTTGACATGGGGTCTCCTAGTCTGTGAGCTGTATCACATCACTGACATGCATATATGCACAAGAAAAAAAAAAGCCATTTATTTTCTAATAGCATCGTAGTTGGGAGAAAGATTTTCTCATGCAACTTAACCTCTGTGTAGTTTCTTCTCTTCAAGCTCACCCATATTTCACACAATTTTTCTGGCAGTATTCAAAGTGCCTTTTAAATTATGTATGCTTTTGGCTAGTACGCCAGACTTGTAGTCTAAAAGACTAGACTTCCCTACAAAGAAGTCATGATTTGACATTGTTTATTTTGATGCGTAATCACATTAGATAAGGTAATGTCATAAAGATGACATGAAACAACTGTATGTAAACAATACATTGCCATTCCTTCACCATTTGTTTAAACAAATCAAGAAGTAAAATATACCCTTAGCTTCAGGTAGTTCCTATGTCACAGCAGCCAGACATTAACATGTATTTCTTCAAATTCAGACCAGTACTCCGTGTTATATCAACGGGGAAGACAAAGATGGTTCTTTCCATGTGTCTGCAATATATTTACCAGCCAGGAGATGACTGATGGATGCTGGCAGGAAGTAAAAGTAACCAGTGAGGCAGTGGTGAATAACATGGTCAGTAGTGATCACAAAGCACTATGACATACCAAAAAAGTAATTACAGAGGCAGAAGGACAGGCAGAAAGAGACAGAGAAGCCAAAGGAAAATAAGATTTCAAGAAAAAGGTAGGGGAGAGATGTCTGAAGTTGTTCACAGGTTAAGGAGGGCACAGCTGGCTATAAAGAGGTCAATGAAAACTTCACCTGACTGCAAGGCACTGGAGACAGGTTGAAAGAAGTTTTCTGGGGAGGGGAGGAGGGAAAACACTGGAGAATGGCGCATCCGAAGTGCGTAGGGACAGGGTAGTAGCTGTAGTGCCAACTGGGGCCAGGTATACAAATTTACGAAGTACATAATATTAGTATTAGTGTATATATAGTATTAAAGATCTTGGTAATGTTTAGAATCATAGAATCTTAGAATAGTTTGGGTTGGAAGGGACCTTTAAAGGCCATCTAGTCCAACCCCCCTGCCATGGGCAGGGACATCTTCAACTAGATCAGGTTGCTCAGAGCCCCTGAGGTCCAACCTGACCTTGAATGTTTCCAGGGATGAGGCATCTACCACCTCTCTGGGCAACAAGTTCCAGTGTTTCACCACCCTCATTGTAAAAAATTTCTTCCTTTTATCTAGTCTAAATCTACCCTCCTTTAGTTTAAAACCATTACGCCTTGTCCTATCGCTACAGACCTGTAAATTTTGTCCATATCAAAGGTCAATACAATCTGAAAAATTTCTATCAAGAAGCAGTAAAATGACATGCTTTATATTTATTTTTATATTTTACAGAATATAAAAATGAAAAAATATGTTTCATGATAATCAGCTAATGCATGCACTTTATATGTGTAAACACAATTCATCCAAGTCTAAATTATAAAACACAATATTCATATGTATTCCTTCCCAATTTACAATTTTATCTGTTTTGTTCCAAGTACATATTTTAAGATTAATAAATCAGCCACTCTAAATTCCATTATTCTCACATGTTACTGCTAGGGCGTGTAGGCGTAACATTAGTTTTTATAAATTCCTTTAATTAAAGTAATTATGTCAAAGATAAGATATGGTAAGCATATTAATATTTTAAGTAAATATTTGTGCTTGTTTTCAGAATTAGTAGAAACAGGAATTTGGCTACAGTTAGGGTTCTTCACTGCTTCCGAGTGCTGTAATAAAGAAGGGGAAAGGTGAGTGTATGCCTACCTTTAAGTATGTGCTTAGCCTTTCTAACCTGCTGTGAAAGCAGCAAGTTAAGGGGACTAAGTGCATACCTAAAGGTAAGCACGTGCTTGACTGCCTTGCTGATCCGAGGTTAGAGACAGTAGGGTGATGAGGTTTCTGAAAAGGCTGCTGGCACACTCACCACATCAGTTCAGGGATAACGAATAACTTTTTCACAAGCAACTTAACGATTGAAGGGACCAAGGATTCACTTATGCCATAAATTGGCTTTGGCAGCAAAACCAGCTATAACTCGTCATCTCTTAAGTGGAGACTTAATTCTATTGAACCAGTTCAAAGCACGGCAGTGGTACCGTCATGACTGCACATATGATGAATTTTGGCCTAAGAACAAATGCCCTCCAGAGTGCAAGAAGTTATTAACTCAGGTTCATGGCCAAAGCTGTGGTATCCTGTGTCCCTTTAAAATGTATTTTGGGGTTAGATACACAAAAAAGTTCAGGTGCTTAATGCTGGCCTGACTCTACCTGCAGGTGTCCAAGTCTGGACTTGTGATCCTAAAATTCCTGGACAGTTCTGGAGGTGCTAAAGATGTTGATATTAAAATGCACCTTATAGTGGACTTCTAAAGTTCACCTTCTCTGTATGGCCAGAAACACCTTTATCATCCTTGGCAGTGTTTGGCTTCTGTCTCAGTCTAATCTCTTTTGAGATCCACAAATAAAGGGTTTTCTCAGTCTCCACATGGAACGCTGCTGTAGATACCTGCGATGAAGATTAGAGGGAAGGGGAGGAAAGAGGGAATTAACTCTACTGTCCTTTCATCTAATAGTTCAGTGATTAAAAATCTCACACAGTATATAGCAGAAATTGGGTAAAATACTGCATAGTTAGCATAAGCTGTTGCCATTACTTCCTTTGTACATACTGTAGTTTGATATTCTATGGTATAAAGCAAATTGTCTAAATTCCACATTATACCATACCAGGCTACATAATGAGGTAAAACCCAAACGAATAAACAAAAAAAATTATAACTGAGGAACCTTCAGGAGATCATTAGAATATTGAAATGTTGTGAGTTTCTTGAAATCTTGAACGTTTACCTCAGCAAGCCCCCAAATCTCCCTGTTTTTCCATAAATGTTGAGAAAGAAAGTCTGAATACTCTTGCCTCTCAAAAGAAATTGCTCACCCCAGGCAAACAGATGACTAGGACTTTGCAAAGCTGGGATACACTCTGTTGTTATGAAACTGTGTATATATGAAAGACAGTCTGGCTATTAATACTTGTAGATGAGAACAGTTAAGCAAGCACTAAAGCTCCATAACTTTTTATGATAAAATATCAAGCTTGCTAAATATGTGTATACCTACATAAATAGATTGTATTTTCAGCTGGGGGAAAGGGTCAGAGGTGGTGTCTCTGAATAAACAGCTCTCAGACCATTTCCCCCCCCATCTCTTCCACTGATGCTGCCTTGGGCTCTGGGTTTTTTTGCCTGCTAAGGCCAGCTGCTTCCTTGCCGGTTGGATCCTCTGCCATGGCCCAGGCTGCCTCGGGGATGGCGAGGGACCACCTCCACCGGGGCCAGGCGGGCTCTCCGGGCTGTGTGCATGCGTGTGGTTTATCTGCCTGGCGGGGCCTGGGCAGCAAGGCAGAGCCGCTCTTCTCTTCTCTTCTCTTCTCACTTTCTTATCTTTCCCTCGCTTCCCCAGCAACAGTGACCTGCATCACCTTGCCTGAGTGCATCAGCTTTGCTGCTGCCGGGACCCAGCGCAGGCGGTTCTAATCAGGTGTTCTGCCCAGCTCCTGATGTTTTTGAGTTTATCACCGCTTACCCTCCCGGTCGTTCCCGTGACTATCAATAGCACAACATCCGGAGGCGAGGCGCTGTGCCTCCTCGCGTCTAGGCTTTCATGGGGTTAGCCTGAACAACGCTGTACAAACCGCGGCTGCTACAGCAGCAGTATAGATCCCTGGTTTTAGTCGCGGCTATGTCTAACTCTTCAAGTATGGAAGGGAAGGGGGCATACACCGCGCACAGAAGCCTTGAAACTCCCTGGTCAAGGGAGCTGCCAGTCTAGGTCGGCGCCTTGTTGTGTTTTCAGTGTGGCTGCTGCGGGGCTGCCCCCGTCTCTAGTGCTCTGCAAAGAGCCCCTTTGGTACTTCCTCTTGAGCTCACCTCTCCCAAGCAACGGATTTTGCAAATGGTGGTGTTAGTTGAGGATTTTTAGTCACACCTCCTCAGTAAGAGAGCAGGGGGTTTATTTAGCATGAGAAGGGTCTGAGAAACATTTCATGGGCCAGGACCATCGCTCAGTGATACAACGATCACAAAAGATGGTGGGAAACAGACAATTTTGGCAATTCTAGGAAGCATCCTGGAGCAGACCGGAAAGAACTCACTGAGGCTGGCCCCAGGTCTCCTGCTATGTAAGTTGTTGGAGTCCTGTCTGCCACTTGTAACCCAGAGCTCCAATTTGTACGTACGCAACCAGCACTTAGAAGAAATCTTAAACATTTCATCCCTGCTCTGAAAAATGCTAAAATCAGAAACTGTTAAAATCAGAAGTGTTCGCAAAGCAAGAACTGTATTGAATTATCATTATGGAAACTGTTTTTGGAAAGAAAGTGTCATGAATGTCAATTGAAGTGCCAGTAAATTAGGGCTACTGAAGTTTAATGAAAACTGAAGTCAAAATGAATTTTTTACAAAAACAGCAGACTAAAATTTTCAGCTTTATCCACATTGGGTTGTTCTTGGGTTAGCAGATAGTGTAAAATTTCTGAGATCTGAGTTATATGACAAGAAAATATCTCAAAATCCCCAGTCTTGACACAATAGAAAGCCCGTTTCCTGAATAGCCCTATATGTGACACAGGAACATCACAAGGCACTTTCCATCACCCTTTCACCCAGTTTTAAAGGGTTCTTTCACAACCTGTTGATGCTAGAAGTTTTTCAAAGGAAATACTGCCAGAATTAACATGAGGAAAACTGCAGTGTCCTTCCCAGCCTCTTGGAGCAACAACAACAACAAAATCATGCTGAACAGGGGGGACTTTTAAATTGTATTTTGCACTTACAATATCTAGATTTCCTTACACAAAACTTCTTGCAGTGGATCCAGTGTGGTGCAGATTAATGAAACGCTCCTTGGCATGTGTAGAAATTCCCTTCAAACTAAGAAGCTGGGGCTGGGGGGGGTTAATATTGCCTCTGATGATTTCTGAGTCTGAACTGAGCCCGATGCAAGGCCAGATCTGGCAGGTAATATTTTGGCTGCCTCCTCGCCTCTCCTGGTGGAAAGCTTCCCTTCGTTCGGCAAGTCGGAGGACCTGCAAGGCCACCTCACCACTCACAGGAGCATGGTGCATTTTTCTCTTTGAGATGCAGTAGGTGATATAGCCAGTTTCATCTCCCAGTATGAAACCCTTTTTCAGTTGCCCAGAATTCAGCCAAACTTTAATATGAAAGAAGAATACCTGTTTTTCCTTATATCAAGACAGAAAGTCAAGATTTTGCTCACTTTCATAAACCACGTATTGAAAAAAGCCCAGTCTGTGAACTCAGGACATTTCACAGCAATGATCCAGACCCGTGTCAACAGATTCTGACACTAATTCAGGAAAGGCATTAGTTAATTTTGATTTCTCAGCGCTCTCTTCAGTTCTGTTGTCATAATTAGAAAGTCAACATTTACCCACATCTATCATGAGACCTAGGAAAACTATTAGTTGCAAACAGCTGATTTGTTGAATTTAGCTCTCTTTCCTGATTGTGGTTGATCAACGATTACATTTTAATTTCTATTAATTTTATTCACTGTGTAAATTCTTCTGTGACTTGTTCATGTGAATATATTTCAGCCTATGTAATGCTTACAGACTGGATGGTGTATCAGTTTTTGTGAGCTGTAATTCACTATGCAGTTTGTACGTGAATGATCATTTGAGTCCCAGTCTATTGTTTCTGGTCTCTAGGTGAATAGTCTTCAAAAATATAAAGTGATTTCAGGATGACTTTTGCAGACAGTTTGGAAGCTTGTTGGAAACAAAATTCGCAGGAGTATTTGTTTCACTGTCTTTTTTAATATAAATTTATGAACAAAGGTTTCTCCTATATATCTGTATGCAAAAAAACCTGATGAACTCCTATTGAAAACAACAGAAATATTCTGACTGAAATAAAAAAGAATCCTGTAAAGTTCATTGTGGATAAAATGGGATAAATTATTGTCCAATTAAATGGGTGGAGGGTTTTGGATAATTTTTGTCTTCCTCGGATTCTTAAAAATGATCCCCAGAAAGACTGTCCTTCTTTCCTCCCTCCCCCCATTATTCACCCACCTGTAGGCATCTCTCTGGTCTCAGAGACATCTCAATAATTTTTTTATATTCTTCCCAAATGACAGCGTGGGGGACGGCTGAGCTTTTTAAAAAAAACTCCACAGTCTTGCAATGCGATTTCAGAAATGCAAAAAGAACACAAAAAGAAGCTGCATATCTTTTCCTGAAGCGTTCAAAAGTCTGTCGAACGGAGGGAAGCGTGACGCTAGGTACAGCCCACCAGACACCCACCGGCGCTGGCGTGCGGAGGGGACACGGCTGAAGACCGTCGACCCGAGGTCACCACCGACCCGAGGTCACCACGCCGAAACAGCTCTGCCAGGCTTGCCTGCACAGGCATCGGTGGCTTTTCATGGCAAATCCTGTGCATTTCTTTTAGACGGCGGCGTGGGCCGGCTATCGGTATTGAGCGTGTTAATCCTGAGCTGCGTTACGATTCTCTCGCCGACTGCCAAGGTCTGCGGGGAAAGACGTCCTCTGCCTAAGGGGCCCCGGTGACGTCCTGCCATTGCCACGCGCCGGGAAGCTTGGAAACATTGCCAGAAATGTTATTTTGGAAACACGTTATTTGTGAAAGTGTGTATAGGTTTATATATACAGCTAGAGGAGCCAGGGCTGGGCCTCGGGCCTGCAACCTGGCGGATAACTAAGAGCAGCACCTGCTAGTCCCGGGGGCCAAAAACACGTGGCGCCATTAAGAAAATCCCGGGGGCCGGGGCCGTGCCGGCGGGGGCCGTGCCGGCGGGGCCGGGGCCGGGGCCGGCGGGGCCGGGGCCGGGACCGGCGGGGCGGCCTCACGCCGAGAGCCGGGAGCCGTTGCCATGGCGACGCCGGCAGAGCCGAGCCGCGGTGCGGGAGCGCGGCCCTGCCAGCGATCGTATCGATTAAACGAGCTTTTTATATTTTTTTTTTTTTAATTTTTTTAGGGCAGAGAGGCAGTGGGGCGGGCGGCCCACTGCAAGCCCCGCACGGGGAGAGCACTGAGTGGAGCTCGTATGGAGGGCGGCCGGCAGGGCCCTTCGCCGCCCCCGGGAGTGGGCGACCCGGCTCGTGCGGTTGTTCTGCAGGGTGAAGTCTCCCCTCGGCACCACCACACAAATAAACCACGTCCTCCCAGGGCCGAGCCACCGACGCGTGCCGTCCTGACGGTGGGCCGCGAGGAGCACTTGGAGGCAAAGTTAATTTGTTTTTGTGATGTTTAGGGACAGCACTCACCAGCGGGGCAACACTCGAGCTCCTAAAGTCAGTGTCAGTCTGTGGACACCTCAGGTCATCCCACTGGGATTCCTTGGATGGCGGGCAAGGACTTTTCTGCTGGAGGAACGGCTCCGTATTCATTATCCTCAACCTGACCTCAGCGTGAGGATGCGGTGACCCCCTCGTAATAACAGGACACTCCTCGCTCCCAAGCCTTACGACCTGCGTGGGTGCGTGCAGGCCTGTGCGGTCCTCTTGCCTCCCCCATCTTGGGAAAGCGGCACAATACGGTGCGGCAGTCTGCCGGCGGATCTGTTACTAAAGGAGTTCATGCATCTTGCATCTTGAAGATGCATTATTAATGCCTGGACAAATCACATCAGGTGGAGCTCAGCAAGTCCCTGGCACTGCAAAAAGGAACAAAGGCTGGTTCTACAAGAGAGAGAAGGATGAGACAAATTATAACAGCTGGGAGTTTCTTGTCAGCAAGATGGCATAAAAACAGAAATGCTAAAATTGTTTGCACATAAGGCAAGTTTATATTTTTATTGGGAAGAAAATTACACATTGCACTGCGAAGAAGATACTTTATTTGTATCCTAATAAACATCACATTGTTGGGCATCTTTGAATTTCACGGCAAACTGGGCCAGCTTGCTGGCATCCAAATTACTTCCAAGCACAGTTTTATTTAGTATCTGGAAAGGACTATAAAGACTGGATTTGCTAGCAGAGGGCCTGCTTCTCATCTCCTTGAAGTCAATGGCAAAACTCCCATTCTTTTCAGCAGTAACAGGATCAGGCCAGAGTTTGTAGCAATCTTCCAAAGGGAAGGAGCTGCCTGCAACAGCACGTGGGAAGGCACGGACCCCAGCCTCCCGGGCAGAGAGCAATAGTTCTTCATCTCTCTAACTCTTGATAAGAAGATCTAATTTGTGCAGCACAGGCTTTGATGCCAGCTAATATTTTTGTCCCTATGGTGCGAGTACTTAGCCAAAATCCAGGCCTTGCTGGCTTTGTTGCATTAAGAAGGGAAGAGGGTGATAGGAACCCAGGATTTCTTTTGGGATGGCCCTGTTTATTTACAGAGGATGCACGCAAAGTGCTATTACAGCAAGGCAGGAGCAAGCAAGATAGTTTCTTGTTTGGAAGTGTAAGTCTCTTTTTAGTGAGCATTCAGCCAGGAAGAACGATATTTTGGTTTCACCCCATGACAATGCACCATTGCTTATTACTCTAGCAGGTGGCTTTCCCAGTGTCTTGTCTTTTCTCGTTGTTTTTCACTCCCTCACACAGCCACCTACAAGCATGCAACCCCCCCGCTGTTTTACTCACAATCTTCACCCAGGAGAACTGCTGCGTTTGCTCTCCACTCCTGCCCTTTCTGCTCTTGCTTTGTCAAGCTGAGCCATGCTCTGGGCAATGACTTCAGTTGTTTCTGTTGCCACTAAATTAAAGGGCACTTAATTGTTGTTCCAGTTAGTCTTAGAAAAAGTTCATTAAAAAATACTGACTTTCACCCACCCTGTGTTTTGTGATTGCCATTTCAGCACATCAGTGCATTATTTTTGACTTCAGACTGACCGACTGGAAGGCAGTATTTTCTTTCCTAAGAGCCTCTAAGGACACACTGGTAATTTGTGTTTAGCTGACAAAAAAAAATCCGAACACTTCCAGACATCTTCTACTAACTTGCTGTTTTTTTCTCCCCCAATATATGACTCTATAGGATTTCTATCAAAACTGTTTATGTAAATTAAAAAAAAGGGATCAAAGTGCTTAAAAAGAACCTGAAGTAATTCTTTTATCACTAAAACAGTATGAAATGCATTTCCACTAAGTCACTGAAAACAGATCCAGCCTTTGTTATGAAGTGGAGAGAGGAGAGTATTTGTTAGGGATCCACATGAGATGGTAGGAGATTATTGAGATATCTCTAGCCATCACTGTAGAGATAATCACTCTTTTGGAGCAAGGGATAAAAGCCCTCCAAGTAATAGGACCCAGTGAGGAGAGGGGAAAAAAGAGAATGGGCAAAACAGGCAGTTTTCACTATAGCAAAAAGTAAAAAATGTATCTCTCTAATTCTGTAATGTGTTGGCAAGGTGATAGTGGTAACCTTGTTTTGCCAGAACCGGACGGATGAGTGAAGACCACAACAGAGGAGCATTGGTGTGGGGATTATGTACAGGCAGGCATGCATGGAGGACACTGTGTGGTTATAGATTACCTACACCCAGCCAGGAGATGGATCTATGACTAGTGAGAACATCTGCTCAGTGCTCACAGACAACCAAAAATGTAATGTTAGTACGTAAAAGGAAAGGGGTCAAGAATAACACTTCAGATATTTAAGATACTGTCATATAAGGGGGTGAAGCATCATGGCATACAGCACTGTGTTCAGAATTAATCAAGCACTATTGAGAAAAGATAATTATTGGGGAACGGAGATCATGATCAGCACATCGAAAAGGACTGAAAACATAGGGAGGCTTTGTGCAAAGAGAACCTGCAAAGTTGAGGCTGTTTAGATGTGGCAACTCTTAAGTAAGGAGTCTTCAGTCAGCCTTCCTTGGGATTGAAGTGCCCTTAAGGGCACTTAAAGCGGTTAAAAGCATCTAGAGAAGTCTTCACCTGAAGACCGTAACACAGACACGTGGCATTTGGTCCAGTACTTGGGGCCCAGGCAGAGTTAAAGCACTCTCGTCAATACCTCTTGTTTCCTTCAGTAAAACTCTGTTTTGATTAGACCCAAAGTGCATCTTCTGCTTGTTGCCTAAATTCTGAAAAGCGGATTTTATTTTATTAAATCGCAGACTAATGATTTCTAGCACATTAAAAAGGGGCATTTTTCCAAAGCTGCTTCTGTGTAATCTGTCTGTTAAATAAGAATCTTCCTGGCATCCTAAAGGAAATGACATTCTATTTAAACATGTTACCTGCTGATCTACTAGAGAAGCAGGCCAGCATTTTTTTTGTTTGGTTTGTGTATGCATGTGTGTGTGGTTGTTTTGTGGCTCCTGGGTAATGTTATCCATATTTTTCTGTTTGGAGAATCACTTTTCCCTACGCACTCACCAACCAACATGAAACCACCTAATTATATTTTCATAATCATGATTAAAAACCATCTAAATTATCCTGCTTGATGTACTCAAAGAGTTTGTTGATTGCTTTTTGATGTGTATTAGAGCTTTTTGCAGAGCCACATCAAATGGTTTGCTCCACAATGAAATAAAAAAATCTTGTAATATACATATGCACATCTTTAAAAAAAACATATATAATTTATATTCTGCTAATTAAGCTACATCAAAACCAAGTCTATCACCATGAAATAATTGTGTAAAAGCTACTCACCTATTACAAGAACATTAATTTCCACTTTACTTTTTTTTTTTTTAAATATCGATTTTATCTTATACAAGGCAATTCAGTATTTCAAAGCCTCAGAGTCTCAAAGTGTTTTTCCACATCCATGGAGACCTTAAATCTTGAATACAAAATCAAGTTTTAGAATAGAAAACTCAAGTAAATAATATTTTCATGTAGAATATGCTCCTTCTGCATAATGGATCACAAACATTTTAATTTTTTCTCTGTGTTGTTTTCACATCTTAAATATGCCACACCAAATCTCGACAAAAGTTCTGTCCGTTGCAGAAGAGAGGAGGGGAGAAAGGAGTTTGCAGAATTTACCCCTGATCCTGGGTTTGAGACTGATCCATGGCCCATTTTACAGGAGACCATCACAATGTACAGATATAGGTTTGGTGCTGGTCTGGTTAATCCTGAAGACTGTGTTGGGACAACATCATGCAGAGGCTCAGAATTTAGTGGAGGCTGAGATTCCTCAAAGCAGTAAAGGACTTCATTAGATCAGTCCATGAACACATTGGAATTAAAGTTTGCTTCATGACTGTCCAGCACCAATCACAAAGTCAGTACTCATTAAATAATAAAAATAAAATACTCTAGGAAAACAATTAAATAATTCAAACTCTGCCTATTTGATATCAAATCTGTTGTCATATCAAATATTCACGCAAAATAAATCTGTAGATGTGTCTGTATGAATGGAGTGCAAGTGCAAGTGTCGATGCTTTGCTACAATTTGACGGCCAGCACTCTGAGGCAAGAGCACAGAGTTTGATCACACGTGCAAAAGTGTCCTCCTCCACTGGCACCTTCCTTAGCTCTGTGTGTGTGTGAGTGTGTGTGTGTGTAGACTGTCTCTCCTCTTCGGGAAACCTGTAAAATGCTGCCACTGAATCTGTGGTATCAGTGACAGCTGTGGGGTATTCAAGTACAGCTCTGTTCATCCATGTGTTTCCAGTTTGACTTTCAGTAAATGTTTAATGATCCTTTTCAATTACTGGACCAAACAGTATTTGACAAGAATGCACCTTGTCTAATACTTAGCACTTAGACAGGAGTGCATTTTTTAGATAGCACTTAGCATCCACAATGTTGTCATGATATTTGTGAATGTACTCTCAGGTTGATCTTAATGACCCCATTACAAAGGTCTTCTCATGCCTTGCTGTGTTATTGTCTCTCTTTCCTTGACTTTACTGCTAAAGAGCTGTCAGAGTTCACCTGGGAACACTCTTACACTCAACGTCCTGGGTTCAAGCCCTAAAAGGACATTGGCTTTACTGGCATGGCTGTAACTACCATTGGAGAAGTAGGTTCCCCGTATGAGACCATGTGAGACTGATCCTTTGGCTTCTCTGGCTGCTTCTGATCTCACCTGGGGCCCATGTGTATCGTGCACCCCTCTGCTGGGTGTCTCATGCATCCCTCAGCCTCCGTGCAGGGGAATGGTTTCCACTATGGTGTGGTCTCACTCTGGCCGCTGCTCCTGGGCTTGATGTCCATGGGAGCCAGGGCATGCAGCAGGAGAGGCTGTGTCCTACAGGGAAGGCATGGGCCCAGGTGTCAGGGCACAGCCCATATAGAAGACACACAGGTATATAAAATAAGACGGATGAAGGAATATTGCTATTCAAATGACTTGGCCAAATACTTGGCAAGTAGGCAATTAAATAAGCAGTTGCAGGATATGGCTACAGAGCTGTGACTGCCCCTTTACCTGGCATCCAAAGGTACTTTCCGTAGTTCTGAAGACAGACAGTGAATTCCCCCTCTAATGTTACGCTCACATCCTCTCCCTCTAAACTACCATACCTTCAACCCATCAGGACATGAAAACAGATCGTCTGCCCAACCTCTTCCTCTGCAGTAATGAACAAACAACGAGGTATGGCAGCCCCTTGATGGGCTCTGGAGATGCTCTCGGAGCATGCCCAGCATAGCCTGGCTAGAGTAAGTTCCTTGTAAAACTCTCTGAAGGCTTCACTTTCTTTTAAAAGACTTCTGGAAAAACAACCACCACCATTTCTATCTTGCATCAGACTAGGGGTTAGGAAGTAGGAAACCCACATTCAGTTCCTATCCTTGTTGGAAAGAATTCAAACACACTTCTAGTCATTAGACTGTAGGTTTTTCTGGGAACACTTTACCACTCCTCATGAAGCTGCACCACTGTGCAGAAAAATGGTTTGAATTCACTGAGAGAAGGAGAAGGGGTGAGTGAAAGCATGACTCCCCAGGCTAATGATTAGGCAGCTTTTTCGGAAGTAGGAGGAGGTAGGCTCCAGTCATTCCTCTTGTTTTGTGCTTTAGCTCATGCCTGTTTCATATCATGTCCTCATTCTTTCAGTTAAACTGGTGCATTTTGGTATTTTGAACAAGAAATTATAGTCTGGTACCTACTGTGCATGCTCACGGTGTTCCGCCTATGCAGTGATTTTATTCTGTGTATGTCAAGGAAGGAAGCAGAGGTTTCTCATCTATTTCCATTTATATGGGATGGGATGGGATCTATGAGGCTGATCCAGTCGCAGTGAAAACTCCTCTTTTTGTCAAGTTTCTTTTCCCCCCAGCCTTTTTCACAGTGTCATCTTTTATTAAGATCACATTAGCGCTTCTGGAACAGCCATATTTTATCAGGATCTCTCAAAAGAGGATGAGTCAGACCATCTGATTTTATTTTGTTAAGTTCGTTTTTGATTTGCTGAGTTTAGTTCAGATATGAATACATCTTGTCCAATTTATCTTTAATATAATACAGACGCTGGCACAGGCGCTGATCTTGGTTACACTAGTGTAAATCTGGGGACATGCCAATGGAGCACTGCCAAAGCCATATTAAAATTTCACTTTCAGCGTGGCTAGAACTGCTAGCTTCTCAGGAAGCAGACTGCCGTGGTGGGACGAGCCAATGTACCACCTCTCAATAGCTCTGCAATTCTCTCTTGGCTGGACAATATCCCAGGTAACACAATACAACCGAAGTCAGACAGGGCCAAAAGGCTGCTTTACATAGCCTGAGGCTGACTGGATCGCTAGTTCACATAAGCCTTGATTGACGGAGATAAGCTGCTGAGATTTAATCAGTAAAGAGGGAAAAATGAAATAAACTTTGTACGGATGGCAAGAACCATGACTAGTCAATGTATTTATCACCTGGCTATTTCCCAGAGTCATACAGTAAAACAAAGAAGAAATGAACAGCATCCAACCCGTCCAAACCATATTTGCTCAGAATTAGCACACACTGCAAAGCCTGTATCGGGAAAAGGCAACTGGATGCTGTCAGGGCTTTTCCCAGAAAACAGTTTATGTGTGTGCCCCAACACTCTGCAGTAAATGTTAAAAAAGTAAATGACTTAGTGATTTATCCAGCCACCTAAGTACTTTGATATATCACTATTCTGATGAATTTTCAGATTTTGGCCCATGCAGTATAACTTCAGAAAACCCAGCTGATAGTAGCTTAGCTTTACTTGAGACTCAGAATGGATACTTTGCACTCTATATCCAGTGAGAACCTCTTTTTTTTTTTTTTTTGTACTCTAGCTCTGAAGGCTGCTTGGCATTTCTCACTTAACTGAAGCCAGAGCACATGATACAAAATCCTTTTAATATGTACTTCGTGCTAAATCGGTTATAAACAGGGGGTAAAATTGACCCCGCTTCTCTGGAATGAATCATGACAAGCCTGGCTTGGCAGGAATGGCAGCTGTGAACATTGATACTTCTCTAATTATTGATTTATGGAACTCTCCTGTCTTTGATCAGTTATCTTCCTACCCTTTGCATGTTTATTTGGTTGTTTAATATTGCCTACGCTCTAACTTGTGAGCTCTGTGGATTAGCGATTCACTTTGTATAATTTTGTAGTGGCATCTTGTACTCGCTTAAGAGTCCTTAGAAACCTCTGCAAAGAAAAACAGTAAGGTGTGGGTTTGCAGTCTTTGTGGAGCTAAAATGCCTTTTGACATCCATGCCATTGAATATATGCAGTGCTTTTGCCGTCTTATCCTGATTATTTGAATCAAGGTTTGATTTGTCAAATATTTTACAAATGTTTAATCCTTTCAACAAATAAAACTCACCATTAAAATACACAGCACACTTTACTGCCAAGAGTAATAGTCTGGGATGAAGCCAACACTATGGATGAACGGGCCTCCAGGCTTTACGTGGACCTTTTGGGACTGCCTTCCTGAATGCCCCAGTTGTAGCTCCTTGCAAGGCAAGCCCCACAGCTCTGGAACGTGGAGACTGGACCTCTGGCTTCCCTCTCTTCCCAAATGGAAGACCCAAATTCTGGCCTACACTTTACCCCTGCCTTAGTAAAAGCTGCAAGTTTTTGTGACAGCACAAGACAAAGCTTTTTAAAAGACTGTAAGACAACTTGAAAGCCCCTGGGTGTAAACAGACATCTGCCTGAAGCTCTCAGTGAACTTGGGACTTTGAAGGGTGGATGAGCATGGATGGGTGGTGGGGAAGAGGTCGTGCTTCACTTTTCCCAGTAGGGACCATGGTGGGTACTCAAAGCCCCTGGTCTACAACGCTTAATGGGCTTGTGCTCATGCAGCAAAGCAAAACTTAACCCAGGTGTGCCATAGGGTAAGTTTGTCAGCAGAAGGCTCTCTACCAGTGTGGCTGAACTGCTACCAATATCCAACCTCATGGGTTTAAGTATCTTTGCACTGTCCTGTCTGCGCTTTAGGACTGTTATTGTCCTTGGAGAAATCAACCCTTTTGCCTCCAGGGTTCTTATCAGATGTGGGTTATCAGGAGGTCCACGGGAGCTTTGGTCCTCTTTCTCCTGCTATGTGACCCCTGCCTGGCGTGGTGTCCGGCCCCGTGTCACTTGCCTGAGCTGCATCCATGCGGAGTCAGGTATGGCTCCATCCATGTGATGTCTGCAGAGAGAGGGGGCCAGTGCCTGCTCTGTAGCCCCCTTCTGTCCTTAAGAGATCCTGCAGAACCTCAGCTTCTGTATCTTACCAAAGTAGGCGGTAATGTCTTTTTCTCCAGCTGTTACTGCTTGCACCGGATACTGCAGGAGTCAGATGAGATTTGGGGCTGGATGCCAAAGGCCTGGGGGCTGTGATGGGTTTCCACTCACTGCCACTCACGGACTTCACGCCCGCTGTCGGGACCCCCAGGCAGATTGAGAACCACAGGCAGAGCCCATAGATGGATCCCCCAAATTTTGTCATCACTCAGGTACACACACTCTGGCAGCAAACTTCTTTCTCCAAGAATCAAAGAGATTTCAGCTTGTTTACACCAGAGGTACTCTCTTTTAACGATGACGGAGCAGTGAGCGTGTGGCCAGGGGCTGGTGACCCTGCGGTGGTGCTGGATACTTGACTGTACACCTCTGATCGCTGCTGGTGAGGTGACAGGGTAATTTTCACCCTGGGGAGGTGGTCCCTCGCATGTCCCAAGCTGTTCTTGGTGAATTACATGACTGGGACACCATTTACAAGTTGCTCATACAGGAGCCTGGCTCTTACACGCAGACAGGTGCAGCACAGCCTCTCCGACGAGGGCATTTCCTAGGTAGATAGTCAAGAAGATTTCTAAAGCTAGCTGATGGCTCTGAAATAGAAACAAGATAATATTTCCTTTCTCATCCTCTGTGGTCTGTGGGGAGGGAATAGAGACAGCCACCACTCATTTAGGAAGAGCAATTCAATTTTTAAGAAATGGGTAGAGACACTAAAAAGCACTCTATGACTTAGGGTCATTTAAGCAGATAGCACTGAAGCAAAACCTATGATTAAGAGCAGCAATGATTTTTATATACATTATTACATATTATTCAAATTCATTGCAACTGGAAAATAATGCATGTATCACATTTGTTTTCTATTAATTTTCTTTTAAATAAGCCCTACAAATGTTATAAAGAGTTTGAAACATAATTGCTAGCATGACTACGGTATCTGCAGCCAAATAAGCATTTTTTTATTAGACCTCATTTTATAAATGGAATGTGGCTTACAAGTTTGAATTCAATCCTTCTCTGCTCAGCACTAAGCCATATATTGGAGAGGTACAGCATTTAAATGTTGCCAAGATACCTTTGCAACCAGAAGGGCAAGAGAAAGTTCAGTTCTGTAAAGGGAAGGCTTAGATTCTGGAGAGTAGAGCAAATCTGTGGAGAAAATCCTAAAATTGCAAATACCGTGGATTTAGATTGATCCTAATAATGCGTTTTATTATTTAGATGTAATAAAAATTCAAATGATGTGAAAAATAGTAAAACCTCTAGTTTAGTGAGAGAGATTGAACTGTTTTTAGACTGTGCTACATGAATGCCAATATAGACAATAGAGTTTTGATAGCTATTCATCTAACATTTGCAGAAAGACATTAACAATATATCACCCTTCACTGCCAGCTGCAAACACATAATATCATTCACAAATTATGTATTTAGGTTCTGGGAACATGAGATGTATTTTGTAATGCTAATACCAACACCGTGTGTCCGGAGATATTGAACAGAGTGTCTCTGGCCCAATCCTGATCTCTTTGATATTTCTATTGACATCAAAAGCGAGAGCCATATGCAAAGGGTTTAACACTGCCATCTGCAGATTGCTATCAAATTTGCTGGGTTTTCTCACTGTTACATGACTGTGTTTTCACTTAGTAAATCGCAACAGTTAAGTTGTTGCCCTTTCCATTCACTTCTGGTTACCCGAAGGTCTGCTGGACATCCTCTGATGGAGTTTTTCTGGGGATGCTACTCCAGGCTTTAAACACTAAATCAGTTTTGTCAAAATATCCTTTTTTTTGTCATCATGCCTCGTTATTGACCTTTCCACCCATGAGGGGACTCTGAGCAACCAATCTAAGTCAAATGAGCACAAGGCTATTGAAGATGATGTGCATGCCCTGTGTTCTAGGACAACTTATGAGCAGTGAAACTCAGAGCTGATGTCTTCCTCTCACTTAATAAAATTGCCAGAAGGGAAATACCTTCAGAATGGCTATGTGAACAGATGAATTAGGATTAATAGACATTTTTAATGAGCTTTCTAAATTGGTTATAATAGAGAAGGCATTATAGCATGCTTGTGTCCCCACAATGCCACCCCAGCATGGGAAAGATGGAAAAGAGCAAAGATTGGACACAAATGACTTTATATAAATAGGTAGTTTGTACAAGAGAGAGAACAAACTAGGAGAATCTGAAAATCACTGCGTCGAAGAGCTAATCCCAAAAGTGACATCTATGGGACGCTGTAATAAGGTTGAGGTATGTCAACACCAAACCCCAGAACCTGCTGCAGAGATTCATGAGCTGTCAAAAACCTGAATAAGCAAATCCGTGTTGCACAGTGCAAAGTTGTGGGGAGTTACCAGCGTGGGCTTCAGTCTGGGATATCCTGCATTGATACGGCACTGAATCTGCCTTGTACACAGCCAGCTTTGGAGTCCGAGCACATCGCTCCACCATACTTCTAGTGCTATTGTGGGCAATATCTGCTGGAGAGATATAGACCCAGGCGATTTCGATTCTACTGCAAGCTCTGGTAACTGTCTACAGTGTGACATTTAACACAAATTATTTCAGTTCTTTGTTTTCAATTCTAAAATTAGGATAAAAGACTAATCATATCCCTTTGTAAAATGTATCTGAATTTTTTTTTAAAAACTATATGAACTGATATTTGAATCATTCTTTGATTATTAATTTATTCTTGATAAAGTTTCTGAGTAAGGATTTTAATTAATAGAGAGAATAAGTAAATAGTCCAATTGTGAGTGTTGAAATAAATCAGTTTTAGCAAGTTTCATAGTCTATCCATTCTTAGGGGCTGATATTAAACTGGGCACTTGTCTGCTTCAGAGAGAGTGGTATAACTCTACAGGAGAATTTATTTTTGAGAGGGAAGAGCAGACCCCATAAATGCGATATTAATATTTTCTTCATTACAGCAAGGTCACATGCAGCTGCATTTTCAAAACCCAGGTGTTCTGCACTTCAGGCAGTAGGTGCTCAAACAGATCTCTGCGTGCTGTTTTGGCTAGGAGTTATCTTAAATGCTGATCTCTTCTAAAAATATGACCATATAATTACATGCTCAGATACTAAGAATTGTGACGATGGTGACTGGAGGCATGTGTACTGGTTCCCTGCTGGACACTTGGAAATTAGCAGTCCTTGCCTTTACTTCTCAACGGGATTGCTACAAACATTGGCCTGTCGTTACAGATGGCTTCCTTACTCTCTGCCTAGCAGCAACAGAAAAATGATGCACCCAATTACTAGTGCCACTTAAAAAAAAAGTGCACAGCTCATTAGTTTGAATGGTTGTGCAGTTCTGACCTAGTGTGTCATTTACATATTATAATGAGCCATTAGCATATGCTAATTACAACCCTGAGCCTAGCCCTGGCACTTCTAAAAGATGCTGGATGATGCTCCGTAGATGCTGGCTAGCATTGGCTGTGCTCTGGATGCCGGCTTCTGCTTCAAGCAGCAGCCTGGGCTGGTTGGCTTCAAACTTGGTACCAGGAGAAGTCTGCATTTCCCTCTGCGGGAAGGACTGCTGAATCAGGTTCGAACGCAAGTAGAGGCTTTTTGAGGGAAAACATGTTGCAGGAGGGCAAAGGAGATTTCTGGGGACCAGTCATATACTGGCAACCTTCTGCAAGAGACGCTGGTCAAAACTGGATGGAGACCTGCAGACCTTTCCTAAACTCGACAGCAATGTCTAGCCCATTCAGCAAGAAGATACTATCAGAAAAAAGGCAAAGTGCCAAACCCCTGGAATGATAGTTGAAGATCTATATTGCAGACCTTGAAAGTGCCATGAGTAAGAACAAAACATATTGAGGCTGAATTTCTCCCCACGCCCCACACCTCTAAAAATATTTTGAATTTGGCTCGCTTGCCTTGGGGTCCAGTCTCCACAGTTTCACCTACATTTGCTGCAGGAGGGACAGAGCTCCTCCCTGGCTTACCTTCCACCTGCCACCACAGAGCAGAGAGAGGGGACCCTGGCTACCCCTCACATCCTGAGGGAGGTCAGGGGAAGGATTTGTTTGCCTCCAGCTGAGCCTGCTGGAGTGCCTTGGCTGCTGCCTTCTAGGATGGAGTCACTTACAGCTCCTTGATTTTCTTTTTTTCCTTTGAGATTTCAGACTGTCCCAATTGGTTCTAGTAGTGGTGTTCCTGATATAATTTACCTATTGGATTTGGCCAGAGCCCCTCACCTTTCTTTCCTGGGGTACATCCACCATATCGTATAGCATCTTTCCTATTAGGAAATATGGTTTAGCAAGCATGGGAGCTGGAGTTCAGGGGAGATGATTCCACCTCAGCAGAATCGTTGCTGATGTTTCTCTTTTTCTTTGCGCTGACCACGAGCTGCCAGCGGAGTGGAGCAAGGCAGTGCTGCCTGCTGTTCTCATGCTTTTTGGGGAACTGTTCCTTTCTTTTGCAAGCTGAAAGCACTGGGTGCAATAGTACATTTCTCCTCCTTCATGCTTATAGTCCTCTCCCGTTGATTACACCTATCTGGGTAAGAAGTGTGGAAGGTGAAGTGTGGAAGGTGCCTGGTTGCATGCACAAATCCAGAGCAACCTTCGCAATACACACCCAGTCCTTCCAGCCACGTTCGCCTCTCCT
Organism: Calonectris borealis; assembly: GCF_964195595.1. NCBI lineage: Eukaryota > Metazoa > Chordata > Aves > Procellariiformes > Procellariidae > Calonectris > Calonectris borealis. The sequence continues at coordinate 51,850,321 of NC_134313.1, forward strand.
GGGTAACGGGTGGGGAGTGGACTGGAGTGCTCACTGTGTGCCCAGTGCCGCAGCTGCTGGATATCACCTTCCCAGCTACTGGTACCCCTGCCCACCTTCCCTCTCTCCTGAAGAGAGGAGCCACACTCCGTACTGACAGCCCACAATACTCAGAAATTGTGTGTTGAGCGCTTATTAATCGTGGGATTGGCATTAAAATCACAGGATATTAAAAATAGCACATTCTTTGTGCCTTCTGGTTCTGGAGCCACCAGGGGTCAGGGTCTCTAGGGCTTTTCCTGCAAGCACTAGACATTGCTGGAGAGGAGGAGGGCAGAGAGGAAGGGAGCTTTCTCACACAAGTCTTCTGACTTCAGGGGCTGGGACTGCAAGAAAACAGGCAACAAATGTTGTGGAATTGATTATAAAATTTGGCAATGCTGCACATGTTTTTGTCCATGGGCAGAATAAAACAGGCATGTAAGGGCTGAGCCTAACTGAAGGTTTCATTTCTTTCTGTTGAATATGTTTTTTCTAATTCGTCCTGATCCCGATCTCCATTCTGGTACACACAACCACCCAGAAAAACACGCTTCCAGTGCGTTTTCATCTTTAACTCCATGTTTGCTCGTCCTGAGATTTCACTGCCCACTACCAGAGATGATGGCTGTTATTACGTGACTCTTCATACAGGTTTCACTGCAGCTGAAGAATCCTGTTTTTCAAACAAACTTCTATCAAGTAGAAGTGATTAGCCAAATTAATGTGAAGTTAATGTCCCAAAGCAGCACAATTTGTTCTCAGAACTTCACGCGACATTTAGCTAACAGCTTAAAGAAAGGGTTCCATTTGATAAAGCGATCAGAAAGAGTCACAGCAATGAGCTCGGATATGCAGAGCTTGGTGTAGTTTTTCACTACCATAAATTAAAGAATAAGTATCAAATAATGTATTTAGCCAGGCAAGCATATGGGGAAAAAAAAAGCAATTTGGAAAGTTTCTCGCTGTTTCTATGGTGCATCTTGGGAATGGTAGCTCTGAGGGCCACCAGCAGAGAACAGTGCTGGGGAAGGAGGGAGAGGTTAGGCTTGGGAAGGCCAAAATGCCAAACTTGCGGTGGAGGTCCAAGTCCTTCAGCCCTTGACATGTTAACGCCAAGAGGCCTTTAATGAAATAGCTTACTGCTCATCCTTATGCAAAAGCCTTTTGCTTATGGAAACCTACGTCCAAATCATGTTTGGAGCAATAAAAGTCTGTTGTAGGACAATGGATGTCAGCTGTTTCCGAAAAGGCTTTCCTAAGAGGATGCTGAACGCTTGTTACTGATCTTTCGCACAGAATAATTCCAGAGAGAGGCAAGACCGGGATGGTAGTCCTTTTGCAGGTGCATTGCCTGAGCTGCCTGGGGAAGCGCACACAACACCTGCTCAGGCACTACCTGACTGGAGTTGAACCACTGCAATTAGTCCCTCATTTTAATGAGCACCAGAGTCAGTCACATCTTTTTTAAATCACCCCCTTGTGATTTTATCCTTTGAAGTGCTGTTAATCCTCCACTACCAGCAAGAGCAGCGAGGAAGTGGCTCACAGTACCACTCAGGTGTGCTGGGCACCTCGCAAGATCAGGCCAGGTCTATATGGCTTCTTGTTTGTAGTTTTCAGGGTCTACTTTGCCTGCAAACAGGAGCCTCTCAGAGGGACCAACCCCCATCTGCCAGTGGGGTAGATGGCTCCTGTAACGTGGCTGACTGACCTAAGGCGGCCCAAAATGGCAGCATGGCCATTGCAGACGGATGGTTTTAGATTAACTCATAGAAATCTCCTCTCAATTTAAGCACGTGTCTTCTTTGCAAGTACCAACTCCATGTTCTTGAAACCCAGGCTTCACACTTGTCCCATGCTCCTAGGACTCATCACATAACTGTGAATTGCTCTGCCCATTCACCTCAGCTAATGCAGATGAAGTATAAAAAGGCTTTCAGTATAGTAAATGTTCAGAAGATGAACGTCTGTCTGTCGAGCAGAGCAATTCTGCTTGCACCTCAGTATTAAAGAAATCCTGCAAGTTAGCATTCCTTCAGCTACAAATCCAGCAACTTTGTGGGAGGCTTTTAAGAACATATTCCGTGGTCAGATGATTGCATATTGGGCTAGAACCAGAAGTGATTAAACATTGAAATTAGAAGCCTATGAAATAAGCTGGGATCCCTAGAAAATCAGTGCACAGCTTATTGTAAATTTGATTATGAATTTTTTAGGCACTAAGTAGACAAAATTACTGTTAATCACATGTAAATTGAGATACTGGAACTAATCCACTGAAATTAGTGGGATTTTTGCCATTGATTTCCACAAGAGCAGGATCGGGCCTGCTCTGAGCAAGGGAGGGGAGGTGAAAAATTAATGTCTTGAAGAAGAAAGACTTAGGCCAGGTCTCACTATCAAAATGATGGATGGCTCGGTAAGTAACCAACACTCAACTCTCTCTCTCTCCCCCAAAAAGGCATCATTAGCTGAAAATCTGTGCCAAGCTCAAGTGCCACTTCTGTTAAAAAAAGTTAAATTTTGTTAGCATGATGTATTAATATCAAAGGTCAAACCCGGAAACTTATTTACCGAATATGTGCTGATGAAATGTTTGGTAACTGGCACAAGGAGTAGAAATGGGCTGTAATGGGCTGTCAGTAGAAGGGTTGCATTTGCTGGAAGTGCTGCTGGGGGTACCCCGGTCTTTTCTGCCTGCCATGGTCGGATGGCATGGGTAATCTGCAGAGACACTGCAGCCTGAAGTCAAGTAAGCACCCTTACTGCGAACATAGGTTTCTTAAGAACAGATAATATGTTCAAGTAATATAGGGTCACAACCTCAGAATTAAAAGTAAAAATCAGCTGCATTTCAGCATGAAACAACTGCAAGCTAAAGAAAGAATTTTTTACTATCCAGAGTTCAGCCTCAGTATGTATTTACCAACTGTAGCATTTGGGAATAAGTAAGCAGAGTTTATGAATCAATTATTGATGGTGCTGTAACCCCCTCCATGGCGGGCCAGAATGCACAAATGGCCTTTGCACTTTTAAGGTATAACCATCCAATATTGATCACTATTTCCTGTGCTGTTTAACCTCGTAGACAAATCATTATCAGCTCACATTTATGGAGGCAGAGATTCCCTAATTCTCCTTTCCCCCTTTCCTGGACTCAGCACAGCAACCAAGGGCAGAATGAGGAGAGAAGTTAATAATCACTTTAAGCTGCCTCTGCACCATATTCTCAGGCTAATGGAGATCCTTGGCAAAAATTCATCTTGAGACTGGCTCTGCACCGCTCTAGCTGAGTCCTCATTTCTGAGGACTCATTCGAACAGCCATTGGCCATGGTTTACCAGCCACGCTGCTCCGTCTGTTTTCTCCTGTTGCGTATGCCAAAGCCTGGTGGAAGTGCCTTTACCCAGCCTGAGAAATCCCTTACATAAGGTAAATTCTCCAGAGGCCCTTTATGCATGATTTACAGCATCATTACGCTATCACGCAGCCATAAAACCCATAAAGTCCCAAAGCAAGACTCACACAGGCTTACGCTTTCCTCTGACTCCTCCTGTACCTCCAGAATACATGCAGCCCAAACTGCCTCCCCCCGCCTCCATGACCCAACGCGACGCCCGGGCAGGTCGCAGGGGGTTGCCAGCCGGTTGCACGTTGCACGTGATGCCCCTGAGGAAGAAGAGGGGTGGAGAGCCCCCGGCGGATGCGGGCGTACCTGCAACGTGGTGGGATGACAGAGGTTGCATCCAAGCGCCGTGGCTCTTTCCATATCATCTGGTGCTAGAAAGTTTTCTCCTGTCAGCAGATAAGCCACTGCACAGTCTCAGCTGTCAAAAAAGAAGAAACCTGAGAGTCTAGGCAAATGTGAATTAAACACGACTGCTCGGGTACTGTGTTATGACAAGCATATTTCCATCCATTATTTTCAGCTACCCAACAAGAAATCATTTCGGTATCACTGGCTAGCTCTATATACTCACTCATTTGAATATAATGACTTTGGTTTCATCTGAAGACTTAAAATTCCTCTGGGCAAATCAGATATTTTTTTAAATCTTTGCGAATTGAAAAATTTAGTAGCCATGGTTGATTTCCCATTTTGATGGGTACATTGCTCTCTTAGCTATCTCTCAGGCAGAGTATATCACCTGAAGTGTGAAGTTCTATAAGCACAAATTATGCCTGATACTGAGATGCCTGCTTTTTTTCCCCTAATTAGTAAAGTTAATTTGATTTAAATGGCAGTTCTGCTGAGGTACTTGTATTTATTCTGCTTTGAATTCACAAACGTTCTGAAAATGTTTTCAAAATATTAAATGAAGCTGTAAGTTTCCTGTGGTCAAGCAAAAAAAAAACCCACAAATTATTACTTGAACATGCTATTTCCAAACATTTTGAGAGGGCTTGCTTTGCTTTATTCAGAGGCTTTGATTTTTTAGGACTGGTGACTTCTCTTATGTGGCAGAAAATTGCAAGTTTCAGCTATGAAGACCCAAGAAAAACATAAATCTCTTTATGAGAAACATGTTATCCTAAGACAGTCTTTTTCAGTCTAGTGTGTTTGCAGACTCCTGTGGGTCCCAGCACTCCTACTACGGGGACCACAAAAGGTAAGCAAAAGCAGCATGCCCACTGCCAGTAGATTTTCATTTGCTGTGCAGAGATCCCCATCTCCAGCGATAAATCCTTAAGGGTCCACAAATTGAAAAATGTTGAAAACCACTGCCGTAGGAATTGTGCTCCTACCTTGGAGCTATCTTTGCTAATTGGGCAGAGCTGACAAGCAGGTCCAATATGGTGAAGAGAGATCCCCAGATTATTAACAACATGATGGCATCTGGAAGTTTTGTAGAGCAATAGAGGCACAGCTCTAATCAAAGACTTTTTCAGCCTCTTGTATAGCCCATCTGTTAAAGATTTAGCATATTATATATAATGCCCTCAGCAACTGACTTTGATGTATGTTCAACTGTGCAACATCTTTTGTAATTAACATAAAGAAATTATTGTTTATTATCTGCTAAGTCCTTTAGAATGGAATCTCTGCAAAAGTCACCAAAATAAATGATCTGTTTTCAATATCTATGAAATATTGATATCAGATGGAATTACTCTGCTATCCAAAGCCCACTAAGTCATGGACATTTTTTTCTGGGTTTCACTAGGATTCTAATCACAGCCAAACTCTGCATAAGAAAAGGGAGACGTGTTAAACATAGGGTACTCAGATTTTAGGTGGAAAATAGGAAACAATGTGGTGCAAACATAACTACATTTCTATCTGGTATGAAGTGATTTACTATAAGTATTAGAATACAGTTTATTGCAAAGTATTGAAGCAGTTTGTTCTTTGTTTTTCCCCTTTACTTGGTGCAGCACAAGCAAAGAGTGAGGGATGTGTCCTGGACGAATTCCAGTTTGGGAAATTACATTTTGCCTGACCCTAAATTCACCCTCCACTGCCAAAAAAGAAGAATAAAAAGCCTCCAGTCCTAAACCATTCTCTGTTGCTGTAATTATTAATCAGCAGGTACATCTGGTGGCTTCCTTTAGTTTTGGGAAAAACAGATCATTGTTTGCAGGGCTCTTTATTAAGTTATTATGCTTTCATTCTCTAGAATGAAAAACATACTATAAATATAAAATAACTGCTTTGGGGAAGCCTTTATTTGTTTCTGAGCTAGTCTACATCTTCAGTAACTGATATTAGAGTAACATAATCTCCTTGTCTTCAAATTTGTTTTCAGTGTTTGACTTAGCAAAGAGTTCCTTCCCTTGTTCTTCCTCACACAAAACTTCCATTTAATTCACGGAGGGCTTGTCTGGGTTAAGAGCGTGTACGAGTCAGTCAGGATTTCAGCACTTGGCCCTTGTGGCTGCCATGGCTTGTCAGCATCGGCTTCTCAAGGACAGTTGCCAGAGCAGCTGCCAAGATGTCACCGTGCAAAGGTTGGAAGACTACCTCCACCTGCCTGACAATGGTCCACAGAACCTGGCAGAGCATTTTGCAGTTCCAGGAGCTGCTCAAGCACGTAATGCGCTGAGGAACGTGGACTGGGAACGCCTGTTTGAGGTGACGTTTCAGCAAGCGGCTTTCTTCCTGTAGCTGGGTCAGGAAATTTTTTCCTTAAGCTTTTGACAGGAAGGCTGCATTGCCGTGACGTCTCCTGTCGTTCCCCGCGGTATCTGTTAGTGCTCCTATTACGACGCCAGGAGCGGGCGATGAAGGAGTGCGAGGAGTACATGACATGGGGTGTCAAGGCCCTGTCCTTGCCACCAGACTGTGCACACGTGCTGCGAGGAGGTGGAGGTGCCGGGGAGGAGCGCACAGCCCCAGCGCCGTACCGGGTGCTTCCCGGGATGCTTTCGGCTGTTCCCAGGGATTTCATCTTGCTAATGCCAATGGTCATCAGGTGGAAATGAAACTAAACTGTGCTCCAATTCCTACAGAATCAGGGCCAGCGAATCTCAGGACTGGAGTGCCCTTCCAAGCCTCCTTCAGATCCAGCTTTATTTTCCCTGAAGCCAAAGTCACATTAACAATCTCCGTGTTTCTTCCTTAGCTATGCAATCCAACAGCTTTCTTGAAACTGATAAATAAAAATAAATGATGCAATCACTGCTTAATTTTTGTGCGTGTATTTTTATTTTTTGCGGTTAGAGCAGGGCAGCTCTGCACTGGAAGAAGTCACCAAGATACTGTCATTTTTAAGGTGGATTATGCTGAGTACGTACTTTCATTTAGAGATAATAGACTCTAAAATTGGCCAGTTTTGATTTACAGACATAAATTAGTAATAAAAGTCTCTAATTACTTTAAACATTTTGCGTTGATAATTAAATTGTAAAGGAGGCTGTAAATGGATGGGAAGAAGAGAATATGTTCCTGTTAATTATACACATTATAGGCTTGACTTAAATATTTGAGGAAGAGGGGAGACCCTTTGCACTAGGCAAAGAACAATGCCACACTGAGTGACAGACCCTACCCTGAAGAGTCTACAGGTTCGAGAAAGAAACAAAGCTTGTAAAGAGATAAAGTGATTTGCCTGGGATAACACTGTTAGTTCTCACCAAGGATGCTGCTTCCAGGTCCATGACCCTGTCCACTGCACAGCAGTCGCTGCACAGGACATAAAGGACAGGAATTATAAGATACCAAGTTCCCACAATACTAAATAGAGAAATATTTTTACTTGTGTTCATAACAGGTTCATTGTGCAAAAGAGAGTGGTTTTTCCTAGACATTCACCTCAGACTATGTGAGAGGTCACTTAGTCCTGCCAGTAGATGCTGTACATTCCAGAAAAATGCAGAGATTGACAACATCAGGATCTTCTAAGAGGATCATGTAGCTATATTTTCATTTTCCGTGGAAAATGGCAGTTGCTTACCTGAGTGTTCAGAAACCATCAAAAAGACTTCTCGAGAGACATACAATTGATCTTAAAATCATGAAATATATAAATAATACAATAATAATTGTAGTAAAGGTCTGATGCTTGTACATGTTTAATATAAAACTTACAAAATGTGTGGTATGCACATCAAGGCTTCCTCTGTAACTGTAAGTTAAACTTTCTTTTTAATGAAAACTGAGAACTTCCTGGAAACACTTGGCCCTGGCATGGATAGCGTTCAGAAAATACCACATATTGCAAGGCTCACTATGAAAAGCAAGAACCGATAATTGAGATATGGTCAGTTAAAGAACATTTCAGCCTTTACTGGACATTTTCAATCTCTGTAATGCAAGTTTGCTCACCTCAAAACAATCTTTTTCATTATGTAATTACTCATAATTAAAAAGGTACCTCTCATTTCTACATTGATTTTTTATAGTATCACCTTCCAGCAACAGTATCTTATGCATTTTTCTGGCATTAGTTACCTCCCTGTTAAAGTTTTTGAAGACAGGACATGACTAAGTTTTTGTCTTCCATGAAGAAACTCTGTGCATCTCCCATGTACACAAGACCAACATTTAAAACATCTAAAAATACATACTCAGTTTCTTCCTTATCATACTTCTTTGCTTTCCAAAGAGGGAAAACAAAAGCTTTTGCTAAATAGGGAAAAAAAAACAATCTAGATTTGTTTTAAAATGTCCTGGACTGGCTAACAAAGTTAGATTGTTTACCAGCCAAGAAATATTTCAGATATTCATTTACAGATTTACAAAAAAGAACAAAACAAAAATGTATGTATAACTCTTGTCTGGCTTTTCCTGGCCTTGAAAGTTCATAAATGAATATTAATCCCAAAGTTCAAGAAAATTGCAGTAGAGATGTACTCAGGCTGCTGACAATTTTTGAGAGAAACTTGCAAAGATCAGTGTCACAGATTTTGACGAGGGAAAGGGTTTTGCAAAGAGATGGTATCGGCTTTTAAGCATCCTCTGCATGGGCAGGGGCAAAACAAGAACAGAAATTGCTTAGGACATGCCTTAAAGCTCAGCAAGTTTTTGAAGGGATATGTTCATGTATCTGCTCATCTGAAACAAAGCAAAAAATAACTGAGTGATTCATTTTTACCCCAGCATAAAAACATTTTATATTTTTGTTTTGCATTGCTCTAAATGCTATCCAGTGGTTGAGTACTAAACAAACAAAGATAAATTAAGTCATTCACTCTCAGAAACTTCAAAAGTGAAGTGATACAGTGTTGGTGATAACCAGCTAGTCTTACACAAAGTACTTTTGCTTGCCTTCATAGGAAGATCACAAAAAGAGGCAATCTTACCCTGTTCACTAATTAAATTAACAAGACGAGTGAGTATACATTAATAATACATAATTCAGATGCTTTTCACCTCCATCATGAACAGATTTTATGAGATTTTAAGTATTTATTACGGTGGATTCTCCATATGAAATATAACTCCTAGGACCCAATGTCAAATTTAGGGCTCTGATCTTCCACCCAGATTTCTCCAGGTCTTTCTGACGTCAATCACAATTCCCATGGATGCTATTAGTTAAATAACATGGTATACAATATCCCGTAGTAAAGTGGAAGATTGCTGGAATTGTCTCCAATGTGTAAATGTGTATCAATATTTGAATCCTCTTTATGTTGCTGGATGTATCAGAATACTGTATAAGAACATCCTGACTGGCTCAATCTGCATGTCTATCTAGTCCAGTAGCCTATGATTGACAAAGCCAAATAGGAGATACTTCGGGAAATAGTATAAGAAAGTGGGAAAGAATCAAAAGATCTTTGCACTGGGACATACTCTTAAACTCTGGTCTGGTGGTCTGGTGTTACCTGGTTGTTTATTGTCCAGATGGCTTCCTACAAAGTCAGAAGAAAGAATACCATATGAGCAGAGGTTGCATCTACACCAGTGCTTTGGTTGAAAGTAATAATCAGATTTTTACAAGAATTTCCAGTTGTCTCCTTTTACCATGTACTGGTTTGATTCACAGCATGGCTTTGGTGCATGCGAGTAAGATTTCTTTGAGAGCAAACTAATTAAGAAACTCTCCTCCTGGTTTGTGTTAGATGCACTCAAAACCCAGGTGGAGTCATAAGGGTAGAAATAACTGTTTTGAGTGGTTTTGAAACACAGGCATGATAGGCGGACCAGGCTGAATCTAACCTGAAATAAAATCCTGTAATTGTATATAGTGTAAATGTAGAGACTTCAATACCGACCTCTCAGGTTATGTCTGAGAGGGCAAAGCCGCAACTCTTTCTTGAACTACTGAGCTGCAAACCAGTAGCATAAGGAACTCCATAAAAGCCATGACTGATGGGAATTCATGAACTTATGTAGCAGCAGTTATATTAAACAATGTTACCTACATGTCCATCTCTCAGACATAATTTTAGCAGCTGCTGTCTTGTTCGCTGAAAACAAAATTTAGCTAAGAAGTCTAAAGCAACAAAACGCAAAGGGAGAAAGCTCTTTTTTTCTCTCAAACTGCCCTACATAGTTTACCAATTAGTTTCTTCGACACTGAATTTATTGGAATTCTGGATATTTTTAGCGATATTAATGAATCACCTGACAAATTTAGATAAAATAGTATTTGTATGGCAGGACAGAGGGTTGCAGGCACTGCTTAGTACCTAAACACCTGCTTCAGAGAGGAGTGAAAACACAGCAAAAAGGGTCTGCTTAGTTACAGAGTGGCTGCAGAGTCCCCTTTCCATGCTGTGTAGTCGCATCCTGGACCTCCACATCAGAATTCCCCTGTGTGGCATCTGGCATGTGTGGGAGGGTGTATGTACAGCCACACTGGCACGTATCTAGAAACTAGCTGATAATGCAGGATGCATTGTAAGCTACTGTTGCTCTAAGCAGCAATAACTAGCTGCCTGGCTTAGGGAATTGTAGGGCACCAATCACTGTAGAATCTAAGTGCCAGTAATGCTTAACATTTATTTTACACTTTACAGAGTTAAAGTGCTGTACGAACATTAGCTAATTAATTATTGCATCTCCCTTGTGAGGTGGGTCGGTTGGTAAGTATTAGTCCCATGTTACAGATAGGAAAACTGAGATGCAGTGTTTTCCCCTTTTATTTTTCTACTGCATTCTGTAAAGCTCCAGGCACTCTCTAGAGGAGTTTGCTGCAAGTTACTTGCCCAAAGCCACTACTCAAGTTGGGGGCCTAGGCAGTATTATAAAATCGGACTTCTGGTTACCTGTCTCTTGCTCATTCCTCCACGCACTACGTAGCCTGTTTCTGGATGCTAAGGAGACTGTTACGTTGCAGCAATCACATGAAAAAAGAAAAAAAAATCAGACCTAAAGCAACAAACCCAGTGCTCTGACAGATCTGCTCTGTCCAGACCCCCAAGCATCTTATCTGGGTACTCTGCTACCTCTACTACAGGTTTCCCATACAGCACCAGAAATAGGGTAGCTGTGCCATGGCTTTTCAATAGGCATCCAGAGGCAACTAGAGAAACTTGCAAGAAACGGGAGCTGTGCTTCTCGGTTAACCTGCTGCTCGGGAAGCCCAGAGCTGTGATGGGACTGGGATACCTGAAAACTCAATAATATTTCTGAAAGCTTTCCACAGTGTCATACCATTCAGCATTCAAATCACTGGAAGTGACCCTAAAGTCCAAACACTGACTTTGTTGCTCAAATCCAGGTTCTAGCAGAAATCGAATTTCTATTGGGCTTGTGGTTTTTTGGGAACAACTCTCAGGGGCTTGCTAGCATGTGGAGATGTGGCCCTTTGATTCCTCTATGGGTTGCATTAGTAAGCCGAGAACAGTCATAGGTGTTTTAAAACATGACGTCATTGACGTAAGTAAGAAAATTTTGGAGTTTACAAAACCACCAGACCTCTTCAGTAGCAAACTTGATGGTTTTCAGAAGCCATTGGCTTCTCCTTTCAGTCTGCTAATGCATTCAGTTTAATCCTCCTTTGAGTTCTGAACTTTGTTTATGAAGTAACCACCTTCAATCTGAACCCTGCAAGAGGGACTGCGGTGTTTTCTACATGTTTGCAATTACAGCCCAGCACAAAAAGGCAAGGCTGATACACTGAGCACCCACTAAATTATTACATTTTCTGATAATGAAAGGGTTCTGAAATGTGGGAGCTGTAATGTGGCAATAGGTGGAGCACCCCCAACATTGCTCTGTCTTGGACGAGAACATTGCAAATGTCAAGTGAGCATGACGGGGCATACATTAGTATTTTAATGAAAATGGTCCAAAATATTGAGTGATGAAAGACATGCTTAAGGAGTGAGATATGTGGAACTACTTGAATCTGTGAATGGTACTTCCATGAATATTTTCTTACTTGTAGGGCTCTGACCTTCTCCGTGTTGGGTATTGTTGAAGAGAAAATAATCTGACCGTAGACAGTAAATGGAGAATCACTCTACTTTGACTTGCACAGTTTGGAATTGGGAAAGGGTCAGTCCCAAGAATTTAGCGATTATAAGTCAGGCCCCCAAATCATCTGATGAATACTGGGTCTAGTATTTGCTACTCACCTTTTGGTAAGCCCAGATAGTATTTTCAGTCTTGCCTTTGCAGTTGTTTGCACTGAAAGCATAATTTAGCTTTTTTTCATTCTTAGCCACGAATCTGATCTAATCACATGCTTCTAACAGCTGATGCTTTAAGAAACCCCTAGGATCCACAAGACCCGGCAATTTCAAAATGCGATTTATAAAGCTAATTGCAATTCTTCATGTAAGTAGAACTAATTACGTGTATGTACTTGACCTTTAAACACCAGTTCTGTTTTCTCTCTGAGACTTTTGTATTTTTAATTTCTTCACCTCCCTGTTTATTGTTCTTAATCAAATTGTGCCCTCAAGTGATTAAGAACTCAAATTAAGGTTTCATACTTTTCTTTAAGTATGTGATGGGGAGACGGGGGTTAATGCAAACACTTTCATGGCAATATTTTAAAAATTTAAATTATTAGTTTGGTTGATTTAAATACTTCTTCAAAGTGCTAACAATACAAGTATTGCTGTATTGTGCTAGTAGACAAGATCCAATGATAAGAATTTTCCTACATAATTATTATAGATAATGTAATAGCAAGGTGTCTTCTTTAATTAAGCAAGGTGTAACTCAAAAATACATAATGAAGAGTGCACTTGATTTTAAAAATCACTCTAAATAAGATAATACCTAATCAGTAGCATAAGCAAGATTATAAAAAAAAATCATATTTAACTTTTTGTTCTGGCAGCAGCCTTTGAAAAACCGTTTCTGGTAGCCTTCCCTGGCATTCTCTAAGTATTGGCAGCCTTGGCAAACTGGCAGGAAAGAGGATGCAGAAATTATCTAATTCAAACGTCTGAATCATTGCGCGTTGGCTCCGCCAGTCTTTACGTCCCACCCTCGGGTTCTCCTGCACCGTCCATCACTGCCGTGCTGGGGATTGGGCTGGTGCCTGCAGCTAATGAATGCTGCATTTCCTCCTCTTGTTTCATCTCACCTATCAAGATGGAAATGTGAAATACGGTATGTTGAATCTCATCCTGCCTCCTACCATCAACATAGCCATGAAGCAGTGTCAAAGAGGGGGAGGCTTGGATGGATGGTTTTGGGCTGCTGTCCCTCCTGACCTGGTGCCTCTACTGGAAAGCTGACACCACTTGCTGTGGGCAAGTTGTAATATGGTTTGTTTAACAGGGTAAATCATGCTTTTATCACTGGAAATAAGATGTGGTGGAGACACGTTGTCATGGTTACTTAGCCATTTCCCCAGAGTCACAACACCAGTGTCCCGGAGGGGACATAATTCTATTTTATGCATATGCATGAGGCTAGCAGGTGCTTTGGCACTTTAATTATATATTTTTTTAAATGGCTAACTGTAAAATTGTGACAGAAACACAGAGTAAAAAGGATAAGAAATGGTCTTGGAAAGCAGGCAAAAGGATTGTCAAGGAAAGGGAAAAAAAAAAGTCCAGGTTTCCGAAGGCCGCTGCCAGAATTTAAAAGAAAGTAAATAAATATGTTTCCTAATTATGTAGGAAAGTCAAGGAGATACTGAAAATTATAATCTCCTGGTAGGAGGGTATGTGAAAGAAACGTTACAGAAATGAATTCTTGTACAAAATTTTTCTCTAGGAAAGTTACTCATCTCATGGAAATGGCAAGAAGAATGGGAGTGAGAGAAGCAAGAATGAATAAAATATTAGTAACTCTTAAATAATTCAGAAAAGCCCCCCAAAACAACAACAAAACATGTAACTACAAAAACTATTGGAAAATAAATGGTATCATCAGATGACTACTTTCATGCTTGGTCAAGAGGTTTTGTAAGTTACTGCACTTCATTTAGCTGCTGTCTCCTCATGTCAGTCATGACATACTGGCTCCTGCTGTCCCAGGTGTTACTGTCCCTCAATTAAAAAGGACTACATATTTTTAGCTCAGTACAATAGAAAGTAAAACAGCTTTAAGTCGAAATATCTTATAAGGACAAAGATTTCCCAAATTATCTTCAGATATAGCAGTTGCTGTGTCATTACTGTACATTCAAATATTGTACAAGTCTGTGTATGTTTTTACAGGTAACTGATATTTCCACATTGGTTAATGTGCCCAACAGTAAGACAAAATCTCAAAGTGTGGAAAACCTCTGAATACGGATACCTGTCATACATAAAAGGTACCATGCTGAAAGAATAACCCTTTACAACTAGTTCACCTTATATGTGTCTCCTACCACTGAAACATAAAATTCACTTTACTGCTGCTGATCATGTTAGGGATGTTTTGGACTTAATCAAAGATTTCTGGAGTTGACAGGAATAAACTGCAGTCACAGAAGGTGAATAAGCCATGAAGAATTTTTCTCAGTAATGTCCATATCTTTTCACTGTACTTTTTCAAGGAGGTTGGGAAACCATTATTTCGTGAAAAAATACCAAGACTTCTTGTATATTTTTAATGAAAAAAATGAAAATGAGGCTCTTCTCTATTTTTGTGAGTGACTTCAAGTCAGATCAGGCATTATTTTGTTTTGAGGACATTCACTTGGGATTTGCAATATATGAGATGATGTTTATTTTGCTTCAAGGATATATAAAGGCACACGTGATCTTTCTCTATCTCCCTCTCCACTTCTCCTCTTTCCCACTTAATTTTTGCCAAAATGGATATGTTTCCACAAAATATTTTCTTTTTGACAGAAAACTGCATTCCAGTGAATGTCTCATCAAATATTTTAAACTGCTCTGGTTTTATGTTCTTGAGCATCTTTTTTTTAAGAGCATCACATTAGGTTGTGCTTTCCTGGGCACTTGGCTTGGCCTTAATGCCCTTTTGTACTGTAGGGTTGTTTTTAACTCAGGTCAACTCACGGGACCTGCAAACAGATTCAAGAAAGGGGCAGGAAGAAGCAGGAGTAGGAAGAAGAGGGAGCTGGGGACCAAACCACTTGTATCAAGAAAAATGTTTGTGTAACTGCAGGTTTTGATTGAGCAATGATAACGTGTCCTCTGAAACACTTTATTTCTGAAGAGAAGTTGACTATATCCAGGCCCCTCTTTCCCCAATAATTACTATTCTGGAGCCAACTCAAGAGGCACAGAAGCCAAAGAAGCCACTTTTATACGCAGGGTGAAAAACATCCATCATCAACTGAAGAAGTGAGGTGTGGACTGAAAATATTAAGAAACATTGTTTTCCCCTGCTGCAAGTTTGCCTAAATGTTTATGTTCTCCTGGAAATGTTTCATCACGACCAAAGCATGTTTGGCTCACGTAGGTTCTGATAAAGGTTCAGGCTCTGTGTTCATTACCAGAGTTCTTCTCCAAAAAATTTTCTTATGCAATCAGGCGATATTCATTTTATGTTAGAAGCAATTTTTCCCTCCATTGTGAACTTGAAACCTGAGAAGTATCTTGGCTGGTTTCTGTGACATTCTGGCTAGCTACTGTAACTGCACTGCTGTTACAGACATGGACCGTAAAATGTATGTGTTCAATACAGCCAGAAGACCAAAGAAGAACACTTGAGATATATTGCAATTTTTTTCAGATGGAGCACAAACTTCCTAAAAGGCTCCACTGTGGAGTATACACACATTTAGCCAATACTTTTGGAGAGATGTGTATTAACAATTCCCTCATGGCGGTGCTAAATGTTAAAAAGAGTTGCGTACTGCTCAGTTTCAACAAAGATTTCTACA
The DNA here is from genome assembly GCF_964195595.1 of Calonectris borealis. Lineage (NCBI taxonomy): Eukaryota > Metazoa > Chordata > Aves > Procellariiformes > Procellariidae > Calonectris > Calonectris borealis. The sequence goes on from NC_134313.1 coordinate 51,865,980, forward strand.
AAGAAATATTCCAAAAAAGAGTCAGTTTCAGTTGCTAAGATAGCAATTCACCAAAGGAATTCAAGAAAACCTGTGTGGCTGTGGCCACGTTTCCTTCTGGTTCCAGATGTACCACGTATTGTCCCATCCCCTCTCCAACCTGCCCAGCACTGTTGGCTGGAAGTTACTGTTCTCTAGGCTCTAGGAGCAAAGCTGATCCTGCAACTCCTCTCTGACTTGGGTTGGTCTAAATGAACCATGTTAACTAATACCATTGAAAAAGGTCTTCGCTGGCACAGCTAGATATTAGTGAACCAGATTAGGGAGAACTCATACAGTCCTACTAAAAAGTCTGAAGGGGCACTGTGCTCCAGCAGAGACAAGGACTGTGCAGCTGGGGTGCCCTAAGGGCAGGAATCCACTGAGCTGGCAAAGACTTGGGGACAAGGAGCATGTCTGTTGATTCTCCATGTAATTCCTCCAGAAGAAACATCCTGATTCAGTGGATCACTAAAGCGTGTATTTGTACATCCCTGCCATGAATGGGGTGGAAGCTGAAGAGAGACCCCAGCCCCGCTGGAGCCCAGAGTGAAACTTCTGCTGATTTCAACAGAGCAAGATTTCATCCCTTGTGTCTAAGTACTTTGCTGAATGGGCCCTGGGACCCTCCAGATGCTCAAAGCTAAGTATAGGAGGAAGCACTTTTGCCTAATCGAAGACTGAGTCCTTCTTACAAGAAGTGTGGGCTTCTGTGACACCACTGTATCCAACTTTGCTCCTATCTGGGCCGAGTGGTCAACATGCCAAACACAAAACTTAAAAAGAATAGAAATCAAAACTGTCCTCCTGCATCTTAGGGGCTTATAAGACCCCAGTTACTACTGTCTTTGGGCACCTCGTATTTAGCCTCAGAACTACTCCACGGGGTGAGGCAGTGCTGCTAATCCTGCAGTACGGGCAGCTCAGCGGGGACAAATGGCTGCACAGTGCCACACAAGTAATTCACCGTCAGGCCTCGCTCTCCCATGGCTCAGGCTAATGCTCCCATGCTTGAGACTGTCCCCTCTCACCACGTGTTTTACAAAAAGCCTGTTGCCTTGTGTACATCGTGGTTTTACTGCATGAAAAGAGAGCTGACTACCATGTTCAAACCTGGCCTAGAAAACTCTACTCTTGCAAAAAAATCATGACATAGATCTTTTATGGAACTACTCTCATGAGAGAGACAAATGAAATGGGTGCTGGAATTGATTACTATAATAGATTAAAGAGGAAAATTTTGCTTAAGAAGCATTTGTAGGAAGCCAAACCTTGACACTGGTGGGAGACTGGGCTCCAGAAGGGGCTGGGAAGGCTCATTCCTCCCATCTCCCAGCTCCTCAGCAAAAGGAAACGGGGGCTGTTGCACATTGCAGGAACGGGCTGTTAGATTTGCACAGCACCTAGCACCATCTGATGCTGGTTCATGCCCGAGCAACTTGGTGCTACCTCTCTGTAAATATAACTGTCCTTAACTTTAAACTCAACTCCATAAAGTCCTTTAAAATCTGGGGTACAAGTGAAGAGTTTTGCTAACTGGAACACTTTGCTCTTCTACAGCTGAAAACTTGAAATAACATAAAACCAGGAAAAAATTGTCAGGAAAAGATCTTAGGAAGTCCCCTATTCTACTCCTCTGTCTTCTTTGTAACTCTATGGCATCTTGCCCTACTTATGCCACCTCTGACAAGGGCTCAAGGGTCTCTACTGAAAGAAATACTACACCCTCAATAAGCAACCTCTCCACTTTCATTACAGTCCTGGTTTAAAGTCAGCCCTGAAACTCTCTGCTTCTGTTATTCAACTCCTTCACCATGGTTGTGACAGAGTATTCCTATGCCCTTTAACAACTTTTTACATACCTGAGGACTGGTATTAAATCCGTCCTCAGCCTTTTCTTCTTTAGATTAAGCAATCCTAGATTTTTAAATCTTTCTTCGAAAGTCACCTTTTGCTCACCCCTTTTCTCCTCTTTGCTTTTTTCTAAAAGTTACCTCCCCTGCCCCACCCAAGGCTAGACACAGCATTTCAGCAGAGGCTTATCAGTTCTGAGACGAGCTACAAGATTGCTTCGTAATGGAGAAACAGGATTTTGGTTAAAATTGCACTGAAGTCTTACTTGCAACTTGCTGTGTCATCTGCAGCTGTATAAGCACTGCACTGAACTGAACCAGACCTACATCAGACCTTTACAGAATTTCACGATAAATACTTTTGTTTTGATCATAAACCACTGTAATTGCAATCCAAAATATTCTCTATCTGCTCTATAATCTCTTATGAGCATATCAGGTAGAATAGTGTTAAAACCTTTCTAAAGTCAAGGTGCGTATCATCTACTAATTCCCATTACCCACAAGGCCTATTACACAGTCAGAAAAGAAAATAAGGTTCATTTGACATAGTATGATACATAAATATTGATTTCCAGATGCTTTACTTCTTACAGAATTTTTCTGAGGATTGAAGTTAAGTTGACTTCTTCAATAACTCCGTGATTCCCCCTTTTGCTTAACTAAAAGCATGATATTGTGCTTTTCCAGCTATCTAGTCTTCATTCCCTCTCCACAAGTTCCCAGGAACACTACTAATGACTCTGAGATAGCTTCAGCCAGTCCTTCAAGTATCCTATACAAAATTCATCAGACCCAAAGGATTAAAAAAAAAAAAGAACTTAAATGAATACCCTTTACCTATTCTTCCCCTTTTCTAGGCAAAAATCTTCTTTTGTTTCTGGTTTTAATCACGCCAGTTGCATGCTCACAACTGACCTTTTAATTGATGAGGATACAGGAACCCCACTTCACACATAGGCCTTCTCTGCATCCTTTTTGAGATTTTTCTGCCTCGTGATCATTCAGTCAACGCTGTTCTTGGCTTACCTCTTACTCTTAATGCACATGCAGAATGATTTCTTCTTACCCTTGGTGCCTCTGCCTAATGGTGTTTCAGTCTGTGTTCCAGCTTTTCTAGTTCTGTCCTCACATGCTCCTGGTAATCTTTCATACTCAGTCCATAGTATCTGAACACAACTTCCTTCTGTGCACCCCAGGCACATGCTGGTCAGTCTGTCTCCTACTGCAGGTTCTTTCCATTTCCAGCATTGTCAAAGCCCCCCTTGCTACCACTGAAAGCTTCACTTGCTTGATCAGTTTTGTGGCCAGTTGCGGTGGCCCTCCCGCCATGTAAGTATCTGAGTTCTTTTCCTCTGTAATTGTTACCTATAAAATTTTCAGGTGGTTTTAGTCTTCTCTACATGCCAGGCTTCCAATAAATGTATCCAGGCTGAGGTAACACCCCTCCTGTTTTCCCCCTGCATGTTCTTCCTTTCATATTATTATTCCAGTCATGCGAATTATCCCACCAAGACTCTGTTATGCCAATTAAGTCATAATTTTGATCTTGTATTAAGACTTCCAGCTCCACCTGTTTATCCCAAATATTTCTTCCATTAGTATACAGACATCTAAAGTGTTCAGTGAATTGATTCACTACCCTCCATGTCTCTCCTGTGACCCTATTATGAATACCAAAATCTCTGAAATTTCAGGCCCCTATCAGGCTGCTCTTGTTTATGCTCACTGTTTTTTTCCCTAGTCAGCCCCGCCTTGATCCTACTTTAAAGCCCTTCTAACTAGGTTAGCAGTTTGTTGGATGAACAGAATGGAGTCAGTGCAGCAGTAAAATCTGAACACCCTCCAGTAGCATCTCAGGCTATGGCAGGCAGCACCCCGTCCTCCCCCGACCTGCTTCCCCTGAGTAGCAGATCCAGCCAGCAAAGAACCTCTCTTCCCATCAGAAGAGGGTCATCACCTTCTCAACTATTTTTTTTTATTTTGGGAGAGAGCTGGCTACAAATCTCGTAGCTGGGATGGGGTGTGTGATTTTTCCTTAGCACTGGGATTTAAATATCGCATGCTCCCTAGATAACATACCTGTTCTTGATCTGCACAGGTATCATCTGCCCCAGGAGGGAGCCAACTCCTGCATCTCTACCTGTGGAGAAGCTGTTTCCCTCTCCATTGTCGGTGCTGCTCCCTGCTCTAGCTAGCCAGCCTCTTTGTGCCTGGAGATGTCCTCACACACTGCGTCCTCGGGCCCCCGTCTCCCTTCCCTGTAGCTCCCTGACTTGCCACCAAAGACACAAACTCTCCCACTGTTTGTCTTCCCTTCCCCACTGGAAGGGAGAGAGAGGCCACATTCCTTGCAAATCCAATCCAATACAGGGGTTAAGGCATCCAGGATCAGCATTCCCCACCTGAGATGCACCTCCCTGGTGCAGACCAATGTCAAAGCTTGTCTTCATGTACAGGTACAGCCAGATTGATTTCACTCCACCCTTAAACCAAGAGGTAGAGAGCTGCTGTTCTCTGGGAATGGGATAGATGCTTCAGGGTGTATCTTCTGTTCATGGCCATCAGTACATCAGCCTGGACACAAACCCACAAGAAGATAGCTTCAGCCAGTTCTTTAAATATCCTATACAAAATTCATCATACTCAGAGGACTTGAAAACACTGGAGAAGGGAGCCTTACAGCTTCCACATCACAGCTAGCTCATCAAGCTGACCTGCTTGGAGTCCAGGCAATGCGAGTGCGTGTCCCACTGCTTCTCTTCATGCAGGCATGTTGTAAAAAATACACTTCAACGTCATTTTTGTAAATGTGCAAGATGACAATGCCACCACCGCAATCAATCTTGTGATATTTTTTTCCTTCCAACTATGTTCTAATGAAAGAACATTTTGTTTAGCATGTGAAATGGTAAATATCTCAAATCATAGGAAAACATACAATAGTTGCATTTTGTTATAAACAATGAGTACTCACTAGGAAAATACTAGAAGAATGAGACCCTCTTCCTTTTCCTGTTGATTGTGTGTGCTATGTTTTCAGGCAAAATGGCATTTACCTCCAAGACCTGATGCTCCATGCTTTTCCAGCACTTGCTATTGACATAACTTCCTAAGTTATTGTTACTTCTCTTATTGATTATTATTGCCAATGCATGGAAAGTTTATTCCAGCATCCAGCTCCTTCAAAGGCAGCATGGACATCCTCACAAGTAATCTGACCGCACACTCACAAAGGTAGGGGAAGGTGTGAAGGACCAGCATTAATAAAGTGTACAAGAACTATTGTAGCCTATGCACCTGTTTATCTGAATGTGTTATTTTATACAGAATGAGGAAATTCTGACATTGTAGTTACTGCTGGAACTGAGCTGGGCAGATCAAAGTGATAATTACCGTGTTCTAGAAATCCCTATTTTTGGTGATGAGGTTTTTTAAGCCTATAACAACACACAGATCCAATTGCGAAAGCTTAAAATTGCCTCTTCAGTAGAAGCAGGGCTTTGATTTCATCTAATTTGACCCTTCCACCGCACTTATAAGTGCACTCCAGTGTAGCTAGAGATGAAAACTTTGAAATTTAAATGTGCAACTTGCAGCTGAGGTTGGATTTGCGAGCTAGGACACAGAGTACCTTTTGATGAGCAGCAGTTTTCATTACAGCTGTCAGAAAATACCTCCCCATTAGGAAGCGATGAGTACATTTAATTCAAGTCCAACCCTTCCAACACCATCACTTACAGACACTCTTCTGCTCTGTGAGTGAGGTTCTAATAATACGCTGAGCCATGTGGGACACACCAGGGTGATTAATGCTTGGATGTGAACATACACTGCACAGAGTATATATTTCCCCCTTAAATGAATATATCTGGTTTTCATTGATATTGAGGTAGATTTGCTCTGTACTTGCTCACATGAGGAAGCCTAGAACTGTGGGATCTATCATTCAGTAATAGCTCCTGATAACACTAACACTTGGAACATGGCAAAGTAAAAAATGTGAATTCATATTCACTTTTAATAAACCGGGGTAATTAGTCAGTTGAAGTGCAATAGAAAGTGACAGCCTGTGACACATAAAAGACTGCAGACTGACAAAGACAGAGCTATTCTTCATTGCACTAACATCCGTTTCTTCATCAACATTGAATTTTTTCAGTCTCTTGGCATTTCAATTACATTATAAAATGAAGGGCTAAAATCCTGGCTCTGCATTTTTTCCTTTCCTCTTTGAGACTAAAGAAAAGAGATGAGAAAAACCCTCTCTGCAATTTGCTTCTGTACCCCCTGAAATGATGTCAGTGGGCCATGGCATCCATAGTACCCATGACGCCTGCGGGAGAAGGTGTTCAGCCTTGACATCTTCAAGGCGCTGCTGGGACTGTGAAATCCCACCAAAGGGAAATGCCTGGAAGACAATGAGAATGGGGCAAAATTGGTAAAAAAGTAACAAAAATGTTTATAAGTAAAACAAAATTAACCATGAAAATCAAAATGCCTCAAACACTCCTTTGCTTCTTGCTGGCATCATTTCCCTCTGCATCCCCAGCGCCCAACACCTAAGGGGTGTCTAAAGGGGTGGTCGGGTAACTGATTTCTGACAGAAGGGGGTGTGAGATTTCCACCTCACCTGCTCCCCCTTTCCCCAGTGCTCCCGTCCCTTGTCAGGCTGCGCCGCAGGATGCGGGGAGCCTGGAGCCGGTGCTGGCAGCATGGCTGGCGGGGCAGTGCCCTCACCCCCAGGGGACGCAGCCCCACGGTACTCCAGCAGAGCAGGTCCGGTGATGGCACCAGGGTCAGCCACAGCCCAGGTCACCAGGCTGTAAATGCAGGTCCCGGGCCAAGGTGGGAGGCCGCAGCAGGGCTTCTCCCCACTCGTCTCACACGGCTCTCTCACAGCAGCCTGGTCCCACATCCCACGGCCGCAAATGGAGGATCAGCAGCCAAACCCAGGGTGGGGGAAGAGGCTGCAGAGCCTCGCGGCACACCCAGAGCCCGGGCACCCCTTACCTTGTGCTGGCTCTGGTTCTTGCTGGACCCCTCTGTGAGCTCACGTAATTCACTGTGTCAGCATAAAACTAATTCCTCCCCCTAGAAAGGGTAGCTTTCTGCTCGGTTAGCAAACTGAAACAAATCTCTGAAGGACCCGACCATTTCCAGAGCCAGTGGAAGCAGAAGAGGGTGGCACTGGGAGCAAGAGAGGAGGGAAGAACGGTGGGTACAGGGGGGGAAGAGGGGAGGAGGAGGAGGATGGAGCTGAGAGCTTGCCTTTCAGCTCACCTTTCAGAGCAGCAGTGAGTCACCTGGCTCTGCCTAAGAAATTCCTGGTTCTTAGTTTCCCCCTTTTCATGATGATTTTTGGTAAGGTCCTCATTTGAGGACATAAATAGTGTTCATTATAAATGCATATGATGAGCCAGCTACACTTGTGTCATTTCAGCAGTTGGTGAGGTTAAGTCTATGTAGAGAGAAGCAGTACGTTTTATTAGATCACCTGAGACAATAGTGAAAAACAGACAAGCTTTTAGGGACCCACGTCCTTCCTCAGGATTGACGTAGCCTTGGAGCAGCCTGGTGACCAGAGCACTGCTACTCTTCCCACCATTCAGGTCCTCTGAAAATCTTACCATAAACCTCCAGCAGAGAAAAAGAAGTGAGAAGAAAGTATTTTTACATGAAGAACAAATGACATTTAAATTCTTTTTTTAATGACATCAGAACATTTTGCTGTGCAAAGCCTTAGCTTGTTGACTGGTGAAACCTCAACGACTTACCTCCCAGGTGTGCTATTTCGTAAATTTTTATTTATGGTTTTGAGAGCCTCAGATGGAAGACACCAAGGTTGAGCTGTATAATTTTCTCAGAAGCCTCATGGTCTTATTTGGTTCACTCATATGTCAAAGCAGCTTTTAATTTCTCAGTTGTGGGACTCAAGTCTTAAAATACACTAGCAGCCAGAAGCTCCCCTTTAAATACCTGAATGAAAGGGTCAGGTTTTCAGCTGTTTCTAGTCTCCTGCAGTTCCTATTGTTTTAATAGAGATGTGCTGTTCAAAAAACTTAGCTCCCAGCTGTAGGCATGAGCACTTCTACTGCTGTGACCTAATACTTCACAGCGCAGTCACTACTTCTATCACCTCAGTGAAAAATGGATCTGGAGGGGACCTGTAGTCTAACTAGCATCCACAGAAAAATGCTGATGATCTGAACTACCTCCGCTGCCTACTTTCGAGTCTTATTTTTCAGTGAAAAAGAAGTAATCTTTGCAGAAGTGAAATAAGCAACCATGTATTTTGAATAGATCTTACAAATCTCAGAGAGGGTAAAAGGCAAAAATGTGTTAGCAGCACTGGTGGAATTATTCATTTGTGAATTGTTTTGTTGAAAAGCATAGCCCTGAGGTGTGCCTCTCAGCCTTTTCATCTGTCCTGTAGGTGGTCTGCAGAAGGTGCAACCTGGGCACTGTGACAGGCACCTGTTATCTTTTCCATTCTCTAACTGGACTTCTTATGTCTGACATCTTTCTTCTACCAACAGTAAAGTGTTTTTTGGTAACTGGGTAAACCAAAATTCTGAATTTTAAGCAGTCAGGGATATGAGTTTGAACCTGTGCTTATAAACTTGAAATTCATTGCTTATAAATGCTTGTTTGAGTAAAATTTAGGCTGTATGAATTAGTCTTCCAAAAGACGCATGAACAGATTGGATCTGAAGCGCAGGCCAGTTCCTCAAGTGGCGTAAGTATTGACTCGGGTATCGACACTGGTGAAACTAAACCATTTTACACCAGCTGAGGGCTCTGCATCTGTTTTTTTTAAATTCAGGGAACTTTTCAAAGAAAGGGTTTTATTCTCACCCTGTTCAGCCAGCTCTATTCATGATCAGAAATAGAGTGTTCATCTGCCAGGTCACTACAGAAGTGAGATAAATGTGCAGATGATGAAGAAGTCTTAATCATAGTTTACTTTTAACCCTTTGATTTTGTTCGTTACCTCTGGAATTATTCATCCCAGCAAATCACGTCGACTCTGGCAGAAAAAGCAAGGGAAACAAACTGGAGCCTGTTTTCACCTTAAGCAGCCAAGTGGTTAAAAGACTGGCATGTAAACAGCTCCGCTACACCTATACTGTATTATGAAGTCCAGTGGGATTCTGCTTTAATCTTGAGAGGAAGTGCGAGGGGTTTGTTTTTCACAGGGGCTTTAGCCTACAGTTAAGTGCAAACACCTGCTGAAGTACTGGTAATTAGTAGGTAATTAGTAGCTAATGTTCTTAGAATTTAAAAAGAAAAGCTTACATAAGTAATTACTTACTATTTCTTATAATGTGCTGCTTTTCCTGAGATTTCATATCCCCAGAACATTTGCCAAGTTCCTAGGTTCCTCAACATACTAAATTGTTTATTAATTACACACGTATATTGCTTGTAGAAAAAATAAAATGCATTAAAACGCTGGAAACAGGAGTGAGTTATCTTTTAAATTACAGCACAAGACTCATTGGAAGAGACAGAATTTGCAGAGGGTAACAGCTTTAGGAGGAGCATTAATTTGGGGCTGGGGGAGGAGGACGGTGGTGGCTGGAGCAGTGAAAGCAACAGCTGGGTAGCCCAGAATGAGTTGCTTTTTCTTGGATAGGGGATAGAGACACAAAGCGAGAAGCAGCCTTTACGGTGGGTGTTTTGCTCAAGTCAGTAAATGTTTAGCACAGCTGTGGACCCCCGATTGGATTCATGCATTCCCAGCTCTATTCACACATTTCAGGTGTGCTAAGAGTTGGAGGCTTCTCTGGCTCTGCAGCAAAGCGGTTTGAATGGTGTTTCACCTCTTTTAGAAGGATCTTTTCTGAATCAACGGAAGAGCTAAAACATCTGCCTTGTCAAACTCTTTCTGCAGTCAGCACTCGCCATTTTCATGTGTGAGAAGTATTAAGGCAAAGCTGTGCTTCTCTACGTGCTTTAGACCATAGCTAACAGATGATGCAGCTATTGGGGCTATGATTGCACTTACCAGCTGCCAGCCTTGCTCTTGCAGCCTGTGGGACATGCTTTATACAGAGGCAGAAGAGGGGAACGCTTACTGAGGTCCACCCATGACTGGATGCTGCTCACCATGTGTCCTCCTGTGGGACCCTACCTGCAGCTCAACGTGAGCCTCTTCCTATAGGGCCATAGGGTACACACACCTCATCCTCCCTGATGATGACTCTCCTGTGAGGGACAGCGCATACGAAGGCAGGATTAATAACAGCAAGGACCATGTAAAGGTGAATCATACTTCTACAGAGTAGCCCTTGCAGGGAAGAGGTTGAATTTTACTCTCTGAGCTCCTGCGCTGGAGGGTGGGACAAAAAAAGCATTGAGAGATCTGCCATCTTCTCTGAGCCCATGCTGTGCAGCAGGGCCCTGGGGGCAGCTGAGCTCTCTTGGGATTTTCTCATGTAGGACGGGGGCTTTTGGAAGAGCTGAGATGGGAAAACCTTCCTGCTTTTCGAGGAAGCTCACCAATTTGAGGGAGCAGCCTTCCAGACCATGGCCCCGGTGATGGTAGGGAATGGCCCTGGAGACCTCTCAGCTCCTAACTTTCTTTATCATGTTTTACCCCATTTCAAGTAGGACTCTGTAAACTAAGAGCTTGTGGGGCAGCCTGGCCAGGGCTGTGATGCTTTAACAGAAAGGTGATTCAATTGAAGGTGAAGCCACTCTTTAAAGATAAACCATGAAGCTGAAGTGCTTCTTTGATTATTACTATTCAGAGTTAAGTTTTGTTTTTAGCTTGGCTGTGAATAAGAAAAAACAAACAAACATTCGCAAATTGGACTAATTGAGATTAAAGCTGCTGGTAGGCACCAACTTAGCATACAGCTTGGGCTTCCTCAGGGTTTTAGGTCCTCTGGTATTCTTATTATTCCTTTCCAATCAAGCTGAATGCAAATGGCAAAAAATAAAATAAAAAAAAATAAATTTAAAACAAAGGCAAAAATCGTTTGCAAAAAAACCCACCCCAAGGGTGGGGGAGAGTTGGCTGTTTCAGCCATACGTAGCTCTTGAGAAAAACACCCACATTTTCATGCAGAGTTTTAATACTAGCTGACTACTTTCTTTAAGGTGTACACCCTGGAAGGCTCCAAGCCCAGCTCTATCTTAACAGCAACTAATATCAACTCCTCTCACACAGAGGCAGCAACTCTCTAAGGAGGCACTTAAGTGCTAGGGCAGCATTCGTTTCCTGAACACCAGGTCTGCTCTGTCCTGGTGAAGACAAACCACGTAGTCCTTTGTCGTTCACCTTCGCTTTAGAGTCATACAACATTTTCCACAATTCAGGATTTCCCAAACTGCAAACAGCATTGCCTTCAGGACAAAGAAAACCTGTGAATTAAGGCATCCTAGGGGATGAAGATATTTGTCCTTGCAAAGTCCTTATGAGAGAGTGGCTTTGTGTCTCTCACAGTGTTTCTTTCAGTGAAAAAGTGCTAGCTTCATTTTTTAATTAAAAATAGTGCGTGCTTCATACTTATATGGTAATGATTTGTAAAAGTATTTATGTTTCCTAAATAAGCAGTAATTAAAAAAATTAAACAGCAAATCTGTGGCCCTTTAGGAGCTATTTCCTGCCACTGTGCTATGCACCAGGGATCTGTGAGGCTTCCTAATCATAGCTGGGGACCAAAGCAGATTATTTGTGCTTCAAAAGCATCCAAACTACAAAGTACCATCCCTATGTTTTAGTACCACTAGTGGTGTGGAACTGAGAACGGAGCTGTTGTGATTCACTTTAAAAGGAAAAAATGTACCCCACAGCCTGTCTATTTTAATTCCTTATTCTCATAGCACGTTTCACTCAGAAGAAGCTAACTTACTGTGGAAGGAAGTATGGTAAGAATATTGACACTGGAGGATAGTCTCATATTCCTTGAATTGCAATAGAAAACTGCTTGAAAGAGCACAGAAATACCACCCAGCAGTTTAAGAAAGGAAGAGTAATTAATTCAAATAATTTTGAACACAAATTGGCATTAAAGTACAAACACAATTTGGCCAGGACATCGGATTAATGTACCTTGCCAAAGGGTTTATGGCATTAAATCATCTAATCTAGCCATGCTTTCAGACCTGAACAAAAGACCAATTCTATAACTCAGTCCTCTCTGTAGGCCCACTCCATGTGCCCTGGGGTTCCTAATGCAGTTTTATTTAGCTTTTCCATAAAGACCAACCTTGAATAGACGTCATATTTTTACCGTTTCTCTAGCATGCTACTTAAGACATGTCTCACCATGAGGACTCAATTCAGTTGCCTAGTCAGAAATGTCAAATGCTGTTTAAGATGCCCCATGGTGTCCGAGACATCCACCAGAGCTGGCAGATGTAACACATCACCAAGGGAAGGCTCATGGCTTTCTGGACCAGGAACTACTACTTGTCCCATATGTCTATTGGAAATACCAGGCTGGTGGTGTAATGATCCTGGCTGGTGTTGTGATGAAGCGATAGTACATTTGAATTCCACTGTGATAGCCAATTTCATTATTATCAAGCAGTATATTCTTACTATACTCAGAATATTGTTTGTTTTGATTCTTTACGAAAATTTAGGACCAGATGGAAAACAGTTTTTCTGAGGCTACTACATCTTCCTGGAGAGTTACTGGAGAGATGAGCTGGATAATGACATTTTGCAGCTTGATTCCTGAAAACTGGTTTGATTTCAGGTCGGTCATTTTACTTTTGATGCAAACTGATGGCAGCAAAAATACACATGTTCTTCTCTGTCTGAGTCTCAACTTATGCATCATTTACCCAGCTGATGTATCAATTCGCACATGAAAAACTGTGTGCAAGTAACACAGGACAACGTTTATGCATTTTAGGCTAATTTTTCTCTCAGTTATATCCATTCCACTCCACTCCTTTCATTGGGGTTGACAGGTGTAAATGAGAGCAGCCGATTTTTTCTCTGTGACCTTATACAGAAATGAATGAGATCCTTGAGGACTTGGTTGCCTGTACATTCGTAATAATAAAGTAACTGCAGTGACCATATAATGGTTTCTTTTTCATTGCTGCCTCGGGGGACTAGCTCAACTCACTTAATTGGTAACTGGTTGATGATCCATCCTGGTCAGGCTTGGCCTAGGTTAAACCTGGGATAGCAGTGGGTAAAAGCTGCAACCATATGACGGCTCTTCAGTGTTGTTTGGTATATGAGTGTTATGTTCTTAGAGAACAGAGATACCTCTTGGGTTTACGGCAAGCATGTGTCTGTATCTGAAATCACAAAAGATGAGTACAGTTCATTAGCATCTCACGCCAGTCTCAACAGCAAGGATCTGAACTCGAGTGGGCTGAACCCCTCATTTCCCCCACGTCCAGGCTGAGGCAGATGAGTGAATCTGCGTGGGGGAAGGCAGCAGCCCCAGGCTGCACTCAGGAATCTTCCTCCAGGGCTCTTGAAAAGCCTTTCTGAAACCTACACCAAACCTACACACAACCAACTGGACAATATAAAGCCAAGAATAGGCCAAGAATAGGCCAAATGTTGTATGCATCTTAACAGTTAATTCTTGCCTAATATTTAGTGAAGATTTCTGCTTGCTTTGAACATGTTGTTCAGAAGCATCTCTTGATGAAGACTTCTTTTTATAAAGACTTATGGCTGCAGGCATATATTCACCACTACCAGAAATTTTAACATGTTCACATAAATAAAAAAAGCTCACAGCCTGTGGTCTTTCAAGAGCTGTATGAGATGAGAAAATGGATAGCACATTAAGAAAACCCACACTACCAAGTACTATGAATTCAAAGAGATCTTCTTTCACTCAGTTCATGATGTGTCTGTTGTTCTGCAGAACCCCAGTTCCTGTATCCTGGTTTTCTGTGGATCATCTAACGTAGCATCAGTGGTTCTTTGCAGGACATCTGTCATTATATGTGTCTGAGAATGACAGTGGATGCCTAATGACAGCCATTGTGTACAGCCAAGAAGGGGGCAAAAATATTTCTAATAGTCAAGCAAATCAATTACTTATCTTGAAAAAACATCTTTGGAGCAGGAGCAATCACCTGACTAAATCTAGCAATCTGACTAGAGAGGGTAAACCTCTGAGCAAGTCAGATAGTAGAAGAAATGATGGGTGTTCCAAAAGTCATCGAAGTCATAAAGTTCATAATTACTTGAATGTTTTCCAGGTCCTCCTAATGATCAAAATTTGGATTTCTTGCAACCAAGGAGTTCCCTAAGTAGTGCCTTTGCATCATCTTTATGTTTATATACATCATTTCCATACTTACTGTATTTTTATGTATGTATTTCAGGACAATGGGTAGATGTCACTGAACCACTCAGTGACAGCATATTACAATGAAGGCAGCAAGAAGAAAGGAAACACAAATTTATATACCACTTGAACAAGCCTCTGTGTATCAAAAACTGGGTAAAAAATGTCAGCTCTGCTCTTTGGCTTACATTATGCAGCACTTCACATCTGGAGGTGGCACCCATACAGGCCACACTGATGTCACGATTGCAATGTCTAAAACCTCTGAAGGCCACCAAAGATTTCCAACAGAGAATGTGTGCACCTTATAGAGACTGCAGCAGCATGTAGTTTTGTTTTGTTTGGTATCTTTTGTTAATTAAGGCCATGTCTTAAATCCAGGCTTGGTTTTATCACTTAGATAAGTGAAAAGCTGTAACAAGGATGTGACCCTTGTGTGAAGCCAGCTCAGCAAGCCTTTCAGGCCTGAAGAGCTAGCGTGGTGGGAAAGAGAGGCATGAAAAGGTTTAATGATTTAATTGCAGTCACAGAACAGATCAGTTTTGAATCCTTGTTTCTTAAACCCAAGCAATGCTTCCTCACTGGCCTTCCTCCATGACAGAAATAGTCCAGATGAAGGTTTTGACTTCAGCAACGATTGCCACATGTTCGGATAATGTGATGTTAGTGCCCTACACAGCTAGCTGTAAAATAGTATGGATCCTCGCCTACGCTGAGGTTTCCCTGTCAGTATAGTACACTGCTTTCTTTGGTGCTCATTAGATGCCTGTAAATGCCTGTCAGAATTTATGTCCTGCTTTTTTTTTTTCACCTCACTTACTTTCACAGGTCTTGTCTCTTTAACCACATAATTCAATTATTGAGCATGAAAATATTTCCCGCTTTATTCTGGTTGTTCTGCGGCTGATGATGGTGTGAGGTGCCATGATGGAGTGCACTCAAGGACCTCTTAGATGAGCCTATATATTTGCATTGCTAATTTTCCTGCCTTGAGAGGGAAGGCAATGGTTGACTTTGTTCCTTGTTTGATTCATAGATCTGTCTCGTTTTACTGAGGATTGATTTGTGTGTAGGCAGGGAGGGGGGCTGGATATACGGTCTGAATCGCCAGCACTTCTGCACAAGTGAAGTACTGTTTGTTTGCAAGCAGATATTGAAAAACAGGAAAACAATTGCATTACAAAAGAATTGTGAAGGTGTTTGTGAGGAAGCTCTGTGTGTAAAAACCTGCACAAAGAGATGCTTTTGGTCTGTGTGGACCAGAAGAGGGAGGTGATCCAAGGAGAACTTAGAATGGATAGTTTGAAGCAAATGGAAATCATTGATAACAGAAAAATAAATGCTTTGCATGGGCTTAGTGTTAGCATCGGACTCTTATGATGCTGGTAGGATGCATAAAAGCCATAAATCAATGGAATGCTGAAAAGAACAATGTGTCTTTAACAAGTAGTATAAGACTTGGAGGCTTAGCCCAGACCAAGTACAAAGTAGAAAGCCTCACAAAAAATAATTGAGGTCCCTGCAAAATATTTCAATTTTTTATTGATTGAAGGCAATTATCCCTTAATTGCATATTTAAATGAGGTATTAGGAGGTTTAACTAAGCAATGCCTCTTAATTGCTGCTGCACACTAGGTGTCACAGATTGTGTTTATTTCATATGTTAATTAAAGAGAATGGGTATTTTATTTTATTGACTAGCGAGCTTTTCAGGCTGTACTGCTTAGGACCGAGGATGTCTCAGGTGTCCACAGGACCCTGGGTATTAATGTAATCATTAGAAAGGTTCCAGTTTTAAATGAAGAGGTATATCTCCATTTCATGGATATTTTCAGCCACTTAGACCATATATAAATAGAGGGAGGGAGAACCTGAACCCAGGTAACGTTAACTCAAATACAGAAATGCTTAAGTGCGGGCACAACCATGGCAAAGGTATGCATGTCAAGAGCACAGGTCTTTTTTACCTGTGCTGAACACACAGCTCTGAGACAGTGAAGCAGGATCTGACGAGGCCGAGATTTGAAATACCCGGCATGATTTCAAGGCTCTGGCATTAATCTTTGAGGTCTTATCGTACAGTCGTGTGTGGTGCATACCTCAGAGTTAGCAGCCCCTGCAAGGTCGGGGGGAAGTGTCTGGATCCCACATGGAAGTTCTGAGCTGGTTTTTGGTGATAGCTTTACATGAATGGCAGCGTTTTCTGAAAAAAAAAAACCCAACAACTTCTTGTCTGACTAACTCTGTAGCTGCTGAAAGAGTGATATACAGGTAGAGCCGAACAGTAAGGTGGGGTCGAGCTGTAGTACAATGTGCTGGTGTGTAGTACATGCCTACATGGTACAGGGTCATCCACTTCAGGCTCTGAAAGTATCCACTTTTTCTATAAGACAGAAATAATCAGCCGGAAAGCATTGAAAAGGCAAGAGGCAAGGTATCCTGTCTAATCACAGGAATACTATGCTGTATCTATATGGAGGGGGCAGATGGATGGATACTGCAAACTGGCCGGATACGAACCTTCTGCGGGACAGAAACCATACAGCCGCGTTAGTGAGGTTTGTGCCTGAGCTAATAAGGCCCATTGGGAGGCAGAGCGTGTTAATTCAGGAATAATATAACACTCACGCAGTCAAACAGCTTCTGGATCAGAGCAAGTGTAGCTCAGTGCACGGGCAAAGGGGACGCGTCTGCTCGCTCCCAGGGCAGCTCGCCAGCATGGTGGGGCTGGTGAGAAACCAAAGGCGGTTTCAGGGCATATCAGGCATGTGCCTGCTCGGGGCACGGAGAAGTTCTCAGAAATACACGTAAGGAGAAGTGATCTGAGGTTGGAACCGGAGGAGAGAAGAGCTGCCAGAATGACCGGGGGGGCAGCCTATCCTATTACGGGAAACTGAGAAACATAGCGTATTTTGTCTGGAAAAACAGAAGCAGATGGCAGGAGCCTGAGCAATCTTCAGGCACAGGCCTAGGGCGATGGGCTGCGTCCTTGCCCGAGGAGGCAGTGACTGACTTGCAGCAGGAGCAGCGGCTCCTGCCACGCACCATCTCTTGGGGCTCCTGCAAAGGCAGGGTGGAGGAACATGGAGGCGATGAAGAAGCAGGATGCGCCAGCTGGTTCTGGGGGAAGGGGTCTTGAAGGAGGAAGAGAGAAATTCACAGACCCATTCCCACTCTGCCCAAATTTTTCCTCCCCAGGGAAGCCCCAGGGACCCTTCCCAAATTCTGTCCAGTTCCCATCAGTTTCTGCTCCCTCCCCAGCACCTCTTCTGCTGGTCAGTGTTAAAGGGAAGGTTATTTCTGTATTATTGTGTATTTACACAGATGGCATTCACCCATAAAGGTGATGGGGGTTCAGCACCAGGAAAACTGGAGACCCATGACAGCAAAAAGGCAAAATTCACATCAGAGTACATGGGCATAAATTGGCCTTGAATTGATTCAGGCTGGAAATTGGGCACGTTTTAACTAAACAGAAGAGCAGTGAGGTTCAGAAATGGTCTTCCAGTTAGGGCAGTGGAAGAAAAAAGTATTCTGAAGATGGAGCTGAACTGAATTTGAATCACTGGTTAGTGTTTTGGAGCTGGTCGTTGGTGCCAGGGAATAGCTCTTCCAACTCTACGTTCAAATGTAATATTCCACAAATTGTGTTTCTGGTGTGTTTTTCTACCTTTTGCTGAACATATATGGGATTTTCAAAGAAGCACCAAAATCCCATGGCTGTTCTTTGAGCACAAGGCATCTGGCTTTCTTTTGTGTTTTGGAAAAACCAACTGGAGCCAGTAATGATGGGATGATCATGGACATAATTTCTGCCTTCTGTCAGAATATAAAAATGCAGTGCCAGAGTAAGAACCATCAGCTTGAAGTATTGACTGGACTGTTAGACTTAACAGTGAATTTGCTGTCTTTTAAATGTGTTAAATCCGACCCTAGATTAAATTTAAACTACTTTGCTACAGCATAATCCACCAGGGACACCCTGACTTTCCATTGACTTTAATGGAGCCTCTACTGAACAATTAGAGCAAAGCACGGAATATGCAGTGTGGCTGTAGAGACGAAGTGGTTAACATCCTTTTTTTTTGTGGGTAATTTCCCCTTTTAGTTCTTACTGTGTCATTATAATTAGCAAAGCCCAAGGGTTCAAATCTGAGCTAACAAAGGGCAGCGGTATGATAGTTTGTGTGCTGTTACTGCTGCTTATTACATCTATCATCATCATCTCACCGTGACCTTGGGCTTCGCCCACTGGTTTATCATTTCTTCTCTCCATCTCATATGTCTGCTGTAAGTTCTTTGGGGCAGATCTGGTGGTTTGGTGGTCCAGACCTACAACAACAGGACTTTATTCTACATCGAGGCCTGTAGGAGGAACAACTTTTAGGAAGAGGGCTAAGAGATGCATGGTTTAACAGCAGGTCTTTTGGAAAGGCAAATGCTGCTGTGTTGAGTGTGTCCTCCTGGGTGCCTGCAGCTGACTGTTACAGGGCCAAACAGGGGCTGGGCCGAACATGGCAGCATGCTGCAGGACTGGGCAGGGAACACCTCTGCTCTGCCTCAAAATACAGGCTGCTACGCTGTGGACATAGGGACACGCCGGGTGAGCTGGTGCAAGAACCCATGGGAAAAAGAGGAGGCTTGGATATACCTCCAGTTCCGTTTTGAGAGAGTTCAACCATGGATTGATCAGATTCATCGGCAGGACTTTTCCCTCCAAGCTGGGCAAGCTGGGAAGTTTGGATTTTCTCATCCTCTGCTGCAGCCTGTTACATCCTCTGCTGAAGTCCAGGCACGGCTGCCCCAGCAGCTGCAGAGGCTCCGTGACCTGGTAGCATATTGGTGTCTCCCATGCTCTGCTGGCAGCAGGAGACAGTTGAGTCTCTGAAAAGCTGATATATTTTTGTCTAACTAATGTCTTTGGGCTAATGCAGGGGTGCGTGGATGGAACGTAGCAGCTTCTTAACGATTAAAGGCGAGATCAGACTGGACGATTTACGGTTCCCTTTTGGCTGGAAATCTGTGGAACAATACGTTGTCCCTTGCTGGGCAAAGACTTCTGAGAAGCCCATCATTTAGCGTGTGATGTAGGAGAGGTTTAATATTACAAGATGCAGCACAATGGCTTGAAGAGAACCAGACGGGTCTTGACATCACCAGCCTTTTCTTCCCTTCAATTCCCCAGCGCGGTTGCTATTGTTCGAGCCTCATCACTAATGGCATTGGAGAGGGATCCAGCGTTGGCCAACTGCTAGGGCTCTTACCACTGTATCATTATTTCTGCTCCTAGTAGATCTAGACAGGACCATGATCAAAATATCGCAGGCTGCCAGCAAACTTCTGCTGCCGCGAGAGGAGCTGAACTGCTGTTTGTGAGGGGAGGATGGAAATTTCAACGTTAATCTGGTTCCCATCTCTGAAACTATTTAACTGTAGCATACAAAGCATTCACAGTACACCGGGAATTCAGTCGTTTTATGCAGGTCAGCCTTACGATGAAAAATTTTATATCAAAATGTTTAACTTCAAAAAGGGTTAGATTCAATTTCCTGGTGAAGGCTCGAGTCAGTTCTCATTTTAACCTCACCTGCGTGCCTGCCCTAGGTAAAATGTCATTGTATTGTCACGTTTGATTGTAATAATCGTAGTCATTTGGCCAGCAACAAAATCAGGACTGAACATTCTGACCATTTAATCCAAATTCAGATCCAGATACGTCGCCTGTCCCATTTTTCAAATGAGTGGAGTCATTGATTTGCACCTGGATCATCAAATTAGGATGCGGCTCTGTCCTCTGAGGTCCTTGCTTCTATCTTACCTTATCTCCCGCTCCCCAGAAAACATTTTTCCTGCTTAGGGCAGCTCCAATGACTGATTCTGGAGCTGCTGAAATAATGCGGACTCTTCCCCCATCCAGAGAAACCAACGGTGCCACATTCTTTGTGTCTTTCCTTTCATAAGTAGTCCATGAATATGCTTCCTTAAGTCACTGAAGGAAAATACTTCCAAGAAAAAACTCCTGTCTTGTCTTTAAGAAAAATATTTGGACTGGTAAAATGCATTGTACTATGAAGGATAGTTCCAATTTACAGACTCATGAGCTTATGAGTGGAATAAGCCTCCATCCTTATCTTTATGTTACAGCAATGGCACCCACATACGATAAGTCTTTGCTGGCAGAATTTTGAAAAAGTAATTCCAGTGCAGTGAATATAAAATAAATGCTATCAAGGAAAAATATTTTTTGCTCCCCTGAAATAGAAAACATTATTGAAACTGTTGGATGCCTCAGGAGTCTATTCATGCAA
The DNA here is from genome assembly GCF_964195595.1 of Calonectris borealis. Lineage (NCBI taxonomy): Eukaryota > Metazoa > Chordata > Aves > Procellariiformes > Procellariidae > Calonectris > Calonectris borealis. Next base: position 51,886,443 of record NC_134313.1, read on the forward strand.
AATCTATTTCTGCAGTCAAAATATATTCTATTCTGCAGATATTTTTTCAATATGTGACTGAGACTTCAAGACAGAAGGAAATAGCCATTTTGGCCAGGAAAGAACTGGCATGTGGTCTGGTTTTAGGTGAGCGTAGATTTTTGCATGAAAATTATAGTAATTATGGGTATTTGTAAACAGCGATTTTTGCACTTTAACGGCCTAATCGCATGGTCAACAGCTGGAAGTTGCTCTATGCAGATTCTTACCTAACACATAATAAAAGTCACCCTTTGCTGCATTTCCACAAAGAAACAAATTATAGCACAAAAGAGACCTGCCAAATGCAATCTTTCATCCTCTTCTGCTTCTTAAAGAGGATGTTTGAATATTCTGATTCTAAAAAAGGGATAAAACAAAAGGAAAAATAATTTATGTATATCTAAAACGCGTGTCTAAAGAAAAAAAAGAATGGAAAATGCTGATGTATATGTACTACTTAGCCATTTATTGTAATATATGCATTTCCTTTGCATTTGAAAGTTCATATGTCATGCATGGTACACATCTGTTCCTTTCATTTTTAATTCTTTTTTAAATACATATTTTTAATTTCTCCCTATTGTTTTCTCAAATGGTTCCATTACAGCAATTTAAAAGCATATCCAACAAGCAAAACCACACAAAATGACTCTTGTCATATTGAAAATCTTGGCAACCTGATGAAGAATTTGCTATCTAACTGGAAACAAAAAAAAAGAAAAAAAAGAAAACCAGAACAAATCCACCCAAACCTGTCTTCCCCCTGGACTGCTGGGAAACACCTCAGTTTAGCATCCTGGTCCCCAGGTGTCCCAATCCAGGCATAGCTCAATCAATTAGAAGCGGCACTAGCTGGTGTCCGTGGTTTACATAAATTTTTTTCTTTGCATTTAGAAGTTCCTGGGAAATAAAAGGTCAGTTGCTGTAGCTCAGCTGAGAAACGGTACCTTCAAATCCTTAATTTGCTTGTGATGAACACACTTTATCCTTAGGCTTTCTAATAAGATGCTGTCAATATGTATCACTTCTAATATTCTGCACCTTTGCCCCTGTTTCTCTGCTGAACGTCGGCTGACAATTGTGCTCGGGATTTTCTATAGCCAAGTTTTGAAAAACAGTGCATAAAAACTCATGATACACCCACAGCTTCACCAGGAGCTGGGCAGAAATGCACAACTCCAGCCCTCTCTCTTTCTTCCCTTCAGTCAACTCCCTAATAGTTATATGGATTGTGTTAATAAGCATCGAGTTATATAAAGCTGCACACCCGTGGGTTAATTTGTGTATGGAATCAGTGAGTTTGTATATGCAGTTTATAATGTCAACACTACCTACTGGAACTCGAGTATAAATTTAGTCTAAAACTTGCAGCGGAGGAGAAATGAATGCTAGGGAACTATGGAGGAGTGAAAACCATGAAAAACTCCAAAGCCCGTATAGGAAACTACATTTTAAAGGATCAGCAGCAGAAACCAAAACCAGTTGGCCCTTGGGGCCCTGTCCCTGGCACATGCTGTTTCGCTGGGGTGAGGCTGGGATGCCAGTCTTCTGGGGCTGCAACTTGGACCTGAGCATCCCTGCCAAGCCCCAGCTGAGAGAGAGCTCAGAGGAATGGGCATAGAGCAGGTCCCACGTAGCTAATACCAGCCTGACATTTTGGGCTGCCTTCCAGGTCTGGGGCAGCCACAGCTGCTAGTGGAAGCACCTCCTGATGCAACTGGGGCAGCAGTGAAGGTTGCCCTTTCTTTCTCTTGCTGTTACAGGGACTTCCCAGCTGCTGACCAGGTAGGGAGTCACACCTTTCATGTTGCACTTACAAGTCTTACCCCAAGGCTCAGTCTTACCCCTTCCTTACCCCTTGAAGCCAATCCTGCTTTCTGTCAGCAGGCACTTGGCATATATTTGGGTTCATTTTGTTCTTTCTCCCTTTTTGCCACTGTATATGTTATTCCTCGTTAATTTATGAATTGCTGTGGGTCTTTGGCTTGACTCTTATTAAATATTGTGCATTTTAAAGGTGTTTAGTTCTTTCATTGCTAGTATTAATCGCTTCACTATCAATTCCCTATTCCCATCTGTTGTTTTGAAATAGCATTATACATTATTATGCCTCTTCATTGCTTCGGCTCTCTGTCACAGCTGACTGCTTGTTTACCTCACCCTCTGTGGAGCTTCCAAAATCCTTTTTCTCCCATGTTCTCATGGCAATGCTCCAGTTCCCCAAGTCCTGGTGCGTTCATCAGAGGTTCTCCTGGATAACCTTTAGGGCATCTTGCTCCAGAGCTTTAACATGTCTCTCAGTTTCTCTCCCTCTTCCTCTCCAGCTACCTGTCCTGCCCCTCTGCCAAGCGTAACTGCCCTATAGTAGCACCAGCAGAAGTGGATTCCTACCTGTAACTCAGACACCAGCCTGGCATCTCAGCTGAAATCACCAGCGGGGAGAAGAGGCACAGCTGAGTTACTGGGAAGCCTCCACTGACTCCATTCACCTCTGACAGGTCCCCCTCAGGTTCCCCAAGAGCACCCTTGGGAGTTGATTAGGTATTTCATGGCAGAATTACTTTGGATGTTGCTGTAGTATCCCATTTACTACTTTTTTTTCTGCTTATCCTTTTCTTCTCCTATAGCATTTTTGTGCCCTTTTCCTGCCTAATTGGCTTCCCAATTTTATTACCTCTTCTTTCCTCCCTGCTAATAGCAGGATTGTTTCCATGCTGTTTTGTCACTTCTCTACTATACCTGTTTTCTCCTCCAGCCATCTAGCCAACATATTTTATGGATGTTTCCAATATTCATGACATCAAATGTCATTCCCGCCTACGTTTCAGGCTGTTTAAATTCTAGAATCTGAAAAACCAAAATATTTACGCTTTAAAAGGACAATAATGTCATTTAAAAAGGGTGTTCTTCCATAGCCTTTCATAGGACCATCCATAACTTGCATTTTACTCCTTGCAGTGCTGAGGGCTCATGAGCAGAGATGATAATCATGGTAAACACCACTTCAGCCAATGTTACCCAACACTGCCATCTCTGCTATCTCTTCTCTGCCCTTCACAGTGACCTTGTCCTGCACTGCCTGTACGCATTCCTGCTGCTCCTTTCTCAATCACAAGGAAAGTTTTCTGTACATTATAGTTTGTATGACTGTGTATATGCAGAACTGTAATCCTTTTCCAGAGGAGAGGAAAATACTTCTCTGTTTCAAAACATAGCTGGAAACAGGAACGTCAGTCTGGCAGAGGGTTAGGAATCACCATGCTATGCAGGCACCATATGATATAAATATGGGGACTAAGCTCTGTCATTGAAAGGAGCCATCAGCTTGATGTGTTGACCCTGTTCTTCCATTTGGAATGATATTACTGGGTTAGGAACCTTTTTTCTAATTTTCCTAATTTCTAAATTTTCTAAGTTTATTGGAGGACAGTTTCTGACCAGTTGTTTTCACCCAGTGGCTGGCTCAAGTAAACTTATTTTTTCTCCTATAACAGGTATTTACATGCTGTGTATCCATAGAGGGCAGTTATGTAGGCCTTCAGACTTCATTTTGCTAGCTGAATATCCCAATCTCTAGGTTCTGTACTAAGACTGTCTGTTTCCCAAGTATCTTAGTCGCCTTCTCTACATCAATTTCAGTTCGAACTTCTGTTTTTTTAATGTGGGTAGCCAGAGGAGTAGACAGTATTTCAGATCTTGTCCCGGCACTGCTTCACACAGTTATCTTAATACTTTGCTGTTCCTACTGGGGCTATCTTGCCTGTCATGGGCTGGATTTTGCCTTTGCAGGGGTGGGTCCCGTTGGCAGCTTAGTCATTTATGCTCTCATTAGCTGCTTTACCAGCTTAACCACATCTCAGTCATTTTCAGTTGATGAGAGCTCTGTTTACAGCAGCTATGGTATCAGTCCCTCAATGCATGGGCTTGTGTTGCATATTACTGAATTACTTTTCTTTTATTCTATTCCTCGAATGCATCTATTCTTTCTGTCTGCTGCCCTGATCCTCTTCTGTGTTAACACTTTCTTTTAACTGTGGACAATCATTAGTATCCCACTCAGGATCCCAAAAGTAAGCACTCTCCCTATTTATATCCAGGCCATCGGGAAATACAGAAAGAAGAAAGATCCCAAAACTGATCCTGGAGAAACTTCGTTCATGTCTCTCCTTCAGCCCAACAGTTCTCTTTTCAGTACTGCCAATGGAAGTCTTCCTTTCAGCAGGCTCCCACTCAATAGTTCCTCTGTGCATCCCTATTTTCTCTAGTTTAAGAAATGATTTCCCATCTGGCGCCTTATTAAATGCTTTGCTGAAGCCCAGATAAATTATACCTACCATATTTCCTTTGTCTAGAAAATCATTAATCTTTTAAAAATCCTATCAAGTTAGTCTAAAACAACCTACTGTTAGCAAACTCAAACCCTTTGGTAGTTTTTTTAGTCCATTTCCAGTTTATCTCCATGACTTAAATTACTTCTTTCTTTCAAAATTTGTTCCAAAGCCTTCAGACATTTGAGGTCAGACTACTTGTAATTGTCAGATCTTTTTTCTTCTCCCTCTTAACTGTAGGTACTGCATTTGCTATTTTTGAATCCCATGAGTTGATAGGTTTGTCATGAATACCTGCCACTGTTCCTGTAGTTTTGTGTGCCAGTTCTGTCTGAATTCTGAATAAGATTACCCAGTTCATCCCAACTGGAGACGATTAAGCTCTTAGATTTTTGCTGTTGTTTCCAATGGGGTAAAACCTCATTCCCATTATCTATCTTCTCTTTGCCCTTCTGTTCAATGTCATTACTCTTATTAAAGTTTGAGCTAAAGGTTATTTAAGTGGCTCTTTCTCCAACAGGACCACAGATCCTTCTTTTTTCCCTCTTGCTAGGAATACGGCTTTGAGATCTTTTTAGCACCAGTGATTCGAAGCATCCTCCGGCCTCTTCCCCATCCAAGGCCCAGAGACTTTGGCGGCGAGGGCGCTCAGAGCACTTAGTCCATCAGAGCTTGCCCTTTTGAAATGGAGAACATTAGTTCCTGCCTTACTTTTGTTTATTCTTCCATCTAATATAAACTGAATCAAGGCACGATCATTTGAGCCAATGCTGTTTCTCAGCTCAGGTCTACTAAAATGTCTTCATTGCTTACCCAAACCAATGGAAAATTCCGGTCATTCTTTTAATATCTTTCTGTAATAAACACAACTGTATGTATTATTTATAATTGTCTTCATCAGCTACTTAATTTCAGTGATGGCCAGCAATCTTTTTAGGAGGCATTTTGTCTTGACTGTGCTTAGTACAGAAGGATAGAGAGCCTGGCAGGCAAGAAGAATTTTAAACGTAAGTGGAGATGATTGAAATTTGACTGTGACAAATTCCAACCTTTTTAGCCCAAATTAGGATGAAACATAGAAGTATATATATTAAAAGGGGAACATTTCCAGGTCAAATGAACTGCTTGAAATGTTTCATTTTGTCTTAAATCCATTAGAACCGATTCAATAGTCTTTTCATTTGTTTTTCCCCTCTGGCATTTTGAAATTTGAAAAAAAAAAAAAAAAATCTGACCTGCCAGAGATGAAAATGACTTTAATATTAAATTTTCATATTTTGATTCTTCCTAGAAAGTGTGTTTTTAAAATTATTTCCTATGCTGTTTCATACCAGGCAGTGGATTAAAAATATGCTCACCCTGTAACAGAAATTAAACAGGAATGTGAGATGCATGTGATCAATCACAGCTAAGCAAACTCTGCAAACTGCAGAAATGCTAGCTGAATTATTCTCACTCTGACCTGGGGTTCTGCTAGGTGTATTCCTACAATGCATGCTTCTGCTTTGTAATCATTGCAAGTTTGGTGTCATGTTTCTTGGGAGGGAAAAAAGGTCCCTTGATGCAAACGTTATGCTGACTGTGGTAGATTTTGAGGGCTTGTTGTCTCTGCAGAGAGGACAGTCCTAATAAAGAGGCATCTGGGCCTTCTTGTCTCTTTTCTTCTATTAAGATATGTCAGACTAGCCTCTGGACAGCTGGATTGTGATGTTTTTGCCCCCAGGGTGTTTTGGGGTAGTGCGGTAGGAGACCGTTGCTATCTCCAGGAGCCAGTGAATCTGAAAATATGTCTCAAGGATGAAACCTGGAGAAGTGCAAAGAATGATTTCATCTTGATTAATTACACAGTATTGATCCTCTGTGGAAAGAGCAATTATCCCAGACACTCTTCTCGCCGTAGTGAAAGCCACGGGGAAAGCCACTCTGATAAAGAGGATGAACGTTTTCCCTCCAAAGGGCTCAACTGGTTTTATCCTCAGGGTCTGCAGTGTTAAATTTAGACTCAAAGGAAAAAAAATCAAGCCTTAGCGTAGATGTGCCCAGCTTATATCAAGTGCAGCAGAAGTTGCACAGGCAAGTGGCAGGGTTAAAACTCGATTCCAGTCAGTAAAGTGTGACATTTAGCCTTGTGCATCTTTTCACGAATGGCTTTGTCCAGAGTTTTCAAAATCTGCAATATCAAAATCTTGTCTGTTGAATGTTATCGTAATGAGGATGTCATTCTCCCTCACCCGTTGCCTTGCCGAGCTGTGGATATCTCCTCCAATAGGCATTGATCTGAAGAATGCCGGATTCCACCCTATGCATTGATGAAATAAAGCTTCTTAACCAAGAACATAAATCTGTCAGGTGCAGGCTGTCTCACAGAGATATGCTGACATTGTCTTCTCTTCTGATCTTGCAAGAAGGTGTGACTCTTGAAATGGTTTTTTTTGAAGTTCAGTGGTGTTAGTCTGTATTAATCTACAGGATGTGCACATCAGTAGAATCTGTAGCACTGGCCTAAGCCTAAATTTATGCTCAAAGTGCATTCCTTTCACTGACATTTTCTCTCTTTGTTTTTCACCAGGCTGCACAGTCTAAAAGTGAAGTGTTTCCAGTCACTGAGGGGCACAGCCACCAACATCCAGTCAAATCAGTGCTAGCCTGTACCCCTTGTGCTTGCTCCCTTTGGTGAGCCTGAAACTTGGTCCTCCACCACCCCCTTAGTCCGAGGTTGCTGTGACTCTGCAGCCCTCCATGATCTAAATGCCTGAGGATTTTTCAGCTTTTTGTCAATGCCATCATTCTCTTTCTGCCCCGTTGAGGTAGGCAAGGAATTTGAGGTAGAAACTCCCCTTAGCTGTAGCTGCCTTTCCCTTTGAAGCCTTGCTGGTCACACCAAGTCTATGCAGATCCCCTCAGGGATGTTGCCCTTGAGCTAGCTATCCCAGGCTCTTCCTTTTACCCCTATTGGGCTCCTGCATTACTGAGTTTTTGTCCTGATCCATCACCCTTCTTTTCCTCAGTTGTTGATCATTATGGGAAGCTTTATAGGAAGGTTTATGTGCTTCGGGAAATCTTTCAGTCCTTGTTCAGTCAGTGCCATGCCAAACACACGAAGCACACTTTTCTCCAAGAGCTGTCCCTACATTTTAAGGAACAAAACGCTCTATTCTTCTGCTCAGATTCTGCAAACTACAATTCCCATAGTACCACTCAGAGAAACACACAGCTTTGGTGATGTCAGTATCTTGTACTCAGCCACAGTTGGGATTTGGAGGAAAACAATTTTCTAGGTATGTATAGTATCTGTAGATGACTGGCTTTTGTAGCAGCAAGCTGTATATCAAAATATTTTCCACTTTGGGGAAGTGGGTGAAATGGCCAATGTGATCGTAATGCGAGCTATAAAAAGATCAAAGTTGCAGTGCTCCGCAACAGCATCATCCATTGAAATGTAGCAAGAGCTGGCTGGAAAAAAAATGTTCATGCAATATATAAGACATTAAAAATTCTGTTACATTACTCTTGCCACAAAGATTGTAATGAAAATGGGAAATGGCACAAACGTAACCCATTCTCATTACAATCGTTAGATTGTAATCTTGTGCTCTCCTTCTCAAGAGAATGCTAAATGAGATTTTAAAGTATGGAAAATAAAGGAGCAAATAGAAACTGGAAAGCAAAAGAGGTGAGGCATGATAGACTGTTCCTGCATTCTTATGTTCTTTATTTTTGCAGTAAAGTAGGAGAGACCACTATGATTTCAAAGAAAGAGGTATGCACACATAGATATATTTCTTTTTTCTTTTCCTTTTGAAAACATATTCTTTCAATAATCTGATCTCCTTCATTCTCACTTAAAAAAAAAAATCACCCAAAATCAAAGAGACAAAGTAACACCTCAGATATCTACATCAACAGACTTATTTTAACAGCGTAGGATTTGCCCTTATCCGTCATAGTAAGAGCTGAAGGCAGCACCTCCCAGTGAGAGAGAACTGTATGACTTAGGAGACTAGCAATTAAAAATCTGTCAGTCACAGGTTTGGATCCAGCCCTGATTAGATAGTGACCGAAAGTTGTTAATATTAGGCGATCACTACGGAAGGAAGAACCTGACCTCGTTCTAATCCCCGTGCAAGTATTTAAATGACATGCTGTAGCTGTCACTCAGTGGTGCCATTGGTGCTGCCAGCAGAAGACTAAGCATTAAATGAGTATAAGAAGTGATCTAACTCCATCTCCTTCCCTGTGACAGTAGTTCGTACACAGGGTTTGGAGCAGGTGTAACAGGTACCCTCCTTCCAGAGTCTGATGGGGGAGGGAAAGGAATTCTTGCCTCTCCTTGGGCTGTGCATTCGGGAGCTCGCAGGACCTCTTAAAATATTAATTAAGGGAAAAAATCTAGTGAAGATTCAGAGGCAGAGTCACAGCAAAGGTTCGAGACCCAGCATTTAATAGCTCTGTTTTGCTTGGAGAGTCAGTGGAGGTGAGTGATCGTTATGCACAGGAGTCAAAAGGGCTCCTTGGTCATTGAGGCTGTGCCCCTACAGAGTCCGTGTGGCATCCACTCCACACAGCCCTGCAACAATACATCCTCATAAACATCATAACACCTCCAGAACAAAAGAAATGCCTTTCAGACAAAAGATTAAAAGCTACAAAAGCTCTAGCTTAACCCAGGGAGAAGGTAAGAAAGATGAAAGGCATCAGAAATAATTTAGGTCTTTGCAGTTGTTCTGGAAATGCGCCTTCTTGTCTGGCCCTGGATTTCATGTTCACCCACTTTTTTGCTCACTCTGTTTGGTGTGGGTTTGGGTTTTTGAGTTGGTTTTTTTTGTTCACTCACTTTGTGTTTCGTTCACCCACTGAGTTTATGTTGAGACCCCGTACTCCCTCTCTTCCCCTCCCTTCCTTCACTGACCTTCCCCAAGGAGGTGGCCATGGGCTGCTCTAAGTGAAAGCAGAAGATGGAACCTGTCCCTATAGACAAATCATCTGTCATAGCTTCATGTAATCTTCTGTCACTCGTTGCTTAATGGATGTCCTAGGTAAAACTTTTTTGCTCACTTAAAATCTGTCAAGAAATTACAAAGGCAGAAGTCTGGTATTTTCATGGGTTTATACCAGAATAAACCTTCTTTGTCTTTGTCGTTTGCAAACAGTCTCCAAAGGTCAGATTTTTTCTTATCCACATATAGATGCTGGAGAGGACGTGTTAATGATTTAACCAGCGTTTTAGTTGAAAACTAAAGCTACTCTTCAAAGAACACATAAATCTTGTCTGTAACTTCAGAATGACTTGTAGATTTTTCTGTAATCTTGGTTAAAAGTGTTTACATCTGAGATGACTTCTTATTTGTAAGGTTGCACTAGCATGAAAAAGTTTATAGCTGAACTAGAATTCCTGACAGCTCCTCTATGTTAACTGCCAAGAGATTTCAGACTGCTGAGAAAAACCTGCATTACGGCTGGCTGTACTACATCTGGCCTATGATAAATAGAGGACTATTAATTTCCCAAGTATCCAGTCCCTCCAACTCCACAACCCACAAAAATTAAAAATAAAATTTTCATTCTGAAGCTTAAAATTAATTTAGTTTCTGTTGTAGTGCTGTAATAAGTAGATCTAATTTAACCAGTCAGCAGTTCCTTCCATTGGACATTAATTTTTTAAAGTCTGCAAGTTAATCAACCTGTTTTATGGTGGAATGTGTTTTTACACCAAAACTCCTCATTATTTCTTTTTTATTTTTCTGTTAAGCGTCTGGGATAAGTGAAAATAGCTTCTGAATATAAAAGAATCAATTAATGTTTAAACATAGGGAAAAAAAAACCCATTCCCCAAATGGGTAACTTTTGTTCAGTGCTGCAGACTGTTTCCCTTGCATGTCTTCAGAGCATGATCTGTCAGTGCCACCTGTTAACTAGTCTGGTCTTTACAGGCATAATATATGGTCAGGAAATGAAGAAAATCCTGAATTTTCTCTTTTTGATTTTAATAGTCCCCCTGAAACATAAAATTAGTCCCAAGGATTCAGGAAGCTGCATCCTCACCTCTATTAGAGAAGAATCAATCAGAGGACACAGATTTTAGATAATAGCGTATGCTATTTGTGGGTAACGATGAGGCTTTGTGCCTGAGAGGTAGTATCCAGAGCCAGGCCTCAGTTCAGACCGAGCCTTTTCAATATCACCCTGTAGCCGCCGTTGACATTTGGGTCCTCGGTTCCTGCCCTCCGAGGAGCGGCTTCCCGCAGGAACAGCAAGGGCAAATCCTTTGTCGTTTTAAGTGGAAGCATGGCAAATCCACTCAAGGACTGTATGACAGTGTTGCCCCTGAGAGTAGGGGACTACGCACGTGTCCCTTACGCCAAAATGCAAGCTTCTAAAGGGAACGAAAATTGTAAGTGTATCCTTTCGGCTTTCTCCTTTGTTTTTGCTTATACGTCAAAATTCAGCAAATGCAGTACGTTTGTTCCCTGGACCTTCAACCCATCATCTCTCCTTTCTGCAAATCAGTTTGCACCTCAGTGTGTCTCAGCTGCTGCAATAACTATAATTCCAATCATAGCCAGCCACTTTAATGGGCTTCTCGTGTCCATCGGGAAGAGCTATCCCATATGCAATGTCAGCTCCCAGCACCTAGAGAAAGCACAGTCTCTCTGCCATGTTTTAAGGAGAGCTGCAGTTCTGTGGTGACATTTGAGAGCTTTCATTATCAGTGCAAGAATCTCAGGGGCACACTCTGGTCTCTTAACATGTCCTTGTTTAACGGCACTCCTTACCTTTGGCTGCCTGTGTTCAGCTAACCAAGTGGTGGCAGCGATATGTATAGTCCCTCTTAAATCATTCTGATTTTCCCAAGTCCCTCTGCAGTTTTTTGATGGAACATATGGCAATGTTATGTCTATTTGAAAAAGCCTTTGCATCATATGTTTATACAACTGCTCACTATCCCAAGACAAAAATTCTTTCCTGTTATTGCCCATTTGCTGACTAAAGAAATTATCCTCTTTATGTATTCTGGTACTTTACCTTGATACCTTACATGTTTAATTATGTAGTCCTCGGTCCATAATCCATATGATTCACTCACCATATAATACAACTCACATCAGTTTTATTTGTTTTAACCCTTGCCCTTCCTTTCTTGCTTGCTTTCCTTTGTCGACCTTTGGTATCTATTTGGTTTGGGGTCTCAGCCTGACTCCCACAAAGATTTCTCTCTTCGGTGACAAAACAGTGATTGAGTCCAGTGGTACAGGACTTGACCCAAAGGACAAGAGTTCCTGATGGTTAAAGAAGAGACATAAAAAAAGGAAAAAACAAACAAACCCCAAAGGAAACTCCAGTTATGTACCACATAAAGGAATAGCACCAGAATGGAGAAAAAGGAATGGGTTTTACGGCTACAGAAACAAACGGAGAAACAGCACTCTGTGTTTGGCTCTTTTTCTTTCTTCCTCTGTGCTGCCAGCCAGTGACTTCAGTCGTCCATGGAAATCAAGGATTTCCACCAGTTTCAGTAGGAAAGTGAGTTGCACACAGGATCTTTCCATTCTCCAATTTCCTGATCTGCAAAACAGGAATAATGATTTTTCTCTGCCTTGGGGTGAGTGAGGTGGGTGAGGCCAGAAAAACCCTGGAATCTTCTGAGAGTGAAAACAATTTTTCCCCCTGAGGTCTGACTTAAAAGAAGCCCAACAACCTGAATGTAAAGCTGTGTGTGGATTTTTTTTTTCCTCAGAAGAAGCAATGAAATAGTTTTTAGAATAATGTTTAAAATGGGCTTTTTACAATTGAACTTCATTCCTTTGAAATCCTTTCTATGACCACTGACTACTTCAGATGAAGTAACTTTATTTCAAAGCATGCAATATTAGGGAAATATGTCTAATATACTATAGATCTACAGGTAATGGGTTCAATTTCTGTTGGCCCTTTGTATCGTACTGTCTCCAGTGCATCTTAATGGGCATATCTAGGGACTCTGTGCTCATTTTTTTAGGCTTTCTAGAAATTTGGACTTTTTCTGTGTCTGTATTATTACAAAGGGTATCTATTTACATGAGATCCCTGAGCTCTACTGATATAACCATCCTTTTTATTTACAAGTCAGTAATATGAAGGCTTTCTTTTCAACATTTTGTTCTTTGCTCTTTTATTTTAGAAAATCAGTCAATAGGCAAAAATCAAATGCAAGTATTTTCATACTTGGTGTAGGTCATCTCTCATACTAGGTATATTTGTCACCACGGTAAATAAGAAATTTTTACTTGCAGTATATACCCATTTTGTAAATATACCTAGCAGCACTTCCAATACATTTAAATTTTTTGATGGAAACACCTTCCAATCTTTTTCCTTTATCTTGATTTTTTTTCAGAAACCATGTGTTTTCAGGTGGTGGGGACAGCTGCATGGTGAATGAAATTTATTAAAATCATTCTGATACTCAGCAACAGTGTAGTAATAGCTGTGATAGAACACTACAGAATCAAAATTAAAGGTTTATAAAGTATATTTCATCCTCGCAGACATTTTGCTTCTGTGAATCTAGGATGAGCTGGTCACACTAGGTCCAGTTTTACCAGAAGAGGCTGGAAAGTGGTACCAGAGCGCGTAGAAGCCCCATGTTCGTGGTGGCTCAGCTGATCAGAAGAACAGGCTTTGGGGTGAGGTCCAGAGCAGTTCTGCTCTAGGGAAGGGAAAGGAGGGCTTTTACGTAGGGAGGACATAACCATCCAGCCTGACATCTGGAAATGGCAGAAGGGTTAAACATCCGATACTGGGGGAAAAAGAGGGCCAAGGAATTTCAAATGACGATTTAGGACTCAGTCCTGGAAGCTACTCTTTGTAGGTGGACTTCTGCACTTGTGCCCGGCACAGTCACTGTTGGCTGTGCTAAGGGGATGGTGGAAAGCTATTTGGATGCACAACACACACGAAGATGCCAGAATGCTGATGGGAGTTACTCTTCTGACTCGACATTTTACTCTTCCTTATTCTTGGGCTACAAGACTATCCAGCTTCTCCTAATTGACTTGATGGTCTTGCTGGAAAAAATGAGTTGCAATGGCTTTTTTCTTCTCCTGAATTATTTACAGGTGGAAAATATCTGTCTTGCTGGATCTTACCCACAAGGCACTAAAATGTTTCTTACAGCCTGATACTATGCTTTTCTCTGCTTTATATTTGACTAGCAAAAAAAATTGCTTCAGTCAGATCTGAATAATTTTTTTTTCTTCCTATTTTTTTTTCTTCTGGTTTAGGGAGTGAAACAATTATTTACACCGCCCTACTCCTGATAGCAACCATATGTCTGGACTGCAAAGCAATGAGCCTTGCAGTCCTACTTCTGGCAACTGTCCCCTGGCCACAATGGCATCCCTCAGCGCTCCTAATGGGAGTAGGTGCCATGGAGCCCTTTGTGTGCCATCGGCACTTCCCAGCTTCCAACACGTTACCTCATTTGCCACCACTGTCCTCCAGCAGCTGTTGCAGCCAGGCATTTGGTAAGCTGTGTGGCACAGGTGATGTTTGGAAGCCCAAAGCCCTCAAAAACTGTGATGCTGAGATGGGTCAGAGATTAAAAAAACATGGTGATGAAATGAGTTTGGCTATCTGGATTCCCATCAGCTTGGAACCTCTGCAGAGTTTGGTTGCGTCCCCTAGAAAAAGCCGTGATACAGAGACTCACCCCACAGCAAAGAACTAAGAAACCTGCCTGCTGGCCTGGCTGCGACTGCTCAAGGAGGATGGATACTACCTGGGAAATTGAACTTGTGTGGAAACTGCTTTTTGTCATACGATGCAGTTTCTCTTCCATCTTCTTTATTTTCCTCCTTAGGAAAGCAGAGCTGTACTTTAATAAAACCAGCTAATCTTCATTTGAAAAGGGGCTGGAAGTAACCCCCGCCTTGCTGGGAAAGTTCCAGTGAACTGCGGGAAAACTCCAGTGAACCCACACCACCTGATCAGGTGGAAGAGGATACATGGAGGTCCTAAGGGAGGTGATGGTTTAGAAGACTGAAATTTAGCGGGACGTTGCTGGTGACAGTATGAGAGGGTTAAAGGCTCGGTTAGCTCAGGATCTGAAGACATCCTCCTGCTCACGCAGCCTCCGTGGCCGGTAGGAGACCCTGTGAGCATCTCACTGGCTCCAGCCCTTGCACCCTTGCTGGTGCAGAGGCTGGAAGGGCTTGTCTCTTGCTACTGAGTGCAGGTATGATTTCTTCCAGCCGGGCGGCGTAAGTGGAACAGGACTCAGCAGGATGACTTCTGCCTTCTGCAAATATGCAGAACTTGGCCCAACGTGAGCTCTGTCTATGGAAAATGTGATAGCAGGCTGCGCTGTGGAGCTTTTATCAGCTGTGCAGATCAGAAGGGGAAATTTCACTCTATTTCCTCCCATTTCTAATGCAGCAATATTTCAGCATTGTGCTTCAACCCGTGGTTCACAGCTGAGTGGTAGTTTTATGATTTTATGAGGCCTCAGACCACAGTGTCTTTAAATGTTCTATAAAATACACAGGTTAATCACCTGACCCCTGCAAACTTCTTGGAAGAACTTGTATTGCATTAGCTAATGCATTGCAATGTCTTACTGGAGCTGCAGAAAAACACTTTACATGAAAAGCAAACCTGTCAAACTTGTAGCTTTGCTAACTTTGCACAAAACAGACAAAAAAAAAAAAAGCCCTTTAACCAGTGCAAAACAAGATAAAACCACAAACTTGATGGCCTTTTGTGCAACCTCAATTGGACATTGCAGCCCTATGCTGTAATCTCAGAACAGAGCCTTTATCATCTTGGGTGTACTAGCATTGACCCATAACACAGAGTCTTAAATAAAAAGCAAACCATATTGTCAAAGCAAAAGTCAGTATCTCAGCAGGTCTGGCTTCAAGTGTGGGAGTGTGAAGAGAGAAAACAAAAGCTCAGAATAAGGAGAAGGCTGGATGGGTTCGAAGGAGAAAAAAAAAAACCCAACCTCTAGAAAAATAGCAGGGTGGAGCAGAAATAAAAATACTTTGGACAAGCAAATCCCACAGACTCCAAAGTGTGAGGGAAAAAAGGCCTAATTCTTGCCTCGCCAGTGCCTGAGCTGATGTGGGTCGGCTGTGGTGGGAGAAGGGCTCAGAGCTCAGATTTTGAAATATCTGCACAGAGGTGGTCCCACAAGACTGTCATGGCAGAGATGGCATTGTGGAAGATTTGGGCTGGGCTGTAATTTATGGGCAGGCTGCTCTGGGGCTGAATAGCCGAGGGAGACAGCACCACACTCCCCCTGAGGAAAGCGACCGATGCTTCTCTCTTGCTTGGGGGGGACACTGTTCTGTGGCAGTCAGTCCCAAGGAGAGCAGAGCCATGGTCTGTGCTCCTTCCCGCCCTTCCGAGTAATTCGCATGCCTGGGTGAGTTAACACTGGGTCGTTCCCGCTCTCCCTTGAATTGAGCTCTGCCTGTTGCGCGGCAAGCAGAGATGGATGCAGAGGCATGGCTGAAGTCATAGTCCTGTCCGGAGACAGGGCATGCACTTCTCTCCATCCACAGCCCTGCTACATGGGTTTGCTCCTGTCGCATGTCCTCTCCCTCTCCGCACTGAAGCCAAGTCTTCCACGGGAAGAGATTCTCCTTTCCATCACTTTGTGCATCCTTGCAAGAGGCAGAAGGGACCCAGCCTCCAGCAGATACCTTTGAGAAAATGCTGGATCCTGCAGAGCTTCTCACAGCTCCAGGAAGAGCTATTGGGTGTTCAGAGGCTGGGAAGCTGAAGGAGCACTGAAAGGCAGCCTGCGGAGAGTGAGGTTTGGTTCCTACTGTGGAAAGCCCCTTGCCCAAAAAATATTTAATTGGCAGGGGCTCATGCAACTGAAATGCATTTTGACCTCATTCAAATTCTTTCATGCCCGGGTGCCTTGTTTCCTACTTCATTTATTCCTTGGCAGTTTCATAAATGTCGTTAAACTCGCTTTAGAAGGGAGTGGGATGAATTCACCTGCAACAAAAAGAGGTGGCTGCATCCCTGGGTCAAAAGTTTACGGAGCTGTCTTTCCCCCTGCTTCAGTAAGGTCCTTTGGTCAGGACTGTTAATTTCTAGGGAGAGCAATGTGTGTAGACCCACCTGAAGTCCCATCTGCAAATGATCTTCCACCACGGGGAGGCCAGAAAAAGGGACAGAACAGGGACC
Organism: Calonectris borealis; assembly: GCF_964195595.1. Lineage (NCBI taxonomy): Eukaryota > Metazoa > Chordata > Aves > Procellariiformes > Procellariidae > Calonectris > Calonectris borealis. Next base: position 51,902,972 of record NC_134313.1, read on the forward strand.
CATGTCAGCACCAGGAGAACTGGCTGCACTGTAAAACCAAGGACAGTAGGATCTCCGGTGAAGTTCGCAGGTTTTGTAGACAACATGAGTTGATTTTTTTTTTTTTTAAATAAGAGAGTCACTCACTCTTTTTTGTGGATTTCCTGAAATACAAAATCTCCTCAGTTAGATGAGCCAGGTGGAGCTGAAAGTCCTAAGTGAAACCCTAGCTGGAGACAGAGGCCACAGAGGGGATCACACCTACTAAGCATTATATGATGCATTACAACAGAGCCATACAGGGAACTGAGCAATAAGATAATTTGGGTAGCACCATGGGAATGTTATTTTGGTCAATCTTCTTTTTACCTTTTGAGACCCTTGCTGATATGTTGTTCAAAATGGCATTCATACTAGGGAGTTTCCAATTTCTGTGCCCTGTTTTTCTTCTCTAAACAGCCCAGCATGCCCCAATGTGCTGTGTGGTTGTGCATCCCACTCAATCCCCTTGTGTTGTCCCTCCTGAGCTGCTTACAGCTGCTTTTCCTGCCAGCTGGCCAAGGTCCACCTCCGCCCAAGACAGAAGTGCCAAATGGCTTAACAAGGAGATGGTTTCAGCCTGGTGACACTTTTATGGTGGGTCAGAAACAGAAAAGACCCCGCAATTGCGTATCTGGCACGTTGTGCCGTTAACACTCCCCATTAGGAGTCAACCACAAAGTAAATCACCTGGCTCACACTCCGTAAGGACTCAAAGTTAAAAACCAAAAAAGATGTTAAAGCTTTCCCACGCTGCTCCAGGATCCCACCTCAGAGCTCTTTGCTGTGCAGATCATTGAATTGCAGTAAGGAGTTTCAGACAAAGATGGTGTTTTACTTTGGCTCAGAGATCACCCCAAGAACGCAACTTTGTGGCTTCTACAGTCCTACCAGCTCACGGTAAAGCATGTTTTGGTGAGCAGCAACAACCACAGTTCACAGGCACTTACTCATCCTCTCACTAGACTGCCTCAGCGATCCCTAAACGTGACCACTGTCCAGCCCCACAAGCCTGGAGATCCCACACGAATGGGCTTTGGAAACATCTTACCTGTTCCTCATCCCACCAGAAACCTGTGACTGGCTTTCAGCCAGGTCTACAGGCTTCCTGCATGGGCACAGTGTGTTGTGACCATAAGGGCTAGTGCTGGCGCAGGGAGGAAAACAGTGAAAACTGTGATGCTGCTGGGGAGGGCAGCATCACAGAAGCCCAGAGCAGTTAAAGCTGCCCTGAGCTCATACAAGGGTGGTGGTCCTGTGGGAATGAAACTCCAGAACAAGGATGAAAGCATCATTATACTGCTTGGGGAAAATAATTTGGAAACTATTAATTTTTCTCATTCTTTCAGTATTTTTTTTCGTCTCCCTCCCTTTCCCTCCCCCATAACACCAACCTAATGAAAAGAGGAGACAAGCCTGAGAAAATGACCGTTGTGTCAAAGATGTTGGTAATGGACAGATAAATAGCCATACTGCAGCTGCACCTAAGCCCTGGAAACAAAGACTGCTTGTGCACAACTGTTTGTCTAATTGCAGGGGTTTTTAATAACTATTAATTTTGCATAGTAGTATGTGCACTCGTAAAAGACAATGATTGTCCACAATGTTCAATTTAGTGTATTTATTGTTATTTATGAAAAAATCATTGAAGATATCTTTGCATTCATGGGTCTGAGTCTTGCACAATTCATTGAAATGCTTGGCATCACTGCCATAAAATACACACACTGAAGGTAATAAAATCCAGCTACACAGTACAGTAAAAATCCCCACAAAAAATATAATAAAATGGACATATGAATCTTGATAAAATCCGTGCACCACTATGCTGCACATTCACACGAATTAGAGATGTGCAGTAATCCTGGATGAAGCCTTATGTAAAAGCACATGTTGTCTTCAGAAGCCACATAAAATGCAAAGGGGGAATACAATGCAGCCCTGTCTCTCTGATTATGCATTACTGTAAACCCTTCATCGAGGACTCCTCCTTGGCCATGTAAAATGTTCTCCAGTTCAGCAAGCCATTCCTAGCAGGTGTGCTCCACGTTCCCTTCCCTGGCCTCACAAAGGCCGTGAGAAAGTGGGCATGCAGTATCAGGAGGCTGATAGCACTCATCAGCCTCCAGGTGTGATGTTCACCTCCCTCCTCTATCTGTCAGCTTCCCAAACGCATGTTTCACCATCATCCTACAGATGTAATCTGCAGCTTCTAGGAAATATTTCTGGTCTCCTGTCCCACTAATACAGTCCGTAAACTGGAGTAGCAGAGAGGAAAGGGGGAGAGGGTCTCCCAGAATAATTGGAGTAAAGATTTCCATAGCGGTCACTGGAGCAAAACAGCCCAGAGCTCCTACAGGTGCCAATATTACCAGCCGTCCTGTACTACTAGAAAGATACCATACATAATGATGGGATCCATGATGATCTAGAAAGCCTTTGAAGCATCACAGCAAAGCACCTATTGCAGCATCAATTGTTCATGAATCATGACACAAGGGCAGAGAACAGACATATGGGGTCCTCAGTGGCTTCAGCACAGCCTAGAAGCCCTGAGTCCCTTTGTCCTGGCCAACCTTACGATCCAGTGCAACAGCACCTTCTGGATAGCAGCATGCAACTTCCTTATGATAACCACAGCATTTCATCCTCCAGCTTGTTAGCTCAGTCAGTGCTCTTGCAGGTAAGAGCTCCCTGGGAGATTTTCTGTCACTAAGCTCTGAAGTGAGCTCTGCACAGCCTTGCAGAAAATAATTTTTAATATGCTGAAGTCTGGCTCTGCTTTTGCTCACTTTGGATGTGCAACATCTCCTTAATCACTGCTCAATGCTGCATGGGTGAGCCGGACCACGGCTGTCCACTGCCAGAAAAGACCTTGGAGAAGAATAACACCACCTGCCAGTCACTGTCTCACAACAGCCGCAGGAAAAACCCCACAACACGCACCGCAGAGCGCCACACCAGGGTATGGGATATGGATTACTTTGAAGCCTCCCCCTGATTCTGTGGCATCAAGGATTTGAGACAGGGACAGACCATTGCAGGATAGTGGTGTGATTTCTTTGTTCCACTCGTGCTTGTTTGCAGTGGGTTTTTTGGTGCAGATACATCAGACCTGTACCAAGCATTCAGGTACAGATATGCTACAGATAGATGATGAAGGGGAAAGACCTCATAAACACTTTTACAGCTATGTTAAATAAGATGAGGAAATGGTTTGTGGGTACCTATGCGCAGGGAGGGATGTGGGTAAGGAGAGTTAAAGCAGTGGAACAAAATTTGAAGAGCGCCTCCAGAAAATGGTAAAAAGCTGAGCACAGAAAACCTCCCACCAGGAAGATCCATGAGGATTTAGGAAAACTCCCCATGATGTAAGTAAGCGGCAATGGCTGGATCATTTAAAATTAGTTGTGCCAAGCCCTAGCAAAGGGTAGAGGACGGGATGATTTGAGGGTGAGTTTCCTTTTGCCAGCTGAGGGCAAACAAGCTGGTCAGTGCGTGTCTGAGCTTTGTCCCAGCTCAGCTGCGGGGCACATCTGCACAGCAGCATGAAGACGCGAGCAGTGCACTAGTGGGTGAGAAGAAACAACGCTGGTGGCCAGTGTCCCAGGCAGTGAGTCCTTCACTAGCATTTGTGCCCCTGTAACGTTCCTGTTGTTGCTGCACAGGCTGGCCACAGGGAAGCTAAAATGTCCATGCCCGCTCCCGCTATCCTCACACCTTCATTTGTTGCACTAGCTTGCCCCCCCCCAGGGCTCTCATGCAGACCCTGGCCAGGGTGCCTCTGGGCTCACGCCCTGCTCTGATATAGGGAGGAAACTTTATTTCTCTGAAACCACAGCGGCAGAGTTCCTGAGGAGAGATGCAGAGAAGCAATATGTATGCACACAGGTGCTCTGCCGAATCCGTCCGTGCCTGCATATTTCTCTGGGAAAGGGCAATGCAGGCCAGTGGCATGGTTCTCTGTCCCACTTTCTCCCTGTGTAAAACAGGAATAATGATACTGACCTAGTTCACTGGGGAGCCTGGAAAGGCGTGTTAATGTTTCTAAGGCTCTTTGAAAACAAAAAGGTCTGTACCGGTGCTAAGTGTTATTATTCACGTATCGTAATTGTAACCTATAAGGGGTTTCGTATTTCATCTTCAGCAGTATACAGATTAACAGCACACACACAATTTCATCACAGGCGTAAAGATAAAGGTGAAATCTACACCAGTGTTAGGCATTACAGTGCATTACCTTGGTACAGAGGAACTCTGGTTTCCAACATCTGTGAAAGTTTAGCTGAAGTGATGTGTAACGACTTTGTACCAGCTAACAAAATCAAGCGTTTGTGAGCTTGATCCTGCAATCTGAAGTTTTCTGTGGACTTTAGCAGGAGCTGGAATGGTGCCCAAATCAGAAAGGCGAAAGGTAAGTATTTTACTATGCAACAAATACTAAGCAAGGAAGTGTATAAATATGTAGAAGGTATAGAGTGGTTTGGCGGAGGTCTTTTCACTTAGAACTTATTCACCTCTCTCCAACAAGATCAGCAACACAGTGTGGCATGTGTAATTCTGAAAATCATAAAAATATCAAACAGAGCTTTTTATAACATATCATGCATTCCTGACATATATTGCCATTCTGGCAGTGACTTATATGCTACATATTACCAAGATCACCGCTTCTCCTGTTTGGATTATGCTGACCTCCCAGAGGAGATGACTGCATATTGGAATCTTGCACCAGGTAATGGAGAGAAAAAAGGACGGGGCTCGCATGTAAGCAGCGACCACCTTCCCAGCAAGAGGCAGGATTATTACTTCATTAAATCACATGAGAGACAATGGTATATCCACCATGAAAACAAACCAAATGTTTTCACATTATTTAGAAGTTACTTTGATGTGTTATGCATGACGCCCTGGAAGATGGTGACTATTTGCCCTGGTTTTACTTCTTGGATTGTTATTAGGAACATTCTCTTTTAGTTTGCATTCTCAAATAACGGTTGGGGAACATGATGCTATTGCTTGTGCGCTCAAGAGAGAAGGTACGTGATCAGTTGTCCAGGATACAGGCAGAAATGTTCCCTTCCTCACAAAGGTCTCCCTCTCTCAATTTTTGGGTAGACACACAGAACCAACAGCTGCTTTATGGAATATGAACAATGTAAGATGGAGCTGCAGAAGAGATTCTTCTTTTCTTCTTATGTATTCCCATATATTATGTTTAATATCATAACAATGAGAACAAAAAGAAGTGCAAATCTTGACTGTGCAGAGCCATATTTTCCCTGTTCCCCCCTGTTTCTTTAGGTAATAGAAAATCAATGGGCCTTTTATATATGAGGCACATCAGAAGCACTGAAGCTCCCATCCTCCCTTCATATATGAATAAATGAATTTGTTTACTGTGCTGTCTGAATAAGTGTGTTTCAAAACAATGAGAGATTTCAGATTAGCTCCAGCACTTCTTTGCAGCAGAGCCTTTCTGGCTTTCTTCCACGTTTCCTAAGAGCAACAACTCATAACATTTCCTACACAAGCTCCTCACACACCACCTCGTGACTGAAGGGAGGACTGCAGTATATGTAAACATGTCACCCAATACTACACCATTCAATTTCTGGTTGAAATACTGGAATATTTTTCATCCCTTCTCCTTTCCCAGATAACAGTTTTCTTTTCCCAAAATTTGGTGCAGCTGCTCTAGCCGCTTACCGTTGCCCAGTCACGTGCTTTTTTATGGCTGTTGGCATAACCGTCCATGTTTTGAGGTGACATTTCAGGGAATCTTTGTTTTTTTCATGAAGAACCGTTACAAGGAATTGGCATTTTCTATTGCGCTTGCTTGCTAAATTTCTCGCTAGCTGTACTATTCAAGCATTCAATACACCATTAACAAATGCGCTAACTCTTCACTGTAAATTATTATGCTCTGTATGGCTTTTTCCTATATCCTGGAACTATTTATATTATGAGTCATTGATTATTTATGGAGATATTCATGGTGCTTTTCTTGGACATGCCATGTAAAGAAATCAGTAGGCTGGAGGGAAAGAACAACGGGGAGCTCTTGGGAGTGGACTTTTAGGTTTGTTTTTACATTTTTTAAAGTCTTCAGCGCCATCAAAAATCACTATTAATACTCGGCATTTTTCTATCGGCCTCCGTTGGAGAATCTGGAATGGAGATGGGCTTCCAGGAAGCAAGCGTAATGATAACACTACCTACGGTGTTATGATCTCCATTGCACAGACAGGCTGGACGAAACCTGGAGAAATTATAGGCTCGACCCTAAAGCTGGTAGGAATTTTGACCCTGCTGCTGCTAGGCATGAGGTGACATTGTAGATGACTTTCCAAAATCACAGAGGAAGTGTGTTTGTGGAGCAAGTATCAGAACTCAGGTTTCCTGACTTTTGATCCCATTTTAGAGGTTACAGAGCACTGACGGTCCCACAAGGACCGCCTGTCCCGTCCCGTACTGAGAACATAGGGTGCTTCCCTTTGGGCACCTGGACATAGTGGACACTGTGCATTCCGGGCCACGTCTCGATTTCAACGGACAGGACCTTCAAATTGGTTTTCCTTTTTGGTTTGATTTGTATTTTGTTTCTAATGGGATGGTTTGAGACATTGTGTGTGTGAGAGAGGGAGAGGGAATGGCATGCTACCTAGGGACAGAGGAGTCCAACCTGCTTAAAAGGGAAATGTTGCTGGAGAAACACAAATTGGTGCAAGCCACATCATTAGGAGGAAGTTGTCTATCATTAAGCGCTACGTAGTGCACCCTGTGTGCCTGAAATAAGTCTCCAGGGGATATACAATCATACTTGCCACACGAGTGGAAATGCTGAGGATGAGCCACCGCACCGTCTGGGTGTCCACCTCCCACCTGTGTTAGCATCATTATATGCATGTTGGGCTGACTTAGCACGCTGAGGAGGAAGATGGCCATGCCTTTCTCTTTTACCATCTGGGTAATTTACTCTGTGAGTTTCATAGAGAGGGAATTCATTAATGCAGATATGCAGGATGTAATTATTCAGATGATGCTGTGGGAGGAAGCTGTACAAAATTTGCAGAGTGAATTCTGCTGGTACCCTGGGCAGTGCTTTTCTGGGTGGTCCTGCCTGAAAAAAAATCACACCTAGGAATGCCTTGATGACTCTGCACCACGTCCCAAATGGCAGCTCCTCCCAACCGGCATCAGCGGGAGCTGTTCTCACTAGGCAAGGGCGATATTAGAAGACTCCCAGTTAGCATCCATCACAACAGAGAGGAAATCTGTGGGAACTGCTGATCATTTATATCAAAATTAATGAGGTTTTCCCTCTCTGAACACGAGGGCTGAGTTGTATGCTGACTACAGGGAAAAAAAATCCATCCATGGATATCTAGTTTGCCTTTTTTATTTATATTTTTTTCCAGGGGTCTTGTATAATTGATGACACTGCCTATTTGGCAAAGGAATTTTCTGAGCACAAAATTTATTTTAATAGTAATTTTTGCCCATTAAACAAACTGTTGTTTTTTCCCTCCTACATCTGAAACCAAAATCACAGGACTACAAAACAAATCAGCCTAATTTCACTGTGAACTTTTCTTTTGACATCCTTCTATTTTTCAAAGAGAATAAATGTGTTGTTACATGACTGCTCTTTTCCAGACAGAAGAGGCAGAGAGCTATTTTTGAAGCTCCTTAAATCAGAAGCTCTGGCTCTTTACAAAAGCATCCCCACAGGATATCAGGACTGTGTTTGGAAACATATGTGATAAAAAAAATCAAACCATAAAAATGAACTGGGATCACGTTGTAATTGGGCAGAGAAGACTTCCTGCTGCCGTCTGTATTTTTGTTAAAAGCCAGTGCTTCTGCATTTCTCACCTTTTGCTGCGAGAGGTTGTACACAAAATCTCTGATTGCCAAGCAAATCAAAGCCAAGAGGGAGACCCCCTGTTTGGAGGAGACCATCCCCCTCCTATATTCTCTTTTACTGATGTTATGTGGGGAAAATTAGATGTACAGAATGAATCAAAAGTCGTTCTAAAAAAATAAAATAAAAACACTACCACTGGAACAGAGCTATATGGAGGACCCGGAGGAGATTTTAGAATGCATCAGCTTCCATATAGAGCGGCAAGCTAATAGGCAGTTCATTGAAGCTAAAGTATAACATAAAAGATAAAATTACAGAGAAAATGGCTGAAAATATAATAAAAAATAATTAAAAATCGTGTAGGAAGGTGGCATATCAACATCTGATGTAAATACAGACATAGGAAGTACAGTTCATCATTTGAATGGATGATACAATTGAAAATGGCAACAGAATTTGTAGGGTTTAAATCTATTTTTTTCTAAAAATTTGAGAAAACCCCAATGTTTCCAGCAACAATTTTCCATTTTCTTCTGCCAGAAGGTGATTTCTCTGTTTTACTCAGCTACCAGAACTCTTAGGAAAAAAAAATTACTGTAAAATTGAATTAAAAATCAAAAAAGGAAGAAAATTCACAGTCATTTTCCTGGTCCTTAAGTGTTAAACATACTATGGAAAGACACTATTCTCTCCACCAGTTAGGCATCGTATGAACCTTCTAACAGAAACCAGACTTCTGTTTTCTCTTGTCCTCTGCTTTCCAGTCTTCAATGAAATGAAATTTCAGCATTGTTGAAGCTTACAGCAAAATTATTTTTTTCAGGAAGATGTAAGTCAAATTGGGCAAGGCATTGAGAGAATACAGAAGTTAAAAATAGGCAGCATTCTCCCCTCCTTGGACATACTTAAAACTCAGCATCTCCCAGCAATAATGTTTTTTGTCCTTTCATAGACTGGCACCTGGAATTAGCTCGTTGAGAGCACATTGGTAATATTTAGGCTGCAAAATTTTGGAGGATGGAGCATCTTTCTGTTTTCTGGACCAGGACCTGATTCCTAGACACAAGGTCAATACTAAAACTAGTCTTCTAGTATTAAGAGTGACCTTTGGATATGAAAGTGTATTTGTATTGGTCTTTGAGTTCAGACAACATATGAGAATGTGTATGTGTATGAGTGTACACATAAATGTCTGTATTTTGAGTTTATATTTATGTATTTTTACCTGTGTAAGAGCATGTATATGTGTATACACAAATATATATGTAAGTATGTTGGGAAGAATGCATGCTCAGTTTGATGGAACCCATGCAACAGCAGTATGTGGCAAAGCAAAGGCAGTGGCAAGGCTTTTCCAGGATGCTCCTGCATCCTTTTCCTCAGCACACATAGGTGGAGTTCCCGGACCAGGAGGAAATATTCTCTGTAATGCAACTGTGCTGCTTTTCCAAGACTTGGCAAGGATTTTTTCCCTTTTTTTCTCCTCATCATCCAGCGGCATGCTATATACATAGCAAGCACAACAAAGGGCATTGGCTCACTCCTTAGTGTGGCCAGCATTTTTTGCATGTATGCTTAGACATTTTTGCAAGAACAGAGGATGTAGTATAGGCAAAGCTATGAAAATATGGCCTTTCAAGTTTTAAAAAAAAGTGTTTCTTTTGTACGCATAGATACATACAAACTCTCATGTTGTAACAGCATCTATACCCACAACAAGGATCAGGAATCTACAGTGCAAAATACAGCTTAGATATAAGTGAGATACAGCTGAATAGAGTTGATGTCTACATTATGAAGGGCCTGAAACCCAACAGAGCTACTTTATAGTGCAATCTACATATTTTAAAAATAGCTTATTTAATAGCTGATAAAAGCAGGGGTCAGCTTCCTCTGAAAAGCAGGAGGTGCACAGCTTTAAATACCTGCAGTTATTTTAAGAACATGGGTGATTAAATTCTAGCAACTCTGCAATTTCAAATGCAATTGGAAGTAAAGGACAAATAAAAAATATTATGTCACTTGCTCTGAAGTTATTTTGTGTCTTTTTCTTCTTTCTATGTTTTCTCTTATTTGTCTCCTCTTTCATTTTCTATTCTTTACTCTCTTGGCTCCAAGTTTTGTTCAAGTTTCCACCATGCAAAGTAAAGGATCTCATGAATATCTATCTATCTGTCTGTCTGACCATCTACCTACCAAGCTACCTGTGTATTGTACCTATCTATCCACAAATACACACACACACACACACACGAAAATTGGTTCTTTACACAGTATTCAAATATATATGTCCAATGTTTTATCTCCCTACTTTTATAATCATTTTCCCATAATATTTGGCAAGGGGTGTCCCCATTAGAAAAATGGGAATGAAGGTGAGAAATATCAGGAAAGCTTGTAATTAATGTCTCTAAGTTCTCATCTTATTTAAATGTTTGCATAATCTCGGTTTCTGTGAGTGCCTGAAAGGAAGCCAAAACCCACTGGCCAAAAGAGGCAAGCAAAGAAACAGGAATTCACATAATCAGAAAACATTATATAAGTGGAAAGGAAAAAAGATTCAGGTTTAATTGATAGCTATTAGAAAGTAATGACTTCTGTCTCTTCACTTAAAAAAGATTTTTAGAAATTCCATCTCAATGGAATTTTCAGTCATTAATGGAGTTTTCAAAAAATCTCCAGAGAGGGAAAGTGAATGGAGGTGTTAAACGAAAAGCTTATCATGGGGACCCTAATTCTGCCTCAGGCTGCTCACATTACGTATTATCCCCACCCGTGAGCCTTACCAGCATTCCTTTTTGAGAAAGGGGCTAGAAAAGTGGAAGCATTTCTGTGCACTAGTGGAAACCCAATTGCATAAAACACTGAGTAGAACTGGACCAAAAAAAAGGCTCTGGCCCATGTTCATGGCTGCCTGTATGTTTCTTGTAAGGCTATTTTGGAAGTATTACTGAAAGTATTAGTAAGTTCTAATCTTATGAATGAAGAGCCAATCTTCTCTCCCTTCCCCAGTTTTATGGCTCATTGTAAAGCTGCAGCATTTTGCCCACGTCAGCATCTCGGGCATCGCCCACGAGAGAGGACAGGGCTCTGCACTCCTGGGAGTGGGCACTAGTCTAACAGGTCAACAAAACGGTTGCACATAATCAAGTAGAATATAAATTCAACACTTAATAAGGGCTGTCTGCCACTTATATCTAAATGAGAATTCAAGCTACCATGTTGGTTCACCTTACAGGTGGTGCATGGTTTACAGCGAAGGACAGAGGATTTTGTGTGATGTAAATAGTGTACAGGAGGGAAGGATGCTGGATAGGTGCCTCTTTTTCACCCCCTCCCCAAATCCAAATTCTTCAGCTCTGTGACCTGCAGTGGTCCTCAGTCAGATTGAGGGTTTGGGGGGGAAGGGAGAGGTGCTGGAAACGGTGTGGTATTGCACCAAGCAGTGAAAATATATATGTAGGGATGACATACTCTTTTTAAAATGACCATGACAGTGCAGTCTTTTTTGAGCACCAAGGTGATTGTTCCCTTGAGAAAGAAAAATAATCAATACAGGGGAATTTTTTTCGTGGATATATGAAAAAATAAAAATATGAGGTAAAAAATAGTTTCATAAAGGAAGTATGTCACTGGGTGGAGTCCCAAGGATATGCTGCTGAGACCCTGTATTGCACCGTATTCATAAAACAGAGAATGAAAATGGACATGATGCCATTTACTGATGATGCAATATTATGTTCAATAGTAAACCCCAAACTTGACTACAATGAGATATGGAAGAGCTTCATGACACTGAGCATGGAGCAACTAGGTAATAAAATAGCAGGTGAAATTCGATGTTAATAAATGCAAAATAACATACATATAGAAAAAAATACCCTAAGTACACAAGCAAGATGTTGGAATCAAAATTAACTGTTGATAGTTCAAAAAAATGTCTTAGATGTCAGTGTGATTGGCTTTATGAAAATGTTAGCTCAAAACAAGCCAGCCATGGCCTGGCTAAAAATGAAAAAAAATTTTAGGCACTACTGGGAAATGAATGGAGAACAAATGGTAAACATCATCATGCAAGTGCACATGCTTTTCTGTCCTTCTATCTCAAAAGATATGTGGTCAAACCATAAAACTTACAAAAGAGGGCAAAAAAGGTGATCAAAGCTGTGGAGCAGCTCCCGAACATGAGAAAGATTAAATAGAGCTGGACTTTTTAGCCTGAAAAAAAGGATGATCAAGGAGGGATAAGGCAGAGGTCTATAAAAGCACAGAGAAGGCAAATGGAGGAAATGGAGGATACTGTTCATTACTTCTCAAAATGAAAGAAAAAGGGGTCGTCAAATGAAAATATTGGGCAGCAAGCATAAAATAAACAAAAGAAAGAAACTCTGAGTCACAGGATCTTGAGGCCAAAAGTATACGTAGGTCCCAAACATAATAGGATAAACTCACAGAAGAAACGTCTGTGAAAGGCTATACATCACAAAAAACGCAGGTTCCTAGACTGGGGACTTTCTAAACGAGAGTCTGTACCTGAATTTTTTTTTGATCAGTGAAGCTAAAGCCTGAGGATGCCTCAGCCTAAAGTTCTTGTGCTTCTTCTGAAAAAAAATTTCGTCGCTTGGAGAGCTTTATTTGTGGGGGGATTTAACCAAGAGACTTCAGTTAGCTTTTGGTGGGGGGGAACTGTAGACTAGCAGATGAACGTTTTGTGCCACACTTCAGCGCGAGAGAGCTAAATGACTGACATACCTAGAAGCTGTATCTAAAGTGCTACCTTCACCTATACACACAGCAGGCAGATTTCCATATGACTGCAAAAAGCAATGGTGTCTTAGTGGACACCTCTTTCCACAGAGGTATTTTATTTGCTCCCTGAAATCTGCTTTGGAGAGAAATTCCTGAGCAAAAGCGAGAAATGCAAGACACACTGTACCGGAGCGATGCCCTCCGCTTCCGATGGCACCAGTCCTTGCAGGACAAGCTCAGATGCTAAAAGCTGGATCCAAATTTGCAGCAAAGAATGGGAACAAAGCAAATCTGAAATGCCTGTGTTGTTTACAGACTCTCCTCTGCTGCACGGTATCACCTACCCTGGTCACAGTTGCTCTGAGCAAATGGAGAAATCGCAGTGGCTTAGGGAAGGTGAGCAAGGACGCCGAGCGAGAGCAGGGAGCTGTAGCTTGTATTTTGGTGAACTTAATGACTAGTTTTGAGGCAAAGACTTGAAGGCCAAAGTCTGACAGGCTGTCAGGCACTGATTGCCATTTTCATAAAGGGTGTTATGCAAGTGTAAGTGATTGATTGATTGATTGATTTATTTTGCTGAGGCTCCTTTGTGGTCTCCTGGGGGGATTTCTGGCCACACCTCTCAGCCTGAAAGCACTTGCTCTGCCTGCTGTTGCTTTTTTTTTTATTTGCGGGTAATGAAAATTTGTTATAAGCCTTCCCTTTCATCTGTACATGGCAGGCTGTCACACAGAAACAAGCCATTCTGGAACCTTGCTTCCTTCCAAATTGCTAAATATTTTTCTTCAAATTGCTTCCCTAATGGGCTAGTATAATAGGAGCAGCATGCTCTCTGCCCACGCTGAAGATGCCAGAGCATTTGTCCAGTGCACATGTGTGTTGGGCACAATAAACTCATTGCCTGGCCTGGAGACAGTGCAGCACTGCTGCTGATCTAATCTATATCGCACATTCCTTGGGCGCAATCACGCACGCGATGGATATAGGTGTATATGCACACAGATAGGTACTTTTGCCTCCCCTAGGAAAACGTACCTCTTCAGGGAGGCAGCCAGCTATACATCCCGCTTTCCTGGGGAAGGAGCGATGATTGCATTTCAAAAGGTGAGACACAATGGCAGGAGGAGGAGGAGGCTACACAGCCACCGAGTAAGCCATGCGAGCAGTGACCGAGCTGGGCTCACTAATGGACTGGCCTGGCCAGTTTTTTATTGACTCCAGTTGCTGCTTTTTGGAGGGGCAGGCACCAGTGGTCCCCAAGGTCAGCAGTTCCATGTGCTCTATGCTAAACTGTTGCTGACCCACTGCTTTATGAGCCTAAGTGCTTATCCAGGAACAGAAGTGAATAGGTTGTGTGTGATAAGAAAATAATTTGCCAAAACTGCAACAATAAAGAAGGCCTGATGGGATCTCTTATGGTATGAATAGCCTGGAGCAGCTGCAGATTTCTCTCTGCTTTCACAATTATTTTCATTTTTATAACAACTAAAAAGGGAGCATTGTCCACAGGCTCCTGCAGCCCGTATTTTCATATCCAAATCTAATATTTCCATATACACGTATATACATATTATACATTGTGGGTCTTTGTGAATAAAAGACAGGAACAGAAAAAGAAAGAAAAAGGAAAAGCCTTCTCAGATAAGAGGCCTGTTGGCACACCAGCTTAACCCATTCCTCTTTTCTGTTTTTCTCACAATCTTCTTGCTGGATTTCTGCAAGATCCCAGAGCAGCCAGCCCAAGACACATGGAGCCGAGTGTCCTGGGTGCTGTGCACAGGTGCCTGGGATGGCTGCACACAGGACAGCTCTCAGTGCCGTGACGGACCTCCGTGTCCGAGGGTAGCCATCCTTCCCCCATCGTCTGCGGGGCTGGGAAGGTACTCATATGCTGCTATCCCCCACCCCGTGGCAGTGCCTATTGAGAAGGCTGAGTATATTTTTGCATGCTTTCTATCTAGGTGTTACAGAGGGGCTTCAGTCCAACAGCTGACTCTGCGCAGCCCTTCCGAGCTCTCCCCATTCCCCACCTCTCCAACCAGTCTATGACATTTTTATTGCCCTGGGAGCGCAACCAGGTCTGACGCTCACTCCACGCTCAGTTCCCCACCGCGAACAGCCCTGGCGGTGCAGGACCCGGTGGCAGGCCCTGTGCTATGACCCTCTCGCTTGCCCACCAGTCCCCAGGTTGAGCAGTGGTTTGCCCAGAGAGGGGGAAGCCATGCCCAGGGCTTCTTTCAAAAGCTAAGCCAGGGCCAAGCTCCTTGCAGAGGTACTACACACAAGGGAGCCCAGGTCTCTGAAGCTCTGAGAACATCTAAAACCACCAGAGAAGGAGGGACTCCTAAAAATAAACTCTTCTTGCAGTTCATTTCTGCATAAGGAGAAGACCAGACTCCAGCCTTGGATGTCATGGCAGGGTCAGCTATGCAGAGTTCTGAAAACAGTTGTATAAAGAAAGACACAAAGAAATGACTCAGATTGTAGCCGACCGCCTTTCTGATTTCTCAAGAGGTCTCCAGTGAATCAGGCTGAATGAGCTTTTTGTTGCCTTTACTGTTTACAGGAGTAGCTGAAGTCAGAGAGAGTTCTCCTGTCTTACTGCTGACAGCTACAATATGGCAGGGCTGTGGTGCCTTAGCATATAATGATCAATCGCATTTCAGTTCATTTTGCTAGAATTTAATTTTCACATGGCCCAGTGTGACCACATCCCACTAATTTCCCACTTGGATATTATCTTAAAACAGAGAGACCAGTTGAAGATTCTGCAACTCCTGTTGGTGAAATAATAATAATAATTTACATTTATTAAGTGCTGTTCTTCCCAAAGGACTGCCCAAATGCTTTCCAAAATTTGTGTATGCAGGAATCCCTTCACCAAGGAAAAAAAATGCAGCTGCTTCATTGGCACACAGCAGCACTAGCACAACAGCTTAGGATAGGGAATAAATCAAAGGTTTAACGTTATTACATCTTTGTGGTTCTGTTACAGTAATGCCCAGAAGTCCCAAGAGGGACCAAGGCCCCTCTTGGGCTGGGTGAAATAAGTAGTAAGGTTATTGAAAGAGAGCCAGGAAACAGGAAATGGTAAAAAGCACGCTAAAGGAAGAGTAGGAAGAAAAAGAGAGTGAGAGAGAAACACACACATGATGGCATAGATTTGTCATGGGATTGGAAGGGACCTGTGATGTTATCCCATACACTCTTCTGCCCTGAGGCAGGTTCATTTCTAACTATTTAATCTCTAATAGACATTTCTGTAACTTGTTCCTAATGATCTCCACTGATGGAGATTTTACAGCTTTCTGAGGCAGCTTCTTCTTAGTCTGTACTCTTCCCTTACCATTAACGTGAACCTGAATGCTTCTTGCTCTAACATAAACTTCTTATTTCTCATCTTACGCACAGCAAAATCTTTGCAGGCCATCATTTCTTTTTGAAAAAAAGGAGACACATCCATTAGTCAGTAGACTTCCTACAGAGGTGTTAGGATGAGGTTGTTTAACACCGGTGTTATAATGGACATGTGTCATAAGATGGGATCTAGAGGAGGACATGGCATGGGGTTATCTACCTCCATGGGGGGCTGTGTGGAAAAGGTGCTTGCGGAATGAACAGGCAGAGGGGTGGAGGCTGCCAAGTTGGGATTTGCAGTCCTGTAGGAAAAGTGAGATGTGGAAGAGGTGATGGACCTTGGTGTTAAGACCAGAAATGTCCATCTCCACGTTTGTAGATCATTCAGGAAATGTATTTTAATAGTCCGTAAGGAAACCAAAGCAGTAGGTAAGGTGACTGAATCACGGAGCTGGAGCGGACAGCTGTGGCAGCAGCACCAGAGAGGACTGACAGAAGAGTGGCAGCAGCAGTGAAGGACAGAGGGGGAGAGGTTGTGATGGTCAACAGCATGGGCTTAGCTAAGCGGGGTACCTCGGCAGTGCCACATAGACACTGGCAACAGTTTCTGGAGGAGAAAATAAAAATGGCCACTACAACACGGGTCTAAACGACTGAAAGGTTAATGACATTATCATCAGGCAGAGGAAGAAGCAGAGGCGTCTGGGAAAGGAAAATTAGTAGCTCTGTGCTAATGAGCTGGTGTCAGCAGGACCTCTGTGAGGAGAGATTGCTGATGCAGGTGGAGATACAGGGCTGGAAGGAATAAAGGTATCCTGCAGATACCAATTTGTGAGCATTCAGAAAGAATATGTGTATTGATTTGGAGCTCCAGTTCACAAATGTGAACAGATAAAAAGCTAAAAATCATTTCTTCTGTCTTATTTTATCCCACCAGAAAAGCAGTTTTAGGTGTTAATGTCCTCACTACCGAATCTCCTGCACACCCATCTTCTTTGACCTGATTTGGAGTACTGCTTGTTTGCCAGGCAGGAGGAGTCTTTCTAGTTCTTCATCCACAAAACATACTAACCTTGATCCTGACAGTGTGAAACTAGTAGTGTACAACAGAATGTGATCTTTGGAGTATTTGTCCTGAAATGAGATTTGTTAGAGGGACTAAGTAGATGCCACTGGAACACTTCAGAAGTTTTAAAATTTCCCTTCCTTTCCCTTCTCTTCCCTTTCCTTCCCACAGAATGGAGGATGCTTTGCGCTTCACAGGCAGTGCTCAGGGGACCCCAGCTGAAGGGCAAAGTGCATCCCAACACCCAGACCTCCTCCTCCTCGGAGACTACCCAGGTACACATTAAAACTGAGCTTTGAACTGACCCATGTCCCATCAATGTCTTTTGCACTTCTTTAGTGACAGAACTTAGCAAGGCAGATTTGAGCTTCACCTCCGCAGACCCAGATCCACTTGTTTAAGTAGAATATTTTTTTGTTTATGCTGCAGGCTAAACAACTAGGTTTACCTAGGGTCTCTTGTTAAAATGAGCCATCTGTGGCAGCTGTGGTAATTATACCCAGACTACTGTACCTTTCATGCAGAGCTTTTAGATTTGTGTTGAGACTTTGAAAACAAGAGGAACAATGGCACAAGGGGAAAGAAAATATCTCCTTAGCGTGAAAACTGTCATGAGGTCCTCCCTTCTTTCATTTTCAAGTCTTCCCTGGATAAACCACAATCCTCAAGTTGCTCAAGGGTTGTTCCCTGCGACGAAGGACTACAAAACTATCTGAGGTCAAAGACCAGATGCCAGTCTGAGGCAGGTTTTGCACCTCCTCCTCATCAGTAAATCTTGCCCACACTTTGCTTTGGTGAGCCAAGTAAATCCAGTATTTGCGCTTCTCTGAAATCTGGGCTACATAAGCACAGTGCCACAAGCCTAGCCTAGGAGTTAGTCTCTTGCCCGGTTTTGATTCCCTTCACCCATTCTGAACGCCTCTCCGCTAGCACAACTTCTGCAGTAGCTGCAGGGGGATTTGCTCCCCCTGTCCCCAAAGCCATCAGCGCTGCTGTGAACATGAAGCAGCAGGAATTACTCCAGAGCAATGCCAGGTATTTCCCTCCTCTCCAGGGGATGCTGAGCACACTGCCCTGTCGGAGGGTCAGACCTTTGAAATCAGTTGACTTTCCAGTGCTGCCAGAGAGATGGTAAGGCTTAACAGCAGACAAACTTCTGCATGACATATGCTAATTCTCCCTACTTTCCTCTCTTTAAAAGTTCTCCAGTTAAACCACACTGTTTTCATGCAGTAGTTACTGAATAGTGACGTAGCTGAAAACCCATGATACTGGATGATGCTTTGAAGGAAATACGGAGACCTTTAAACTTCCAAGTTGTTGTAAATGCTACCAAACATAATGATATTTATCTCTAATCTTCTTCTTGCTAAAACATGCATTTGAACAAATGAAAATAAGAAAAGAAAGATTGTGGGAGTAAGCATTGATGTTATCAGCTCGAACCGACAACAGCAAAAGCAGCCATTGATTCTTTGAGCTTTCACAAAGTATGGAGTATTTTCACTTACTATATTTATCTTATTTTATATTTTTCACTGCGGGTTTTCATACGCTGTAGGAACAATTCAGTCATAAGAATAAGTCAAGTTAGCATGGCGAGGAAAGAACAATAGGTTTGATTCACGTCTGCTGTTTGTGGCACTACCGCGGCAGAAAGTCTGCCTGAGCCGGGGGGGAGGTCAGAGCAGTGCAAGGTTCACAGCCCTTGCTGACTCCCTAAATGAGTACAGCTGATCTGGAAAAATGCTGTCAGCAGAGCAGAGAAGGGTGTTCTCATTCTCCTTAGCCCCTGAGCCGATTCCAAATCACTAACGAGGCGTTTGCAGTACCAGGACGTGATTTAAAGCTCCCATCCACAGGGCCAGTCATCTAACGAGCATCTGCCCCGTTTGGTTCGACAGCAAATCAAGTCCATCACGTCTGTTGTCTAAAAAGTCATGGATAAATAGTCCAATAACAAACAGTATGAAGTAATTTCCTGCACAAACTTCCTGCACCCTGGTCTTTACCACAAGCTCAAATTTCTTGTGTGGGCTCAGATTTTAGCAAAGAATTACGGTATATTGCTTTCCATGAGAAGAATTTCCCACTTAACGGATCTCAGGACTCTATTAGACCCTTGGCTAATGGAAAACCATAAACCATCCCAGAGCTTTCTAGAACTCCATGGAGAGCTGAAAGTGCAGATATTTAGCCTCTTCAAGGGCCAGGGACTGACAGAGGACTCCTTAAAGGAATGCCAAGCTAATAGAAGTTCCAAACAATTTTGTTTCAAACAATTTTCAAAGGAAGGGATGACTATATTAACATGAATATGATTTAATGGCAGCATTAACTCTTCTTCAGTGGTGTTCCCTTCTGTTTCTCTGCTTGGTTGTATCTGTCACCAAACTCAGGGTTGTGGGCTGGGTTTTTTTTTTCTGGGCATGGGTTTTTTATGCTACCTCTTTGTGGCTAGGTCTGTTTGGCTGCTAACATCGACTGGTGCAGTTGCAAAGTTGTGCACCTTGTTGCACGTGGTCCCAAAGGTGTGCAGTGCAGCTGGACCCAGATGTGCTCTGGCCACCCCTGTTCTTGTCCTTGTCCCACCCTCTATACTATAAACAGTTGAGAGCTGGCTCAGACCTATCAGACTCTTTCTCTGCCACTTGGGAACTCTCCAGTTGCTGGCTCCACACATTTCTGCACTGACACTGTGTCAGGGCAAACTCGTATCATCTATTAATATATCTGTACCTTGTCCACCAGTCAAGGTATAGTGGAGAAATGGGTCCTACTACCACTGCAATGTCTCATCAGGCATATCCCATGTATTTCAATTCACCGTAGGCACTGCAGACTTATGCATCATTTTTCACTTTAGCATATATATATGCCACTTCATGTTGGAGAGGCCCTGTCTATTGGTAACTGGTGCTTTTTTGAATGGCTGTTCGTGTGTCTTTTTTATTTTAATATTTCTTAACTCATCCCTTCCTAAAACAAACTCAGATTCATTCATTAAAATTAAGGCACTAAGATTCCATAGAGACAAATCCCAGAGAGGGCTGATAAATTACACAAATAAGCTGTATTTATAATACCTCTGATGCCTCCGAATAGGCGTTTTATAGAAGAGAAGCTCCAGCAAACTGATAAATCTATTCTCTGATACCGCAGCTAAGCTGCATTTCAATACCTGAAACCATCTGTTTGATACAAGCATACACTTAGCATAATATGAATACCTTAGCACACAGGTACCTTAGCATAGCGCATCCCTTCATTTTCTCATAACCAGCAATTATAGCCCAGGCAAAGAGGAGCGTGTGGTGGGCTGAGAAAGAGGGAGGAGGAGAAAGATATAAAGAAGATGGATTTTTTTTTCCTTAATCTGTGTGAGTCTGACAGAGCATATGAAGATCTGTAAGCCACAGAGTGCCAGTGAGACAGAGAGACAGACAAAATTATTTCCTTTGCTGGGTCTTGCAGTTTGGAGTAGTGGCTGCCTTATTCGCAGGACTTTTTTTCCCCAGACGCCCACCCAAGAACCATTCAGCTACATTTATTATTCTGTCAAATACAATGTGCAATAAAGAGCCAGTCTCCCCAATGATGGGTACCTGTGTTCATAGCTCCACAGTGAAACGCATAAATCACATGTGAAGGGCAATGCACATGTGCTTTTTGTTTCTTGTATCACCTTTTATTATCTTAGGACTGAAAAGTTAATAACCCAGTGGGTAATCATGCCATTATCAGTTTACATTGTAGTAAAGCCCATTCAAATGATGATTACATATGTTAATGAGTGTCGTTATAATGCACTACACAGTACATTACCTTCAATAAATATAATTGTTTATGCACTTTAATGAGGGGAAATAATGCCCCCAAAACTAATGGCATGGACTGAATTGTGATTTATTGCTGGAAAACTTTGCCATTAAGAAAGGAAATCTCACAAACCCTTTCATGTTTATCTAACTTTTTTCCTTCTTTAAAACCTGCCACTCATCTCTCCCTCCTTCTGCTTGCAAGGGAAAAATAGCTGTAAGACACTTCAGCAGTGTTCCTTGTCAATGCCTTCCTCCACCTGAAGAAGCAGGAGGTGGGTTCATTTAGAAGGTTTAATGAAGATCATTATGTTTACCCCTTAGTAAGGCTTAATGCGTTATCTGGCAACAAAACTGATAACACGTCAGAATTTTGGATGCAAATCAAGCAACGGGAAGTAAAAATGTTGGTTGTTAAACTACAGACTAGGAATAGAAAATAAGGTTAAAGATGACATT
This sequence comes from Calonectris borealis, assembly GCF_964195595.1. Lineage (NCBI taxonomy): Eukaryota > Metazoa > Chordata > Aves > Procellariiformes > Procellariidae > Calonectris > Calonectris borealis. Next base: position 51,924,309 of record NC_134313.1, read on the forward strand.
TTGGCCAATGGTCCTTCATCTAGCTATAGAATAGTCAGAGAATAGTTGGCTGCGCGGAGCATTCAAAGCTCTCCAGCTGGGAATGAAGAAAACTAGAGGTGAAATGCCACCTGATCTCTTCAATCTCTAGGTGCTTTCTTTTCCAGACGAGTGAGATAAAACCTTTCTTTGTGGACTCAATAAGAAATGACAAAGAGGCAGAAAATGCTGAACCAGGCAGCGCTGTGTAACCGGCTGAGGGTGCAGTAGGCTGAGCGAGATGAGCTATCAGCAACTAAACTGCACAAGACTGGAGTTTCCTCTTTAATTTCCCTCCACCTGGTTTCCTTCCCGAATGGCACTGCTGTGACATTTCCATTACCGGTGAAAAGTAGTGTGCTTTGTACAGTAGTCTCTTCTCCTATTGAAGTCGGTGGCAAAAACTCCCATTGATTTTAACAGCAGAAGCAGCGATCTAGCTGCGGGGGCACGGTCGCTTCTGCGGAGAATTTGCATGCAGTATGTCCTAATTTTGCTCTCTCATCAGTGTCGGAAATTTAAAAAAAAAGGTTTCCCCAAGTCTTAAAGAATAAATAAAATGCTGAAATTTAGAACAAATAATAACAGGAATTCCTCTAAATGCTATTAAAATTCAGGTGTAACGGCAGGGAACATGAGAAAGCTGTATGTGAAGGACCGATACGAACTAAAGTAGTTTCTTAAAGTACATTCCCAAATATGTGTACACACGGTAATTACTTGAGAAACTTTCCAAGGATCACAGTCATGTTCCAACTAGTTTGAAAGTCAGCAGTGTAAAAAAACTTTGACATTGAGATGCAATTTGTGGTAAGATCTAATTAATTTTTTTGCTCCTAAGAATAATTTATTATTTACACTTCTTATTATATATGTATTTTAGCTTCATTAGTCTGCAATGCCGGAAAAAATTATACCTTCAAGTCCTATTTATCAAATTAATGGTGCAATTTCATAGTGACACATTCCACATTCATTAAACCAAGTACAGTAAAAATGCATTTAAATTAGATTAGTGTGATGTAATAACGATTCCAGTGTACGGGGTGATAGTCTAGCAGTAAAGAAACACCCGGATTGAGTTGAAAGCAACTTTGAGATAATTTTTCAAAATTGATTTTGGCACTGGTTTAAGTGAAAGAATAAGGACTAATATCTTTCCCCCCACAGCTCGCTCTGTGTGGGAGTGCAGGGCCCCGGGCAGAATCGCGGGGAGCGAGTGGAAGCCACGCGTGCTCTGCAGAAGGCAGCTTTGTCAGCCCTGCAAAATGCCGGAGAGGGACGCCCGCCTGAATTTGCCTTTTACCAGAGCTGACCTCACACGCTGCCGCAGAAGTTGCTGCCAGCCCCTCAAAATTCTGTCTCTCCAGGCTGTTTTATTTCCCACAGAGGCTGACAAAGGCTCACACGTCTGTGCGTGCATCCAGATGCGGGACCTCTCGGAGGTGCCACCCGTGCCCCTTTCCCTCCCGGATTACTGCCCTCCGGCAGTGTGTGAGCACTCTCCGGGCCAGAGGGGCTGGGTGAACATCGGTCCGGTCCATTTCCATCAACTTCATCCATCCAGGGGGTCCTGGCCGCAGAGCGAAACAGGAACTCTAGGTGGGTGCCAAACTCACTGTCCACGAGGGGCCTGTAAAATCTTAAGCCCTTCTGCCTCCGGGTACCACATTCACTGCCTGCTTCAACGACCCTGCTGTGAAACAGCCAGCAACTCCCGTCACCTCGCCGTCATGTTCTTTGACACCAAGTTTTAGTTTAGCGCGTTCCCTGTAGCTTAACTTTCCTGGCTCGGGCTGACGAGTGAGAGTCCCCGGTAAGCAGCAGGTTGATGAAGGTTGCTGGTGAAGGAGTAAATCACCAGGAATCCACGTCCTGAAACTCTGATCGAGTCAGACTGGGGCTGCACGTCCCCTCTCTCCACATGCCGATGCTCCTCTCGCAGTCTTTGCAGCCCAGCAGAGGAGTGTTTTCAGCTGGCTGACACTCAACCCCACACTGCTCCAATATCACATTAAAGAAGCAAATTAAATCAGAATAGCTCCTTAATAAAAAAAATTCTTTCTTCCGAGTACCCATAGGGACTTGTGTATTGTGTGTATCTGTCTTTCGGACTGTAAGCCTTCAGGGCAGTGACTATCTTTATTTCTGAAACACAAACACTATTAAAACACCATTGGCACTTAATAAATCAGCAAAACTACAATCGTTACGTAGGCCTCTCAGTGAGCCATCAGCAACCTTAACACATTTTAAAAAGCATGTCTTTGCATTTTGGCATGTGGGTGTGCGGTGTGATGGCAGGCTGAGCGCCCCGGATTTTGGAAGATGCTATTTGCTCACTAAGGGAGACCTGGCCCATTGCAGGCATCGCTGCGGAGACCTCCTCAGACACTTCTGTCCTGACCCAGAGGGACAGTCCCACCGGGGGGGTATAAGTTCATTCTCCATCTGGTATCTCTTGAGCTGAGGTGCAAAGAAAGGTGGGAAAGATTGATGTGAGACTATTAGGACTGCTAGTTTAGAGGATTTCGTGTTAGCAGGAGTTATCGAATACTTACACTGTGGTGGCACAGGGTTGTGCCAGCCAGGGCTGGTACAATCCTGACATAAAAGGCAGTGCCCTGTGGTCACTTCTGAGAGGACTGAACTTGTAGGGGCTATAGGAAAGAGCTGGAGCTGAGCTACACTGGTTTTAAATTGATGAACAGGGGAATGGCAATAGGGTAGGAAATTAAAACTTTTCTGGGTTGAGCTGGATGTGCATTAATAGCAAGGTAACTGTTGCATTTTCGAAGGACTACATCAGCCCTTTATAAACCCAAATGCCATTTACAGACTTAGGCCTAGAGATACCCTTGCCAAAAAAAAAAAAGAGGTTTAAAAAATTTTCCTTTAAAGATCTGCTAAAAAAGTGAGTTGAATCACTCTGCACAAATTCATGTATTAATATAAACAATTAAGCTTGATTAAAAAGAAATCAGTTTTGCCTCTGGTCCGACTGACCTCAAATTTCTAAGGGCTGCTTTTCAAGTCCTAAGGGCCTGAGCTATGTGTCCTTTTGACTTCAGCTTCTCAGCCTGTCATCCCCAGGCACATCCTTTCTTCCACACTTCCCCGTCCCCTTCTTCCAGTGGATATAGGCTCATTTAAACAATTAAAGCTGTATGCCCCTACAGCCTTCTCCAGAAAGCAAAGGGCAAGATACAACCAAGTCAGCCTGAGCACTCAGAGACAAAGAGAGCAAATAATATAAAATGATTGCTAAAAAATAATTTAAAAAAAATCAAACCTAAGCTGAAATTTGCGTTTGCTCATCTATCTCAGTTGAAGATTTCTGCTACCATGCACCATATGGTGCTGTGCGAGGCTATAAATACACTGCTCTCCCAGACCCGCTTCTAATGGCATTTCCCATCAGTAAACAGGTGCTCCTGGCTTCTCCTGTGCCTCTGAGCTCAGAAAACTTGAGCGGGTACCTTCGTGCACCTACGGGAAGCAAATGCAATTTGTCAATAGGCGTATTTCCCTTGAATCGGAGAGAGGTTATATTTCCACAATGTGTGCAGGACGGTGGAGCACACCCACCTTACAACGAGCATCTGTGGCAGTTTTCTTCCTCCATACTTTTCCCTAACATCTTCATGCCCATCAGCAGGGCTGATCCAGTACCCAGAGGCTCCTCCCGTGTGGATCCTTTGCTGTGGCTTTGCCGTGTTGAGCACCACGGGACCTCTCTGGCAGGACTGAGTAGGTGCTCGCTCCTGCCTGCTCTTCTGATATTCTCTGTAGGGCTAAGGAAAAGGAAGCAGCCAATGCATCCCCACAGGGCAAGGGTTTTGCCTTCGCGGAAGATGAGAAATCAGTCAAGAAGCATGAATGCCACCCGGAAAACCTCGAAAGGTCTTGCAAAGGTCTTGCTTAACAAGGTCTCTGGGCTTTACTTGTTTCAGTGGCAAATTTCTGTGCCATTCTCCTGTAGGAACCTAAGCATGGTGATGGAGCGCTACGCCAGATTGCGGTCTGCTGCAGCCGGGGACCTTCATGCCCTCTCTGCATTTATTTAATGGGCTGGAGTTTGCTTAGTGCTCCCCACGCACTGAGAAGGAGAAAAAGGAAGCGCTGTAGGTAGTACCAGGGTGTACGTTATGAGGCTAATCTAAATATTGACTTACAAAGGTACTATCGGCCCATTGCCTTAAACTGGGGACAAAAGCTCAGACTATTCACGTCAGGTGACCACATTTTCAAATCCATGGCAATGGTACAAAAATATCCAAAAGGTCAATATATTGTTTATACCACATCAGTGATGCTAGGGGGAATAACAACCTTCAGTAAATCCTATTATTTCCACAACTATACTAATAACATGAGAAACTATAGATATAATAAAAGTTTATATCTATAGTTGCTCTGCAGACACCTCCTCTGGTATGGTATAAATATAATATATGAGACTTGGCGGTGTAATACAGTTTTTATTTCAATTTTTTAGGGATGGCCATGCACATCCATAACTCATGAAAATAAAAAGTGTATTACACTGCCAACTGTTACATATTCCCTAGTAAAGCAAAAATGGCAAGATAAATTTTATTTTTCTCTTCTCCCCACCAACAAAGTGTCTAGCTGATATGGTGATGATGAAGTGTTAGAATAAATATTATTTATCCAAACACTTTCTATGCCATAACCATGTCTGTCCTGTTTATTTGTCAGTCCTGTCTATCTGTCAAATGCTAGATACTTTCTTTTTTTCCTGCATGTTGGCTTTGGTTTTAATTTTATGCTACTGTACTTGCCGCTATTCTCCTTAGGAGTGACGGGAAGAGAGATTACCTCTTCCCATGTCCTGCTCTTGAATTTTTTCAGACACACTCTTTTTGGGTCTTAAGAGTTCTAACATCTGTGTGGGACATGTGTTGGCTTGGTAGCATAGGCAGCACTTAAAAATGTACAAAATAGGGTAAATGAAGATGTATCCCAGTAGTGTAAATGAAGAAGTAAGTGGAGCAAGAGGTGAAAAACCCTATGATTCATAGGTAGGGATGGGGAAAGAATTAGAAACTCAAGTGCTGCAGGCTAAGACTCCTATACCTAAGAGAAATAGAACAATTATGTCACTCCCCTACTATAAAAAGGGAAAAAGCGATAAAATCCCGTTTTATAAAGATGGTATTATATTGCAGTCAGCTCTTGAGTATTCACATAGCAATGAATCAGGTGGCAGATTAACTGTGCTGTGCTTGTAGGGACACCCAGTGTGGTGCTGCGTGGAGTAAGAGCAGACCCAGGACCACTGGGGACTAGGTTTGGGAGACCTCCACACGCCGCAGCGGGGACAAGCAGGGTCCAGCCAAGTCGAGAGCTGTCTGTGTGATGTGCTGCTGCCGTCAAAGCCAAGCTGCCTCCTGCAAAACTTGCTCGGGTGGCTCTGCCCTCTCCGCTCCGGGAACTTTAGTTTGGGGTGAGGGAGGGAGGCTTATTCAATTTTTGACAAGCCAGCCCTGCATTAGAGGGCATGTAATGTCTGACCGGCTTCTCCTCCGTCCATGGGGCAGTCATGAACTTCTCCTCAAGGCTAGAGCAGGAACAAGAAACTTTAATCCTTGGGAAAGTCCCCTCGGTGACACTGGTGCCAACTACCATTTTCTCTCAGCATGTCTAATTGATTAACATAATTAAATTAAATTCAGACAAATGTTCCCAACATGTATTTAGTTTGAAGTTTGCTGCTTCTGTGTTGGTTATGAAGTAACCTGTCACTTGTAGGCTTTTCCTAAGGGTGTTGGTTGGTACCATAAAATTATTACTTCCTCTTAAAAATCTCACATCTTTGATTCCCTCCTCTTCCATTTTTTCTTTTCTTTTCTTTTCTTTTCTTTTCTTTTCTTTTCTTTTCTTTTCTTTTCTTTTCTTTTCTTTCCTTTCCTTTCCTTTCCTTTCCTTTCCTTTCCTTTCCTTTCCTTTCCTCTTCTCTTCTCTTCTCTTCCCTTTCCTTTCCTTTCCTTTCCTTTTCTTTTCTTTTCTTTTCTTTTCTTTTCTTTTCTTTTCTTTTCTTTTCTTTTCTTTTCTTTTCTTTTCTTTTCTTTTCTTTTCTTTTCTTTTCCTTTTCTTTTCTTTTCTTTTCTTTTCTTTTCCTTTTCTTTTCTTTTCTTTTCTCTTCTCTTCTCTTTTCTTTCCTTTTCTCTTTCCTTCCCTTCCCCTTTCCTTTCCTTTCCTTTCCTTTCCTTTCCTTTCCTTTCCTTTCCTTTCCTTTCCTTTCCTTTCCTTTCCTTTCCTTTCCTTTCCTTTCCTTTCCTTTCCTTTCCTCTCCTCTCCTCTCCTCTCCTCTCCTCTCCTCTCCTCTCCTCTCCTCTCCTCTCCTCTCCTTTTCTTCCTTCCCTTCTTTCTTTCTTTCTCTCTCCCCCCCGCCTTTCACGTCTCTCTATCCCCTCCTCTCCCTCTCCACCCCCCCCCACCCCCATCCAGTGTCTGTGTAAAGGGATATCAGGAGACCTTGGGTCAAAGACCAAGGGATGCTGTGTCAACTGCCACATGAAAGAAACAGAAATCTGAGCTTCCCTTCTCTGCAAACAGCCCGGGTTCTCAGCCTGTATGGAAATCTGTCCAGATCATCCTGCACAACACGCATCCACTACCTCCTCTCCTGGAATCCTAACCTGGATTTGGGATGGAAAAAAAGGAGTTCACACTGCACAAATGCAGAAAAAAGAACTTCCTAGCTCTGTAGAGATACTACACTCAGACAATGATCAATAGCAACCATCTGATTCCCTTCAAAACATGTGATTAAGCTACAAATGCACAGACCAATGCCCAGGCAAGGAGAGAAGCATGCACAAGGTGAGGAAAATGCAGGGTTTGACACAGCCCAACTGATGATATGGTTTTCATTACAACCCCAGCATACTAATACCAGACCACTGCTTAGGTAGAAGGGAGGTGCTTGAGGGCCAGTGAACACGGAATTTTATCAACGCATCAGAATTACAGAAACACCTGTGCTAAATAATTTTGAGTGTTGATCCACTGTGAAAAGTCAGTGCTCAGTAGCCCTCAAAATTTCTCATTTCTTACCTGCAGTGGGGTGATCTTGTAGTTGAGCAGTGGTTGTACAGAACCTCCTAAATGTTTTTCTTTCTTCTCCTTTAGGATGCCTGTCACACAGATGCACAGTCCCTAAATTGCCACCTTCCTGTCTCTGCTTTTTTCTTTTCATTTCTCTTCTTCTTGTGCAGTGAACGACATTAGGGATGGAGTGATAAAAACACATGATAAAACAGCATCACTGGGGAGATCTGCACCTTGGAAATACAGGGACAAAGTCTGCACTCAAGCAGACTTTCCATTGATGACGGTGGGTTATGCCTCATGACAAAAGGCAAAGCTGTCCTTAAAACTGTGCTTGCCTAATGAAGATCCTGGTTCAGCTAGAGTGCCTAATTTAAAACAGATGACTCAGTGTTGATGGTGCTGCACTTTAAGTTGGGTACCTGCCTAAGTACTTGGCTGAACGGAGGCCTAAGCAATGTATCTTTAAATGAAATAGCAGTGGAATACAACGGCCATTCTAACCACTATATATAATTGACAAAAAAAATCAAATCACTGAAAAAGGTGCTTTTCACTTACAGTGAAAAATAATAAATAAATGACTTACAGATTGCCAACATGACAGTCTGCAGCAGAGCAGAACTCAGAGAATTCAACTCCCATTTGAATTCATGGGAAAGCAGGGACTTTTGAAACCGCTAAGTTAACTAAAAATATATATTGTTAAAGCCAACAAATTTATTTTTCTGTTTGAAAGTCCCTGTTTTGCTATACAGAGGAATAAGATCTGAATTCTCTGACTCTTCAGCATCATAAAATCTGGAGTGCCTGCTTGGGGAGGTGTCAGGAAAATATTGGTTCCCATTCTAGGCTTACATTATATTTACACTGTGGCTCACTGAAATACTAAAGCAGTAAGAGATATTATAATTAACCTCTTCAATTTTTCCCTTAAGAAGTGTCTGGTTCAATAAACTGTCAATCAGCTCTCCCACTTCCTATTAGAGCAGGGGCTAATATGCAGGACCGATAAATGAGTCCAGTGAAAGAGGAGAGGCAACACAGGACTATGAATAGTATAGGGTGGTAAATATTAAGTATGTTTTATGTAACGGCAAATTTTGAAATGTTCTGTGGCTGCTTTCCAGCTATATCAGTCCTCTCTTTCTGTGCCCCTACTTCTAAGGGCACACCTGGTTATTAATGCAATTGTATGCCCACTCCTATGTCGTGGGAGCAGTTTAGGTCACCAGAATTGATTTGCAGACATGTAAACCTGACACTCAAAGGTATGCAGGCATGTAGCTGTCATTGATGTCATTGGGTGTTAGGCTCCTAAAACCACGATGGGTGACCAAGTGTTTTTACTAAATGTTAAAATGGTCTGAATTGTGCAATAATACAAAGTGTCACAGCTCAGTGTTTGAAACGTTATCCTTTTATCTTAGATTTTCAACTTTTATAAATGAAGGTCTATCCACAGTCCCCAGTGTGCATCTGACTGCATTATTTATTATTTATCATTATTAATTATCACAATGTATTATTTATGCCATGCAATAGGTATGCACAGTATTTTGCCAAGAAACATCCCTCACTCTCACATTTATTAATTTCCAGAATATTGTTGTGCTGTTTGATTTGGAAATGAATCAAAACATACCTAGATATTAAAATGAGTGACAGTGAAAAGCTTCAGAGGGTTTCCTGTTTTCAGTTGTGAAAATCAGGCAGCAGACTGGGGTCCTCTTCAAGGTCACTGCTCTCCTTTCCAAACCTTGACACTCATCCACCAGAAAGAGATGTCTGGCCTTTGGGCTCAGTCTCGTGCCCTAAGAGCATGTCCCTGATCCCTCTGAAGCCACAGCATAAAAACCAGTGTCTGAGCTGCAGCTAAGGGTCACAAGTGGAACTGAATTATCTGATTGTGGGCATCCACTTACTGGTATTATGATTTTCCTTAGGTCTATTGTTTGCTAAGTTGTGCCCAGTATTTCTCAACAAGAAGAGGGCCCACTACTATGTTGGACTCTGTTGAACACACATAGTAGGAATAATGTGCCCAGATGGGTGTACAATGTTTGTAAAGATTAGCATTGAAAGAAGTATAAACAAACAAAACAGAAAAAAGCCTCCAATAAGGCAGGATTTTCAACACTGCCCTGGTTCTGAGATATGCCTACATTTCTAAAGTAGTTTTGGTAGTCTCATATTACAACTTAAATGGCTATTATCTATAAACTAATTTATGAGTAACAAGGCTTTGTCTTGGAGTTATGGCAATAGGTGAGGTCTCAGACAATTTAACATCATGAGCTGAACACAGGTTGAGAGGAAAGCCCTGGAGGTCCAAGGCCTTCAAAGCCTGCCCTTATTATTTGTTATTATATCACAACTGTAGTACTTAATGACTCCTTTTTTAAATAAGTGAAGCACAGTTGTAAATACAGAGAGCACTCCTATTCCAGGGAGCTCACCGTGCACAAAGATGTAGCAGGCTGGTGAAAGAAGTGTGATGAGCAGGTTAAGCACACCTACAATACTGCATTGCACTTTTTACACATGCAAAAAGCTATAATCAGCTGTATTTTTATCACCATCAGAAATCAACATCACTATCAGAAATAAATGTACTGGGGGGGTGTTAAAATTTGCTTATATGTATATTCAATAAACAAAATCCAAATAGGCAGTATTTTTTTCTCCTGTTAAAGTTTAATAAAGGTTTCTTGGCATAACCTTCCAGGTAAAGCACCTTTTAATTATAATAATGATCATTCATGAGCCAGTGGGATAACCTTCAGACTTTTGTGAACTGGTTCATCCAAGCTCTACTCCAAGACACGAGGCTAAGGATGAATTTGGAAATGACCCACCTCAGGACTGCACCTTTTGCAACCCACCAGCAGTGCTGTACACCGAGCAAGAAAGCTGCACTGCTCATTGGGGTTGTGAAGGTCAGGAGACAGCAGTGTGAGCTGCTGCCTTAATGCTGAGCAGCAAACATCGAGCTCTTTGCTAGGTGCCTGTACAGTCCAGCCCTGCACCTAGTCAGGAGCAAGGAAGTTCCTCCTGCAGTGAGTGGAGAGGTACAAACTAGTGAGGACAGACAGAACATTTGATGTTGACGGCTGATGCCACAGGAAGGTTGTTGCCTCCTGTGCTACAACGGCTTTGTGTCACCGCCTTCTGAAAAAATAAAATCAGCACTGAAAGGTATTCCTGGGATTCAATTTCTATAAAAGCAGGGCAACAAAGTCCCCCTTTCTTTATCCTGGTGGAAATCAGGGGCAGTTCTGCTGAAATCAGCAGTGTTACAGAGATGTAAAACTGGTCAAAGTAAGGGACTAGCTCAGTGATAACGCAATCTCTTGGTGAGCTCAGCAGTTCATTCTCTGGCTCCAATAACGAAAACACGGAGACATGCTAAAGCAGCAGGAGTCCTTAAACTTCTTTATCATCTGGGATAACATCTTAACAGAAGGACTGACTGATGAACACTTCCCTTCCCATTCTCCCATCTAAAAACATCACCTCCTCTTCCACTTCCTATCATATATCCTCTCTGTGGCAAAGCAATAGCAATTACAGGAATATTAGGGAAGTAATTAATGTATTTTAGGTGTCTTTTAATGAAATTCACCAGGTGAAAAAAAAGGGAGAAGAGCCAATGAAGTGTAACCTGTTATCTCTACTGCATGCCGCAGTTTGGAAACTTGTGTATTGGAAGGGAAAAAAATGTTTGCACCCATATAATACTATTAGGCTAGCCTGTCCCGTGCATTGCCAGCTGGGTAATACCATATAAAAGGTTCACACTTGTAAAGTGAAGCTGATTTTTGATTAAGAGATCTAATAAAAGGTGGAGCAATTTCTGTTAGCATTACAGCCACATGGACATACGTTGATTTCCTGGAGCCTCCTTCAAACTCTCCTGTCTTGCAACTTCTTCTGTGCAGGTCCTATTGGAAGTGCTCTAGATCCATTTACCTGTCTGCAGAGGTCTTGCTTTATAACACCCTGCCAAATAGTGAACAAAAGATGGTCAGGTAGGTGAATGGCTAACCTCACTCTCCTTCCCTCAAGAGTGTGCCAGAGCAGGCTTCTGACTGCACTAATGGTAACACTTTCACCTTTGGTAACTCAGACATTATTCTCAGCAGATGGTAATGGAGAGGTACTTCTTTCCAATAATTTCTTTCAGTTTGTCTCTAAGTGTCTGCATCGTCCCAGGGCTGCTGATCTGTCCTCTGCTAATCTTAGTGGCTATACAAAAGCATCTTTGTGGTGTTGCTGCTTCCTTCTGCAGAAGCTCAACCAGAGTCAATGGGATCCTGTGTTTTCACGTTTTCTGAGGGCTTTACTTGGTGATCTAACTTCATGTTGCCCTCAAGCTGCCAATGTCTGAGAAATATGTCCGTATCAGCTGCTAGAACACTGGCTTGGGCCATGCCTCCTCTCTCAAGTGCATTTTGGTGTTGTGCTGTGATTAAACGTATGCATTGCTCTACCAGTGACCCAGCAGTAGGTGACCTCCTTCCCCTTTACCCCAGCATATTGTCTAAAAAAGTCAAGTGAAAATGGCTCATGTTTATTGGTTTCTCTTCGGCAATGTGCATTTCCCACTGGTGTCAAAATAGTTTAGACTGTATGTTGCCAGCACTTGGTCATACTTCTTCTGCCTAATATCATGACTTATCAGTGTTGTTGGAAATATCTTGCAGCTGTTACACAATCCAGCTGGGATCTAATTGGTCATCAGTCTAATAGGACAGCTGCAAATGGTTAGTTTCTTTCTTCTGCAATGAGTGGTAATTGAGTCTCCAAATCTGTCAACAGCCTGTTGGTAAATGGCCTTCTCTCCACTGGGCAGCCCCATGCCCTTAGCCTCTGCAAGCATTGCTATTTTTTTTCCACTTCTGGGAGTTGACAAATTCAGACATTACATGATTATTTATCCCTTTCCTGCTGTTCATAGGCTGAGGTTTTCTCCTGGTGTGACGCTGCCTGTCACAGTGTTTATGTTGGACAATGAGGGCAATATTTGGTTGGTATCTGTCCTCTCTTCCAGGAGCTAGGAACATCAGGAGCTAGCAACATCGAAGTAATCACCAGTATCATTCTGTCCAGCCTTTTCCAAGAGCAGGTACCCATCCCTGCAATCAACAGCTCACCCAAAAGGATCAACAGAACATCTGCTTCACTCAGGCCGAAAGAGTTTTTCACCACCTTGCAGCATGTTATAGATATTACAGCAGAAGACCAACAACTATAATGTGCCATGGAGAGAGGGAGAGTACAAGAGATCACGGATGTCATCAAGATCTGTGAAATATCAGGGGGGTCATTAGAACAATGCCAAGATAATTCCAGAAAGTGGATGGTGCAACTTTTTTGCTCTTCTTCCAGGTTATTACATTTAGCAGTTAATCACATTTCCTTGCGTCCTGTGGATCTCACTGGCATCATAGGCATGTACCATAGGATTCCATGTCAGTAGGAAAAAACCTTCTTTTTATTAACAGTATTGCTTATTGCACAGCCACATCTGTAGAATCCTCACAGCGGACATATAGATTGATATAATGTTCTCTCTTCCAAAGCCTTCCCTCTCACAACCCACACATGTTTTTCCAAATTATACAGGGGCTGGTACATGCATTGCTGAAGTGAGACTGCTCTGTTCAGCTTTAGGTATTCCCAGTCTCAACATCTAGATCTGGACTAGATGTCTAGACCTACTTTGTAAGAAGAAAAAAAATTCCAAATTGCAGTTCCTAAGGTAGATGTCAAAAACAGGGGCAATGAGCCATACTGTTGAAATGCCTGTTTCCTTCCTTTAACTCCAAAGGGTGCCTACATAGCCAGAGGTGCATTTCTACAACGTAAGTGCTGAGAGTCAGGTGGGATGAATCCCACTTTTCCTGGAATATCTGAGGGAATAAAGACTCCCTCAGACCTTCCCTGCCAAGATAGAGTTTATCTTTACAGCCTCTCATGTTTAAATTTCCAGTGTCACACTGATGCCTGCTCACATGGCAGCATCTGTACTGAAAGAGACTAAAAAATTGAAGGAAGAATATTAAATTTCCTTTGATCTAGCAAATTCCTGTGTGATGCTAACTAGACGAAAAGTTGTGTGAACATGGCTTTCTCCTTTTCATTCCTAACTGTGTAATAAAGAAAGTGTCTAAGTTCTAGTGAAAAAAAAGGTTCGTTCTTTTTTACAAGGAACTGTCAACACAGATTAGCAGATGGGATTTGCTCCAAAGATACCTACAGTCAAAATAGGCAAGACAAACACAGGTGGGAAAAAAAAAGGAAAATGTGGTTTAGCAATGGTATTTGCCTCCGCAACACAGTAAGTTTTAAGTATTTCATGCATTTTCTTCATCTTTCTCAACAGCCCTAAATAAAAATGGTCCAGAGCACAAGCTAAGAAATGGGAGTGTTTTAAGTGCCACTGCTGGCATTAGTCCATCAGACTGTTGCTAGATAAGAGTGACGCAGCTGCACCGTGCACCAGTATCCTCGCTGGGGGGGACAGATTTCCCTTGGCCTGCTGTCCTGCTCCAGGCTCTTGCCGGGTGCATTACTATGCAGTTCTCAGTATCTTTGCCCTGAGAGATCAGGTCTTCTTTTCAAAGGAATGGTTCCTCCTTTAGAGTCTGACCTTTACGGCTATCCAGCACTCTGAAAGTGTTAAACAAATTTCTAGGTGAATGTTCTTCTCTTTATATTAGTTTTCTGCAGTTTACCTGCCCAGCCCTCTCTGAAACCTCCCTCCAAGACAAGCACTGCTGTGTGAGCGCTTTTAACACAGGCCTCGTAATGCAGAGCTCACATCCAGCTGCTACAGGCAAGAACAAATTTTCACCTGTGCTCCAGTGTGAGAGCAAATTGCCTTATCTGCATGGGAGCTCAGAAAAGAGCTCCAGAAAGAAACAATACATCCCAGTTCCTCTGTTCATGGAGTTGAATTAAGCTTTTTAATGAGTCAGTTATTATTTTTCCAGCCTTAAATCTGTGCATAGTTGCAATCTGTGCATAGGATGTGCATAGTTTAACCTTCTTAGCTTGATGTCCAAATACAAACTAACACAACAGTGAAGTTATAAGGTTTCTCCTAGGTGTCTCCACGAAGACAGACATTTTCAGTGAGCAGGTCCCAAAAAGCAGAACAGGTGTTTTTAAGCGGCTGAAAGGCTGTTATCAGAGACTCTCACCACATTGTAGACAATTAGCATAGAGCTGAAACAGGAATGAAAGTCTTACAATTTGTGGTTATTCAAAGGTATCCTTTATGTCTCCCAATATAGAAGACCCCCAATGGCCTAAAACTCTGTATGCAAGGCCACGCCTGTAAACATCAATAACTCTTCTTGAAAGAGCACTTATGGTAGCAACAAAACCTTGAGTTATCTGTGATAAGAAGTGCATTAGTACCCAGCACACGCAGCTATCGTTGCAGCCATATCAATCCCAACATCTCCCTCCTAAAATTTCAAGGAACTCTCAGGGACTCAGGGAGAGAATACGAAAGGCGTTGTGAACGCTGCTCTAGTCCAAGGACAGACACGGCAATCCTGCGCTGCTTCCCTCCTGCCTCTCGTGCTCGCTGTCCCCACCGCACGAGTTGGGGCTTCAGTTTGCACGCAGGTACCGTAGAGAATATGGAGGCAACACTCGTATTTTACCATCACAAGTTGCTGACTACAAGGACTGCCTGCTTTAAATGTATAACAATACTGCTCTCGTTGTAAATCATACTTTCTTGGTGAGCTACAAGGAAGGCAAAATCCTCACGTCTCTGATGTACGCTTTTTTCATACTGGATCACCAAGATATTTATAGGGACAAGCTGTGTACTGAGTTATAAAACAAGAGACTCAGTTCATGAAAGGGACATTGAACGTGAAGTCAATATAATTTCCCTATTTCGTATTTATTTTGCAGTTTTAAAGAATGTGTGTCAATATAATTTCCCTATTTCTTATTTATTTTGCAGTTTTAAAGAGCGGTCATAATGCTACCTTACCATGCTTGGGATGCAGTCAGACTGGCTGGGGCTGCTGTACTCATCCCACCCTACCTGAAGAACTACATGTCCTCTGGGGAGCTGGTCAGTGATTCAGAATATAAGAGCAGCAGGTTGGTGTAAAAACTGATAACTCTTTAGAAAAAGGTCCCAGGGAAGGCATGTCTTCTGGGGAGCAAAGCCAAATATCCGGCAGGACCAACTCTTCCACCCACAGACAACTTGAGGTCAGAGATGTGCCCTAGAAAATCCATCTCTGGGGGAGGAAAGAGCAGCAGGGGCTCTTCATCAGCAGAAAGAGATGAAGTACCGAGGTGACGGAAGGAGAGCCTGTGAGCAGCAGCAGAGCACAGAGGCAGGAGCTGCCTGAGAGACAGCCGTGAAGCCAGGCAGAGGCATGGAAAGAGAGGCCAGTGGAGTGGGGTGACTGATCACCTCTGAGGGAAACACCCAGCAGAGACCTGGCCATTAAAGCTCCAGGGCTCCAGCAAGGGCATGAAGAAGCCACCTCAGTGCCACAGGAGGAAGAGAAGGAGCTAAAAATAGAGGAACCCATCCTCTTCTCCAGGTATAGATAAATACCAGGCAGAGGCTGAGCGAGCAGGGAGAGCCCCATGAGGCAGCTGGTTATGAGAAGTGTGTGGGCAGTCATGGTGGTAAAGTCCTTCCCATGCCACACCTGCAGGAGAAGGAGCAGAAGCATATTCTGCCCCTCCAATTCAGCTCTTTTGCCACCCCCCAAAAGATGCACTGGCAGAGCATCCTTCTTCCCATCCTCTCAGGGACCCAGCTCTTCCATTCAAGGGGACTGTGAGGTCTAGAGCCCAGTCCCACCTCGAGCCATCTCTGAAAGGCTGCTACGCTGTGCACGTACTTTGCTTCTAATACAGTCCTCACATCCAGCTGTTACAAAACAGCAGAAAACCCTTAGTCACTGAGCTAGATGCTAACATGTAGAAGGAAGACAATTTAGGCAGATGAGTAATGCATGAAAGTCTGGGAGACGAGTATACAGCATATTATTTCTCAGGAGTATTCACAAGGAGTTTTATAATAGGCCCGGTGATATATATATATATATATATTGAATATTCCCTTTTCCTACCTATTTCCCTGACTTGCTGTTGCTTAACTTTTGTAAAAGCAAAGTGGAGATTTTTCTTAGGGAGAGGCTTGAAGGAGAGGGTAGAAGCTTTGTCAATCAATCAGAAAGATGTCCCAAGTTTAAGAGACGATATGAAAGAGAAGCTAATAAATGTTGGTGCCGTGCAGCACTGCAGATTCAACATGAAACTCAGCAAAGTTTGTCTGTGTAAAAGTTCTTGATGTGTACTTGTTCAGACCTGGAGCTGACTTGAATCAAAACTTAAAAGCATAATTCCAAACTTTTTCAAACATCAGCCCTGAAGTCTGATTCAGATAGGATTCTGATCAAAACTCCTCTTAAATAGAAAGTGCCACGTCACTCCAGCTCCAAAAGCCTCTTCAAATTCCTTTGGACAGTTTCCCATTACCTTATCTCATGCTCATCCCTTTGTCAAACCAAGCCTTGCTACGCATCTGCTAGCAATAAGATAGAAATGTCAACGATTGGCTCCCAGCGTCTTGACTTCCAAGTAGCTTCAGAAAGGACCCTTCACGTCCCATGATTCTCTTTCTGAAGTTTCAGCTGCTCTGCTTATCTCTTTCCCAAGAAACAGCCGCATGTAAGAACAGCAAACTTTTTCTTTAGAGATCTAGCCGCTTTCCTAGATACACTTATTTCCTCTGCAGATACCACATGAGAGCTACTATGGAGTTGGCCAAAACAATAAGCAGATGCCGCTCAGCCCTGGCATCTGGCTCTGCGTCACTCTTGCAGGGGTGGAGAGGAAGGATTCCTTCCTTATCTGATGGCCCCTGCTTTCTTCCAGTAGCCTAAGTATAAAGCAGTGGCATCATTCTTTTCCTGTGGGGAAGTGCTCCCATCCTCCAAAGACAGAAGATGGCTTTTGTTCCCTTGGTGGACAGTGTTTTGTACTAACCTGAGAGTCGAAGGACCAGGTCTGTAAGTCTTTCCCTCTTGCATAATTTCTGAGGAATGGATAAAAAGAGCTTATAATAGAAAGGATGCTAGATACAGATTAGAAACCTTGTTTTTGCCTACATAAACACCTCTCTGATTGTCTGTGGTAAGGCTTGTGTCTAGTATTTCTCAGTTTTCATGGGCAACTTTCTTCTGCCCCATAGTACTTCAGTGGTGAGAGCCCTGGTTCCTCTGTATATAGTACAGAAACTAGAAAGGGTATTAGGACTTTTCTGGGTAATATAGAAAGCATACTTACTATTGCCATTCAGGGCTAGACTGCAATCTGCTGGTTATAGCAGACAGTTGCCCTAGGGGCAGCATTCATGCGTGGGGTGGCTTTCAGGACCGTGTGTTCATCACTGGAAGAACGATCTGTCCGTGCTAGCCTGGGCATCCCTCTTTTTGGGCACATTCTTGCAAAACATGCTTTCCCATAAAAGACCTGACCCTGAGAATTTTTCATCGCCGGTATTTAACCTCCAGTTTCCTTTGCCCGAAGGGTCAGTCTCATCAGTCTGGGTCTCTGCAATGCAGCGTGCTGATCAGGGTGGAGATGGGCCCCTCTCACGCTCTGGTCCCTCCTGAAGTGACACCACTTCAGAGTCTGAGGGAAAAAAAGACAGCACAGCACTTTTAAGCTGTCATGAGGGAAGAAAGGCTCCTTTCATTTTATGTTTTGTTATACAGCAGAAAAAATCTGTCACTTTGCAGGATGCTTGCAACAAACAGCTTTAAAAACTGATTAAGTGGTTCAGCTTTACTTAGCTTTTAATCACTCAGCAGCTGTTTACTCCACAATTCACAGGTATATTTATGTTCCCCTTTAGTTGAGGTTGTCAGTTATCTTCCTTTCTAGCCCCTAATGCCCAGCTGAGTGGAAGGGTATGTCCCTTTGTGGATCGGACCCCGGCATGGAAATCGGATCGGTTACAAATGCAGGACACCTATTCGCAGCCCAGCAGTCAGGGTAAGTACCCCAGAACTAGCAACAGATTCCTGGGTCTTCGGTTCAACAGTTAATCCAGAAGGGATTGTGAAAAATGGGCATGGTCAGGTAGGAATGCGGAGATACCTTTTTTAATCTGACAGCGATGGTCTTCCTGTAGCGCCTCAGTTTAGCTCAAGAGTAAGTTATTATTTCACTATTGGACGAAAATACGGGGCTTGTAAGGATTCAGGGTTTGCAGGAACTGCAAGGTGCAACGAATTTCAGCAGAGCCAGAAGGAGGTCTCTTCTCATACCAAGGCTGGCTTTCCTGAGGAAGCCTGAAGCTCCTGGGGGTGCACACTTTAATCTGTAAATGGGTCTCTTAAAACAAGATTCACAAATGTGTTCCAGTAATAAGTAATGTGACTTTATCAATGGGCTGTGTCCTATTTTGTCGTGTGGGAGAATAACCCAATGAACTGCCATAGTTAATGGTGTTTCTACCTCTCTATCATATTCTGAGGAATGACTTGGCCTTAAAACCACACCAAAACCCTCAAAGGGAAAGAAATCCCAAGAGCTCATCATTTTGGAGAATGAAAAGAGTCCAAATGGGTGCTAATATTTCACTAGGGAAGCTTTCAAATGAATGAAATACATCTTGAATATTAATAGTGAAGTCTATGATTATTACTGTGAAGATCTGCTTTGCCAATATTTTAAACGGAGAATGAAAGCATGTGCAGATTTTAAGGAATTTTTTCCCTTTTTATTGAAAAAACGCGCTGCACATGCAAATTAAAACTGCATTCACCATACAAGACTATAACATTTTTGGCACATGTACTCAGCATGCATAAATGTTGGCTGTATTTAAGTTCTCCTAGACATATATAATTAATGAAATACATTTGTGTATAGCCTCATTTTGTGAGCGGCCTAAATTTAGACTGCCTATCCGTTTGCAATGTAAATCTTCATTTTGGTTGGTATATTAAATGTTAATGCTTGTGCTAATTTTTAGTCTCTAACCTTAAGGCAGGTCACACATTGCTTTATTAAAATAAAAGAAAGAAAGATTAATTTAGTCACTGGAGTCAACAATTAAAAGTACATGGGAGTTTGGACAAAAAAGTAAGGAAATGATAACTTAATGGCAAAAGGCATGTCCTCCAACAGCTAGGCACCATGGTGTGATCCTTATTTACTTTTATAGCGCACCCCATTGTGCCTATGTGTTGGAAGACATATGTCATGTTTCATCCTCAAGGGCCTAAGTGTGAATTTCCTGTTATTTTTTTCACAACTTTAAAAGTTGTTTCAATGAAGTTTTTGTTGGAAGAACTTTAGTAAAATGTGTTTTATATACTGTCTGTGGCTAACCAGGAAAAATTGCAGCCCCAGAGGAAAATAACGAAGAAAGGCTACAGCCCAAAGGAAAGGAAGGAGAGGGCTGGGAGTGGAACGGAGCTGTTAGCTGGGCTGGGAGTGGGGACGGCGATCCTCGCCCCCTGACAGCTCCATGCACAGGCTCGGCGGCTGGCAGGGACCTGCAGCCCCCACCAGCCCTGCGGAGCTGTGCATCCTTTTCCACTATCCCAAAAGGAGGGATGCTTTGAATATCCATGGTCACGCTCACATGTGGCTGGTTTTGTGGCCCTTCTCGCTCGCAAGCTCTCGGGAGTGGATGTGCACACAGTGGCTGTGGGCGCACAGACTTCCTCGGAGAAGGCTGCAGGAACCCCTCACGGGCAGACTCCTCCGATCCCCACAGAGCAGCAGCTCACCTGGAAACATCTAGGTCTATTTCAAGTAGGAAACGGGGAGACTGTAAAATGCCAGATTTTTTTTGCCTCCCTGAGAGCTAATTAGTGCCCTGATTTAGTGTAAAAGCAAATGTGAATAACCGTTTTAAGCTACCGGATACTTTTTTTTTTCATAGGGTTTTCACTGGAAATTTCCTAATTTTCAGCAAATACCTTCCACACCGTTTCTAAGGTCTTTGAAATCCCCGTCTGGTGCCTTAAAACAGAATCTCTGATATACAATTTTTCCTTCAGTTATGCCAAATATAGCAAGGAAATGCATGGAAGCAGAGCGTACTCAAATTTAAGGCCTCTGCTTTGCAAAAATTACCTAGCTAACTTCAGCGAACAAAACTTCACCAAGAAAGCTTTTCAGCGCCAAAATTCTGTACAAATGCCTTTTAAAGGTTTCAAATTTTCTAGAATTAGGCTGTCACTTTTGCAAATGTTCTGTGAAATTTTAGCAGCAATTACTACTAAGCAAAACGTTTCAAAGAAAGGAATTCTAAAAAAGGAACAAAGATAAAAAGAAATAATCTTGCAACACTAGCTTGGGAGTCAAAACTCTCTTGAAGTGGAAATTAAGCCGGATCCTGTGTACGAGAAGCCGCGCAGCATGGCGGAGCGGACGCAGGAGCACTGGGTCTCCCCATGGGGTCTGACCTGTGCGATCCTGCAAAGCCCATTGACTTCGCTGCTTCCTGAGCCCCTTCCCATCCGTTACGTAGGGGACCAGCCGCGTCTGGATGGGCTGCTCGCTGGGTCAAAACTCTCTCTGTCCACTTTTTTATAGGTTCTTTTTCACAGTGTGATATCTCTCATTTGGGTTTCTGGGCATTACTATATTTATAGGAATGAATGAATAAGAATGTACCCTATGGTGAGAGGAAAAATGGGATATCCAGTAAATTTGATGTGAAACCTGCACGTCCCCCATCTTACAACACAGAAACCACTGGTCAGCACTGATCTTGTCTCCTCCATTTTAGGGTTCATTCTTCCCTTCAAGAGACATCATGCCCCAGAGCACGCACTAGTTCCTAAGTAACTTACACAAGCAAAACATGCAGTCTTAACACAAATACGAGTAAGGAAATACCTGCCTCCGCATCAAACCTGCTCATCTCGTGGCTAACTGAAAGCTTTCTAAACAAACGTTTCGTTCTGCTGGCTCCAGAATAATGGTGGCACTTATGGCTTTGGCTTGGTGGCATGAACTGTGAACAGTAGCAGCAGATACCAGGAAAATAAAAAAAATTATATATGAAAAACACAGAAGAAAGAGTCCAGTGTCTTCCTTGTGAAATGCCAGCTCCAATCTGTATAGAGCCAGTGGTAAATTACCCACCTGTTTTCACTTACTTAACATTAAAAAACACTTATACATCATTACACTTTTGTATCATATTAGTGAAAATGAATGCTAGAGCAATATGAGGTAAACATTGCTAATGTGGGAGAAGGTTGTTTATATCTTCTAATGATAGGATTAACTATGGCAGTGATAGATACACCGTGCTCCTTTGAACCCCAGCTCACCCCCAAAGAAGCCACCTGGCAGTACAGAGACCTGCTAGGCCAAAACGGGCTTTTCTCCTGCTTTTTGAGACCATTGCAACAAAGCAGGTTTGCTGACTTAAAATGGCCTGTCACTACCCTGAGTGGCGTCCTGGGGATCCGGAGGGTTATGTGCGTTTGATCGACGTTAATATTGTTTTCTGTCACCTATAAATCTTTTTCTTTTTAACGCAATTTGAAAGTAAGATTAGGAAGTGGCTCATTTAATAAACATTTTGTTAGTGCATTTCTTACAGCAGTTCATAGGCACTCAGTTAAGTTTTCCAGCACTTCCACCTCCGAAGTTTGAAAATGTCAGCATCTGACTTAGAGCAGACCATGAGGGGCCTGATCCAAAGCCCACCGGTGTCAGCAGAAAGGCTCCTGCTGAATGCATGAGGTGTTTTATTGGCCCCACCTGCCCATGAAACACAGAGCGGCAGAGAAAGCAGCCACGAAACGGATGGCATCTGGGACACGGCGCCTCTGGGAATTGCTGCGCCGAACCCCAATCTTCGGGATAACATTGCACAAACCTTTCTGACGACGCAGCCCACGCCGTCCTTAGCAGCCGTGCATGCCTGCTTTCCACCCACGCCGCTTTTCGGGGTGGACCCTTTAGCATGCTGTGTGGTACTTGGAAGGGCTGATGTTCCTGTCCTGAGGGCAGGATTGCTTTCAATTTATGCCCACCCAATGTATGTAAATAAAATGGCACCAGGATCATGCATTTAATATTCCACTAAACTACGTGTGCTCAGCACTGGCTTTCCACGGATGAGCATTGCAGAGCGGCTCTTCTCAGGTGCCTACCTCCTCATCCTGTAAAACGGGGCAGAGTCTGAACACCCACTTCTTCTCGTTAAATCCAGGCAAATTTCTCTTCTGCAGGCGCTCACAAAGCTCCTCCACCTCCACATCCTCGTAGCGATCGCCATCCTGCCTGGCAGGTCTCTGGAGACGTCCGAGGGGCCAGAAGCAACGTGAAAGCCAACCGCAGGCTGATGCTGCTCCCCCCTACAAGAGGCAGCACACCTCCACGGGGCACCGCGGGGCACCTCGCCGCAAGGGTCTGGAAGGTTCAGGCTAATCTTCGAGAGAAAAAAAAGCCTATCTGAAAAATTGAGAAGAGATAATAACACTTGTGGCTGTACAAGCGAAGATAACAGCAAAAATAATCAAATCTCATGCTCCTGGGAGGAAACTAATTGCACACAGGGGTCAGGAAAACATTTTCATCCACTGTAGAGCATTGCACAGTTGGCTGCTGAGTTGTTATTATGAAAGAGGGACGTGGAAGGAGGAAGGGGGAGTTTGCTTGGGGTTTTTTTTTTTTGCTGAAGAGATGGAGGGAAAGGCAAGAGTCGCTCTTGTTTGCCCTTAAGCATCAAGCGCTGGCTGGCGTCAGAGGCATAATACCGGGCTGGATGGATACAGTATGGCAACACTGACGTGTCCAATGGATTGGGAAAGTGGGATGCATCTCTCCATGCGCACACATCTGCTATCCCTCACTTGTGAATGTTACTCCAGATGGTAATCAAGAAGGTGGTTTTATAACCCACATTAAGAGGACTGTCTGCTGACAAGTTATGTGTTTTCTTCCCTTGAGTACATGCTGTTAAGATGGATAAGTGCAAATGGTTGAAATTTGGTTGTTAACTCTGAATAATAATAATACTTTGCATTTCTATTGCGTCTTCCATCCTTGGATCTCAAAGCACTTTGAAAACACTAATTAACTGAATCTTACCACACTGCTGTGAAGCAGGTAATTATTATTACCATTTTTTACAGAAAAAGAAGCTTTGTCATAGTGAAAGAGAGTTTCCCTGGGTCACCAAAGAACCAAAAATAGTCAAGAAATGATGATGACTTCTCAAAGTAAATTAGAAACATTGCATTAATTTCCTGGAAATTAATTTGGGTTTGTTTTTTTCCCAATGAATAAATTAAGCCAAGCTTCACACATTTTCAACTTCTGAAAGCCTCTTTTTTGGGACTAAAACACTAAAAAGAAACTACAGACCTTGCACTTTTCACTTTCTTGCTGAACAACCAGAAAAATATCAATCAAGAATGAAAATGGGCTATGGAAAGCTGAGTTAGTTGAAGAAATAGTTTGATGATTGCAATTAATTAATAATAATAATACGGTGCAAACCCATGTCAGCTTCAGTGCCAATTCCCATTCCTTTTGGCCTCATCAGATAGTTCATTACTCTCTTTCCTCCTCCCCTGGAAAAAAATGCAAACTCTTTGTGAGGACTGCAAAGCTTGTTTTTATCCTGCTTTTCTATTTTTTTTCGTCCTGTCATCTGTTTGAAAACACCCTCTAAATGTGCTGCTGAAGGCTGAGACTTCATAGACAATAGGCTCATAAGCTTGCGTAAATGAGAAAAAGAGAGCAAGACCAAGTTTCAGTGTTGACTTTTGCCCGTTGCATAATATTAGTTATTTGATTTCCAGACCCAGAATCCATCCTTAAATTAGAGGAAGATGTTGTGGTCCCGTCAAAGAATTGAAGACAAATTCTGCTAATCCTTCTGAGAGGTGAGACAATGGTAATGGGGGGTAAGGAATGACGTCTGGGTGGGCAATATTGCCTGTTCATTTCCTCGGCTTAGCTACTGATTGTCACTCTTGTGCCTTTGAGATGCCCGTAAGCTTCCAGGGAGACTGCACAAAGGTAGAGCAGCTTAATTATGTAGGCTGCTATTTACTAGGTATCAGCTGAATCCATGAAACTAACTTTGCTTTAACCTGAGCCAGATTTGATTATGAAGCCAATTTATTGACTGGTTTCTCCTTTGGCAGTACATCCTTTGATTTAGATACAGATACTTACTTACTTGAAAAGTAGCGGTGTTATGACACAATTTATATTTTAAAAAGCAATATTACAGAGAACATAATTTTAAAAAACCAACAAACAAACAACAACAACAAAAAGCCCTTTGAATCTAGAATAATGGCTACCTGTAAGGCAGTAGCTCACTTGAGAGATTTTGCGCAAGTAACTTATAACTATCAGCAGAACCCCCTAGGGAATTACCGCTGTTTTTGCAGAAGCTGTTTGCAGTGGAATAAACAGACAAGTGCTCTATATATCATTTTAAGTAAGACAAATAAAGTTCTGCTTCCTCCTTACAACGATGTCATTGTCACTTATATAAGAATAATTCTGTGTGACTTTTTATGAATCTTTCCCCTGTGCAGAAGTACAATGGCCTAATTTCCTACGCTGCGTATTATAAATAAACGTCCTTCTTCAGCAATCTATAGCCAAGCTGCAATGATCTCACCACAAACGGAGCGGTCTAGAAATGCATCAGCAATGGGTGGAGGGAAACCCCACCACCCCAGAAGAGGGTATGTCCATACCTGCTCCTTCCCTGGGAGGATTTCTTATGGCGCTCCCACTCCGCTCTCGCCCTGGGATCAGCCGACGGGAAGGCCTGGGAAAGCCACTCCTTTTGTCGTAGATTCCCCTTACAACTCATGGCATAGCTGGGAGACGGCTTAATTTATTTTGGATTCTCAAAGAGGCAACATCAAATGCGTGGAGGAGAAAAGAGCACAACCCCCTGTTTCCCATACAACCGCCCACTACTATTGCTACGAAGAAACTCTCAGCTGGTAAAAACACGTTAAAAAATTAATTAAAAAAGCTATAAAGTGTTATTCAAAATGTAATTTTAACACTTTGTGAAGGGCTTTTAAGGGGAAATCTGTGTGGGGAGGGCTCTTATCTCTCTAAGGCTCCAGCTAATGTAGCTGGCTGCCCAGGGGAATGCCAGAGGGAGAGAAAATGGGAGAAACGATATTAAAATGGTGGGAACGTTATTTTATAACTTAAAAAAAAAATATTTGTTTTCCCCAGAGTCTTTCAGGTTGGTTTGCTCTTCTGGCTGTGTTTGATCTGCCAATAGCAAAGCCCATCTCTGCAGTGATTGTGGAGTTCTGTCTGATATTCCCTGCGTGCCGTGAGCATGGGGATTTCATTTCATACATCATTTCCAGTGAATACCCTGTACAAAGCACAGAAGAAATTTCTCTCATACACACATGCACACGCTCACGTCCGTGTGTGCACGCATACATGTGTATGTGTCCACGTGAATCAAATCACACTTGGCAGAGAGATACCCTCTAGCTCTGGTTAAATTCATGTGATAAATTGTGTTTATCCTGTGTCTTTCAGTGCCTCACCTGCACTATCCCGCCTGCTAATCTCTCTGCCTGGATTTGTTCTAATGTTCTGAACCTCTGAGAGTAGCTTCAAAAAGGTTGCCATTAAAACAACCAAAAAAAAAAAAGCAACTAGCAGAGTAACATCTTTTTTTCTCCTTCTTAAGTGGAAGCTGCCTCCTCCCAAAAAAATACAACCAACTCAAGTCCCAGGACTAACAGCATACACAGAATAACCCATTTAAGGTGCAGTATTTTACAGCCCAGCATGGTTAGAAAGGGCTGCTGAAAGATGTAACTGGAAATGGAAGATATCTAATGGGGCACGGTTGAGCTTTTATGTCTGAGGTATCAGATCTTAAGATGATACTGTTTGATACTTTCTAGAGGTTTCTACAACAGCAGAAGTTTTGTTTCTTCAGCCTTTGAAGTTCTGTTTAACTAGACCTGTGAAAACTAAAGGGAGACTCTCTTGGTAAGTGAATAAACATTAATATAAGGACACAAAAAAATCTACAAAAGCCCTTCAGAATTTGTGTGTAGGGAACCAAAAATGGTGCACAGCAGAAGGAAAAATCTGCATCTCCTCCTGAGATTATTTACACGTTCTTTCACTACTTGGAACCAATGTGACCATCCTAAACTCACAGTGAAGATGCCCTCAAACTTAGTCTATTAAGACTTTCCTATACTATTTTAAGGTACTTTGAAATTCCTACGTGAGAAATTTCAAAATAGATGCCACATGCAAGTCTTCATTTTGCTGCATTTTTTTATCTATTTCTCCTGGTCTTTCATTGCTTTATTGCATCACAGAGAGAATGAAGAGTAATATAACCTTAGTCTTTATATACTAAGCAAGATATGTAATTTATAGACCATTGGGAACCAAGGACAAAGGACTGGAAGAAAACTCCTGAATCATCTAAATCCTCAGAAATGTGTGGCTCTGCCTCACCTGACCAGTATGGAGGCTGTAGGAGCTGCTGGTGAGCCAGTGTCCCCCCTCTCCTGCGAGCATCTGCCAGAGTTTCCTCACGCTATGGGTGGCCAAGGGGCAGCGCACGTGTGCCACCGCTCTCCGCTACTTTCAGAGGTGGCTTATTGGTTTAGGAGAGTTGGCAGGGCTGTGCCATCCCCTCTCATGTGAAGTTTTATCTGCTCTCGCTCATATCCTAAGAAGATAACCTGTCTCTGGGCAGCCTTATTTTAATATCTAGCTTGTCTGTCTTAAGGAAAAAATTCATGGTATCTAACCTAAACTTTTTCTTCCTTTGTTTGAGGCTGCTGCTTCTTGTTCTACCTTCTTGTACTAATGTGAAGAATTCCCTTACTTCATTAAAGGCACTTCTACATAATGGTAATGTCCCCAGTGAGTGATCTCTGTATAAATTCAGTTCCTCTGATATTTTCCCATATGTTTTATACTCTGATCTCTGTATCACTTTGGTGGTTAATCTCTGTATATTCTCCACTGCGGTACCTACACGCTAGGAAAGTGTTTTGGGTGGCATCGTCCCAGATTTACCACACTAGATGCCGTACCACTTTTCTACTTCCATATGAGACTTCTTTTTAATTGCATACAAGAATACCGCTGCTGTAATTTACTTGGGTTACAGCACAAATGTTTCATAGAATAGCTAGATTAATAGTCTCAAGCTCTGTCACTTACTGTGCCTCTTCAGCTAGATCTCTATCTTTTATTGACACTCCTAAAGTATTATATTTGTTGAAATCCCCGTTCAAAGTGCCTATGGACATAATCTTGCTGTATTTTCTGAGTTATCTCTTTTTTGGTCACTGGACTTGTACGTGCAGCATTTCTGAGATGTTGTGAAATATAAACCTGCAAAACAAGAGCACGGTTATGAGACAAGTGACCCTGATTGAAAGGGTGGCTGTGAAAACTGATTACACAGCAAATTGCCCATCTGCACAGACTTGGAATAAGAACATTTCAAAGCTCATTTGTGCGCTGATGTTGCCGTTTAATGCAGTTTCCAACAAATCATTCATAAAATTAATGGCCACAACTGATGCTTGTTTCTCTCAAGCTCTTCTGTGAAAAATAGTTCTTCCATTGATTCAGGAAGATATGTAAAGGAACGGGTGTTATCTGAAGAAAATTAAATGAAGTAATCTTCACATAACCGCAGATACTCAGGCTACTGGTAACATACCAGTTATTATATAATTTTGCTCTTCACAATCCAACCATCATTTTTTCTATTATTAACGTAACTTTGCTCTATAGCTTTCAAAAATGTTCCTAAAGGAACCTGTCACTTGTCTCCCTGCTAAATGTCCTTGACACCGACTTGTTGGCCCTGTGGATGGTGGTTTGAGTAGGGATAGCTTTGGCTCTTTCTTCAACTTCTCTGCTGCCCAGAGGCCCAGAATATCTTTTTATATCCTCTCAAAAAATAGGACTTAGCAGTTCATGCAGCCTATGTCCCAGGAGTAGAAGTGCCACTTCTAATTTCCCATACCCCAAATACCTCCTTTTCCAGAACTCCAATTTTGTAGGGATTCTGGATTTGAAATTAACCTCTTCAGTTGATAGTAGAATTGCACAGAGACTTTGCAAAAGGTTTCACAAAGCAATTACTATTTACTCTGACTAACACGAGAAGTGTTCAATTCTAATGAAACAAATAACGTTTACTGTTTGTTTCCTGATTCCTTCGGGTATCTTTCCAGCTTAGACTAGACATCATTTAAGACCAATTTCTTTCCTTTTCTTTTGGATGGGTACCCTTCCAAGTCATAGAAATCTATCTCCCTCCTTAGCAAATCGTTTACTTCTCCCTGAGATAGTTTTGGAGTTTAAAACTTCTCTCTTCTGAAAGCATGTCCTTCTGGCATTTTTTCTGCCCAAAGGTCCTGTGTCTCTGCAGCCTCTCCCCGAGACTCTTGGGTGGTGGTTTCACATTGTGAAGTGTTGGTCACTGGCATTAGCTTAACCCACATGCTTTGCTTCCAACCGCCGTTCCTTACTCCCCCTGCAAATGATGCCACTTTTCAGATGTCCTGGCACAATTGCTTGTGGGACAGAGCTGTGAACTGTACCAGGAAACCCACCCACCTTTTAAATCATGCAGCTGCATTCCCCTTCCCCTCATAAATAATAATACTAAAACATAGCCCTAGGATCTATGCATTTTCAAATCAAATATTTACAGTTTATATACTGCGTAGGATGGCTGCACTACACAAGAATTCACACAGTATATAAACCAAACTGAATTTCAGAAAAAAATTATAGAAAAGGAGATGTGTGCTAACATGGAGGAACGGGTTTGCAGAAAACTACTTTCTTGTTACAGAGATTTCAGTACTGATTCGGAATGTAACTTAATTAAAGTCTCCCTGCATGATTATGATCCCAGGCTAATTTTACACTGGCGTAATTCCATGAACTTCCATGCAATTGATATCAGTGTAACTCAAAGAAGAGTCAGATCCTGAGCACTCTGGATCACTGGATCATTGCACAGCTACCTATACATATCGTGTTGTGTACTATCCTTGTATTAGACCATCAGCGATTCCCTGTAGAAAATGGGTTACACAGGGATCCTCGTTCTAGAGTAGTATGCTCAGCTGCATAATAAACTCCTAAGAATCACATGCAATGAATCGATCTCTTTATTTTTTCTTACCTTTTTCATGATTCAGTTATTCACTCCAAAATCTTTTCCATAGGTAAAAGGAAAACATCTTTTGGGACTCCAGATAACCCTGAAATGTGAACTTGTCTCCCTGAGTCAGCAGAGAGCCTGAGACAGTGGTCCTGAGGATGTGGACTCTCTCAAACTATCTCAAGTCCATCACTGAAGCCTCATGATAAGTTCCCTGTCAGCATCATGATCTATTGTGCTAGTGACCACATGAAAAGGAAGAGCATGGACACAGTCGGGGGAACCTGCACACGCAGTCCCAGCTGGGACCCCCTTTGCTTTCATGAGTGGATATGCTTAGCATACCAGCAGATCTGATGGGAATATCTTGATTTGCTTTTGCTGTGGTTTCACCTACGGACCCAGCAAGCAAAGGGAAGGCACAGAGGGCAGTTGAGCACACAACAAAAGGAGCCAAAATCCCAGAGATATGTGCCAAAGTAACCCAAACAAATCAAGTCCTGTTGGCATACACATTTTGGCAAAGCCCTGTGTTGTCTAGTTAGCACAGCAAAATACTGAGATTATTCCACATCCTCTCAGGGAAAATCCCAGGCAAGGAAGTTGGTGTCTCTGCTGGGGAGCAACTCCGAGCAGCTTGGGAGGGTTTCCAAAGTGCACGCTCAAGCAGAGAAGAAAACCAGATCTGGTAATTTTTAGG
Organism: Calonectris borealis; assembly: GCF_964195595.1. Taxonomy (NCBI): domain Eukaryota; kingdom Metazoa; phylum Chordata; class Aves; order Procellariiformes; family Procellariidae; genus Calonectris; species Calonectris borealis. Next base: position 51,954,317 of record NC_134313.1, read on the forward strand.
AGACTGTATATGCAAAACATGCATGCTTGCTACTAAGAGGCTGTTGCCATGACATTATATTCTTGTGTCTCAAAGTGATTTGAAGACACCCTGGTTTTCCTCAGTTCTCCCCTTACTACTTCAGTTCCTCCCCAGCCAAGGCTGAGTTCAAAGATCACCCAATTAGTAAAAGGGAATAGAAGAAAAATATTTCTATCCTCTTCCTCTACCTGATCAAGACAGTTTAATAGAAGACAAACTTTCAAAAGTCTTTACTGCACGAAAAAGGTCTTTAGGCTCACTACCAGGAAAGAACCACTCAAGGTGAATGCAAGTAGATAGTTTCAAACATCACCATACGGACAACAATTTAAAGCTGGGCCAAGATGCATGTGAAAAGACAAGACTCCCCAGGCAACAATATCTTTGTTCTTTTCCAGCACACTGCCCCAGTGGCTGCAAAAAACATGATTCTGGTTTTCTTTATGTTGAATATTCCACTAAGATGATTCTCCGCTCTTACTGTCTCCCCCAGCGTTTTCTGCCAGCTCTGATAAATTAACATCCAGCTGGTCAGGTTGCTACTTTGGGGTGGGAAGGCCAATATTACCTTGCCAGTGCTGGTCCCTAAGTGTCAGCAATTCTTTGGTTTATCGCACCACCGTTCAAACAGTGAGACTCTATAACAACGTACAGCACATATTTTGCAGTTTACTTCCCCACTAGTTCAATTTATTTCCTTTTCTTTTGTGTTTGGAAAAGGCACTCTTCACATAATCTCCACTTTGACCTGACAGGAAGCTGTAACTGTCTTTGAAGTCTTCGGCAGTTCTCTTTCGATGAAGCAAATGGGAGGTCACAGAATTATCATTGCACATCATTAGTATGTTTTATACTTACAAATTTATGTTGCTTGATAGTGTCATCCCTTATATAATGAAAAATTCTCATCTAATCCCAGGAGGCAAACAGTTTCTCCTAATGTCAGTTCACACTGTGATTTCTTCATCAGTGCAAAATTGTGTTTTTATACAGAGGCTCCTTGGTTCAGGAAAAAACAGCTCTGAGTAACAGGAGGGCCAAGCTTCCTGATTATCCATACACTTACTGACCATACAGCATGAAACAACGTACTCTGAGTGGAAGTGCAGGTTGGATATTTTTCAGCACAGTGCAGCAGTCATTTTGTGCAAACACAGCAAGCTTCTGGTTTACCACTCTCTGATGGACGTACTCAGAGTGGCGGTACACTAGAGAGAGAGGAAATTAATTTAGATTTTGAATAGAAGTGGGTATCAATTATATGTGCTTTTAAAAAAGATTGTTCGAACCTCATGCTTGGAAGGGAAAGTGTAACAAGTCCTGATTGGGGTTTTTTACACTTTTTTTTGCAAGCTAGCATAGTATGTGACACTTCAGAGTTTAAAGATTTAAATTCAGCTGACCTATTTCTGCATAAACAAAGGGGCTATAAACAGGGCTATAAAAATAACTTCTTAGATTTAGTTTTGTCAGATTTTCTTAGGTATATTGGGGATGTTTGATTGTATTGGACTAGTTTCAGTTTTTAAGGGAGGCTGGCTGCAATCATGCATTCACTGAGGATGCATGGATACTACTGACAGCACAACTTAATTCCCAGGGCAAATTCCTCGTTGGAGTTCACATAGGATCGGATATTGCTCATGGTGTCTATGTGCCATGTCCCTGTTGTTACTGTATGCAGGAGAACCCTCTAAACCAGTACTGTATGGTGGGAAGAGAAATGGGCCAATTAGACAATCTCCCCAGCTCACAGTGATATAAGCTATGGGTAGATAACATGTTTACGTCAAGCATTGTAAATATAGACATGGCGAAACATTTTAGATATGATTTTTAGAACCACGTGTGGCATAATAATACTAGAAACTGCAATGAAGAGAAAAGAAAGATTTTGGGACCGAGAGCTTTCTGTGCACTCCTACCCCCACAAGTGCTTGCAATTGTATCAGGTGTAACACTGAACTGAACTGAACTGCACATGCCATGGTGGTTTTTAGCCACGGGTACAGTAAGATTTACTGCATTATGTAAAAATGCCTATTTTTGCCATCATTTATTATTTGTACAGTGACCTTGTGATAGACCTTGGCACAATGACAGGCTCATCACAAAAACATATAAAAGCACAGGGAGACATATTCAAATGTCACATCACGAAGCCTAAGACAGTCTTAGGTGCTTACAACATAGCTTAAGTTCAAAGGAGTGTTGACCACTTCGGGCCAACCAAACCTTGTTTGGTTCTCTTTAGGGAGAGTATACAAATGGTCCCAGCTGTCTTTTGCTTTCTTAAATTTAGGGACCACAGCAGAGAGCCTGAGCATGGCCTCAATGCCTCTTCTCCCAGAAACATGCAAACTAATGTAAGATGATACGTAATGATACAGTAGCAAACAGCAGTAAGGAGTAGATGGATGGCAAAACAGAGGAAACCTTTTTGCTCCTGGACCCAGCAACACTCTTTCCGGAAGGGCAAGGCTTGCTTGTACAGGATTCAAGGAGGCAGAGTTCAATCAGGGCTATGAGCTAGGAACCATCTCCATTTTCAGGGATGCTGGAGTCAATGAGAAAAGCTATTCTCTAATGGTGTCTGGCAAACCTGTCTCAATCAAAACACAACTTGAGGTGATCAAAATTTCACCAGCATTTGGATTTATGTTGAGGCAGGAGAGAATTGAGAGTTCCAGCAACAAAATGAATATTTGGTTCAATCTTTCTCAATACGACACTTTTCATGAAAAAATGTATTGTGTTACCCATCTGCAATTATTATTACAATAACTTTTGGTTTGATTTGTCTTTTTGAAAGCAACCCATCTTCATTTGAAAGCAATTTTGAAACCGGAAGGCTGTTCTGAGATGTAGCAAAATCAAATATCAACAATTTACTATCTTCAGGAACAAGAAATTTCTACTCTTTTCACAGTTCTTTCCTTTTTTCTTCCAATATAACACACATGCTTGCCCTTTATAACATAAAGGCATTAAATGATATGAATCTTTCCTAAAAAAAAAAAAAAAAAAAGTAACAATCTCTGTTAAAACAAAATTCCTCATTTACAGTTCTGTTCTTTGGGAGAAGTGGGGAGAGACTGAATGATGTTTGACAGATATTGCTCACTTTGTTTACTGCACTACTGGGAGGTGCTACACTGACATACTCAGGTGATGAGGGCAGAACAAGAAAGTTAGTAAAGAAAGTAGCAGGGAAAGGAGAAAAACGTAAGAACAAGCAGCAAGAGCTAGCTTTGAGACCAAAGGGATGCTAATAGAAAGGCAACATACCTTGAATTATGGCCAAAGAGATTTTAGTAGTAGTACCAGGGAAATATTAGAGAAAACCTTTGCAGATATCCAGATGACCAAATCTAAGGAGGTGTAAATAGTCATAGTACAAGATGCTTAAACCATGTGCAAGCAATACAGCTTCCCTGAGGTCATTCTGGGAACAGGGTTTGGCAGATTTTATATGTCTAGGCATAAAAGCTCTGCAAACCACTTTGCTCTCTGGCTGCCAGTGGCAGCAGAAGCTGTTTGGGGTCTTGCAGCTACTCTGCCAGCTAAGGATGACCCCCAGCCCCTGCCCCACAATGATTCTGAAATGGGACAGGACAACCTCCTTGAAGCCCCACGCTGTGCCCTTCATCAGGTCAGAGTCCATTTGTTGCACAGCAAATGGATTGACATTTTGCTGGCAGTGTAACTGCAGTGTAGGTGTACCTGTGGTATACTTGGGCAAGCTTCAGAGGGCAATTTTTTTGATGTGTGCAGAGAAATGTTCAGGTATTGAGTATTGTCCCTTCGCCTTGTTTTCATTTTCGCGGCCACCTGAAGAGTCAGTCCCATCTGCACAGCAACTTTCCTGAAATTACCAGGGCAAAGACCTTCCCAAATAAAATAAGTCCCCTGTCAGCTGTTCTGGTTCAGTACAGAAAACCAAAAATAATACTCATACTCACAGTCCTAAGTGTACAAAACCAGAGGAATATTGGAATGAAGGTATACAGTGTAGACCACGCACACATTTTCTCATGCCTGCTTTATGTTGTCCACAGGGCAAGACCATTTGTTCCACATTATAGAGGCAGTAACTGTGCTTTTGAAAAAACACATCATCCCGTATCCCATGTCCAATTAAAAATATGTGCTGTACATGCCTATTTGCCATTGACGACAACTTCTAACAGCTGGCTGAGATAGGGTTAGTGTCTTAAGTATGATGAGCTGAAGAGGAGGGTAGAAGTTTCTATCTGATTTGAGAGCATCTGGAAGTGAAAAAATATAAGCCTTTAACAGACTTGCCAGCCAGGCTTGATCAGCCTGACCACCACAACCTTGTCTGGGTATTTTGTGCTGAGACTTGTTAGATAACTAGCTACAGCATGCAAGACAGTGTAAAAGAAATAAATAATTGGTGGGGAGGAAAGGCTGAGGCTGGGAAGAGAAGGGGAAGCAAAAAGAGAAGGATTTTCTTCTTAACAAACTGGAGATCTGCAAGGATGAAAGACCAACCTGGCAACGGCTGTAAAGTTGAGGAGCTCCCGTTTCAGGGACAGATGTTATTGTGCCCAGCCTTTTACTCTGCCTGTAGCTTAGGGGCATGTCACACACTTGTGAGAATTTTACCAGAGTGTTGATGCAATATTGTGTCAGTAACCGAGTGATTTGTTTTTCCTCTGGACATTGATTGAAGAAAATTCTTATTACATTTTATAGTTTGCTTGGCCTTGGTATGAGAGTCAAGACATAAATTGGACCATAAATTAGTGTGTGTCAGAATCTGCATTGAGATGACATCAAATACGTGTCATCATGCTGGTGTTTCAGCTAACAGCAGGAACTTGACACTCCCTGTCAACTTGATCAAATGCTAGACCCCTCGCATCTTTGCCATGTGGCACGCTTCAACAGTTATAGTGAAGGCTGTGGAGGTATCTCCTGCGATGATACTGGAGAATGCTGCAGTAGGAAAATAAATTGTGTTTGTATACCAAATTGATTTGCTTCGACTTATTGCAAAGTAACAATCTCCACTGTGAGCATTGCAGGTATATGCATATAAATAAAAATTGACACCGAAAAGTGTATAGATACACTGAGAGGAAAAGAGAGCATACATAACTGAGATATATTTATCCCACAAGCAAAGCAAGACTTGATAATTCATGAGTGGCAAAGATGCTGTTGAGTTATGGAGATCTTTCCTCTGGAGTGAAATAAATATAGCGTCTCGATTCAGCCCATTATATAGCATGATTAATAGAAGTGAATACTTTCAATAGGTTGGTTTTATTTTGAAACATTTAGAGGCTGCATTCTGTTCTTACTTTACAAACTATCAAAAACCCTCATGGCGATTTGGATTTAGAAAGCTACATTTTGTTAATAGCGATTTGGGGGGGGGAGCAAATTTCTATTTACGACTCTGCAAAGAAATCAAACTTATTTTAGTTAGAAACTGGAGTTTACCTAATTGTAAGTTAGTGGCTCAATCTTTGTCAGGAAGCCATAGCATAGCTTAGTGTAAGGTAAAATCTACAGCACACTGAGACACCTTTTAGGCTAGTTGATTTTTAGATGAGCAGCTACATTGCATTCGGGGTAAGTCAACATTTGTCCATCACCTTCACCAGCACTGGCCAATTCCCACCCATTTCACTCTGCATCTAGCAGTATCTTAAGACCTAAACTCATCACCCCTCTGAACGCTAAACACTACAAACACTGCAGGCAGGAACGCGGCATCAGCACAGCCGGAGCATTTTGCAACGTGCTGTTAACAGAACAGGCTTCTCCCCGATGGCTTACACGGACTTTGCGTACTGTCATCCGTGGAGACAGAGAGTGGCCAAATGTGGAGTACCAAGCCATGGAAGGTGGCCTGGTGTTATTTTAGGATTCTCTCCCTAAGTCAGTATCTTCTTCTAGCTTAGATTTCAGCTGTTACATACCATGTAAATGTCAGCACTATTAGCTACTTGCTTATAACTGTAATAAAAAACTCTCGGTAATGTGCCTGTTCAACAATCCTAAATCATAAGACCTTCCTGTGGGCCAAAACCCAGCTACCTCACAAAACTGCCAAAACCTTAGTTTTTCCATTGCCAACACCAACAATGCCCTGAGGTTCTTTTAGTATAAAATTGGTAACATACAGAAAACTGAAAATGTTGAGACAGCATTGAGGAGTAACTCTATTAACTCAAGAGAGTTGTATGACTGTCAAAAAGAGAAAAGAGCCAGACCTACAGAAATCCGTATGGAAATAAAAAACAGCGGGATAATGGCATGTACTGCAGAACTAGTTTCTATTCTCTTAGTTCATTAGAAAAGCTCATTTATAATTGAAGCCGGGCAGAACATGGAAGAACATCCCAGAACTTTCCTCACCAGAGAACTGGACCTTATCTATAGGTCTGAGAAAGGTGCAGTAAATGATACATGGCTGAAATATGCCACACAGTAAACTGCTGAAAGGGGAAACGCGACTGGATATTTATGCTCCTCGAAGTTGTGCATGACACCTCAGGAGTGAGGGACTTGTTTGTCATCTCTTTGACGAGTCAGAAGGAATTCCAGAGCAGAGAAGCACCTTGAATCCACTGTAAATCCTCCGCCTTGTTATCATTCAGCGATCTGCAGGGTTGCAACAGAAGAGATGCTATCTTTGTTTTACTGTTTGCACAGCTGTAGGAATTATATCTGTGCCCACAAACCTAGCTCTATTTAAGGGTCTTCAGGGCTGCTATTCTGAAACCAAGCTCAGGGCAGGAACGCCGAAACACAAAATGCTTCCAGGAAAAAGGCTGAAGTGACTTGTGCAAACTGTTAACAAGAGCTTCTTGTAGAAATCTGCTCCTTGTGCCTCAGTGATAACAGATCTAAAATCTTTGCTCTAAGATGGACATTTTGAAAAACAAGCCCAGATTTTTGCGCCTGGCTCCCCTGCTGTGTTCCCTTTCTCTCTCTTCCTAAGCCTATTTTAAATTATTTTTGATGTGCATGTTGCTCTTCAGGACTGATCTTTTGCTGTTTGAACAGAAATAGGATCATGTAGATAGTACTATCCAGCTGTTCCACATCATCTCCTATTATTCTTTTGCACCTGTAACAGAGAAGTATATTGAAAACCCATAATTCTGACAACTTTTCACTGAAAAATGGAAAAAGAAACACACAAAATGTTGGCAGAATTTTTTTCAAACTTATAAAGGCCACTGTCCAAACCACCAAACAAAAAAATTGCCTCTACTTAATGTTTCCTTAAATTACCTATGGCTTAAAAATTAGTAACCCAGGACAGCATTTCATCAAGATTCACTCCAAGAATGCCTCTGATTTCTGTTCAAGACACTGAGAATTAAGTACTTGCTGAAAACTGAGTAAAGGCTTGAGTATGTTCCTTTACTAAGGTTTTGAAACTTACTCTGTGTCCTTTTCACTAATGAAAGTTTGTCCTAAGCCAGGAAGTCCAGACAAACAAACGAGTGAGCAGATTTTCTAGATCCGTCCACAGCAAAGAGAAGTGTCGTCAAGCTGGCTCTGGCTCCCTGGTTCTGATCCACGCTGCCACAACCCACCTGAGAGCTGCCAGGAACCTTATGCTGAATGGATATCACCATCTGCCCAAGTTACCTTTCCTCTGGAGCACTTTGTCATGCCCTGTGTCTCCCACCGCACCAGCTGGTAGGCAATACTGCAAGCAGAAAGTTTGACTGACCAGAGGCAATTCTCCAAGGACCTTGGCTAATCCAAGTGATATCGCTCAGTTAAAATCTGAATAGACTTTGCAGTATGATCTGACTCTCACCATCATAGCAAAATGCTTTTGTATCAAAAGGTTGGCATGAAGATCTATAAGGCACTGCAATGATTCTGATGATTTCTCTGCGGGAAACAATTTTCTGTTAAGAACTATTAAAATTATAAGGCTGGTAAATGGCCAACACTTCACTTTGTAAAATTCCATGTTGAGTTCTTTGTAAATCTGTCAAGCTTTAAAGTTGTAGACCAAAATTTTCCATGGTAGCTGCCTGCTTCAAATGAGCTATTGGGCCACTTTTCTAGAAGAAATTAACCACTTTCTGAAATACGCTTAAGAAAAATACACATTTCAATTGACAGGAATTTCTTTTACTTTGAACATAGTGTTCCCATTTGCTGGGAGGATTGTGTTAAGGGAAGGAGAGAGCTAGTGGAAAAAAATTTTGCCTGGCCAAGTAATTGAAAACTATATCACGTGCAAGCACCCACCTGTGGTAGTGGAAAAAAGGTTGGACAGGCTCTCATAGCCTAATTTTTTACTGCATAGTTTTACAAGTTTAATAACATACTTTAACTACAATTTTTGGCATATCTTTTCACTGATCTTGGTGGTTGCTCAAAGGGAGAGTCAGAGCTCAGAGAACTTCCCATTTCCCTTTATCAAAATCCCATTGCATGGGTTTACCTTGTTGGAAAGCAGAGGTCATTCTGGGGGCATTCATATGCTTCAAGCCTCGATTAAAGTGACATCATGGCGATGACATCAGTTAGCAAGCTCGGTGATGGTTTCCATTTGAGAACAGCTTTTCCCAGTCTGGACAGAGTGGGATCCTTCAGAAACTGAAATGCACAGAAAATTATTCCCAAGCTCTGCAGAATACAATAAGCTCAGTAGGATGTGCATTCCGGTAAATCTTATAATCATACTAGGGAATATAGCAACAAATTCCACCACTTAGGCTTAAAATGCAGCGATGAGATTGGCATTTGCTGTTAAATCCCACCTGACTTTTTCAAGGACTTCTCTGTTCTGTGGTGTTCTGGTGGACTAGGGCCAGTGTCACAGCTGCTCCTTCTCCGTGTGTGCTCCCAGTGGCCCTCTGCTACCTGAGCCCTCTGCAGGGAGGAGGCCTGGAGCAAATGGCATTGGGGCATTGATTTCCACGGTGCCTTTTCCAGAGCGTTTGCTAATGCCACCATAACATAGCCTTCAGAGACTCAGGTGCATGGTTCTCAAGGTACACCACAATTCCATTCATTCAGCACAACACAAATGAGATAATGGTTCATATGATCGCTTATCTCCAAATGAGAGATGGTAGCCTTTTCTTTTTTCTTTAGTCGCCTATTAAAACCCCTCACACACATACACACAGCACTCAGGTCTTCCAAATGCAACGTCCTTGGCAATCCACGTTGGATGAACCAGAGAAGAGTTTGAGTGAAACTCACAGAAGCAAAGACATTTGGACCAAAGGATGAAATGAAATACATAACATCTAGTTTTTCCCAGAGGGACCTCAGAGCAGCAGGCAGTCTCATTTACCGTATAGTCTGTAATTTTGGGACATAAAGCAGGGACTTAAGGATGGTGTCTGGGCCTTTACTGTGAGTATCCTCACTTTTGTCCGTTTAAAGTTGGAACCAGTGCATTAGCTGAAGGGATTGTATGTGTGTGTGTGTGGTTTAATACGCATTTAATATAGCTCCTGGGAAAGCTAATGGAGTTGCCTTAGGGAGTTGAGCAACCTCCCAGTGCGCTCTGCATAAATCTTCTTTAGCTGCAGGTGAACAAAAAGTTATGTTAAGTGCAAAAGTGAAGGTAACAGCTGCTGAATCCCTTTTGCTGGCCTACGGAGAATTGGTACTGCATGTTACCACCTGATTGGTGATTTCTTAACCTCTTCTAACCTGTAAAAATAAGAGGAAAAATTGAAGCTTTGGGGGAAGAATTTCTCTCCTAGTAGAATTTTCTCTTATTCACCAAGGACAGTAGGTTAAAAAAATCATTTGGAAAGAAATTCAGCTAGAAAATGGCCAGGACACCACAAATGCAGTTTTATAAGACTCTTTCTTCTTACTTTCCTTTTTTTTTTCCTTGAAGAAGATAACTCGGTTTTATACTTTACTGTCTTATTAACAGAATGCATTTTGGAAGTCTGCCACTGTTAACAGTATCAGAAGGATTTAGGGCTGCTGAAATACACTTGAAGATTTAATTCTGCTGACTTCAGCTCTGATCTGAAGTAAAAACTGTAACCATAGATTAAATGTTTAGCGCCAGATATTGCAATTGCTGCTTCTTGTCGTAAATCCTTGTGTCTATTGCTGTTTCAGACAGCTCTCTGCGGGCCCTTGGCAGTGCATGCAGCACAATGCTCGTGTTGTATAAGGTTCTTCACCAGGGGCCAATTCTTGAAGTCCTCTCTCCATCCTTCCTCATAAAACTCCCAGATGCCTGAGTGAGAACCTTGAGATGTAGCGGCGCAAGCCTGCCCCGCGGACATAATTCCCACGCCACACTGTGAAAACCAGGATGGCCACCTGCTTTTTGTAACACCTGATCTTTGGTTTAGAAAAACAGTATTCCAAGGGTGAGGGGGAAGAGCCTTTTTATTAATCTCTTAGGAGAGCCAAGTAATAAAAGCAAATAATCAATACAAAATTAGATTGTCATGATGAAAATTAACTAATGTGGTCATTCATACACTAAAATATCTGGTTAAAAGTTTAAGGGCTACCTCCCTCTCTTAGTTATAATTTTATAGGTCTCTGTAGACTCCTTTTTCGGACTTCAGCAGCCATTGACATTTTAATCTTTTTAATGCGGTCATTTGATTTACACGTGGGGTTCGCTTTTTCATAGTGAGTAGTTCTCCACTCATTGCTTATTGCACTCAAATAAAGTTATAATAAGAATACATCCCAATAGCCGCTGGTCCAAAACTGGTGCCTCTCTTCCCTGACCTTGGGTAGATTTATTGCATTGTAAATCTCAGCACACAAGCTTTAATTTTTTTTCTACTAAAATTTTAATGTCAAGGGTATAACCCAAAATATTTTCAAGGCATGTCATAGTACCAATCACACTGACATGTGAGAAGATGCTGGTACCCTTATTCTTCTAATGAAAAAAAAAAAGAAGAAAAAGAAATAAAACCAAGGCTAAGAAGATGGCAGACACTAGGAAAAAAAAACTTCTGGTGTTCCCACACTAGCACCAAGGCCATATGTAGAGATTGGGATGAAAGGCATTGAGGTATAAGCCTTTGTCTGCACTCCTAAGTGGCGGCCTGATGCTGAAATTTTTATGTCTTCAAGAACAGGAGTAACAAAAATAGGATGAAAAAATGTAGGTCAGAATGTTGAGTGGAAGGTCAGTAGCACCACCCCAGCCCAGCTAACCCATAACTTAAGTAAAAATTATTCACTCAGCTAGCTGGATATTTGTATTTCACTTAGAATCTTTGGAACTGGAACATCTGGCTTATGCCCTATCCTGGTAGTTGAGAAGGGGCAACCCAGAATCTGGCAAATTTGGTTTGAACAAATTTTAATTTTAATTTGAGCTCTTGGAGCTTTGGCATGGTGGTATATGGGTGGCATGCTCCTGGATTGCCCATCCTTCTTGCACTCATGGATGTTCAGTTAGGTTTTTCAAGCAGTCACTTGTAGCCTTCTCATACTTCATATGCTGTTTTTTTAGCATTATATGAGACCTGTATAGAATAAAAGTATCATCAGACTTGTTTCATATGGCCATGCTAGTCCCAAAGCATGCAGATAAAAAAAACTATGCAGCAATGCACTCAGCACAGCTCCAGTGCAGGAGGCAATCGTTTCCTTTGTTCCTTTCCCATGTGAGCAAACTAGTCTTTTATTAATTCTCTACCCTATCCCCATTTAGTCGTATAGAGAGTGCCAGGGAGAAGCTGGGAATATAATGCTTTCCTCCCTTTTTGCTACAGGTCATATAAAATGGATATTGCATTCAGTGCAGATGGGGCGACATTGTCATTCATCAGTTCCCCAAATTGGCTGCTTGGCAGACAGAATTATTTAAGTAAAACTGAAGTAATTTTCAAAATTGAAACTTAAGCTGTTTAGTGACATAAGCCAAGAGCAGTTTTTCTTGGACCCCCAACACTTCCTTGGCTCACATTCGCAGTTCAGCTATTTTCATTCCCGTCAATTAGTTCAATCTCCATGGATGTGAGGAAGGGCTAGAGCAGTGCGGTGTCTTTGATGCAATTTCATGTATACATATGGAGCATCTGTTACTCCAGGAGTCTTGCCGTCACTTCCATTATATGGAGAGTATTGATAGTAAAAGGAACTCAGGACCTGATGGGCCATTTTCTTCTGAGCTTCACACAGAAGTGCCTTGGCAGAAAGCCGTGTGTGAGGGAATACCCCTCCAAACAAAGGAAACAAGCCGTGGCAAAGCCCTGCAAAAGGGCCCAGGGAAAAGAAAATGTGTAGGAATGTGCTCCCTCCCTCCCCTGCTCTGCTCCTCCTCAGCATCTGGGTATTTGACACCTTCAATGCAAATGCACATAACACCGGCACAGGGTTTCTTGACACCACGCTTGGGGTGCTCAGGATGGTCCACTCAAAAGTAAATGGCTCGAGGAAGGTGCTTTGCCTTTAACAGCCTCTTGGTATCAGGCCACTCTTTTTTGGGGGGTAGGAGGAGCTATAAAAGGCTTTTCTTCAGTATTTCTTTCGAGACAGCACGTATTCCACTTGTATTGATGCGCCAGAGGCTATCATTACCAACAACTCAGGTAAACATCTCCAGCCAATTATTAACCTGTGATAGAAAGATAACATTTTCTCCCCTTCTTGGTACCTTTTATTTATCCTTAATACTTTCCAGGGAAATATCTAAGAGCTCTTGTTTTTCATCTTATAATTTGGTCAGGAGGATAGGTTAAGAGTCTAAGATTGCTGCCCCAAATCCCAGCACTTGGTTAAGTGTGATTTAAGTGGCAATTAAAATGTTATTCTAGGCTTCAGTATACGATGAGCTTCTGTCTCTCATTTAGCACACCCACCCATTGCCTAATTTCAGAAAGGGCCTGATGGATGGTTTCAAGGACCGTTCAAGAAATATTTGACAGGTACCTGCTCTCTATCATAGATTGCCGCTGGTTTAATAACCACTACATTTCCAGCTTGTTTGGGTACTTTAGTCTCTAAGCAACCTTCTTTGTAGAGAAAAGCAGACCATACTCATAGGCGGACAAGCTACCTGCAGTCTTCAGAAACTCTCGGGTGGTCAGGAAACGCCGCCGGTGCAAGCAGAAACCCCCGCACTCGCTGCTAGGGCACCTCGGGAACCAGGGCTTGTCATCTTAAGGGAGAAATTGTTGTTTCTGCTCTGGCACACAATGAAAATGAAAAGATCTAACGTTTCTTAAAAAACAATGTTTCACCAATTGACTTAACTGAAATGCACCGTTCTGATTTGAGATACTTTGTTACAGAAAATTTTCAAATGGAGGAAAAAGTGCCTTGACAGAAAAAAAAAGAAAAAGTAACATACCATTCCAAAAAAGTGTAATGGAATATTTCAGTTACTCTTTCCAAACAACATTTCACTGAAATCAACACACTGCTGCAAAAGTGTTTGCTTTTTATCAGCTGACAATTTTCCTTCTAAAAATTTCCAGCCAAAAGTTTTCTACTCAAGTATCAGTCTTGCAGTAGGAATATTTGTGACTGTGGTTTGAATTTATGCAAGATGCTTTTAGTCTGACTCTTCAACCTACTTAGATCAAGACAGACTGTTGTATAATTTGAAACATTCCACAGTGTTTATCTCTGGGTTGGTGAAATGCATTAGAAGGACAGTTTTAAATTATTGTTTCATGAGTTACGTTGTGCCTATAAATTCCTGTGTTTTCTCAAAATAGGTTAATTGTCTCTTGTCACCTCCCAGATAATATTAAATTATGTGAAGCTAGTTATGTACGAAAAATGTAGGATTTGCTTTTTCCTTGGGGTTTTAAAGAAGTTCATATAGTGAAGTGTAGAAAATACCAAAGAGATGTAGCCTTTACCAATATCAGTTTTCTTAGCAGACTCCCTAACCCTGGACTCTGCATATGGAGTCACTATAGCAAAGCTAGCACACTAGAATACATATATATGAATATATATTGAATGCTAACTGAATATGGAGAGAGAATCTAGAAGGCAAACAGTGCCTGGCATTGATCATGTATTACTATGAGACCTGTTTTTTCATAAAATAAGAGTATGTTTTCTATTCCTGTATGCCAGTTATCATTTAGTGGGTGAAGTGACTTGGAACCTGCTGTGCTCTTTGGAGACTGCAGGTCCAAAGATGTGTCTAACCCATCATTACAGCACCTTTGAACCACCAGGGTAGGACTGGTATCTGCCCCAGTATGTTTAGGCATGAGCTTTATGTAAAGCTGACAGATATAATCATTCATCCAGCTTCTTCTTTCCATGGACCAACACGTGGAAACAGTCTTGTAGCAGCCTTTACTTCTCTTAAATTATAAGCGTCTGTTCCTGATCAGTTTTGAGAAGTACTTACAATTTTTAATCATTACCTGAGACTGATAATAACAGAAGATTTGTTGGTAATTGCATTCTGTTCTTTGGTTTCATTGTTGTTTTTATTGTTCCTTTTTTTTGTTTGTGTCTCCCTGGGATTGTCCAGAGCAAAATTATCTGGGAAATAACCTCGTCGTTTGGTTATGAAGCACCAATAAACCTGAACAGCATTTTTTTTGTCTACGCTGAATAGCCTTTGCTACGTATTAGCCCAGTGCCATTACAAATTCAAACCCTATATATATATTGTTCATGGCCCTTTGTGTCATCAGGAAATTAAAGTTTGCAGCTGGCCTCTTCATCTTAGTTAATCATGCGAACATGAAATCCTTAAAGGTCCACGCAATGGTCCCTGCGGGGGCCCCACTCAACACTTCTCTGCAGCGTGACATTGTTTTTCAGCTGTGTTTTTATCTTCTCCCCTCTTCTGTTCCGAGCTCCTGCTGCTTTTAGCTTCAGTAGCAGACTGTCATGTGGCACTTTATCATGGGCTGTCCAGAGCGCCACAGTAGCCATGCCCCTTCACCACACACCGCAACCTGCTTGAAAGTTTAGGAGGTTAGAGATGAAGCCTCTCCTGCTCTCGCTACCCTGTTTTCCTGCCTCCAGCCCTGCCTTGGTGGCAAATGAGAAAAACCTCTGAGTATACCTTGTACTGTGTCTTACACAAGGTTGCAGGGTGATGGTTTAAGGGCTTAGTTTCTCCCGCCTGTGTTTTATGTTGTGGTTGCTTGTTTTCTAAGAACTCACTTAAATTATGACAATAAATCAAAGATTTCCTTCCAGATGTCTTTTAACATCTAGCATCATTTCCTCCAGGTCCTGGATATGTCCTAGATTTTAGTTTCCTTAGGTAATTTCCTCCACTGGCCCTAGTGACCCTGACACAGGCTGACCTGTAGTTAACTTTGTCTCCCTTTTTAAGATTCGGTTTGAAGAAGTCAGTCAATACCTCATTTAAAGAGGGGGGGGAGTGGGAGCGAAGGAAAGCCTTCACTAGCTTCTTTCATTTTCATTTCCTGTGCCATTGTATTCTAACTTTCTCCCTGACTGATTTCCACTCTCTTGCAGGTGACGAGAAAAATCTCTTCGTATTTGTTTTCTTTCTTTTTTTTCTTTGCTGTATCATCTCCTTTAAATTTTTTATAAGCTTTCCCTTACCTCTTGATACGTAACATACATGTGAAAGACTTTTTTTTACCATCAGATTTCTCCAGAATTGTTAATATTTTTCTCTTTATCATTGAGAAAGCCATTTTGTCATTTTAAAGATCAGAGCTACTTTTATAGAGCTCTAATCTTTTGGGCCCTAATCCAACAAATCTTTTAAGCATGTGCTTAACTTCAGACACGTGAGCGGTTGTATTGAACTCAATGGAGCTAGTCAGGTGCTTAAAGTTAAGCAGATGATTAAGTGCTTTGTTTGGCTGGCCTTGCAGAGCCCTGTCCCCCAGGAGCCCCTTCACCAACAGCCTGCGCAGAGCTACCAGCGGGCGGGTCTTCTTGCTGCAGAGAGGGGAGGATCCTGCAGCACATGATCCTCCCAAAAGTTTTAAAAGAATATCTTTATTTTCAGTTACTGATTTTAATATAACGCAGGCCTTTGCGTATGGTACCTTCTGACCTCGAGGCGTCTGCAATTTAAGTGATACAGACATGGGCCAAGGAGGAGAGGAACCAAAACAGATGAAACAAGAAAGATGACACAAAGACAGCCATACGGTCCGATTTCACAAGGACATGCAGCTTTTTGCACTCTCTTCCCCCACTGATTTCAGAGAGACCCTTGTGTGCCAAGTCCTTACCTGGAAGTATTCAGCATCTTGCAGGATCAGAGCCTGGTCTTATTTATGTATTTATTTATTTAGCCTACCTCTTTCAGCTGCCCGTATTCTTTGCGTTGCTGCTCAGCGGTGGGAAGACGACCCACCCTCACCAGTGGTGGTGCACGTTCGGTGCATCATTGCCTGCCCCAGTTTCTACCCACTACATCCAGAGTAAAAAGGCGCTCTTCCAACTGCTTGAGACCGAGGGGACAAAACAGGAGCCCTCTCTTCCCCTGGGGCAGAGGGAAGACAGTGGTATGGCAGCACTACCCCGTCACAGATTTCTCCTGGCTGCTTCCACCTGCCTGAGAACAGAGCTGTGGCTGCAGCTGCTTTGTGGCACCAAAGGACATGCGCTTACCAGGAAAGTTAGGTTGTCAGTAGCAGTTTGGGTGCTCAGAAGTTAACCTGAACAAGGGACTGCATTCAAGCACTTGGGAAAGGCCTCTCTGGATAGATATGAACCTCTTAAAATGATGCTTTATAAAATTGCACATGGTAATCTCCTGTATCTGCTAAACTATCTCGCTCTAGTCATGCTGGTTTGGAGGTTGCAAACAAGTTGGCTGGCGGTTCTGTGTGCTCTGTCAAGCCAGTTAATCCTTAGGACACTGTTTTCTCTGAGGCCTGGCCAGATGAAGAAACCATTGTCACTAAATAAATGGGATAGATGGAATAAACTATCAGATGTTTCCCTGGACAAGCCATTTTGGTGTTCCTCACAGATACGGGCTTGAAAGTTCTTTACATAAAGGCTGTTTCACGTCCGTCTCATTCCTACCTCTCTAGAGGCTTCTCTGTCAGAGACTGTACACAGAAAATGTGTCCTTTTAAATTAAGGGAGGAATTCCTTCAGCTGGCAGCAGTCATAAGATCCCTTATTCATACTGGGGTAGCAGCCAGGAGGCTCCATCCGAGACCAAGACCCAGATGTACTGGTGCTGTACCAACATTTCCCTTCAATCATTGAAGGAAGAGCTGTTAACAGCTTCTATCCTCTTCTGGAGGTTGGCTGCTAGGAATGGGAACAGGCTTGGGTAATACCCCTTTAAAATCATTTCTACTGACCTTGGACTTGAGAAGCTACTAAAGCAAGAATGGGAACAGGATGGGGCCCATGGTGACAGCAGCAATTTCAGCATTATTGTGGGAAAGATGGTGTGTCACTCTTCTGCATTGGTAGGCTGGCATCCCTTCTTGCCGTATGACCCTAATTAATTTATGTAGTATGCGTCATGGGGGAAGACAAGATCCAGACTGAAGCCTTTGTAATGGGATTTTATCCTGTGCCAAACTGAAGTAATTAACTATATCTATCTTTTTCAGTTTCAGTTGCTCTTCCCTAAAAGATTTATATTAGGAAGGTGAAATCATACACACTCACACCTTGTCCATACAAGCTTTTCTTATCTCCTGATAAGAATTAAATGCTATACTTTGTCTCTAGCAAACGGTAATATCCCTATGACTAGCACCAAACTAAAAGTCACTCTGAGCAACTTGTTCTTTATGACATTATCACTGCTCTGATTCTAGATAGCCTCTGCCGTCCCGTATTCCTTGCATTTCCTCTATGCATGTTTACTTTGATTTCTCCGGTATATCCTATTGGGTGTATGGCGGGTAGGAAGGGTATTTATGCGTAGGATATGTGTACAGAGAGCACCAAGCTCATCAGAAGAGAGCAGGAGAGGAGAGGGAGAACACAAGTGCTCTTCTAAACTAACGAAAGGAGAATACGTCTTCACACAAACCATAACAGAGCTGTGAAAATCCTTGTTGTTAAAGGTCTACAAGGATTAAAACTAAAATAAATAAAAAGGATTGGATCTTTAACTCCTAAGTTTGTCCTTTAGGGTTAGGAAACAGGGAGACTTCCTCTGCCCGTGGAAGACTCTGGGCTGTGGCTGGTGGTGTCAGGAGAGACTTCAGGGGCAATTTCTTTCTTCTGTCCCGGTCTTAGCTGTGCTGGCCAAAGAGGATATCATCCAGGACCTTGTCACCATCTCTGGGAGCTTCTGTCTCCTTCCCCTCCAGACCCTCCAGCTCAACATGATCCTTCCCTAGCTCATCTTCATGTAGCCATCAAGACCAGTGACAAGTTGCTATTGAGGCTCACGTGCTTCAAGACTGGCTCAAGAGGAGTTTAGCTGGCTGGGCTGGGGGCTGGGGGCACCAAGCGCTGCAGTCAGCATGGCTCTTTGCAGGGGGGGTGTGCGGGTATGTTCCCGGAGGAGATGGTGGTCCGGCAGCAGCGTCGCCTGGAGTAACCAGTACTGTGGGGGGCATGGCGGGGCAAAGCTGCATCACCGAGCAGCCTCCCCACCCCGGGGGCTGCATCCAGCCTTGCTGCAGGCACTGCTCCTGTTAACAGCACTGAGAGCTGTGCCTGCCATTCCCTAAGTGCAAAATGTGCAGGAAATTTATCCTATTACACCAAAATTGCGGTCATTCTCCACACCCCTGGCACCTGTATTTTGTTTCTAATGACTAGTTTGTCCTCTCTCTAGCTGGGATAAACTACACAAAAATTCTCTCACAGGCACCACTTCTCTCTATCCTGCCTGACTTCTGGCTGTCTCAAGTGGTTTTGCACCAGAAATAAAGCCTACACTACTAATTTTAGACCACCTCACAATGTCTAATATATTGTACCTCTTTAAAATGTATAGCTGTTCATTCCTCTTACACATCCATGATAGGACCTTACTGTAGCATTCCAGGCTACCCCGATCTCACTTAAGCCTTATATGTCTTAACTTTTGTCCTTGGCATCCAGACAATTCTTCTATTCTCAGGATGCTTTCTGCTGAACTTCCTGTCTATAAAAATGCGCTCAGGGAGTCTATCAGTCTTCCAGCCTATTCCTTCCCCTTCCCAGAGCTTCCCCTTCTCTTACCATACCAAGCAATTATTCTTATTAATTATTCCAGCTAACAGTAATTATCAGCAGCATGCACCTCCAGCCACATTAATAACAGCGATCTCTAGGACACTGAGGAATTGGCTGAAAAGATTCACTTTGCTACTTGGATTGCATAGGAAGACAAATTCCTTTTCTTCCTCGTGTGTCTATTTTGACGGGGAGTGTTACCACTTTCTTGTTTTAAGATAGGCAAAAAGAGGGCAGATGAATAAGCGAGGACTTACTGTATAGGTTTTGCCTGAAAAGAGTCAAAGAACAGAGATCCAAGGTTTAGTCTGTGGATTTTGTACACAGTATCTAAGCAGTGACATTAATTGATTTTTTTTTTTAGCTTCTGATATTTATGGGCCAAATACTGAAATTTCTGCTTGGTCTCCAATAATCTGGGGTCTGCCTCAGGGTTAGAACTTCGAATTGTTTTCATCCATTCCACAGGCACAACTACCATTCAGCAGCAAATGGAATAAAATTTGGCCATGTTTCATCATCTGTAATTTGTCAATATTTTTCATCTCACTGCTGAAAAGCATTGAAGTTTTTAAAAGTGATATTTCTTCAGTGTAAAAGAAGAACAAAGAAAAAGGGCAAAAATATTTCAAAAAGAAAGAAATGAAAAAAGAAAAACCTTCTGCAAAATGAGAGAGTTAAAAAAATATTTTCCCTCAAAATTGCTTACCATTTGCCTAAGCTGCAAAGTTTTTAATGACATTCTAGTGAAAATAGAGTGCTCTGGCTAAATTCCTTCAAACCCAATAAAGCAGATGACTGGGAACCATAATGGAATTGATGCTGTCAAGTGCATTTGCTTTTTTAATGCTAACATGTTTTTGGTTATTAAGAAACAAAAAAACAAGTGGTATATGATCAACACAGCTTCTGACAGGGGCATTGGAACCCATCTGGCTTATGGATCCCCTACTTTTTTTTATTAGCCTGAGATTATAAAGTTGTAACACTGTAGTTTAGCTTCTGGCTTCTGCAACTGTAAATTGGCAAAGGGCTAACTATAAGGTGTGAGTTTCTGAAAACTAAAATACGATACTGACCCAGCGCATACCACACAGGCCTGCAGCAGATGTATTGGAAGAAGGAAATACAGTAGCGCTGTTGAAATGTTACTGATTGGTTCCAACTGAGTAGCTCTAGATATAATCCAGCTTTCAAAAGCAACAGATGAGATAAAAATGTCAGAAACGATCATTAAAAGCTGATGCCATATATTACTTAATGAAGTCACACAAGGCAAAAATACTACCAAGCGTCCTCCAGTAGTAACGGGTGTACTCCATGAACGTTAGCTCCACAGTTGTCAATATCTCTGATGAAAAAAAGCCTCTCAATCTTTACAGATTTCTTTAATTTAAATAAGCCTTTTAACATAGAGAGGATTTGTTTTCTCAGTGTGCTTCATTAGTGTAGCTTACCACCACAAAACCTGGTTGTATTGAGAAAGATTGCCCCATTATCAAATAATTAGGACTGCCTTAGCAGGTGCACACACTTACCTTTGTAATTAAATCCTTGTTAAAACACCAAAATCCAGAGAATTTAAATGGTTACCTGATCCCAGAGGAGGTAGCCCAGAAAGTTATTCTATAAGGTAGACGTCATCTGGGGGTAACGATACTGAGCAGAGAATCTTTTCCTCATGGGATGTTGATGAAGCACATCTGCACACATCATGCAGTGCAATAAAAATTGCAATGACAATACTAGCCAAACACCTACTGTACAAGAAGCCAGAGAAACCAAGCATAAGCCTGCACAGAATCATATGCTATGTAATGGAGCTTTCACAGCTTCACTAGTTTTAGAGTTACAAGCAAAATTAAAGATGATGATCCTCATTTTTAATAATTCTTTGGAATATTTGCCTGATTTACTATATTTTAAGATGAGTCCAGGAGACTTATTCCTGAACTTAGCTTCTGAAATCTTACCACAGTGGAACGACAGTGGTTACATGGCTACATGTACAGCTATTTTAAAAGATCTCAGAATCCTAATAAAATCTGAAAGAAAATAATGGCAGTTGTAGTAATCTCACACAGTCATAAAAATCACATTTCTAATATGTTATAGATACATTTGTATATTCCTGTGTTGTATGTTCTACACATTTACAGATCTGTGAATGTCTATATTAATAAAATATGCCAGCAAGTGGATTAGACAGTCTATTACAACAAATTATCTCTGTTCAGTTGGCACTCTCATTGTCCTCACCAGAACTGATCAACCAGATGTGACATAATTAGCTACTCGCCTAGAGGTGTAGCAGTGCTTTTACCATAAAGGATACTGAGTGAGCTCTCGTTCTGCTGGCTACTTGTATTCAGCCTCCAAGTTTGCATCACAAACCCCATCCAAACTCTAGCTTCCAAAAGCCAGAGAGAAAACCATAAGATTGGAGTAGATTTGTTTTCCACCTCTCAGAAGAACTCTGTTGATGAAAACAGTAGGGTCCAAAATGAAAAATAATTTACAAGATCTGCGCATACTCATCGACTTCAATCTGTGTTCAAAGTTGTGGATTCAGCGCTGACAAAAGTACCCTCATATTTTAGATGTGAAACGTTTATAGAACAGCCAGTTTCTGGAACGATGTTCTTAGATAAATGGAGTTAGTCCTGGAAATCAATTTAGACAAAGCTGCAGCAGTGCTGGTATTGGAATTCACCAACTCGCTACATAATTTGAATAAATGGGAAAAGAGATGACTCCTGAGAGTAGCACTGGCAGCCAAAAGAATTACACTGATGGACTGGAAAAGCAAAGCCATGCCATGTATTGATTTATGGACTATTGCCCTTCTGGATATAGCTAAATGTGAAAGAACTCCCTTTATTCATACTAATAAAATGGACATCAATGCTCTCAGACAAAAACTGTTGTTGGAGTTGTATTGTGAATAGCTGGCATGTGGGATGGCCTTCTTTCACTTGCCCATCACACATGCTCTGTGGGCTTGGTGAAGTTTGAGACACACAGAAAACAACAGGGACTTTTTCTAGAGTTGCTTCATTTGTTTGGGGTTTTTTTTCCACTCAGAATTATTTCCTTTGTCTTTTGGGGTTTTTTTCTTTTTTCTAGACTCTCTTGGTGTAAATCAGAACTTAAGATGTATATTATCACTTAATAGATGTGATCCTATGATAGTCAATTTTCAGCATTTTGGAGACAAGTGCCTTTTTTTCAGACTTAAAAATTATAGGCAATGCTAAAGGAGCATGAACAAAGCACAACACTAGTTCCACCCCCTCTGTGACACTGTTATGGCCGTGATCTCCCTATCCTACCTGCCAAAGCTAGGTTAATGCAGGCCACGCTCGATATGAGAAGACCCCTACAAACCAGCTCTTGCTCCCTCAGCCAAACCAGTGCTGTCCCTTAGGCCTTGTTTATCTTCAGAGGACCATCTGAAGATTTCCTGCTCTCCGCAAGTTTGTCTCCGTCAATATAAGTAATATGGGGAGCCCTACTGTAGCCTGGCTGCTGCCAGAATTTTTAATGCTATATTGATTAAACTGCTATGAGTGGGATGAAATTATGTGGTATTAGTTGTGCTGGCAACTGGTTTACCTCCGGGATCCTCATGTTGCTAGCGCTGGTGGAGCTAAGCCAGAATTAGGAACACTGGGAAATTAAAAAAAAAAAAAATTAAGCCCTTACATAGACATGACCTTGGTTGCTCAAACTTAATGTCACAAAATGAATAGACCTTTTGGAGTCTGGGATGCCGTCACGCTTGGTGATAGGCCCTGTCCATCTTCCCAGCAGGAATGAGTGAGCCCTACCTTGGAAGCCCTGAGTCAGAGCCAGCACCATGCTCAGCTGTAAGTCAAGAAGAAAATGGAACTGTTTGCTTCAGCTCTTGAGGAGCTAATGAGAGATAATGAGATAATGAGGTCAATTCTGGGATATGCGGGTAAGTATCTCTGTAGCCTTGTCCCATTGTTATGCCCTTTCCTAAAACATTCCCCCTGCTGCTGCCAGAGACAATGGCCCTTTGTCTGCCCATCGCCCCTGTGCAGCAGGACTCCTCCTGCACCCAGGGGACTGCCGGGGAAGTGAGTCAACCCGCTCCTGCAGGCTGCCTCTGGACGTGGCAAAAGGACCGCTGAACAGCTCGGTGCTGAGAAAGAAAACAGTGCCTGGAAAAAGATCGAGGAACACCCTGATCTTGCTGTGGCCGTGGTGAGTGACTAGAAGTCACCTGTGAAGTGCTTAAACATTACTGAGGTGCTTGTAAAGCTGAGGTAAAGCCCACGAGAGATAACCCATTCACTTACTCCTGAAATGTTTTTGTGTTCATTTTACACACAGAGTTCGTCACTGCTATCCAGATGAACTTGAAAAAGAATTGCTACTGCTGTGGTGGACGTTGTAGTGCTACAAAACCACGTGACCATCAAGGATTGCTGGACAAGATGGCCTTCCACCCTCCTTGAGATATAATGGGTACTCAGTCTGCTTCAGACACTGACCCCAGCCCTTACAAGAGAAGCACGTTGTCTGAGTAAGGTTTCCCCAGGGCTCTCTGCAGAATGCAGGGGACAATTATCATTGTATTTCAGACTAACTAATGTCACTAATGATATGACTTACGATGTGATTACTTCTGAGGCTACACTACTTGACCTGTGTGAAGACAGAAAGGTAAAGGACATAAGAAGTTTGTTAAAATTAAACTAAGCACAGATTAGCAACGCAATTTGTAAATATTGGACAAAGTTTAAGCTTCAGTCAAGCTGAAGAGAGAAAGGCTTTGCTCTGAGGCTTTTATAAGTGGAAAAGAAAATGGAGAGAATTGGGTAATACCAAATACTTCCTACGTTATTGCTTATTCTTGCAACGTAATTTCAAAATTTCAAGAATAATGCACTGACTGTGCCTTATAGATCAAAGAGAGAGAAAAAGTCCAACATTTTTAATTTATTTCTTTGTTGACAAAACACACCTCCAAAATGACTGGGACTAGATGGTTCCAGAGCTTAGTGTGATATTACAAAACCTGTCACGTCCAAGTCATTGGCTGAAGTTGAGCCTGAATGGCTAACGAAATGACTGAAAATTATTGTCAGCTGAGAGGTCTTCAGTGGCCTGTGACAATTGCAGTCTGTGATGTAGAACTGTGGCTGCCATTTTAAGTATACAGACACGCTGCACTCGGGGTAGGACACCAAAAAAAAGCATTAAAAATTCATTCAGGCTGTAGGAAGGATAGATTGGAGCAGATGAAAGATGGAGATGGGGCATTGGAGTTGACATCTTCCTTTCATCAAACATGCCACAATGTGGTAACAAAGGCCTCAAGAAATCAGAACAATATGCTTTAGCAGAATGGTTCTCTAGTCATTGAGAGGAATGTTTACCTTCTGAATCTTGTAGTGTTTTGCATCTTTTTTAGTTGTTTCCCATGTAAAGGCTGGCCCAGCCCAGTCCTGGTACTTTGCTTATAACCTGAACTGATGACACTACAGCTTCAGGGGGAATAGTTTCAGTGAAGGTGATTGCAGAATATTTCCACCTATCAGTCCTGAAGCTCGGGGAAGCAAAAGATATACTGTCGTTTCGCTTCCTGTTCACATATTGGAGGTAAATATAGGAACTTATGCTCAACATGTCTGAATAGGTCTTATTTTCATGACACTGTGCCTATGTGGGACTTAACAATGATGGAGCAGAATCATTATGGTGTCATCGATTCCTTACAGTGTAAGAGCTTTTGGAAGTCAGATTATCTTCAGAGCTATAAACTCAGGGTAATCATCTCTGCCACTTCCTGCATCAGAGCAGTGTTGCGGGATGTTGTTTTAAAAATTGCTTTGCCTTCAAACCTTGTGCAAACAAAACTGTATTTTTCCCTCCTGTTTGGGGATGGTGGACAGGCTGACCCCACTACTGCCTTGTGCCAGTCACACAACAAAAATACCGCTGAAGTGTGAAGCTGCAAACCCAGAGGGAATCATCTTCCCTGGACTACTCATCTCCTTCAGTACGAGCTTTGCCGAGCTCTTATTCAGCAGATGGTGTAGGAGAGATAGCCTCCAAAACCACAGAGACAAATATTTGATTTGGATGAGTACATTAAAGATTACTCACTTCTCCCGTCAAATTATCTGTGTTTTGCAGAAAGTACAAAGGGCACGGTTTGGATCATCCCCTTTCTAATAAAAGTGGTTTCCAGCTGTTGGCGCCGAGTGCCTTCTGCAGGCCAAGCTCACTGGTATCTGATACTCCGTTCACGGTTAGGTGAGGAAAGGACATTGGCCGTAACGCCTTCCTGGGGAGTCTCTGAAGCAAAATGAACTTTCATTAAAATCGCCCTCCTCCAACAGCTATCCCGAAGACAGGAGCGTCAGGTTGGCACACGCTGAAACAGTAAGTTGTGCCCCGACTTGCGGATTTCTGACTCGGGCAAAGTAGCAAACCTATCCTTCCAGCCTTAAAACACTGGTAAAGGTCTTGAAAGCGGAGATGAAATGCAAACAGTAGCCTGTCTGAAAAGGCACTGGTCTACATTTGCCCCTTTTCCTCTCTTCTCCCGTTTTGACTGAATCTTTTATGACTCCTTGATTTCCTTCTTATCTTTACCTGCGTTAATTGCTGGGTTTTGAGGCTATGGTTTCAAGCTGGTGAGAGCCAAAACCCAGTGCCTCACAGAGAGGCAAGGTGTTATCAGTCAGTCAACCGTTGTTTGCAGGGACAGAGCAGAAATGAGAGCGGGCGCTGTGAGTGGAGCAGTTCATCAGGTCTACTCTACCTTTCCTCTCTGGGCAGCACTGGCTCTTGCTCAGTTCCTTCGAATAGTCACAGTGCATCCTAAGGAGGGGTGGGGATGCGGGGCTGATCCTTTGGGAAAAAGCCTGAGGGAGGCGCATCACCTACTCCAGGCACTCTGTGCATGTGCATACACATCTCCGTGACTTCAGACTGGCCCATCTTTAAGATTTATCTCAGTGCTGACAGCTCACAAATTTATTTGTCCATTTTTCCCATGGGTCTCTGTTCATGTCTTTCTGCTAGATTATTGTCATTAGATTAAACACATTGCTAAAAGCAAGTGTTTCTAAGTTTTATTCCTGCCTCTGCCTTCCTCTCTTTCTGTTGACCTCTACCACTGTTCATGCCATAACAAGACCATTTCCGAAACTTCTCTTTTATTTCTCCCAGACTTCCAGCTTCTTAAAAACACTTTCTGCCACTGTCTTCAGAAATTAAGTTGCTTTCTTTTGTTTTTGATAACCACATCCCTGCTATCTGTAACTCCTTCC
The DNA here is from genome assembly GCF_964195595.1 of Calonectris borealis. Taxonomy (NCBI): domain Eukaryota; kingdom Metazoa; phylum Chordata; class Aves; order Procellariiformes; family Procellariidae; genus Calonectris; species Calonectris borealis. The sequence goes on from NC_134313.1 coordinate 51,980,725, forward strand.
TTTCTGCCCTCTCTGCAGCCTGTATCCAGTTCACCCCATGCAAAACCTAGTTTCCAATACTATCTTGTTAAGCCCTCTTTTAAACTGTGTTACCTTCCTCCTTAGTATCTTTGAGCACAACAAATTCCAGTTTCTCATGCCTGCCTTCGTGCGCGCCCACAGCTCCGAGCAGGTCTACACTCTGTATATGCTTCCCTCAGTGTAGCTTGTAACCCTGCGATGTCGTTTCTGCATTCATACACACCTTCCCATGCTCTGGTCCATGTAGAGGATGCATGTTCCACGTGCAGACTATGAACCTGTCTCCTGGCTCTTCTTTTTTAAGGTCCACAAAAGCTCACTGATACCAATCCACACTCTATTTCAACATCATAAAGGAAGGAATGAAATAAAATGTTATAATAGTCTTTCCTGTGACTGCTCCAAACTCATGTGCTATTACTGGTCTTTCAAATTTCCTTGGGATGGAAGCTACCTTTATTTTTGCCATCTAGTGTTCCAAGAAAGCTGCCAGCACTTAAACTAGGAGGATAAGTAATAGATGGAAAAAAGTATCATATTTATCTTTCCATTTTACTAACGATGCTCACACCACTTCTACATGCAGCATTGAATGTAATAGGCAAGCACTACTGCTCTGACTGCATTTAACATGAGGAACGCTCTGCTCCCAAATATAGGACTCATGAACATTAAGCTGCAATTGCAACTGCTAATAAACTGACTGTGAATATTAATCCAGTATTCCTTCTGTAATCAGAACGTTTCATCACTGCCCCATTTGCTTTACAATCATGACAAGCAGTGAATGTATTCAAGGCAAAAAACAATGAAACAGCTTTTTTTTACAGTCTACGCTTTATCACTACTTCATTGATTTTTCAGTATTTTAGCAGATACAGCACAACTGGATTAACTAGATAAGGAACCTTTCACTCTTAGGTCATCAGTTCACGTCTGAGACAGGTTGGTACTGACCGAAGGTCACTTTGGCATTATAATTTTAATAAAGACCAATACAGAGACAGGCCTTCAACAGGCATAAAACAACGCTTTAACTTTCTTAAGCTGCCCACAGCATACACAACTAGACCAACTTTGTTGCCTGCCAAAGTCAAACTGATAGAGAGTTAGACGGTCATCTAGTTGCCAGATGTCTGGCTGTGTAACTTTCTGGCACTAAGCATTATATAGAGACAGATCTATGGATTGGATCAATTAGCATTACACTTACCATCTGACAACTGTTTGGTCGCCTTCGCCCAGTTCCTAGAGGACAGGTGTTCACATCACAGAAATCACCATCACAATTGGTACGACTAATTGATACGGTTGTTGGCAGTCACAGCAGAGAGGACAAGGACTGAATTAGCACCGAGACCAAAGCACTGTTTCACCCCTAGAGATGGTCTCTTCAGCTCAGGATGTCCAGGGCGTTTGGAGGATGCCTTTCTGCCATTCCATGTGTTGTGCTGAGCAGAATCTGCTCTGTTTTCGGATCCAGTAAATTTACCCAGCACTAAATTCAATGAGGTTTCCTGGGGGACAAGGGAGAGAAGGGGGGTGGTGAGTCTCTCTTCTTTAATTTTTGGTTAGATGCCTTAAGAAAGACCTTCTCTATGATTTTTTGCCATTTCCCAAGTATCTTCTGAGGTTTATTCTGTATGGGAGAAAAAAAAAAAGATAAAATGAGTGCAGAGATCTTAACAGCACGAGTGTGTCGTGCACCATTTCAAGGGAAAAAGAAAAAGTACACTTGCAGAAATACTCAAACATTAACAGCGACTCTAGTGCTCCCTCATTTCTTCTGTTTTACACTCCAGACAGTCATGTAAAGAGCTTCACAGGTATATTCTCTTGCAGAGCTTGTGGGTATACTTGGTGATTAGACAAATGGGGTTCTGCTTTGGCAAATGTCCATTGCTTTCCCCAGCTGACTTACAGAATATGCTATAAAATGCAAAGGAAGGCAATAAACCTCCCATCTGCAGCTGAGATTTCCACTTTGCCAAAGACCCTTTTGCTATCAGCACCTTTAACTATGACTTTCAAAGAAGAGAGAGGTGTAATTTTTTCTGTGGCAGATATTTTACTACATTCACTAGCAGTATCATCCCAAAACTTATGTGAATTGATTTTGAATATTAATCTAAGAACGGAAAAGCCAATAATCATGTAAAATATAAATAGGTCTTCGGGCCATTATTCTATCCAAAAGAGAAGGCAAGAATTTCAGCTGCTTTCCTATTCTCTTTGCACTCCAGAACAATACTACTTTTTTATGGTCTATAAGTCAACTGCGCTTTATTGATTTTTAATACTTTTAGCAGATACAGCATAATTACAGCCAATAATGCAAATACTGCAAGTGAGAAATGCAATTAGAGGACACCAAACACTTCGCAAGCTGGGTCAGGAAAAAATAAAAGATGAAATATTTTGTTTCAGCACTGGGATTTCTCAGTCTTGGCTTTGTATTCTTCAGAGGTTAGCGGAAACAAGAGGAATTCTGCCCTCTACTAAATTCCTATTTCCAATACTAAAGGATTAAAGAGGAGCAGATATGAGTCAAAGGCATTTGCCCAAAAAAGCCCTTACATAGCAAACAGTTGCTACAAGAGAGGACGTTCATTGACTGTCGCCTTAATTTGAAAGGTATCACTATCATTAATTTTGACAAGTAGCCTCTCCTTGGGGGATCCAAGCCTGAGCCAGCCGGGCTTTCTTTCAGCTCAGGTAAGTAATCCCTACCCATGTGAAAAGTCCAAATGCGTTTCCTTTCACCTAACAAGAAGATCAAAACAGCTGCTTTCAGGCCAACGACTGACTACAGAAAACAACGAGGAAAGAACAAATAAAACATAAACCTTTGCAAAAACAAAGAGAAACAAAGTGCCCAGGGTTTCGCTGGTGAAATGACTCACCCCACTGCTTCCCATCAGGCATGCCAGGGCGCTCCCACCTCCGACCACGCAGCACCTATAGACCTGAACTGAGGCATTTCCTCCCCTACTCTGTGGCTACACACGCGTTACTCATAGGAAGGATCCCAGGAGCCTTACTTGGGTACAAAAGTCAGATTCTAATCTTTCCTTCTCCTTCTGCCTATCAGGGATCCTACCTTCTCATGTCAAGGGACAAGTTAATTCAGGCTCAACAGTGCAATGTCTCTTCTTGAATAGTTGTAGACTGTAGACATTTTTAGTTCTGGCAGCAGAGTGTCCTCTTCCCCTTTCAAGTTTAATTTACTGGACTAATTATTCCAAGAAAAAGACCTCAATATTCCAGTTTATCTTAATGCAGTGGGTGAAACTAAATGAGATGTTCTGGTTCTGCAGCAGGGAGGTAATCACTAAGTTGCTCTGGAAAACGCCCAGGAAATTTATTTCTGGTCATTTTTTTCCTGAAGAAAAAATCCAGCTAAACTATGAGTTGTGAATTTACCTGTTGCAAAAATACAGTATTTGTATTATAATGCACACTGTAGTTTATATCTTTTTTTCCCCCAGATAAATTATTCAGATTGGGAGAGAGGAATTGTAGCAACCTGTGGTTGCTATGTCCCCACAGCTAAGCAAGTTTGCCTCCAAAGCTTTCCTTTAGATAAATTCAATACTAAGAATCTGTCCCAACTGCCAGATACTGCTCAGCTGTGGATGCAAGATAAAAAGAAATAGTTCACTTTCTGACTGCTGGTACTGGACCAGACCAAGCAAAAGCCTGTCCCCAGGTCCCACTTTGAAGTCCAGGATGCTGACGGCCAAACATGTCCCAGGCACGCGGGTCTGCCCCCGGAGCGCTCTCAGTGAGGGCTGTGCTGCTGTCTGGGCTCTGCCCTTCCCTTGACTGATTTCCATCCCTCAGCCCACAGCCAGCGAGGTGCCGGGGAAGCATGCAGCTATGCATCTGTCTTCTGAACTGCAAGGGAGTGGGTAGTGAGAGGGTTTCCTCCAGCTCCTCCTTGCTCTGGAAGATTGCATGCTGCCCCCATGGTGATTTCCTGGCTGACAATCCCAGAACTGCTAGACAAGAATATAACCGGGGATCACAGAGCAAACAAAAGTAGACTTTTTCCTATAGACACCTATAGGGAGAAACTTCTTGCCCCTCAGGCAAAATACTGGTAAGTGTTCTCCCCCACCCTCTGCTGGGATCTCTCTCTTGTCCTTGTCCTTCCAGCGCAGTGCCTTCTTCCTTTATAACGTATGATGTATTTACAAAAAAAATACTTGTTCTTTGTCAGTATCTCCTGAAGCAATCAATTATTTATCCCCAAACTTTTTTTTTCCTATTCTCTGTTGCATTTTATATGATGATAAGATACCTGTGACAGCTTTTTACTGTGAGAAAAGAAAATCAAGTTGAATGAGGGACAGACTGCCACAAGAAAACAGAACTCTGCCTTTGAAGAGGAAGAAAATACCTGAACCGTTTGCCATATCCCTTTTCCTCTGGTGATACAACCCTTCATCCACATGTTCTTCATTCTTGAGGAATCTCTAGCTTTACCACGACCAAGGGACAAATCTTGTACTCCTTACTCAGGTGACCCCTGGCAATTCACATAAAAGAGGTCTATTCTCTATTTCTATTGGCTTTTCAAGCTACCTTACCGTTGTGTTATTTTGTTTTGACTGATTCCACCATGTGCCTCGGGTTTACGAAACACTGTGGAGCATTTTTTCCTCTCCTTCTTTTGACAAACCTCCTTCCCAGCGATGTGAAGCATAGAAAACCAAACTTTAACTGGGTCAACAACTTGCAAAGGTATTCAGTCATGCTAACAAAGAGACAATGACAAATGACATGAGTAAGTTCTGACTAATTTCAAATCAAATCAATGTTATTGAATATATCAGAAGAACACAGTGTCATTTACATCACTTTTTTTTTCTTTAAAATTTTGGAGAGCTCGTAAAGGTATCCCGTGTTCAGGGCATGTACCCCTCACAAACTGTGAGTGATTTTCTGTGTGAATCAGACCATGACAGGAGGTTGCAGGGTCCTCTCTCCCCAGCCTGGTCCTGAGTCTGAAGGTGTCTACTTTGTGGAAAAAGGGTGGGATGCATACTCAGGCCAGGATGTTTGGTATGTCTCGTGCGATTCTCATCCAGAAATAATGAAGAATCTACCCAAAAGTAAATACACATTGTGGGAAGACCTCTCCATGCCTTGGCTGTATTCTGGAGCTGCGCTGCCAGGACTAAGAAAGAACGGCAGGGAGTATGGGTAGCACAGAGGCTTTGGGTTTCTAGGCAGAAATGCCTGACCTCTGGCAGATCCCTTGAGATATCCTGGTTCCCAGATCCGAACCTCTTTGCCTGTTCCAAGAGGAACAGGGGGAGGCAAGAGATAAATATACACTTAATGCCTTCCTGATGGAACCGTCTGTAGAAAATTCCTCGAGGGAGTTTCCTGTCCTTTTTTGTAAGTTGTTGTAAGTAGGGAATGAACTGACCCATTGGTAGAGTTATTAGAAACTTTCTGCATCCAGAAAGCTTAAATGAATACTGTCAAGTTATTTACTGGCTGTCTCGCTGTGTTAAAATAATATTGCAAATAAAAGAGTTATTAAAATAACAATGAACCAGAAGGAGAATGAAATTGAACCAACAGCATTGTTTATGAATAGCAGTGTGTCTCAGACAAGGCTGAAACTTGCCTCTCAAGGTGCAGCAGATACAGAGTATTAGTCTGACTCCATTTACTGCTTTTTCCAATACCAAGGGAAAAAAATCCCAAGCCTTCTCCTGACGCATCTGAGTCCAGCATATGCCCCAATATAACTACTGGCCTGTGCAGTGTTAGCCTGTAGGAGAGCTATAACTATTGTATTCTTGCAACAGGAATTCTGCCTTGCTCCCCCATCACAGATGCAAACACGTCAGATATTAAACCTGAGAGGATAACGCTGATGCCCTGCATTGCAGGCTTCCTTTGATGGCTCCAGGGGATATAAAGGTATTTTGCCATTTCCTCTCCAGAGGCATCTGGTTTAGTCAGGTGGTTCCAGTGCACATGGTCACATTTATTGTTTGGTTCATTCTCCATTGTACTTCTTCCCCCTTCCCAGTATTTTATCTGTCCTGGCCTTTCCCAAGGACTTTTATACAGAACTGAAATATTTGTTTATTTCTGGCATTTCCATCTGGTGTTAAGAGGATGAGAAACAGGCTCATGTCACTGACACTCCCTGACCGTCAGAAAGACTGTTACAACGTCCCACAGATCTGGGGTTTTATGTGTCTCCCCACCTCTAACGCCTTATCAAGCGTAAGTGCTACAAGATCCTGTTCGAGTCCTGGTAAATATTCTCTTGCAAAGGCATCACTTCTTTTATGAAGGCCCACCATTTTATAAATCACATACATCCATTATCACAACAGCCAGGCTCTGCAGACCCAAGAATGTTATAAACAAAAAATAAAACAGGGCTAAAACCTAAAAGATGGTTAATGTCCTCAGCAAAACCCTACTTCTCAACTGGCTGAGCAGAACAGAGCCAGAGATAGGTTATACTTTTAGATTGCCTGAATGCTTTTTTTTTTCCTTCTATCTAATGGTCTTCCTGTCACCTGCTTTAGATGAATCTCTATTTCATATCCTATTCAAAATAATCTTAAGTTTTTCTACCATTGTGTTTTTCACTTTCAGTAATGCCAGGTAATGGCCAAAAGACCTTAATAGTCCCCAGTTTTAGATTACACTCAAACTTCATTCAAACCTGTGATTCCAATTAGATGTCATCTGTGCTGGCCCCGGGAAACTACATTCCCCAATGACTATACTTGCAGGAGTCTCTAGCTGAGATGGTGGTTGCAGAAGCGGTGGCCAACTGTTTTAATTCCAACACAAATTCTTTCTTGCCCTACTTGTAAAACACCATTTTACCAATGAATGATTCGGGGATGCACTGGAGATACACTGGAGATCACTTCTGTATCACTGAGCATTTGCTTCTTCAGCCTGCACAGAAGGTACCAACTTTTAATCCCCATGTGCGTCGGACGTGGGTTACAAATGGCACTTAGGGATCAGCACATTCATAGCCTTCCTCTGTAGGACCACACCACAATTTTCAGGTATAAATCTTCTATGACTCCTCCAGATGTGAGCACTTCCCATCCATACAGAGCTTCATCTTGCAAAGTTTGTTTCTTTTGTCAAGCCATCTTTGGCAGTCGGTGAGGATTTACTAGAAAATCTCTGAAAGGCCTCTGAAAAGACAGTGTAAGACACATTCCTAAGTTTTCTAGCTGACATACAGCAAACAAAACCCTTTTTCCATGAAGATTTGAATAGATTAGGATGTCTTAGAATTTTCCTTTGCCATCTCAACATAACAAAATGTTGTACTTGTACAAAATAAATGTACTCTATTGCCTATCATTTTCTATAAACCAATAACTGAAATCCAGGGAGAAAGAAACAACAAAATAAAACCAAGCACAGTTGGGAGAATCAAGGACACACAGAGTGTCTTCGCTGTGCTACTTAAAAGAGTATTTTGTTAAATACATAGTGCCTAGGAAGATTACGTCCAGATGAATAGTCTCTGAATAGGTCTATGTACTCTCTGTGTTTCAACAGACGCCCTCAGATCCGACAGAAGATGGCCTAGAAGGTCCAGCACACCCAGGAATGCTGAGATTGTTTAGAGTTAATACAGAAATGTTAAATGATCCTTTGTCTGAAGCCAGGCTAAGGAAGAGAATGTGGGTTGTTGATAAGCATGCAAGAATATCAGTCCTCATGGCAAATCACTTCTACTGGTGAGTCACCACGGCTGGGGCTTGTTCCTTCCTGGGGGCACGTCCTTTCTACCCTTTCTCAGCCAAATCTGAAGGGGGCTTAAGCTTCAGTCCTTGCAGTATTTTCTTCCATTCGCTCAAAGGTACTTTTTCCACAAACTTTCCTGGCAACAAAAGAATTCCTTAGAATAGCAGAGGGAAATGTAACAGAAAAATGGGCAGGCATACAGGCAAAGTTACATCAGCTCTTAAATTCTTCCAAAATTGAATTCACACAAACAATAGCGAGTTAGTTGCCAAGCCCAGGTTCAGAATGACTGTAAATAAAAGGGATTCTGTGCTGGAAAGAGATATGTTGGGGATACGTGGTATTTTTTTGGTTGAAAAAGTAGACTACTGCACGGTAGCACTGTACAGTAATTACATTTACCCTTTATCTTAACATTTCCTTCTACTAACAGAATATAGCATATACAAATTTTTGTGGGAGAAAGTGTAAAGTGACATCTCCCTTTTACTGAGAAAAGTCTCAGTTAAGTTAAAGAGATCACAGTTTGATCACCGATTTAATCATTTAAGAGTAGACCTTTGTACGTGAGGAAGATTGTATAGAAAGTAAAGAAAGGTGTCATTGGCTTGAGGCTACTGAATAAGTAGAACCACTAGTTGCATTATTAAAAGAAGTTGTGTCTCTAATTTTTTCCTGCGGCAGGTAAAACCAAAAGATAACTCTCACATGTCAAAACGCCAGTGTTAGTGAATGTAGTGCAGGAGACAAAATTCCCAGTGCTGCTACAGGTAAAACAAATTTTAAGGAGGATTTGAGCACTTTTGTAATGATGGAATATGACCTTAGGCAATATAAATTCATAATCTCTGAGGACAAATGGCCTTTAAAAATGCAACAGATTACCCAATTCACCACTGAAACGGGATTTGCTCTGGCAGCCTTACAATGCCTATAATACATACTACAGGACTTCACATTAACATGATACTTGCATTGTCTTTGAATTTTTCATCCCAACCTCATAGACTGTCAATAAAATCATGATAATAATAACACTTGCATTAGTCTGGGCGTCTGAGTCCCTGTCATTCCTCCTGCCTCCTCTTTCCCTCTTTGCCTCTCCACGTAGTGGGTTTGTGCAAGCCAGGCAGAGTGGAGCAGCCAGGGAGCTGCCTTGCTCAGGTGCACAGGAATTTCTCTGCTGTTATTGAGTTGCACAATGCACAAAGCAGCGTTGCTGGCTCTGCACCCTCAACCCTCTGGTGACTGTCCCCCCTCCCGAGGGGGGTGGTGATGACGCTATGGAAGTGGGGAGGAGGGCATAGCTGATGTTCGGGTCAGAAGTCCCAGCAACTCGCCCAGCAGTGGTGGGAGGATGCTTGGGAGGATGCAGCTGTGGGACGGGCAGGGGTGGGGAGGAGAGAAGGAGGTTGGAGGGGGGGAATGTTTCTGCAGTGGGTTTTCATGCTGCTCCCCAACTGAGTTGGTCTTATCTCTCCACATTTCTTCACTCTGCCTTCAGCTGTAACAGGCTGATGTATCACCCAAAAATGAAATGAAGTATTTCCCCTATTTAAATTCATTTTAGCAAGCAAAGTTTGATTTTTTAATTTTTTTTTTTATTTAAGTAAAACAAATGACAAAGCTTAAAGTAGCCTCCTTAATTGTGACTAAAAGCCATTGCCACTGGATGGATGGTTGACAGCCTGTGTGAAATAGGTTTAATGGTTCTGCTTTGGTTATAAAAGACAAATGTTCACCTCGCACCACCACTCGAGCGCACAGCACAAATTAGCATTATCTTTGTAAATATCATCATTACTTTTCATTATTAAATTTACATTTTTTCTGTCTCTTCTAAAAGTGAGAAAGATGGGATGAAACCCAAACCTGTTTTATTTTTTTAACTGTGTCTTTTACTAAAAGCACAATTTACCCAAATGAAACCTTATTGCATCTGGTCTAAGAATGCTTATGCCAAAAAGCTGATGAGACTTATATAACAGCCATGATGTTAAGTCTTCAAAAAACAGTCATAAAGGAACAGATTCTTAATTGAAAGCAGGCTGCTAATAACAGTGCTCTTTCAAATAAATGTTTGCTATCAAACTAAGTGGTAAAATAATGATTTTTCTATGCATATAGATTATAAATTTGATAGGTTTACTCATTTAATGGTGATTCTGTAGGTTCGGTAGTGATGAATTCATATTTCACCCTGTATCATTCTGTAAGAGATGTGGTCACCACACACTGGTTTGAAAGAGTTAAGATTAAAACATGCAAAAGATAAAGCAGTTTAAGTTGTGTTCAGCCTACACAGAGCAATATGAAATAAAACCCTAATATGCTCCTCTATATTTTACCTTCACTCTTCTGCCTGGAACAATTTAACCAGATGCTCTGCTGATTACCTTTACCACCGTATAATGAATTTTACTCTGCTATACATTGTGGACGTTCAAGACTTACTAAATCTTCAGAGAGAAGTCCAGGTCAAAGTCTGTGCAGTGCAGATTTAAGGTCCTTTACCTGGAGTTCTGATTAGCTTTCCTCAGATGCTCATTCACTTCTGTGAGGTTTGGACTTTAATGCCATAACTGTAAAGCACAGCTTAGCTTGCTTGTGCAGAGCCAGCCATCTCCTGAGGTTTCTCTTGCAACTGCTGGAAACCAATTTGCCTCAGTCACTCCAGCTCTTCAGCTCAAACTGGCAAGCTGACTCGTTCACATCGCAGGATGGCTTTTTTTTTTATATAGCTTGTTCATCAGAATAAAATATTAAGTGCCCTAGGCCCATTTTGTGTGTGTGAGAGCAGATAGGGTTCTTTTTTTCTTAATGTGCTCCCATAATGTACAGGAAACAAGGAATTCTGACTTTGACCAGCAAAGACATGCAAATTCAGAGAACTTCAAACCCTTCCCCTACAACGCACCTCAGGAAGGAGCAAGCCAAAGTCATTTAGGAAAAACCACACATGGGAAGGGGCCTTGAATTTTTTAAAAGCTTTCTCCAGTTATCTTTTACCAGTCACGCTTGCCTTATTCCCTAATCACTGATTAGCATGCACCACTGCGTAAAAGCCAGTCTTGGTGACAGTGCACACAGTGAAAACCTTTGGACTGAATTTACCATCCTTGTATTGAAATGCCCACCAATCAACCTGTGCTAAAACCACATATTTGAACATTTTTTCCACTTATTTTTGACTAGAGGTAGTACCAGCACAGAAAGGTTAAAATTTCAGCATGTCTCTACCACCTCATTTCCTTGTGCAAGTTCTGGCCTGACATTGGCTCATTTCAGCAATGTGTGGGGACAGGATCTGAATAAGCCTGAACTGGGGCAGACAATCTGGGGAGGAAAAGATTAGTACAGATATAACAAAAGACAGAATATGATAATTCAAAATGACAAAAATGGGCATGAAGTTGCACTGCTCCAACTTTGAAACATTTGACACAAATGTTAAAAGGAGATATTTCCATGGCATCTGCATTTAGGAGAGTTATCTCCATGAATATTTCCATCCTTATTTAGTATATTTTTCATAGTAGAATGACATTATTCCCCTTGGGCCCTCAGTTTTTAATGCTGCATTGAAGGTAGAAGTAAAAGACTAAGAATCCCCTTAACACAAGTAACTTTGCAGAGAGATGGCAAGAAACAAATCATCACCAAACAAGCATGTAGGTAAAACCGGATACATTTTTAACAATTTTTTTTTTATTATTAATGCAATGTATTTTTAAAAGAATTTCTGGATTCAGTCTGTCAAACAGTCTTAGCTAGAAAAATAAAATCTTAAACCTGGGAAAATCAAACAGTTCATAGGAGCAGAGAACTAGAAAAGACATCTTTGGTCACTAAGCCTTATCCCCTGCTATAACATAGATGGTTATTGTCATGTAATCCCATTTCGTAAATTGATCAGGTTCCTTATTAAAAGTATTCAGACAAATATTCACAACTTCAGGCAAAAGGCTGGTTTAGAAGCTCTTTAACTGTTAAAATCTGCTTCTAATATTCAATATGCTTTTAGCAGGTCTTTAACTGTTAGAATCTGCCTCTAATATTGAACCTAGATTTATTCCATTTGTATACATGTATTCATACTTGTGACAACATTGTCCTTTAGGTGAAATAGCCATTTTGCTTGCTAGCGTTTACCCCCTTGGTGTTTTTACAGAGAATAATTAGCTTCCCTTTCAGGCTGTGTTTTACTGGACTGCAGAGGTGATGTTTTTGTGTGGCCCCAAAGTCAGATGGGGCCCAAAGACATTTCCCCTCATGCCCCGTAGCCTTTCTGTGCCCCCCTCTCAGGTGGCAGGCATCCCTCCTGGACACAGGGATCTAGAGCTGCTTGCTGAACTTGGAGGAGAGCCCGTTCTAGGGCTGCTGACACCGCTGTGCCGCCACGGGAACTATCATCCATGTGGGGATTATGGCTACCATTTCCATCAGTCCGCCAACTTAGAGCCAGGGCGTGACCAACAAGAACTTCTCAGTCTTCCCTCTTCCCAACACCATTTCTAGCGGATGAGCAAAATGACCTCCAAGTACACAATTCTGCGCTTCAGGTGTGGTTCTGTTCTAGCTCTTTCTGCATTTATGATGTCTCCCAGATTTTTGTGACCAGTAATTTTTATTTTTTTTTAGCACAGTCCTACTTTTGCACCACAGTTTCGAAATGAAGCTCACAAATAAAGGCTAGGTCCTACTAACCTTGTAAGCCCACATCCTTGCAACAGGTAACCTCATTCCAGGACTGAATCTCCCTCTTCAACACAAGCAGTTGGCATCTCCCTTTAGTTAGTTTCTTATCCACTTTATACTTTTTGAACTAATTCCCATCTTCTTCAGCTTAACTAATAATTTCCCATGTGGCACCTTATTACCTACTTTTCAGAAGTCCATAGAGATGAGACCTACTGCATTTCTTTAGTCAAGAAAATCTGTTATCTCAGGGAAGAAAGCTATCCAGTTACTCTGCCACAATCAGCCTTTGGCAAACATACATTGCAGTCTGTCCCATCTTTCATTTACCTCAGTGCCTTTGTCCTAGAGGATTGCATACCGTTGAGATTATATTAAAATAGGGCACGTAGTCGCCGCAAGCACTTTCTCCCCTTTCTTAAAGTGGGTGTTATGGGTACTATATTTGCCTTTCTTCCATTATAAGGCATACGAGGGTGTAAGTTAATACTTTCTTTGACAGATGGTGTGGGCAAGGAGCACACTGACAGCTACCCCCACTCAGCTGATGGATAGTAACTTCTTAGCAGGAACTATTTTATCTATTGCAATTTTCTTAAAGTAGTCCTGGGAAGTCCCTTAAAACGGAAGACCTGAGTAAACACCCACTGCACGGACAAACTGAGAGCAAATCCAGGGAATTCCTTCTGGAAACTCTAGAAAGAGAGCTTTGGCTGAAGTTTGTGTTTTGTTATTTATTATTTGGGCTACTAATAAAGCCAAGCCCTCAGAAGGGGTAAGTTTGACCTTATAGTGTCACGTTGAATATATTTGAGGCAGTGTAGAAACACCACCTGCTCACACAAAGAAATTCAAAGCCAGTCTGTCCTAAATCATGCCACTGTGTTCAGTTATTGCATATATATCCCCCAGCACAGCATGATCTTATGTATTATATATATTGCAATTAGGCAAAATGGTGTGACTTAGGAATGAAGTGGCAGGCTTAATTGCTGTTTTCATTTGTTACAAAGTTGTAACTTGAACACTGAGGGTAACTTTAACTCTGGCAAGCCAGTTCAGGCAGAAAGGAGAGAAAGTAGAAGGGAACAAGGTGCCTCCTTACTCAGGCACGTTGGTGGCTTTCAGTCCTCTCTGTGGAAGGGACACTGGTGGGAAAGGGCCTCGGTGGGGAGAGCCCACCCTCCCCACAGGCTGTCGGCAGGACCTGCATCCCCACACTCCTCCTCATGCTGACCAGCTAGATGGAGAGCTTACTGCAGGCAAAACCAAAGCAAACACAGGGCTTGGAAGACTCCTGTCCCAGACCCTCATCTGTGCAAGCCGCCAAATGATGATGAACATGCCTGAAACCCAAAGTCTTTTGTGTCAGTTGCTTCCATTCAGGATCAAAAAGAGGTGCAATTTTTAGGCAATGACAGGAAGGAGCCCAAGAAAAGGGATGCGCCTGGAGACAAAGGAGGTGCTTTGCTAGTGTAGGGAGAGCAAGAGCACCCTCCCTGTGGATCAAGGATGGACTCATAAACAGGCTTGTGTCTGCTGTGTTCGGCTTCTGGTCTTGGCTCTGGAGCAACACAGCTATGCAGTATTTTCTTTCTTAAGGGTCTGCGGCTAAGTCACTGCCGAAGCCTTTGGGCTTGTCTCAGTCCTTAACCTGACTGAAGTTTGCTTGTCTAAAGACAGAGCTGAGGCTCCAGGAGATGGCCCCTTGTTAATATGGTGACTGATACTGAAACTATGTTTTCCCACAGAGCACCTCAGAGTGAGCATGTTTCTAAAAGCTCTGCACAAAATATAAACAAGGTAGAAAAGTCAAGTCTGTAATGAGCATTCTCTCTGCAGAAATGATGCTCACGCAGCGATGAAACTCTTCATTCATTTGAGCTCGTCTCACTTTGTGACATGTATTTCTTCTTATGGCGCAGCTTCTATAAATCCATAGCAGTGTCACAGCACATGCACATTAGACATTAGCTGCAATTGAATCTGAATGTTGTCGTTTAACAAAGAGGACAATAAGCTTCAGATGAAAAAAATGATTTAATGGGATTAGAAAGAACTACAGATACTCTTTGTGATTTTTATGGTTGCACACTGTGTCGAGAGTTTGGTAATTTATAAAACTTCATGATAGAAATATATGAATATACCAGTCAAAGTAATAATTAATTCCCTCGAGAAAATGCTCATTAGAAAAAATCTGTTACAAAAAAGAAAATTCTAAGAAGCTAGGAGATCACAATGTAAGCTAGCTGCCAATTAAGCCTTCATGGGGTTGAGAAAGGAAAATGAAGGCAACAATATAGCTTTCTGACTGGGGATTTGATCTTCAAGATAACCTCCGAATTGCAATGTTTCACTTACTCAAAGCTCTGCTGAAATACATCCTAGCTGATTATGCCATAATACGTACATTTATCCTCACATGTAAGGAATTATTCTATTACTCATAAATGCAGTTAGTTATGAATGGTAGACAATAGCACCCTTTTCAGAAGGGAGTCTGTAAGGAAATAGAGAAATTTTTTTTTTTTTTTTTTTTTTGCTATCATATATCCCAAGAATGCCATTTTGCTGTAAATACAGGTCTACCTTTTCTGTACTGGGGTATCATCTATGATACTTTGACTATGTGTCACTAAATGTTTATAGGACAGGCAAGAAGGGTGTAATATCTAAATACACTGCAGAACCTGTGCCGAGCAGAGCAGGATTACAATCAAAGATTAAACTGTCTAATAAATACACTTAGTTTGACAAGCTATTTAAAAGCATTCACTAATAGCCACTGCGTGTGGCCAAACAACAGCCACTCTGCCTGTAGAGAGCAGAGGTCTCCGTGACACGGCCCAGAAGATGCCTGTGTCCCCTATGGCATGTGGGTCACCTCCGGCACCCATGTCCATCACCGCAGTTTGTACTGTGGTAAAGGGAACTTCCACGAAATGAGGGAACTTGTGCTAAAAATGGTGTGTTCAGAGAACTGCTATAAAGTCCAGGTGGTTCAGATTTTCTGTGTATTTGTAAAAAATTAAATCAAATCGCATTTTTTTTAAAGAAAGTTAAATTTTTCACAAATGCTTCGCAGACATAGGCTAATATAACTTAAAAGCCTTCCTACAATAGAATCCAATTTTGCAACCTTCACTCACATCAAATAATACCTCTTCACAGAAGATGTTCCCCTAACATCGAACAGCTGTGACTCACGAGCCCTGGTGAATCACATCGGGGTGAGGCGGGAGGTTACCCCCAGGCCCCCTGCCCCTCTCCCCGCCTGGAGGGCACCTCAGAAGTGGCGAAATGGCTGCGTTCGCCTTTCCTCAGCTGTGGCAGTTCATCGCCCAATTTACTCATTTAAACTGTTGTTGATTGAAATTTACCTTAATCTGCTGGGATGTGACTTGTGACTTAGCGGAGACAGGTGAGGGGCCGACTAGGCAGCAGAGCCGCGCTTCTGCTGTCACTTACTCCAGTGCAAACCGAAGTCAAGAGAGGCAGAGCAATGTGGAAGTGGCCTAGGCACAGCGAGAACCAGTGGCCCTTGGCTATTAAATACATATGTATGAAAATGCACAAAATCAAACACTGCAAATATCCTGCCAACGGAGCAGACACTTTCATATCACAGGGCAGAAACCCACAGGTTAGGTTGGCCAAGTGCAGTGGAAAGCTATTTTCCATCTCTTTGTTTTTAACTTTGCTACCTATCTTTGGAAGCAAAATACATATCACCAGTGGAATCATCTGAATACTGCTGTAGATAAAACTTTATTTACCTTGTACGGATGATTTTAAGGCCACCACATCCCCTTCCCCAGAGGCTCCTAAGCCTGCAGAAGCCCTAAGCTGCAATGGTGCATGCTCTGTCCTACTACCTCGTGCACACGTGAGACGCAGGGATATTCCCGGGTGCACTGACTTTGGGCACGTTGAAGTCAGTCAAAAGATTCTAATTACTAAGTGTCAGGATCTGATGTTTTACTTACGTATGGGATGACCTTGCCATTTTTTGGTAGCCACATAGGAATTGGCAACATTTTGTTCTTCATATTTATTTATCTTTTATATGGAATTATTTTCCCCCTTCAAAAGTAGAGCACAATTTATGACAATGAGAGCTGAGTATGTTACAGAGTAATAAAGGTAAGCACTAACAGAATAAAGCTGTCTAAGGGGTGCTATAAATGTATCTCATTAATTTGTATGCAAAATATATTTTGGACTCCGCTCAGTGCATTGCAGGTGAAGGCTGTGTGGGAGCCAGAAATGTGCTTCCTGGGTCCCTGAAGCAGCCTTGGCCTGATCCTGGACTCAGTCTGAGACTAAGCGTCATTATAACCATTGGACAGCCCAGTGGCTCCACTTTATATCACGGATGGCAGCTGGTGCAGAAGAAGCATCACTGGCTTGAAGGAAAACAGGAGAGAACTACAGGTTCTGGCCACTTTGCCACATCTCAGCAGCATAAACAGGTTGTCTCTTAGTAGATGATCAAGCCTTTGATTTCTTGCTCGCTTGCTCATGGCTCAACACTTTGCTGTTCCAGGCACTCAGGCAAGGTGCAGCACACCTGAGTATTGAGGGTGCAACACCATCAGAGGGAAGCAGACTTTTTGTTAGTTACTAGGATTAAGGTCACTGATGCAATACTACAATTAATATGCGACACTACTTAGAGGTATAGCGGTATTAAAAATATCACATTATGTTAAACCCCCCTGAGATGACCAAAATATTCAGGACTCCCATTTCTCCTCTGTGGACCTTTGAGGTTGACTCAGAGCCCAAAATGTTAATGAATACTTTGGAATATCTCAGTCACATCACTTGGAGGTATACCCACAACAGCAGAGCTTACATTGTGCTTGAGATCGCATGTGTGAGCACTGGGCAGAGGTCAAGATGGCAGAGATAGGATCCTTCTGCTACTGTTCCCTTTTTTCCAAAAAAAAGTCAAGCTGGCTTTTTCCCAAGGGAAAAAAAAATGAAATGTTAATCCCTGTTTATGCTACGGAACTGCTAATTTTGCTGTGAATATAAGCTACACACCCACACACACATGCACACACGCACACACACATACGTATTTTAGACTCAATCCCACAGAGGAGCTACGGCTAAGCAGTTACACAGAGTCACTTGAAAGCCAGCTGAAAGTACCCATTGAGTTTGCTGAGGATTCCCCCGAGGACACCTTAGCAGTTCTGCTCTTACAGCTCAAGGAGAATTGGTCGTTCCACAGCTACGGTGTCGTTCTCCCTTCTCCCCAGACGAGGATGCCTAAGGGTGACTTATGGTTGCTGCTTCCTAACTGGAGCAATAGCATTTTTTTCACCTTTAGCTCATGCGTCAGCTGGCTCACAAATCCAGGCATGATATTCTGGCCTAGGTTTTCTGACACATGCACGCACACACACATGTACATAAAGACTGGAACATTGTAGGAACTTCTGTATTCACACTGAGGGTAGAGGTCACTGCATGTGAATGTGCACAGCATGCGGAAATACAGCGCTTGCCATGCTAAAGGAAGCCATGTCACTCCTTTGCTGAAGTCTCTAAATCAAATTTACTAGCACTAAAATGTTAGCTTAAAAACGAGAGTAGCACAGGTTGCAATACTTGGTGCTCTGTAGCATATCAAGGGATGCAAACATGTCCCTAACCTGGAAATTATAAGTCACAGCCAAACATGTGTCCTGTGAGAAGCTTTTCACCCTGCGGAGAGGTATGACTCATGTCAGAAAGTGCCATAGCCCGGTTCTCACTGTATATAAGTTATTTCCATTTGATTCTTTTCTCTTCCAACATAGACACCTAAAAATATCTGAGAAATGCATTAAAATGCATGTTGTGTTTTTGTGAAAAGGTGTATAAAAGTGTAAAAAAGTGTAAAAAATTATACCCGGATTATTTCACGAATGTTTGAGAGTTAAATCCTTAGATCTTAAATATTGACCATAAAAACTCCCATCATCCAGATTTGCCATCGAGACGCTAGACTACAGAGCAAACTGCCCCAAAAGAAAAGACAGAGCTCCAGCTGAGCTCCTGAGTGCAGGACTTTGCATTTCCTCTCCGATGGAGATGCAACCTAATACAAAGTCACACAGAGGCACAACACCTCCTGCCATTCTGCTGGAAGAGGTTCACATGTTTTCGTTGTTCATACAGAATAAGTCAGACCCAGATACTGTTGTTATTGACAAACTCAGGGACAGGCGACTAGGCTGATTTTAATTTGAGAATTATAGTCACATTAGGACTTTAGGGAGCATTATGGTAAATATGGCAATGTTTTCGTACTGTAAAGGCACTCTAATATTTGGAATTGTCTCATTTCAGAAGAAAAGATATAGCTGAAGGGTTAAAAATAATAAGCAATGGATGAACAGCAGCCTGACAAATCCAAGCAAAAGGAGAGGAAAAGAGCAGAAATGGCATTCATCTGTAGGTGTTTCTTCTGGGGAATTATCTCTAGTCATCGCCTAGTCATGAGACAAGTTTTTGCCATAATTACAAACCCAGGCCACTGTGGCTGGGCATAGTCCAGGGAGAAGGGCACTGGAAACAGTGGTTCAAAATGATGAAAAAAAAAAAAAGCGCTGAAAGACAAAAAGAAGGAGATTTGTTCATGAAAAATATTGGGGAAACAGCTCCTTCAGGATCAGGAAAAACAGCTCTGGAAACATAAATTATGTGTCAGTTCCCATGTTATCAGAATCAGAGTGCCTAAAATGTAGTTTTATTACAGGAAAATCTGACTAAATACACAGACACTGACAAAATTCCCCAGTGTAAAATCCCTAATGCCTGCTTTCTGGCAGGGAACCTGCTTGGAGCCCTGGCTGGGAACCCAGCCGGTTCTGCACTGAGGGTTTTCCTCCTCTTTGCCAGCTGGGGAGAAAGCCCCCTCTGTCATAGTCCCTACTCTCTCCCACAAAGACAGCACCTTCCAGGGTATCCAGGCGTCTCTCTTCTTATGTGCTTATGAAAGAGAAGTGTCAAATTCTCCGGACACCAGCGCTGGGGTGTATCAGGTTACCAAGCCTTACTCATCCTACAGGGTACTCAGACATGGAGCCCAGCCTCTGCCTGTGGCCTCCACCCACAGCTCAGTGGGACTTCTTCAGGCACTCGTGGTGCAGCGAGGAGGCAATAAGACATTGCTCCCGGTGACCTCGCTGGCTGCTGAGGGAAGGTGCTGCTTTGCTGCTTTGCTGCCCATCACTGGCTCACAGGCACCACAGAGCCCCAGTAAGATGAGAGAGCACCTCTTCTGCAGCCCCTGCCTGTTCGCTCCACCACTGCTCGCCATCTCCATCATTGACTTCACCTAACCAGCCCCGCACCTCCTCCTCTGGTGTTACCTCCCACCGCCATTTCCATAATATATACCCCTGCACTCCCTGCCTTCACCCTATCCCACCTCCCTCTATCCACAGAGGACCTAGGACCCTGCTCAGCAACACCGGTGAATTTGCAGTTCTCCTGCCCTGTTGCTCACCGGTGACAGCTTAGAGCACTACCTGCTGCTCCAGGCCCCACCTCAGCCACCCATTCACCCAGCTGCCTTATTTCCCTTGCCCCCCATCTGCCCTCATCACCTTAGCCCTTATCGTGATGACAATTTTCCTGCCAACATATTACTTGCCTGTGGTGTCCCTCTGCCAAGCTTGGTTTGTTCCTACAAACTTCTGGGGGATGTAGGAAACCATCCATGGGAACACTAGAAACCTGGCAGCTTACGGTAAAAGGAATGATGGTCCTCACCCCTGAAATCTTTGAACAATGGGAGAGAAGAAAAAACAACCAAACCCAAACCCCAGTGATACAGCTGTGCCCCATTCCTCAATGATAATGGCTAACAGACAATTTTTATTAGCTTCCAGGGCACACTTTCTGGCTGTTTTAGGAGGTTTTCCATTTCCAAGAAGCCTAACCTGCTGCCCCGGCCATCAGTGCAGAATGGAAAGCAGAATGGGAGTTTAGCTGGGATAAAATAGGGACTGGCAGCAGTTGCATCAAACAACACGCTGCTGCACTGGAAGGTGTAAATAATACGTGTAGATTGATAGACTGGTGAATTGGCTGGGTTAGATGATGCCAAGGTCATGCACCCTGGATGCAAAGGAGTCCTGGGTTTTCACCCTGTCAGGATTCCCCAGTGATGGACTATCTTCCTTCTGTGCCTTAGCCCACACATTTCAGGTGCTGAGTCAGTTAAATGATTGTCATGAAATGGTCTTTGTTCTGTAATGGATTATCACAGGATATGGTCACAGCAAAGGTCAGCAAGCATGGAGAACATCCACAAACTCTGTGCGTAGAGTCTGTCCCCGTAATAATGATTCCTGGGCAAATCAGTCCACGAGATGCTGCAAAAATACATGAGATGATTAATTTTTTAAAACGGACTTGCCCCATCATTAGCAATAGAATCATAGAATCATAGAATCATTAAGGTTGAAAAAGACCTCTAAGATCATCGAGTCCAACTGTCAACCCAACACACCATGCCCACTACACCATGTCCCTAAGCGCCACATCTACTTTTAAATACTTCCAGGGATGGTGACTCAACCACTTCCCTGGGCAGCCTCTTCCAAGGCCTGACCACTCTTTCAGTAAAGAAATTTCTCCTAATGTCCAATCTAAACCTCCCTTGGTGCAACTTGAGGCCATTTCCTCTCGTCCTATCGCTTGTTACTTGGGAGAAGAGACCAACACCCACCTCGCTACAACCTCCTTTCAGGTAGTTGTAGAGCGCGATGAGGTCTCCCCTCAGCCTCCTCTTCTCCAGACTAAACAACCCCAGTTCCCTCAGCCCCTCCTCATAAGACTTGTGCTCCAGGCCCTTCACCAGCTTCGTTGCCCTCCTCTGGACACGCTCCAGCACCTCCATGTCCTTCTTGTAGTGAGGGGCCCAAAACTGAACACAGGATTCGAGGTGCGGCCTCACCAGTGCCGAGTACAGGGGCACGATCACCTCCCTGCTCCTGCTGGCCACACTGTTTCTGATACAGGCCAGGATGCCGTTGGCCTTCTTGGCCACCTGGGCACACTGCCGGCTCATGTTCAGCCGGCTGTCAACCAGCACCCCCAGGTCCTTTTCCTCTGGGCAGCTTTCCAGCCACTCTTCCCCAAGCCTGTAGCATTGCCTGGGGTTGTTGTGGCCGCAGTGCAGGACCCGGCACTTGGCCTTGTCGAACCTCATACAGTTGGCCTCGGCCCATCGATCCAGCCTGTAAGTCAGCTAATCCTCCTATACGTATCTTCCTTTCTGCCTACTGTGTGTGGGACTACATGGACCTTCACCACAGTGACGAAGCACTGACCAGCAGGGCAGAAAGTGTCACAGATTCAAAGACAAACATGAGGCTCATACTGCCTGAATGCTACAAGGTTTGGAGTGACCAGCTGGGACCGCGTTACAAGACTGAAATGTATGAAATAGAGATGGGTCTGGCAGATCATCAGGGTCATTTATTCACAAGGGTAGGGGATTCAACATACTTCTTGGGGCAGACCATGCCACCTCACTTGTACTAGGTATTGGCCAGCGTGTAAAAGTGGGGTAGTGGTACCTGTCTGGGTTATCTGTGGAAGAACTGATCATCAGGTTTCATGGGTTCCCACTCCAGCTAATACTACTAACACCCCAATTACATGCTGAAGGTGTGAACACTGCTTTTGTGACACGAATTGCATGAAGCTCCATGTGCTACATAACATTATTGGTTTTGCAACCAGAAAGCAGAATGTCACAATATTAGAGAACCCCTGATCTTTGCTGCTGACTGTATCGCTACTCTGTTGCTCTATGCGAGCTGCAACAGTTGCTGCAGGTTGGCATTTATTCTTCCTGGCTCCATCCTTGTCAAGGCGGAAGAACAAAAGAGCCTCAGCCTGGTTTGCTGTTTTCCTTCCTTCTGTTTATTTCTTTGCCAAGGCAGGAATAATTATTTGGAGAGATGAAGCCAGGTCTCTTTCCCTTTTCTTTTTCTGCTCCTTTGCTCATGTCTTACCCCTCAACTATCTTGCACAAAGGGTCACGTTGGCATCAACTATGCATATTCCTCTGAACGGCCAGGAGGAAGGGCAGCTGCTGGTCTGGTGGCTCTCCCACCCAGCCAGCTTTAGCCAAAAGCTTGGGGTTTTGCCGTCCCTTTCACGGAGTGGCTTGCATAGCATGAAGAGACATTCCTTCCTAACTGTTTCTCTTTTCTTTCAAGTTTCTTTCTCTCACTGAGCACAATAGAGCCATTAATGTCAATGGTACAAAACAGTCACTAATCCTTTGCAGCCAATTCCAAAGTTGACAAATTTAACCATTATAAAATCTCAAATTTGAGAGAGAATCTCAGTCAGAGATAAGCTACAAACTCAGCACCTCAAATGAGACATTTTGGTTTATCCCTTGACATAAATTATCTTGAGAGATATATGGCTTAAAAGGTAATGAAACAAATGGGGAACTGATCTGAAATCACGTATTTTCAAACCTGAGCTTGCTAGCTAAAAGGTATTCATAGATTTTTTTTCTTTGATTTCTTTAAATTTTGGCATACCTGGAATTAGGATGAGCTACATTTGGATTTGTTTTTGACTGCTTCTTACTTCTGAGGTAATTTTATGAAAAAAAATAGTGTACCATATAGATATATTTGTCCTCCAGCTATAGAGCCCAGGAAACTAGCATTTGAATTCTCTTTCTTATACACCTCAATATTAACAACATTATGCAAGAAGGATAGGGACTGCCAGCTATTGCGATGGTGGTTGCTGATATATTTTAGGGGAAAATCCTATTTTCAGTTGTAATTTCCAACCTATGTCACTCCAGATAAATACTGGGCTGAAATCATATTGAATTAATTTTGGAAAATTTCTGATGACATTGTAAAGCTATAGCTGCTGCTGAGGCTAGAAAATGTATGTATATTTATATTTGCATATTTGCGCATATTTGTGCATATTTTCTGATCATCCTTGTCTTTTTTTGGAGCTCTGTTATCCCTCTGCTTTTGAGCTGTGCTAGGATTTTGGTAGAGGAAGGTGTCTTGGTGTTAGGAATGTGCTTTTTCCTGTTTTTGTAGGAACTGGGGTTAATGGCTGTGGATGAAGGGAGGGAAGCTGAGCGGGTTTTTGAGTCAGACCCTGGCCAAGCAAGGAAACGAGAGCTATGAGTCAGATGGGAGGAGACTGGGGCTGGCTGGACTCAGAAACTGGGTTAGGAACCATTGGAGAGAGAAGGCGAGATCACAGGGGATGTTAGCCTGTACGGCACATCTCCATCGTCAGAGCTGGGATAGGTTCGGGGTGTCCGTGACACTCCAGGGCTGGTATATGGCAGAGTTACCCTCTCCTACCATACACCTTGATATGATCTTTAACCACATGATTTCCTACTGTTTTCTTCATCAAGCCCCTGCCTCATTCACTGCACAGAGTGGATGTTATTCATCTGCTTCATTCTCATTATTCAGTGTAATGGCCCTACATCCTATTTACTGCTCACTATTCAAACCCTGTTCCAAAGATAGAATAATTAATTTCCTCATGGGCTGTTCCTCATGGGCACTCATCATTACAGTACTTCATAAATAGTAATTCATTCATTTTCACAACACTCATGTGAGAGGTAAGTTGATGTTATTCCCATTTTTCCAAAGGGGAACTGAGGCAACCAGACTTTAACTAAGGCCAGCATTCACACTAATTATAGATGGCCGAGCTAAGTCACTACACCCTGGTTTGGCAGAACGCTCGGCATTGCACAGCCATGTATATTGTCAGTGCACAGCTCAGATTTAGTCGTGAGCGACTGGCGCTTGGGAAGGACTGCTGAAGTGTCAAGTCAAATGCTCTCAAAATATAGTAAGTGACCATATAGGAACAGCCCAGTCTTGGGTGTTCCTGCATCATTGCAGATGAGGAAGAAGCAAGGACAGACCCTTCTGGGTAGGACGACGTCCAAATACATCAACTAGGAAGCCCTCCTTTCTCTTCCTGCGTACTTCTTCCTAATCCTCCAGCCTTGAAACACATCACGTGCTGGCCTTTCTCTGCTACTTTTCCTAAATGATCCTCAGACAAGTCCATCCACATCGTACTGAAGAAAAATAACAAGGGGAGGGCAAATTAGGGCTGCATAAGTAATTTTAATTATTCCTATACCTTGAATGCCTGATAGCGTGATACCAGCCTTTTAAAACTTTCTGTGTATGTACTGTCCTGTATCTTACTTTAAAAAAACAATCTGAAAACCCCACAGAAGTCCCATCATGGTGGGTCAGCAGCAGGACTGAAATCGTTAGAACCGCAGCGCTGACCTCAGCCACTCGAGCTAAAAGAAGGCTAATGCCATCCTGTACGCACACCACTGCTTAAGGGGAATGAGACACTCGCTTTGTGGGTGGTTTCATGGGTGCATAAGGGATGACCCCAGATGCTTGGGATCCATCCCAGGTCCTGGAGACGAGCAGCCAGTGGCCCGTTCTCTCCCCCTCCAACCTGTGCCCTTTAATCTCCACCCCATGAGTCCCTTGGTCCAGGGTTCCCCAGTCCCATGAGTGGGGATCCCAGTGCCCTCTCCCTGTGCCATCAGCCAGTTTAAGTTTTTCTCACCGGGTTTCTCACCTGCAGCCTGCTTTTTGCCCACCTCAGTCCCAGTCCCAATTTCTCATCCTCTTGCTCCTTATCCTGGTTTCAGTCCTTCTCCCACCCCACGAGGCAGTAAGTCACAAAGCTGCTCTCCCGGGCTCCTTGCCGGAGCTCCCTGTCCTGCCACGCATGTGCTTCTCACCACGCTAGGATGACAGTCTTTCTTCCACACTCTCAAATCATTGACATCTAATCTGAGGTTTCTGCCTCCACTTTCCTGCAGTCCCACATCCCATGCCTAAACATGTGCAACCACAGCATTTGGGAGCAGCAATAGTGGGGCAAGTTTTGCTCAGAGCCTGAAACCTGGGGGCTGGCGTGTGCTTGGTACAGGCAGAGCCTTTGGAGGTCATCACTGCCAAATTCCTGAGAAAATCTACTGAACTTGAGCAAAGGCTAAGGATTTGGCCAACATTGGTCTGTTTTCACATTCTTGACATCAGGGTAGGTCCTCTTCTATGCCAGATGTAATGTCCATGCTCCAAGGGATGGATATATTAGAGTTAATTGATTAAACAGTTGCAAAGACTTTTTTTGATGTGGGCAAAATAATATATTTTCTATAATCTTGTTCTTGGAAATTGCAGAACTATTTTCACTAAAATTTTAGAACAACAAATAAATCAAAGTGAGGCAGACATCCAGCATGGGGAATTTTCATTGAACACTTAAAGTCTGGCACAGTTATACGCAACTGAAAAAAGGGTTTTATAATGGGAAGTGTCAAGCATTAAGTATAGGTGGCACTTCCAAGTCCGCCTATAATACAGATTGGATTAGATGCCTGGTTCTGTTCCCAGGGCATTCTGGATTAAACCAATTGACTCACAGTGGACTAGGAAGAAGTTCTTATTTTTCTCAGGTTAATACATTTGTATGGCATTTTTGGCCTTAAAAGAAAGAAAAAAAAACCACATCATTTATCTAGAAGATTTATTTATTTACTGGTATTGACGAGGAATGCATAATTTCCTGACAGTATGGAATGGATGATTATGGCAACCAATTTTATGAGAGCCTTGTAAAAAGAGAGGCTTAATAATAAAATGTTAACAATTATAATTTAAAAATGAGTCAGCTACAGAGAAAATAAGACAAAGGCAAAAAGAAAAAAGAAAAACCTTTCAGAGCAAAATGTTTTATTTCCATTTATTTCCAATGCTTTGCAGATGTGTGTGGGGCAAGTAGGAGGCTAATATATCTCACTTTAGCAGTACTAATTGTTTGCATTATCACAATAATCAAATGCAACCATATTAATCTCTGTGGTTATTAACTTGATTTTTACACATTAAGATTTAGATTTAATCCCCTGGGACCATCTATTAATGCTTTTAAAGTTGAAGGGTTTCAACAGTTTTAAGTTTTTTTTCCCCTCTTTTAGCTGCAGGCAGTAAAATTTGAACGTGTGTGGAGTTTTGTATTTTGCATTCCTGTGGGATTTTCAGAGACACTGCTGTCAAGGACCATGAATCATGTTAATACATAGCAACCTCTACAGCTATTAAAATGTCTGCAATAATGTGATTATTTTAAAACGGAAAAACTAATATCATATGTATTACTTAAAGATCAACCTTTTTTTTTAAGTCATTGGAAAGGGCTGCTTTTGGGAGGGGGGAATGGAAACGGTAGTGGGAGTCGCTAAAATGCGAAATGTCTAATCCGCTGAGAAAAGAAACTTCAGTTCCTTTTACAAAATACGTCCTTTCTGAGCTTATAGTCAATGAAGCATAAAAATGGCAAAAAAAAATCAAGATCAACAAGCACGAAAACTATTTTATTTTTGTTTAGCCAAATCGTAGTTACACTGGCCTGCTGGAACAGTATCTGGTTTCATGCTTTCATGGTCACTGAGTGATGACACTGAAGCAGAAAACTGGGCATGGAGGTGTTTTTATGAGATGTCCATGTGGAATGTAGTGCTAGGATTGAATAATGACATGAACTGGTTAAAACCTCAGTTTTCAAGGAGGATTTACCAGATACATCATTTACAACTTATATAAACAAGAAAATATAGTAAAGTGACCCCATAAAAGGAAATAAGAGAGTGTCTTGAGTATATTACAGCTCTGGTCTTTAAATATTAACTACAATGACAGAAACAGTAAGACGCTGGTTTCGACGAGAAAGAATATAGTTCCTCAGATCATGTGTTTTGACTGTAGCTGATTGCGCATATCCATGTTGCTTTTCCTCAGTAAATCCTCCCTTGGCTATCTGTTTTGCTGGACACCCTTCAGGCAGCCACCTCTCGACTTCACATCTCCAAGAGGGTGCAAAAGTATGAGAACTCCTACAGCCTCTCTGCTTTTTCTGTATCTGCGTTCCTGAATGTACCATGGCCGCCTTCTCCAGCAAATGCTCCAGCACCTCAGGTTGTTCAAGAGTTTAGAGGTTCGTGCTTGAATGAAGGGCAAAAAGGTCCCTGTCCCAAACAGCGACATGGGTAGGATGTAATCACTTTAATAGGTAGGACTTCAGCTAGTGCCAAGTGGTTGAGTGATATTTTATAAGGTGTTAAACAGGCCTGAAATAAGGAGCTCTGGTCTTTCAGTACACAAGTGGCCAAATACGATGTGATATTTTTTACTGGGCACTCGGAAGGACACTGTCACGAAAGAAAGGGCTCAAGTGCCCTTGTTCAAGGTCAGGCGGGTTCCTCAGAGAAGCATTTTCACAAGCTAGTTATTGGCACCACACCAAATAATTTTAGATTATGGAATATAGGCGCTCCATTAGCATTGTTTTAAATTGCACTTTCTGTTTTGTAAAATCAAAAAGGAAATTTCATGGGGAAAAAGAGTCTCGCATTCATGCAACATTAATGTTTAGGGAATAATGTGGTGTTTTGCCATGTTAAAAGAATTATTACAAACCCTTCATTGAGAAGCTCTAGAGATCTCATACTTTGGAAAAGAGACTTGATAATTGGATGTGCAGGAGGGGAGGGAGATGTATGGGGAGGTGTCACTTTTGGTGACAGCAATGAGCCTTTTTTGTTCTTACAAAAAAAGACCCTGATCTGGCCAAATTATAAGCCTTTGAAAAATCTGAGAAGCAGGTTGCTGCAGGTTAGCGTGGGGCAAGTAACTGGAGCTCGGGGTAGAGTGATTCACTCCTGGGCTCTCTGCTTCCCTGAGCTGAAGAGGGAATATCATGAGCTCATGAACACACAGGCAAGAATGCTTGGAGGAGGCAAATCAAATTTGCACATGCCACTTCCAGTGACTGCATCTTTTTACTTGCACGGCTCTTTTTTATATTACCTGAGCACCCCGGAAATCTTGAATAGTATCAGTAAGTACGGGCCAGCTCACGTCTTCCAAATCTCCACGTGGAGGTGATCTCCTTTCCCAGCGCCGCAAAAGTTGCGGCAATGCTCACCCCCCTCCCGGCTTCGCCAGCCCGCCTGCCCCCGGGAACAATGGAGCCGAGCTGCCTAGGCGCCAGGGTGAGAGGTCACGGCATCCCACCGAGCTGCCAGATTTGGGGGCAGATCCCACGGCCTCTGCCGCACTGAGCCAAAAGCAGGTCTTCTCTTGCCCCCTGCAATCCTGGCAGGGAATCTTGGCAAAAGGAGCCTCAGAGGAATTCCTTCCTCAAAACTCACCTTTCACAGCCTCTTTTTTCCTTCTTTCTTTTTTCTTTTTTCTTTTCCACATAGAAAGGGACAAGACCGTACAGAAAATTAACTGCACTAGTTTACGGGTCACGTGTGTGAGAGGCTGTGAGCGTTTGTGCACGGGGTCATTGTTGGATTTTACAGCGGTTGCTTTTATCCTTGGAACTGAAGCTGCCACGTATTTCGAGATACCTGCTTATTTCGTAAAGCTAGAGGTCTGGGCAGAGGAACTGAGAGAGTCTCTCAGCTCCACTGAAATACCTTGGACTTGGAGAGCTGAAGTGAGCGACAGACTGAAAAAAAGAAACAGAAAACATAAACATGTAAATGTGACATCTGCGATTCCGCTTTACGGAGCGTTTTACATGTGTGAAAATAGCTCATTGTCTTGCGAAAGTGAGAACTTTGGGGTTGAAATTAAGAGGACTTAAAAGGAAAAGGCCAGCTATAGAAATGAATTTAAAAGAAGAAGAAAAAAAAAAAGGCTATGCCAACATTTTCCTGAATGATAGCAGAGATCTGTGCTAAAGAATAGGTGTTGACAGAAAAGAAACACAACCCTTTAATAAAAGAGGTGGGCAGGCAGACATATGAACTGCTGAAATTTCAGCATTTCAGAGTCCTGTGGGTAGAGAACACTGGAACACAGGAAAAACAAGTAGAAAAGATCTTAGGAAACCCTCACCTCCTAAAATTTTTGATCATTTTAGATGCCATTTCACTTGAGAAAAGAAACAATTATATGTATATATGAACTACAGAGAAAAAAGAAGACGGAGGAAAAGGAGGAGGAAAGAGACATTAATGATTTGACTTCCCTTTCAGATATCCCCTGCACTGTGTCATAATAAATCCTGCATCTTGCTGCTCAGCTGAGGGCTCTGCTGCAACATTCCTTGGTCGCTTTGTTTCGGAGCGCCGTTTGCATTGAATTTGGGGAGTTCTCTAAGCAGCTGCAACGACACTGTAATACTTCCTCGCTGTTTCCTAGCAAAGCATGATCCAAAACCACACTTTCGGGGAGGAGGTATGGGGGAAGCACTGCTTTGGGTAACTGTGACTCCCTGAGTCTGACAGCCTCTTGACAGTTACTAATATCGGTGTGTAGGTCTTCTTGCAAGGTCTGTGATGTGTTTTTGATTTCCTGCCTCCAAAATGCATTTTGGCTAGAAAACAAGTGAGGCATATGATTCTCTTCCTTGCCATACACCTATCAGGAAATTGTTACCCATGTACCCCGTTCACATTAGGTAATTGGGCTGCTAACATTTAGGAAGAGATTCTTGCTTATTGGCTATTCAGACATTGTGCAAACATGAGTAAAAATTATGATTTCTTGAAGAATGTGAACTCCGTGTGATTCTGTCCTCATGTAGGCTTTCTAAAGGGTGCTAATTCCCACAAACTATGCTTTATTTGTCTTTCTCTTAGCTACTTCTTTCAATGCCTTTATTCTCTAGGGGTCATGTCATTGTATTCTGAAATCTTGAAAGATCTTGCTTACATGTGAAAAGTGGCTTTTTATGAAAAGCACAATTTCGGAAATTAAAGCTAATCAAGGCACCTTCCTCTTCCAGGGCAGTAAATTGGTTGTGATAATTTCTGTCAATTTTTCTTTTTTCCATTTCATATATGTAAAAATAATGGAAAGAGACAACATCAAATTAAGAAAACGTATTGCTCAATGTTCATTCAGAGGGCCTGAGATTTGAGACATCTTAATAGATGACCCAAGATTCTCATGTTTTTTACTGTGTAACATCCTTTTAAGTTGTTGAAGTCTTATTTCCATGTTAAAATTCTCTTCTGAATATGCCTTTTTTAAATTTTGCTGACCAGAGACAAAAGATTTTAAGGCAGTTGCCAGAACATTTTCCAGTAATACAAATTCTTGAGATTAAGTCCTTGATTCTGCAGCAGGATACAGGCTTTGCCTGCAGTCTCCAAGCAGGCAAGGGGCTTTCTGGAGCTACAGGCATCCAACTGCCTTGCCAACCCTCGCTGGGTTGGGGCCTCTATCAAAAGCAAATATGAATTCGCATTTATGTTGATTGAGAGTTTTATTTCTGTTGCAAGAGAGGAAGAAAAAGAGGTCACATTTCAATGAAGATGTGAGTGCTTCTGCATGGTATCATGTGGTACAAATTGACCGGAGGTAGTTTCCCTCACCTATTTTGGGGCTTGACCATGACAAAATACTTGTTTCCATCGACATTGCTAAGGCTGTTCTTCTGAATATGGTCTGATAAATGCTACAGAATGTCCTCCAAATGTTTTATGGAAGCTTGTATTTCTTATATGAGGGCTCAGTCCTCCTCTTTGGTGTAATGTTTACTCTCTGGCTTCTCTAGGAGAGAGCAGAATTAGCTTACAATAAAACCTGGAAAACACTCTGATGCCGGTTCTTTGAGACAAAAAGATATTTTGAAACATACAGTTGGTCCTGGCATCCTGACAGTATATTTTAGGTTGTAAAAAGCCACTAAAATGCATCGAAACAATGATGATGATGATTAATTTCAGTCCTAAAGAGAAATGGCTAATGGATAATACATATCACCAACCAACTTTTAAATTCACAAACTCCACTTCTAGATTTCTCTCTGTTAAAAGGCAAGACATTTAAGCGAGTGATTCTTCTTTTTAGCATCCCAAGCCCCTAGAATATTGTCTTTATGGATACACTTCAGACTTCTGCTA
This sequence comes from Calonectris borealis, assembly GCF_964195595.1. Classification (NCBI taxonomy): domain Eukaryota; kingdom Metazoa; phylum Chordata; class Aves; order Procellariiformes; family Procellariidae; genus Calonectris; species Calonectris borealis. The sequence goes on from NC_134313.1 coordinate 52,012,199, forward strand.
AAAGATCATATTGCTTTAAAATGGGCATAGTAAAACCAAGCACGCCTGGAGGAGAATTTGTAAGCACGATTATGTTTGCCATAGAGTTGCTAGGTCAGTGGGCGGTATACGATGCACCCATCTTTCTAGGAGCGGTAGGATTTCCTGCTGTTTTTTTCAGTAGTGACCTAGAAGGAGGTTAATGATTCCAAAGAATGACTTTTCCCTTAGGGAAAATTTAATCTTCTGACCTTTTTCTCTATCTGTCCATTCCTTTTAAGTCACAGACCCCCTTCATTTAGCTTACATCAAGCTGTTTTATTTTCTTCAAAAACATGGTTGAAGTGATTGCTTTTGCTTTCATTTAACCCTTGAACTGGATGCACTTCCAAACTAAACCATTGCCCAGAATACAGAGTTGCGTGTAAGCATTTCTTTCAGATTTCTATATTTGTCTTAAATGTGATTGTCAACCCTCAGAATCACTTTGACAACTGACTAACTTCGAAAATGCATGCCTTTAATGTACTCTTGCAATCATCTCCGAGAGTTGTTTTAGAAAAAGAACATGACAGGAATAAAGCAGCTATTGGATTTTTTTTTCTTTTTTTTTTGAGTTCTATCAAAATGCTGATGGAACCAGAGTACTACAGAAGGAAATTTTATTTAAAATACATTCACCACGACCATAATGCCATTTTGGGGATTAAATTTGAGCTCATAAAAAATATCAGCATTGCACAGTCAAACTGTTGGAGTGTTTTGCTTTGTCTGAACTGTGCAGACACTATTGAATCAAATTTGTTGTCAGAATACTATAAAATAAAATTGTAATTACTTTATTATTCTCAAAGGTGTTGACTCTCGGGTGCAAGGAGTTCTGGAGGGTAACTGGAAACAGAAACTGCCTTGTGCTCAAAGCTGTCAACTTCCTTTTACTCTGCAGCAGACACTGGGTTTCTCTGTATTGTATTACACGCCGTTATTGCCAACATAATAATTCATGAATATTCCTTCATTTTCAGAATTATAATTAATGCTGGATTTTGACATTATGACAAAGTAGGGCGGCTCGGCAGCAGAAACATTCAGCCCTAAGAACAAAGGAATTGCCATACTGGAGCAGACCAGTGGTCCATCTAGTCTGGTATCTCTCTGCCTCTCATACAGGCCAATGCCTGAGGCTGCCGAGGAAGGCATAACCCCCCCTAACGCACCTAATTGCAATACTATACCACAGAGGGAAATTTCTTTTCGACCCCAGCTGGTGATCAGCTTATGCCCTGAAGTATGAGGATTGATAGCCCTTATAATTTTTATTCTAGCTAGTGTGGCTGCAGATGCTGTACTTAATCAAATAAATGTCTAATACTTTGGTAAAGCTAAGTAAGGGCTAAATACTCTCATCTCTTGGGAAAAAAAATGAGGAAGGAAAAAGTGCTGAGAAATTCCACAAGGAGAATCACATCGAGTTCCCACTGCTTTCTCCCCTCTCAGGGGAGTACAGTTTGCATGCTTGTGGAGAGGCTGGCAGGGCTGGAAAGGACGTCAAGCAGCACAGTCCTAGTCTTCGTAGGGGAGTTGGGCTCCAAGTTCGGCTGCTCTTTCCTCCTCCCTCATTCTGTCCCTTAGCCAGGACCGAGAGGGCTGTTTAGACCAAGGAGTGGGAGTTAGGGACTCCTGTCGCAGCAGCTATTTGGATTTCTGTCTGAAAAAGCAATGCTTTTAGAGGGGAAACCGTGTGGCATAGGATGGCTGTTTCTCAGGTCTTCCTTTGCAAGCTGAGATGCCCTTCCACCAAACCTGCGTATCACTGGCCATGAGCCCTTTGTGTGGAGGAGCAGCTGAAGAGTCTCAAGGAGCTGGAGGACATGACAAAGAGTTAGTCCTCCTCCTTTCATTTGCTTTTGTTTTTGTTTTCTAATCTTTTATTCCCTCCTTTTTTTTTTTTTTTTGAGCAATTGCCCCAAAGCTGTTTTCCTCAATTCTGTGCAGTCGCAATAAATATGTTATTTAACTACATATTCTGATAAAAAAAAAACCCAAAACATCTCCATATATACATTTAAATGCGCTTCCCGCTTATTTTTTGTGAAACGAAAGAGAACAGACGGAAACACTGGAGCTCTTCTGTATCAACTGAAATTTTATGTGATCCTAAAACTCCTCATCCTCTTCATGTTTCTAAATTAAATGATCTCTTCGTTTAAATCTGCCTTCTAACTTGGTCCCGTCCCCCATTTCATTAATCACGTTTACTGCGTTTCTCTGTAGGTTTCCTCGGTTTGCTGTGTCTCGCCTATAATCCACAGACTAAAATACAACAGAATGTCCAGAAATGCAGCTTTTACTCATGAAATCACACAGTAATATTTTATGTTTAACCATCTTTTTTGTTCTTAGTGTATCTGAGTGTCTTCTCTGCTTTTGTATGTTTTCTAAGCTCCTGCAATATGCTGGATAGCATTTTTTAGTGAATGATACCTTGATTTTCCCCTGCTAATTAATAGCCGTCACTTCTTGAAAATATTTTCCAACATGCACTCATTGGCATTAGTCTGTTTAATTTTACATGCCATCATGTCACCATTTTATCTTAGTTCACTGGCTTGCTCTGGAATTTCTTCAAGTTTTGCCTAAATTCAGTTAACTTAATAAACGGCCAAAAATACCCCCATGAATTTTCCTGTTTAGAGCAATGGTCATGGGGTCTAAATACCAGAAAGCAGGCTGTGACTGTTGTAGTGAAAACAAATGTTACCATCTTTATTTCAGAAGGTTTTTTTCAAGATTGCTAATGAATAAGTTGAACAAAACCACCTTTATTGCCGCTATTGATCCCAGGGGCAATTCAGAGTTAACCTCTTTCTCTGCTTCAACTGACCACCGATTCTTCTGCAGTACCTAGAGAAAGGGATGCTGTCTAGTCATCTAAACGCAGCTCTGGAACCTGGGTGCTCATGAACTGAAGTCCTGGTTCTGACACAGCTTGCTTTTAGAATTATAGGTAAGTTACTTCATCTCTAATATAACCAGCTCATTCGGAAGTCGTGGTAATCTGCCAGGGTTTATAAAATGCTTTCAGAGAGCAAAATTCTAATTGTTCTGACTTTCGGGTCTTGTTTTTCATCTTTTATCCAGTTTTTACATCATAGCTGGACTTTAGTTCTGGAGCTGCAATGTTTTTCTTGCGAGAGACCTTACCATAAGCTTTTGGAAACACTAAATAAATTGTATCTTCTGGTTCTACTTTATCGACTACTTAATTAACTCTTTCCTGTAGTTGTAGGAGGGTTGAGGGAATGTAGGTAGAAGCATTGCAGCTTTTCCTTGCTATCTGTGTGCCTAAGCATTTTATTTTTACTGATTCTCTGAATAGTTTCCTAGTACTAAAGTAAGACTTACTGGTTTATAATTCCCAGGATCATCATTAGCACCTTTTTAAGAGATGGGTACAACCTTGGCCACTCTCCAGTCCTCTGGTACGGTAGCTGTTTTTAATGATAAATTACATATTTTTGTTAGCAGCTCACTTGCATTGGTCTTCGGTTCCTTCAGAGCTCTCGGATGAATACCATCTGGTCCTACTGATTGATTGCAGTTTAATTTCTCAGGTTGATCCATCACCTTTTCTGATATTCCTATTTCTGATAGCTTCTCACTTTCAACACCTAAAGAGAATAAAGCCTGTGTAGTATTGCATCCTCTTTGTTAAAGAACAGTGGGAAGAAGATGTTTGGCTCTTTTTTTCTTCTTGTATTTTTGTTTGCCTAATGCAGCTAAGCATAAGGAAAAAGCAACTGCCAGCAAATACTTTTTTTTTTTAATTACAAAAAAAACTAAAGATGTGTCAGAGATTTGTTAGGGGATGATAGTGTCAGAAGCCCAGAATTTCAAGTTCATTTATATTTCGTATTAATAATGAACCGTACTTTTCAGCATCGAGTCACTGTGGATTGCTGTGGAAAAACTGCCAAGGGAAGTATATATAACATTTTGGGGGATTTCAGTGTTATTTGCTATGGCTGAGCAGAAGAATAAAGATGTACTTATATTACCTATAGTACTAGAATCTAGAACAGAAAAAGAAATCAGAAGACAAGCTTCTGCAATGGAATAGCTCATGACAAGCAAGCAAATAGAGAAAAACAAAACTATTACCATACTTACATGAAAATAGAGCAAGAAAGAAAAGTATCATAATTAGTGTCAATTGGAAGAATATTTATCAACTCTGCATATTTCTCTATGCACCTTCCCACTCTCCCCACACACTTATACAAATCTCTCCTCTGTCTGCTTTTATTATGCACAGTGCTCTCTGTCTAATTTACACTGTAAGCTCCTCAGGTAGGGACCTTGTCTTTTCATATGTCCATAATGTTAAATACATGCCAGTCAAACTGTTGAAATTATAATAACTGAGCGGGGTTTTTTTCATTCTTTCTTTCTTTCTTTTTTTAACAAACGATAAGTTAAAATCAAAGGTAATAATTAGTTTAAAACAGCCCTCAGAGGCAGTCGCAGAAAAAGTGACCTTTTGAGCTCCAACCGAACTAGCCAACTTTATTGTGTCTTGAGGTCAAGGCTCCTATTTCACATGACTTGAGGGTCTTTACGTGCATGCTACCCTGCAGTAAACCACACAGAAAGTTATGATCAAGTAGACTTTCCACTTCAGACATCTGTTGAGGAACAGCAACAAGATTCAATTCAATCAGAGCCAAAAGTAATCCAGAACCAGGCTCAGGAATGCAATGGAAAATTCCAAAAAGATCAGAGATGAGATTAAAATACAACAAAAAAATAACCAAAAGACTGGCTAATGCAAAGCGAGAGCATTGGACCGATTTTGAGTGGGCTGGACCCTACAATTACAACTTTGTCACCACAGTTTGAAATCTATTAAAGGGATTTATGTTTTGCAGCTGACATTTAAAATTAAGGATTTATTGGACTGGGAATGAATATTTCTTCTGCAATTAGTTTTTTGGAGGTCGTATTTCATAAACTGTTATTTTTCTGTTTAATCTACTGTAGCAAGATTCTGTATTGTTAGAACATTTGAAAAATATAAACATAGAAATAATTTTATTCATTGTAAAGAGACTCCCATCATGAAATTGCTGTTGAGTTGCGTCACGTAACGTTTTCACTAGGTACCTAATATTTCCCACTTGTATATGCTATTAGGCTGGAGCAAGCGAAAGTGAGTGACATCTGATACTATATAACTCATGCACCAGTAACAAATGGAGAGTTTTAATTCAAGATTTTTTGCTTCTCTTATATGCGGGCTTTTTTAATTTGCTTTTTGGAAATTTATACACGCATTTCTATGTATTGCTAGAAGCCTATGAAAAGCTGCATGTTTTTCCATTCCTGTGCATTTATAGAGATGGATTAAACTTCACTGCAGTTGATTTTTTTAATTCTTGAACTGAAATTAATTACTGGGAAAAGGAAGGGTATTTTTCAAATTAGGACAGTAATTAATTTAAGAAAGTTGTTTTCCTTTACCACTATTCTAACCCAGTCTTCTCAAAAACAAAGAAACAAAAAAGATCATATAATCATATTTACACAATTCCTGTTTAGCTGTCTTCTGTGTCAGAGCATTCATACGCGGCAGCAGGAAAGAAAATCAGGATATATAAATTAGAAGCTGGAGTACGATTTCTTAAAGGATGGCTCTATTGTTAAGGAATAGACCCACAGAAATCAGATGCCATTAGTGCCTGGAAACCTCAGGTTGTTATTTGTGCAGGTCTAACTGTGAAATGTAGTAGACCTTCTGCTACAGGTCATCTTTGCGAAGGCATTACATGTCCTGTTCAACTGTAACTTCAT